>NC_090922.1:1412765398-1413431617 GCF_040938575.1 Ambystoma mexicanum
GAACAAGGAGTTTTTCCTGGAGACAGGGTTCTCTAATACGTGCTTGACGGCAGTATTATACCAAAAGCATGACAAGGTCAATAAGGTAATCTCCTTATCCCGAGCAAAACTTTATCCTCTGTGGAGGAAAAATTCAACAACTGTGAGAAGGCACTCCTGGCAACGGTGTGAGCATTGAAGAATTACCGCCCGATTATCCAGGGGGAACACATCATAGTAGAGACTCCACACCAGCCTCTGCAATATCTCCAAAGTGACAGAATCCGGGCCGGAAATGTGAGTAATTCCCAAATTACTTCCTGGATTCTGTCAATGCAAGGCTTTCCTGTGGAGGTCAGATATGGCCAAAACAAGAAGAGTCCCCTCGCGCAAGGTCTGGCTGACTTGCATGATTGTGCCTGAGAAAACTGTCTTGAGGATGAAAGTTTAAAAATCAAGGACAACATGGAGGCATACCTTAATTCCCCACACAAAGTCTTTGAAGAAGACAAGTGTGAGGGAATTCCCACTGTCTATGTGGATGGATGCTCTTACCATGTTGACAACAACGGGGAAAAAGAACTTGTGGCCGGCGTAGGGAATGCATGGGTGAATGAGTCCCCAGAACCCTTGCTGGATACAAAATTGGTCCCCGAAGTAGTCAGGTGGCAGAATTGATGGCTGTGTATCAAGCCATCCTCACTGCTGTCCAACATCAACTCCACGAACTGGTCATAATCACAGATTCAGATTATGTACGGAACGGGATCGTGGAGCACCGGGTTAATTGGAAAACCAGAGGCATGTTTTGTGCTAATAACAAACCCTTGAAACATGGGAAGTTAATTCAAAACATTGATGATCTGGTCACCTCGAACGGGATAACCATCTACTGGAAAAAGATCAAGGGTCATTCCAAAGTAGAGGGACCAGACAAAACTGGAAATGACTTAGCTGATCAGCTGGCCAAAACCGGGGCCATCCAAGGGGATCTAATAGAGATTGAGTCCCTGTTGGGGAAATCCAGGTCACTGTTATCACTAGGTCCCAGACAAATGCTCACAATGATCTTTCAACTACACAATGGAGTAAGGAGACCCCAGATGCTGATTTGATTACGGCTCAGAAGGGGGATCCAATAATTGGCAAGTTTTACCAACACATTGAGGACCCTGAGAACTTTCCCCTGACGGATACCGATTACATTGGGAAAGAGGACCCTAGAGTGTTGATGAAATGTCCAAAAATGTACCGAATCCAAGACGGTTTGTTGGTAAGGAAATCCCAAGCTGGCCATAATCAGTGGGTGGTCCCTACCTCATTCTGAAGCCTGATGTTAAGTCAAGCCCATGATGCGGCCACCACCGTTCATAGGGGGTTTCATACAAAACTTGAGATTTTAAGAGAGGTTGCATTCTGGCCACACATGGGGCAGGACCTCAACCAATACTTGAAGGGGTGTCTTGTGTGTGCACAATTTCAGCCAACATCCCTCACACACCGTGCACCTCTCCAAAAGAGGGGGATGACACTGCCATGGTCAGATTTGCAAATCGACTTCATAGGCCCCGTGATTCGCTCCTCTAGGGGGAATAAGTACATGTTGACGGTGACATGCTTATTTACCAAATGGGTGGAATGTCTCCCGGCCCCAAACTGCAAGGCAGAAACAGCAGCTGCCCTGATGATCAACCACATCTTTTTGGGTTTTGGTCTACCCCAAAGGATTGAGTCAGACAGAGGTAGCCATTTTACCAGTGAAGTAATGACTAAGATGTGGGAGATACTGGGGGTTAAAAGGAAGCTACACATTGCTTACCGGCCAGCCTCTTCTGGTGCAGTAGAGAGATACAACAGAACCATTGTGAGCATCTTAAAAAAGTTTGTGGCAGATTCTGGGCCAAGTTGGGATATCCGATTACCTCTGGTCCTAATGGCCATCAGATGTACCCCTTCATCTGCAACTAAAATGTCACCATTTGAGCTGATGACTGGACTCAAGATGGTGCTTCCCCAGCATTTGCTCTACAGGACCCAAGAGCAGACATTAATCAATGCCTCCACAACTCATGAGTATGTGGAGAATTTGACGAAAAACCTCCAACACGCTTTTGCCTATGCTCAGCGGAATCTAGAAAGATCAGCCGAGAGTATGAAAACTCACTATGATTTGAAAACCACCAGGAAAGAATACAATGTAGGAGACCGGATTTATCTATACAATTTCCAAAGAAACCAGGGCAAACAGCGAAAATTTTTGCCTACATGGAAGGGACCTTTTGAAATTATAGACAAGATCTCCTTAGTCGCCTACAAGATCCGCATTCCCAAAGGCAGTTTGGCGGAAGGGGAAGATAAGTGGGTCCATATAAATCAGCTAAAGTGTTGCCATCCCAGGCACACTCTGCAACAACTGGAGGAGTCCTCTGCAATACCAGAGGGGGCCGCTCCAGAGTAATTCAGTTCTGACCCTAAAATATCCTACATATAGTCTCTAAAATATTATGATTCTTGAATGAAAATGTCTCCTGATTATATCTTGTTTTTTTTAAAAATAAGAATGTAAATGTCTATTGATTTATAAAATGTATATGCTGCCCCACTATATCAATAGTGGGGGAGAAATGTCTACGAATAGGTATTGCCGCTTTGCTTTGTCATCCTAGGAGAAAGAAAACCTGGAGACTGACCACAGAAGACGACCTGGGGACCGGGAACAAAGATCCGAGGGGCCTGGGGTACCGCCCAATACTCCCATCAGGACCGGCGGGGAGAACCGATCGATCCACCCTGATGGAGGAAAAGATGCTGAACTTTGTCATCTGCGGAATCGGAAGAAGATGATGCGGACATCCTAGCGCGTGGATCAAAACATCCTTTGCACCCGACTCCCCCTCGACTCAAAATCAAAGCTCAGTCGGGCGGGGGGGCTTGTCAGGGGTTTTGACCCATGTTCGAGTTATTATGCTGCAACATTTGGGGCTGCGGGTGCAGTTTTTGCGCACACCAAAATGGTCGCCTGACCTGCCACCCACCAGTGCGAGCGTGATGGAACAGAAGTGCCATGAGTGAAACGTGGTGCCAAGGAAAAACAGCAGTGCCTGTTAGCTCAAAAAGCGCTTTGAAATCACCTTTGTTTATCTGAATACAAGCTCAAAATGCATATTTCAAAACTCTACTGCAGAATCTACCTTAATACAGTGTTAGCAAGGATCATATGCTATCAAGTAAAATCCCCTTTTTGAAATGTATTCATTCAGGACAGCTCCCAAAAATGGGTGCAGTACCATTGCAAGCCACTGACCGGCACTGGCGCTCTATACATCCTGACAGGAGAGCTGTCTTGCAGAACTGTGCAGTGAACAGAAGGTGGTCTTATGTAATTAAAAGTTCAAAAGACTTGCTTTTCCTGAGAACCCTTAACATCTCAGAGACACACACAACAGCCCAGGATATCACATGGCCCTGTTGATTGAGAGGGAGGAGTTTCCCCTGCAGCCTGCAGGACACAACACAATAGACCCTTTCAATTCAATAGAAATGCAGATTAGGGTGTAACTGTCAACAGCTGCCCTGCCAGGAAGGAGAGGCCTGTGATCTCTGACTCACCAAGTTCTGGGGGGGTGGGCCAGACAGGTTTGCGTATTCATATTGCATAAAATGTATGTTTGATTAAATTGCTTATAAAATCTTGTATTAAGCTCACAGAAATGTACAATTTGGGGGTCCTTAATATGGAAAATGCCCTCACGATTTGAGACCAAACTCCACTTTGTGTGGTGTTCTGGGACCAAACCCCGCTATTTATTAATATTGCAGACACAGGGTTTATGCTAGAGAAATAGTAAATTACTGTAATCTGCCCTCTGTGTAAATTTGGGTAAAAGTCCAATATTGGAAAACCAACCAAAAAGTGCAAAATGTTGTCATTTCTTGACCCAAGCTCTTAGGAGGATCAGAGTTGGGCAAGAGTGTATCTTAAATTAATCTGTGATATGTGTATGTAATTTCAACAAACTGTGTATCTGGGAAATATGTGTTTTGGGTAAAATTGATTTTTCTAAGTAAATGGAAAGGGGAGGATCCCCTGACTCATAAAACATACCTCATCACGATGACACTCCATTCCTTCCCCCAATCAAGGGAGAGAGGAGGACTTGGCCAATGATAAGTCGTGAGGGGCAGGCTTAGTTATGCCCACACACACACCCATTTTCAAAACACATAAAAAGAGACTGCTTTGGACAGGCAGGACTCACTTTTCATTTTCTTGCAAAGCACTCTGCCGGACCAGACAATATCCAGAAGGACCATCTCCAGAACTTAGAATCCAGACTTCAGAACCTTTTCAGCAGGCCTCAAAATCTTTTGCAAATTATTCAAGCAGCCGGGCTGAGCTGTTTGATTCTGGCTAGAACCCGGTGCCAGTACCCGGAAATCAGTGTTGTATCCAGAATCCACTTGATCCAGACCTGCAGAACCAGAGACCCATACCAGACTGCAGTGCCACTAGCAGACCCAGACCAGATCGCTGTGAGCAGAACCGGTACTAAAGATCGTCCGTGGCGAGAGAACCGCAGCCAACCCGACCAGATATTGATGGCCTATTTCAAATTTATAGTGGGAGTACTCTGCTAGAACTGTGCCTGAACCAATCTCTCAGTTTAAAATAATCTGATTCAAAACATTTGAACCTGTCCAGAACTGCATCATATGAATTGTGTGTTCATTCTGTCATTTCAAAGCTGTAAAAGTGTCCTTTTGTCATTCTGAAGTGTACTTTCATTTCCAGAAATTATCTCCACATATCGTCTGTATCTCTGGAACCACGTGTGCTAAGACTGAGACTTTCACTTTAAAGCTTAGATTCTAAGATTTCCAACAAGCCTAAAATTGACTTTCTATTCATTATAGTTTTTCCGTAATTGCGCTCGATGCACTCGGAAATCGTGCCGCGATTTGCGATTTGGTCCAATTAATTCCTGTCAAAATAGCTGCTTTTGCGTGAACTGCTAACATTCGTTTTCAACCTGCTAATCCCTCATTGAGCATCGCGAGTGTGACTTGAACTAATCTTAAGTAGCTATCACCTACCCTGAAGCTCCTATCGGGAATTAAAATCATTTTTAGCATATTTTTCCCTTTTTTGCATACCACATTTAAAAGTACTTTCGCCTGTGTTTAAAACCATCCCTGTTTCTCTAAACTTGCTAGGGGGGAACTGAAAATCGTATTGTATTGTGATTGTATTCCTGAAAACTGTGTGCTTAACTTCCATCTCCTTATATTGCATATGGGGGGAGTGAATTGCCACAAGGGGAAAAGCGAACATATTATCTCTTGTGAAACCCTATCAGTTTATTTCTGTACTACATTTTATTCATCATTGCATTTCCTTGAAATCATAAAAGTATTCTCAGCTACCTTATCATCCCTATACTAACTCTTAAGTAATTAAATCAGTGTGCTAGTGTAACATCATCCATTGTTGATCACTGTCATATGCCTAAGTGTGCTATCAAATATTAATTTATTCATAAAAGTGTGATATATATATATATATATATATATATATATATATATATATATATATGTATATATATATATATATATATATATATATATGGTTTACTTTCTCAATAAACCTTTTAAAATTGCAAAACAAACCTACTTCTTGGCTCAGTGAGGTTAGGGGGATTCAAAGAGAGGGGCGTTATATAAGGGTTTATCATCCAGAGTATAACTTGCCATAAAAATATATAGATAAGGGCTGCCCTTGGGCGTCCCAGATGAGGCACTGACTTAGTGGGATTGCTGAATTGAAGTCGCTTAACAGGACCCGCTACCCGGTAAGGGGGTAGCCATGCCGCTAATAGCGGCATGGTTACCTCCTACCTCATAATGACCCCCAATATCTTCCCACCACCACAGATGTTACCTGAGGGTGCAGAACCTAAAGTGAAGAGAGATGTGTCTGCCCTTAGATGTCGTGAGAGTCACAGCTTTCAACACATCCAATCTCTGGCTTATGGTCAGAACTCTTCCTGGCTAAAGTAGCTATTCTTCTGCTGCTTTTCACACTGGATTTGGTCATTCACTATGACTCCTATGAAAGTATCAATGTCATGGCAGCTTCCAGACTTGGGGAAGGTCAGTGAACTACCATTTGGGAGGAGTTCACTCCTTGTGAGCTTATTTTTGCCCACATAGATATTGGACAATGGAAGAATGAAGTATGTTCTTTCGATCGAATGGGAAAGTTGATGATCTTATCGCCTTTCCCAGTGTCCTTTAGGTAAGTCTAGCAATGAAGGCACTTGCTATGCTATTTCTCTGTCAGCCCTATCCACAATATAGAGTGCACTCTGCAAGATGTCCATTGCGTAGTATCGTACCGACATTCTGGAACTGTTGCTGCTTGTCCGTTGCAAGAGAACAAGTAAACTCTAACATAAACCTCCAGAGAAGAAGGTTAATAACATCCTACTTTGCTAGTTTTAGTCCCTGTTAGAAGCTCTTGTAAACCATGTAGTCCATCTGTACCTTATTTCCCTAGACTATACGATAAGAAAAGTGGAAGCAGAAGAGGGTTGTCTCTTTCACCAATCAAGAGCCACAAAAAACACTGAGGACGGAGTGGAGGGTTTAAATTCGATGCAGAACTGTTCTGACTGCAACGCTCATTTGGAACAATGTGGAAAAAGATACTGCAGTGGATAGAGTGAAAAAGTCCCAAGAATGATCGCAGGCCAAAAATATAAGACAACACAAGTGTGGGTCCATGTCAGAAAAAGGCTGTCACTCAACAAACCAAAAACCCAAAGAACCTACATAGCCTACATGAGGGGAACAAAATGTACGCAGAAGAACATAGAGATATTTCACTGCATGTTCCACACAGAGAACAGTGCTGGTGGGTGATGTCAATGGCATCCCAAGAGGCAGTGGTGGGTGCAGGAATGGCAGGGCATGTGCTGCCCATTTTAGCATGTCTTAATAGCTACAAAATGCTGTACTGTGCCCAGGAGGACAGTTATCTCAAATGTATTTGTTTAAGGGGGAGGGGGCATGAGAGTATCTCATTTTCATGCCTCCATCATCTCCTATATTCTTCAGACCCCAAAACCTGCTGAGCCTCCTTATGAGTGTGCCTGTGTGGTAATAATATGCCGGTATTGCCACATACTTGAATGTTACCTCACTGGCACACTCCAAGGTTGCCGGTAGCACGGTGGTCTGGAGGTATATCCACCACCGTACTGATATAAAACTGCCGGTATTATCGGGCAGTTAATACCGGTGCAGGTAATACCAGCAAATCCCCCTATCGGTCTCCATGGAATGAGAATTTACCAGCGTTTCTGCCACATGGAATCGGTCTGTAATTCCGGCAGACCAAGTGGCGAACACAGTTTGACAGTTTGTCGGTATCCCGCTGGTACTGCTGGTGGGATACTGGCAAACATGTAATGAGGCCCAATTGTATCTTGTCCTGTTGGCTGCCCGACGATCCATTATTGACTTGCGGCATGGGCTTCCTGAAACCAATGGATGAGAAGGTGGCCTTTCCTGCTAGACTCAGTCCCAGCATGGCAACTTTTGAGTTATTTTAGTCTGCCATTTTCTTCTGAAAACAGACAACCAATGAGCCCGTCCTGCTGTGTTATTGGTTATGAATTGGCCCAGAACTGTCTGTACTGGGTAAATCCATTCTTAACTCTCTCACTGCCCCGTCGCTTCTCTGTGTCATTGTGATGCGGTTTCCCTAGAATTCGTTGCAGAGCTCCCCAGAATTATCTCCTGACCTCAGTGTAACGTGCTGCCTCCGATAATATTCAATAAATAAAACTCAATAAATACAATGCCAAGCACCTCAGTAGTTAAATATTAGCGATACTTCAGCAAGGATATTCATCAATGCAAATGTCTTCTAAGAAGCCTCACTTAGTCAATATTTCCCTATGGGAACTAGGGCTGTTTAATTTTCAATCTGCATTGTGCCTATTAGCGTCAGCCGCAGAGTTCTTTGGCAGGTCTGCAGGTCGTCAGCTGCTGACGGACTGAATAATAACTGGACCACACAGCCGGCATCTGGGCTGCTTCGCTCTCTCGCGCCATCCTGGGATTTCCAATTAGGGAGGAGATGCCGTAGTATATCTCTTTCCGAAGAGTTCTCCTCCGCGACATCTCGTTACTAGAAGTGATGGGAAGTGAGAGTGCCAAAAAGCATTATTCTCCCGCGGAACAGGAAACAGAATGCTGTGAACAGGAGAACTGTTTAAGTGCATAGCTGGTGATCAGCAAGCCTTGGAAAAGAGGGAGCAGGCTTGGGGAGACGGGGTGGGGGTGCAAGCAGTTTAAGAAAGTGAATGCGTGATTATTATTCTGTCAGCATCTTCATGGCCTGCCCTGTGTTCGTGTCCCCCACGGCTCTATGAGCTGCATTCTGAGGTCACCGGTAATTACCGCCACTTTTACCACTCTGACGAATTAAGGCTGGCTGATAATAAGCAATAGTTCCTCTGGCGGAATTACTTCTGGAGCTAATTCGACCAGGTTTCGGCAGTAATTTCTCCAGTTTACCGCTGTAAGAGAATTTCTGCTGAAAATTGGTTGTAATTACTGCTTACCTACATTGTTCATTGGTAATTCCGCCAGATTAAATTACTGTTACCTCCGATGCTTTCTGCGTGCACCCGTCCACTGCTAATTCCGCCAGATTAAATTACTGTTACCTCCGATGCTTGGTGTGTGCACCCGTCAGTAATTCCACCAGACACCACGGCGGTAACGGTGATTCTGAACGGTGATTCTGTCTGGCAGAATTACCGCTGTCCTCACCCCCAACTCGTAATTAGGGCCCATACGGCAACACATTAAGGTGTATTGCTTACTAATTTGCTTTAACAAATTTAAGGCATATTCCGTGAAAATGTTACAGTGAAAATGGCCACCAGGTGCGACATGTTCCTATAAATGCACCCTCCACACAATCAAACACTTTCCCGAAATATTGTAGGATTGGAGGTAATAATATATAACTATACCCGTCCTAGAAAATTTGTGGAAAGAATTTTAGGAGTCAGGAATAAAAAACGTGCATACCTAGCAACTTTTTCATGGTGACATTATCACATGGAACCATTTTAGGCATCTTCTAACCGGTCATAGAGGAGCCAACCAAGGTATGGACCATGTTGGGAGAATTAGAACACTAGGAACGTTGGGTTGCAGCGCTGCATGGTTTTCTTCTGGGTCAGTAGTATACGTTTTGCTGCCAGTAAGTAGGTTCCCATGGGGCAGTGCTCTAGTGTCCCGAGTTTTGAAGGATATGTTTGGGGTGGGAATCAGTTACACTGGTGCTTCGTATCATAGATAAGGAGAACATTTTGGTTCTTTGTTCGGTTTTAGAAAATGAATGAGTAGTCTTGTTTGTGGGTAATTCCCATAGCTGATTGCATTGGTGTTCAAGGTGCTGACACGTGTTTCGAACCCACAAGGGTCTTTGTCAAAACCCACATCGTAATTTACATGTTTAGTGCATGTGTGACAATAAATCCACAAAATAATGAATACAGGGTGAACCCAGGATGGCCAGTGTTGGGTGTCAGGTGAGGTGAGGTGGTTAGGGTTGTAATTTAGGTTTAGTGCCACACATCTATTTTATACTCTGTGAATTAAATATTGTAAATGTTATGATTCATCATATATGTTTATATTTTATAATATGTGAATCATTTACATCGTTGCATAATAGGACATTTGTATTGTATAGCAAGTGATCAGATTAGCATCAAGGGGGGGGGGAGTCCGGCCCGTCAGGTAAGTAAACTGTGCTCTCAACCTTCTCCCCGCTGCGTGTCTTGATACTTTGGGTCACTAGGTCCTACTTAACTTAATGTCTTCTGCACAAGACACTTGCCTAACGTATGAACACAACGTTGTTCCCATGACACTACACTGTCAATTCACTTCACCTCCGTGCTTAATGTTATTGTCTGTTGCGGATCTCACCACCTTCTTGGACACAAGAGCAGTCACCTAAATCACTGGCATAACCACACTCGCCAAACACATCCCCCCTCATGCCAATTTACCACTACACACATTACACACGAGTAGGGCGCAGTCTGACCCCCAACAGAGCCCAGCAGTATTTTTCCATCATCAGCATTTATTGCAACAAGCGCCAACCACTCAGTTGTCAATCGGCTTCTGGCACTCATTCATATAGCTGACTGAGGCATGCACCTGCCATTCGAATATCGCAAATTCTTTGCTCGCAACGTTGTTGACATATGGGTCTTCCGACAGGACTATTCACACACCGAGAAACCAATGTTGGTTCCCCACGACAGTATCACTACACGGAACTGCTCACCATCACATGCAATCCTTAGCAGCTACACCAATTAGCAAGCCTCCACATAATTGAGAAACTGCTTCGAGTACACTCGGCTCACGTCCCGACAAATTCTGAGACATGTATCTAAATATCAGCTGTCTACTTCATCCCCAGCCTGCTATTCATCAAATCCACCAATTCAACTTTGTATAAGGGACAACCGTCGTACTTACCAAGTGAACTCGACTATACACATTGGTAAGTCAAACTAAGTAGTAGGAACTTGGGGCCACAACAATAAGCTTCATTACCATGCAGGAAGAGACCACCATAACTCTAATGATGTACTCTTATTCTACTTGTCTCCTCCCTCTCTGCCCCCCTTGGTGCTAATCCGATCACTTGCGATACAATACAAATGTCCTATTATGAAACAATGTAAATGATTAATGTATTATGAAATATAAACATGTACGATGAATAAAAAAAATTACAATATTTAACTCACATTGTATAAATGTGTGGCACTAAACCTGAATTACAACCCTGACCACATCACCTCACCTCACATACACACAAAGCTGACCAACCTGGGATCAACCTACATTCATTATTTTGCACAATTAATTTCACATATGCACTATGAATGTAAATTACAATGTGAGGTTTTTAACAACACAGCCTTGACAAAGACTCTTGTGGGGTCGAAACACGTGTCAGCACCTTGAACACCAATTAAATCAGCTATGGGAATTACCCACAAACAAGACTAGACCTTTATTTTCTAAAACCAAACAAAGAACCAACATTTTGTCCATATCTACAATATGAAGAGCCAGCATTCGCAAGACGCGCCTGTATCGCCCCCCTAACTTGCCCACACGCAAATCATAAACAGCCAGAACAGCTACCTTCACGCAGTTTTTTCTAGCGTGGGTGTTTAGGGGTTTGTTTTCAATTGGTGACCCCAACGTGATCCCAGCGCCTCCTGTACGTGCAGAGGTATCCAGCCAGCCTCCCTGGAAAGCCACGCCCACCTACAGCGACCTGTCCCAAAACGTGTATCTCCTAGTGGGTTTGCAGAACCCGTCTTTGCAGAATTCCTGTCTGCTCTTTGGAGCGGGCGGGGCTCTTAGGTGAAGTGCAGGCCAGTGTTGTTGGAACCCCATGATGGAGGAGTTCAAGTGAACGCACGCACGTGAGTATTGCCTTGCAAGAGATAACAAGTAAGGGATAGGTGTATGGGAAAGTGTGGACAGTGTGAACATGCAGAGATTGAAATTGGGAGTGTGCATGTATAAGCTTGTTTTGTTTTTTGGTTTCATTAACCTTTTGAAGAGAATTTTAAAGAAAGGAAGACGGAATGGTAGGCATCCTCCATGAGTGAGGAGAGAAAGTGGCACCACTCATATTGTTTACTGTAAAAGAAAAAGGCAATACAGAATAAGAGAGCTCAGGAATAGACGTGTTTGTTATTTTAGCTTGTTATTATTGTGTTTGTATTGTGTAGGCCAGAGGCACAGTGGCACAGAGACACAGAGGGGGTGTTGTTTGATTTGTGGTGTGTGGGCAAAGTGTGGTTTGTGGTTTGTGTGAGTAAGGAGACTGAAAGGAAAGGAATGGGGTGTGGAAAAAAAAGGTCATTTTTTGACAAAGAGAGGGGGGAAATTGAATGTGTTTTTTGACAATGTACAACACTGTGTGTAGCGCAGAGTGCATGTGCAAGGCCCTACCATTGTACTGTGACAGAATGAAAAGATACCACAACCGGTGGTTGATGGAGATGTGGGCAGGAGGATGCTCCGCTCGTGGCCAGAGCAGGTCTTCTATGACAGAAGTGTGGGATGTCATGACCCACATAGCAACGTGGCATCCCTGTGTTCTGATAGTGCCAGAAATATCAACATGCCCCAAAACCTTTGTGCACGCCAAAACCAATGGAAATCACGCTTTGCAACACAAAAAGATGGCTTTCCAAATCTACCATGCAGATTGTAAGTGGTGGAACAGAGATCTCACTCCTGAAACATGTCACTGGGCTTCACAACAAGTAGAAATGGAGCACAGAGGGAAAAGCAGTGCTTTGCTGAAAGAAATCCAAAATCTTGCTTTTAAATCCTTTTTTCTTGGTTGCTGAAACTGCAGAATGCCGGTACAAAACACCCTCAAACATCCAATATTCTTGCTGGGTCCTGCAATTAATTTAGTTCAAGAAATCATTGTAATATTACAATGTCATGGAAAGCTGAATTTGTCAAAGAAACATCCACAGCAAAAGTTGCCTGTCTGTGGAATCTGTCAAAATCTGGGCGCAGTACCCTCAGCCGCCTGAATGACAGCTGACAGAAGCCTGCATGATAAACTGTAAACTTGTACAAACTGAAATCAAATGTTTGAAAACTAAGTGGCCTTACTGAGAGCAACCTATGTTGTAAGTGTTTAATCCCTGGTTTAGAATCTGGAATAAGTGTTCCTGCTGCTTGTTTTGAAATTATAAGTTTGTTTTAAGCAAAGAAAAAAATGCAACAGAATTAACATTGAATTTAAGCCTGACTAAAAGCAACCAAACCAGTATAACATCTTCCCCCACAGAGGCAGGGCCTCTCCCTTCTGCTTCCCTCCACCAGGAAATCACACCTAAGTGATGATTATAGGGTGGGTGGAGAATTTGGGCTGCAGTGGGAAGGAGACAATGGACATCCTCCAGCTACAGGAACTGCCAAGTGTGAAGGGTCATAAAATGGCCTGGGCCCGGGAGGAACTGGGAGGAGACTGCTTCTGAACTACACAGAGACAGAAGGAGGCAGAGACAAACAACCATGTGTTGCTTAAGAAGGACCAAAGACACATTTTAAAAAGACTGATAACTTACTGTGTAAAATTGTCAAAATCCCAAAAATAACAGCATGTTTAATGTAAATATTAGCTGCACATTTTAAAAGGTGCCAGAAATCTGTGACATGTTCTAGGAAGAAACAGCGGAAAATGTGAAGCATGAAACTTCATACATTTATGCCCATATTCAAAGCGCACATTTGTAGAAATTTGCTCCGAAATTGGACATTGTGTTCCAGATAGAAAGGGCAAAATTCTGTAAAAAGCAGACAACAAATCTTACAGTGACGGGGTTCGGAGGAGTATCTGCTACACAAAATATGTAAACTGTATATATGATTGTTATAGAGGTTGCACACATGGAAATATGTTTTGTGCCAAAAGTAGATTTTGTGTTCAAGAGGCTAGGGGTGGACTCTAGGCCGCGTAAACCCACATCATAAAGGTGACACCCTGTTTTTCTCCTCCTATCAAGGAAGAGAGGAGACTCTGTCCAATCCCTGGCAAAAGGGGCACACTTAGGATAAACCAGCGCACACACCCCTTTATCATAAGCATAGAGACAGCTCTACACTCAAAAAGCCACACAGATTCACCCACTAACCGATTGCTGGCGAACCATACATCTATTGCTCCAGACTCCAGAAACTTGGAAAAGCAGAAAGGCCCATTCCATAGCTGAACCATTTTCAGCTAGGATTTAAAATTCCACAACCAGAACCCCAGAAACCTAAGGGGAAATAGACTGCTGGGCTGCGCTGTACTGCTTGCCTGCTGAAAATAATTATCATCAGATCGAATCCAGTCCTGTGCCGAGCTGTGACCAGAGCTATTGCAGACCCAGTCCAATCCGGTGTGCCCAGCTGTCTGTCTGTGTCTGTCCTGACCGGAATCCCTGACCAGAATCCCTGACAAGAATCCTGACGGTTCCGTTCCAAAACATATCTAGTGAGTATCTATAGATAGAACTGTGTCACTAGCGTATGTACCTGGCTTAGTCCAATCCCTATCTGAAATACATCCTACTTTGTCTTCAGAACCTGCATTGTTTGAAATCTTTTTGAATTGCCTGAACTCTCTACCCTATCCCTTCTATCTTTCCTCCTGTGTTAGTATTGTTAAAACTATCTCTGCGCTGATCTTTCTCATCTGAAGTAGGCGAGCTCCACTGCAAGCAAGTCGCCCTGATCAGGTGGCTGTGTTCTTGTGTGGTATTCGTGTATTCATAGTCATCCTCTAGTGTAAGAAATACTTTTTGTCATTTCCTGCTACCCATTCTTGCGCCTATCCAAAAAACAACCTCCACTAAAATGTCCATAACTTCCTTTGTTTCTATGCTAGTAACAAAATGTCAACTTCTGCTTGTAGCTAACATCCACAGCTTTAATTCATATCTATAATTGCATTCCAAATCCATATAGTTCTCCTGTAATCGCGATTATTGCGCACTGAAAGTTTGCCATGAATTTTCGTTTAGGGAATTTCTGACACGTGTAAAACAGCTTTTGATTGCTTCCGAGCTCAGTTTTAATATTTCACATTGCTTATTAGTATTAAATCATTGCTAGTGTTTGTCTGGAACTATCTAAAGCGGCTCCCATAAGAATTTAAACAAGTTCAACAATGTAGCCCAAATGTAGTGTTTTACCCAATCCATTCTCAAGATAACTTTAAAACCATTGTGACAGCTTGCCAATCAATTCTGTTTTTCCTCTTGTGTTGCTGGGGGGAAATTGCGATTGATATTTTGTTTGACTTCTGCATTCCTGAAACCTGTTCTCTCCTCCTATCTCTTTACATCGCCTATTGGGGGGTTGAGGGGTGTGCGGGGGGAAATAGTAACCACATCCATCTGTTCTGGACACAGACATAAAGTATTATTTCTGTGCCAAATTGTTTTGCTCACTATTGCTCCTTGTGCATTAAAGAGATTGCTGAGTGTTACATTACCCCATTGGTGATCATTGTGTACCCATTAAACATAGTGTGATTAATTTGGAACTACATAAATAAATATTTTAACTTTGCAAATCAGCCTGATTCCTGGTTCAGTGTGACCGGGGGAAATGGGTTCCAAGAGAGGGGCGTGATATGAGTGGTACATCGTTCAGAATAAAATAACTTTTAGACACAAATTAATAAGCATTTCAGTTGTGCATTACAAGCTAGGCGTTGACTTAGGTGAAGTGCGGGATTGAAATCACTTACAGAAGCATTCTGGAAAATATGTCCATATTTTTGACAGCTAAATACAAGGGGAAGCAGCTATCGAACAGGAGGTAAATATGAACCTCTGGGAGATGTTTGAGGATACAGAGGAGTGCGAGTGAGGAGGAGGGGCGCGATAGCAAAGACGCAGGTTTAAGCGAGGATGGGAAAATGTCAACAGGACACAAGGAACACAAGGGACACAAGGGAATATATTCCTTAGCAGACCGCCCCACCGTGGCTACACAAATCCAATCTCCGTGTCGACACCAGCGACAACCCCACCACCCCATGTATCTCCCCAATGGACTTCGCAGTGAACACAGACATCAATAAAAGAGATCTAGAGGTAGCACTGGCAGCGACGCACACAGAACTAAACAGACTGCAAGCCTCACAGAACGTGACCAAGGCAGACAACCTACTGGTGCAGGGGACGGATGAGTGGATATCAGAAGACTTTTTGTTCAGGAGAGACAACGCACCCACGAAGACTGTACACACATAGCTTGATGGCGAAACGGATAGCCTGGGTTATGAGAATGTTGGTTTGATTTGATTTGATTTGATTTTGATTTTGATTTGTTTGTTTGTAATGTGTCGGTAGCCCGCAGGCATCAGGGCACAGAGAGACAGATTCATGTCAGGCAAGAGATAGATGGACAGCTAGGAGGAGGCACATTATTTGAAGAGCTAGGTCTTCAAATTTTTCCTGAAAATTAACAGATTTGGCTCTGCTCTCAGAGAAACCGGAAGATTGTTCCACTGCTGAGGAGCAGTGTGGACCGGAAAAAATTTCCCAGCACCGGTAGTTCAGGATGCCTGAGGTATCTGTAACTTGCCTAGTGTTTGGGATCTTAGTGCCCTATTAGGGATATATTGTGTAAACTTGGCTCTAAGATGAGATGGAGCAACTCCATATAAACATCTGTGAACCTGAGTCATGGATTTGAAGAGGATTCTATCCTCTACTCTGAGCCAGTGGAGGGATCTTCTGGCCTCTGTCACATGGCTTCTTCTATCGATCCCTTTTATGATCTGAACTGCATTGTTCTCCATTATCTGGCATTTATTGATGCATTTTTTAGATGCTCCCAGCAGCAGTGAGTTGCCATAGTCAAGGCGTGCCAGTATAATGGCCCTGGCTATTGTGGCCGCATTGTTTTCTGTTAGTAAAGGGCGTATGGCTCTCAGTAGCCTGATATAGTATGCGTTATTTTTTATGAAGGTAGTTGGTTTGGGATTCTGATCCCAGGGACGCCTCCAGCATCATCCCAAGTGTTTTCACATGGGGGACCACCTTAATGCATGAGTCTTTGATAGTAAATTCTTCGAAATCTTTACCACGCTTACCCCGGCTTGACTGGAACCGTCGTTTTTTTTTGCTATTCAAGCACATCCAATTGTCTTCCATCCATTTGTCTATCAGGTTTTAGATGGTTGTAATCTTTTCCTTATCTATTTGATAATCTCCCTCCAATTCAAACACCAGCTGTGTATCATCGGAGTAGTTATTAAAATGAACACCGATGGATTCTAGGAGTACACATAGATATTTCATGAATAGATTGAAGAGAAGAGGAGAGATACTGGCTCCCTGCGGTACACCTGCGCTTATAGGAGTAGATGTTGAGAACTTCTCTTCCCAGTGTATTCTGGCTACACTGTGTGTGAGAAAGGATGCTAAGCATGCCAGGGCTGCCTTGGAGCACCCCGCTATTTTCTCCAAAACTTGTTGTAGAAGTGTATGGTCGATGAGGTCAAAGGCAGCACTTAGGTCCAAAAGCATTAGGATCCCTGTTTTGCCCTTATCTATTATGGAAAGCATGCGTGTTTGGAGATACAACATTGCAGTTTCCATGCTATAAGCAGCACGAAAGCCCGACTGTTGCAAATGCAGAATATTGTTGGCTTCCACATGTGCCTGCAATTGTCCTGTAGCAATTCTGTCCATGATTTTCAGTACAGAATTGTTATTAGTGATAGGGCGCATATTATCAGGATCTTTACGATCCAGTCCTGGGTTTTTTTAACAGCGGTGTGATGGTCACCTATTTTTACTCACTTGGCTTTTACTAGCCATTAGGCTACATGGAGGGAAGGTTGGGCGATTGCCAAGTCGGAAAAACATAGCACCGCTCTGAGCATGATACCCACAACATGGGAAGAGACAGGGGCCATTAATGCAAACACACAGCTACTATACTCTGAAGCCCCTATAACACTATCTAGCACCAAGAAAAAGGAACAAAAAGACAAAATTATTGAGCAGACTAATTCCCAACAGCAGGTCTTGGGGACTCTTAAAGTCTGCCTATTAAATACCCGGTCCCTCAGTAAACACTCAGAAAATATCCATGACCTTATTATGGAAGAAAAGTTAGATATGTTATTTCTCACAGAAACATGGCTTAAAGACCCAATTGGACCTGTGTGCAATAAAGCAGTCCCAGAAGGATACACTTTATACCACCAGAACAGGGAAAAAGGGGTAGGAGGTGGAGGGGCCTTAATTGCAAGAGAATCATTCAGTCTCTTTAAAGCCTCAATGTCTTGCACTGGCTGCAAAACCCTACACCTCAAATACTCCCCAACCCCTAGAGTGTGCATCAATGTTATTGTACTGTATTTACCCCCTAGCTGGTATCAGACTTTAGCTGTGAGATTACCCAGCAGCTCAATGCACTGAAATCTACTAACTCCTCCTCAATTTTAGTTGGCGGCCTCAAAAGATGGTGTCAAAATCCCCTGGTTAAAGAGGCCATTAGCCTTGAAAAGTCTTTAAAAAATGTTGATTTGTCAGTCCAGAATAATGACCCTACTACCATGAAGGGCAATCAGTTAGATTGGGTTGTAACACATAACCTTACTACTCAGAATACCCAGCCGTGTATTTGGTCGGATCACTTTAAAGTTCTTTTTGAGATCAGTGTATCAGATACTCCTAGCCACAAACATAGCCCTCACATTAAAACTACGAGCAGAAACTTTAAAGGTATAGGCCCAGAACAGTTAGCTTCCGCCAAATAGGTGAATGCTTCCAAACTGGCGACACATGCGAGCAATTGCTACAAATCTACACTAACCAGATGTCAGAGATGGTAAATCAATATGCCCCCCTTAAATCTAAAATGGTTAGAAAAAACAGTAACCATCAAAGCTGGTTTAACAGTACACTCTGGGACCTCAAGATAGAGAAGCGACGATTAGAAAGAATCTGGCAAAAAGATCTTTCACCCGATTCCAAGGAGCAATGGAATCAGGCGAACGTTAAGTATAGAAACTGCATCACAACTGCTAAAGCAGAATACTATAATAAGCAGATTGAGGCCGCACCTAATGCAGCCAGTAAGCTTTTTGATATTGTCAGATCGTATGAGAATCCTAAATCCATGTCTCCCCCATACTCTCCCACAGAGGAGGACTGTGAAATTGTATAAAAGGCCTTTGAAAACAAAACTCAAAAAGCCAGAGAAGCCATCATCCTGGCCAGAGAAACCGCTAAGGAATTCCATCTTCCTAACGCGGCTAATTTACAGCCCTATGGTTCCCATAGGGGAGAGGAAGATGGATAGAGCATGTTCAATGAGGTCGAGGACGATGATGATGAGGATGCAGAGCAAGCACCTCAACGCACTCCTAGACTAGAGAGCTTATGGGACAGCAGGTTGAGAGAGAGGTTTGGCCAGATGGCAAAGGCAAGGAAAAAGGGAAGTATGAAGGAGGGCACGAGAAGTAAAGAAGAAATACAAATGCCCCTAATACACAAGGGTGCTGGGAGACTGCACTGTGGGCACCGATGGACAAAAATAACTTAATAAAGACCCTTACGGCAGGCACAGGGAAATGTATATATGCATTTTAAAAACAAAAAGCGGGAGTGCCCCTAGCAGTAGGAGACATCAAAAGCCAATTGGTAGCCACCATCGGGGATCTTGCTGCCGATGTGCGGGTGAAGGCGGGGTAGCCGGGAGTAACTCTGGGCAAAGATGCACACAATTGAGCATCCTTTAATAAGATTAGAGCAAAAATATGGGTTGTGATTCAGCAAACTTTCCCAGACACAACCGACTTGCAGTCTATTATGTACTATAGCATGCGTGATGATGAAGATGCCGCTGAGTTCACTTTTAAGGTCCAAGAGATTTGGAGAGCAGAAACGGGAAACATAATCGATACCCTTCTTCTATTTTATCATCAAACTGGGCTTACCCAAAGAAGTGAAAATGCACTTGTAAGAATTGTAGGGGTCAAAGCAAAGGGGTGGCCTGAAATACATAGCATAATGGTGCACCATTGCAAAAGAATAAAAGAGCGCAAAATGAAATGACCCAGAGGCGACAGGCAGAGGAAGCAAAACTAGTACAAAACAAATGAGCTAAAGTAGCTGTGGAGGTATCTGTATCAACACCAGCACAGACAGAAGTGGCAGCATGCACTCCAGAATGTTCCCAGAGTTAGAATATCTGCGGTTTGGGCTGAAGGAGGACAAGGACAGTGGGGTGGAAACATACGATACACCGGCCCGCAGTGGCAAGAAGGACAACCACGAGGAAGAGGTGGGTTTTGAGGACAAAGGGGTGGGAGATTTGGAGGAATTGGGTCTAGAGGAGGTTCATTGGACCCGTCACAGTGTTGGAATTGTGGAAATTGGGGACATTTCTCAAGAGAATGCAGGAGCAGGCAGGGGATGGGGTACAGTTATGGCCAATAGAACTATAGTGCACTGCATCAATGGGCCCCTCAAGGGCCGAATCCCAGAATGACCTCAATAGCCTATGAGATACACCAAGCTTACACCCAGTTGTCACCGCAGATACCAGGCCCTCCCCAACAGCAACAGCACCATCAGGCGATGCAACAGTACATGCCTCACAACAACACCCAGCAGACAGGAAACATGAACCCCTTTAATGCAGCGCCTAGTGGCACAATGGCCCAGTTCCAAGGGGCTAAAGTGGTGGGGGGAAATCCCTTCTCATTCCCAGGGACACAAGTCTACCCTGATAAGGACAGCCCACACGAGCATTTGCATTTCCAGTCCTGTCAATGACCCTCAATCCCAGAAGAGGAACCCTTGATGGGGGCAGAGATAGGAAACAAACAATTCTTCTTTATTGTGGATTCGAGCACTGAGAAATCATGCATCAGAGAAGGTGACTTCCTGTTATCAGGCAAAACCCTTGACACGCAGGGATTCACTGGGGCTATTTCTATGGTTCTAAACACTAAAGATGTGGATGTTTAGGTGGTAGGAAAGTTAGTACGCGCTTGCCTTTTGTATTCTGAGAGTCCTCCTGTCAACTTGCTCAGCAGGAATCTGCTTAGCAAATTGAACATGACAATCTCATTTATGGACAACGGTATTGTCTGCGCCACACCAGGGATGTATGCAATGAAGACAATGCTCATAATACACATCATGACAAGCGGGGTGGTGGTGTGAGTCATACTCGTTGACCCAGACATGTTAATCTACGGCATAACAGTGTTTGTGGAAGCAATGCTACAAATGGCAACCACTTTACGTAGGGCTACTAAAGGAAGTGACCCCAGTACAGATCACACTAGAAATTGGAGTGGTCAAGTGGTCAAGTGGCACAGCGAGAAGAGCGCTCGCTTTGACATCCGTGCAGAGCCTGCTAACGCAGGTTCGAATCCCGGCGGGGCCAAACTCAGCCTTTCATCCTTCCAAGGTCGATAAATGAGCACCACAAACTGTGGGTAATAATAAGCAGCGCTCAGATACCTGAGGTTTCCTAGTGCTATATAAATGCCAAGTTATTATTATTACCCCAAGTAAAACAGTACCCATTATCAAGGGAGGCGGAAGAGGGTATATAAGATATGATACAGACCCTTCTTCACCAAGGGATAAGAGTGCCCTCTACCTTACCATGCAATACTGCCATATCCTGTCAAAAAAAGCAACAGGGGGCAAATGGAGAATGATCCATGATCTCTGCTCACTTAATGACATAATACAGAAAGAATTTCCTCTAGTTCCAAACTATACATCCATTTTGTGCAGTATCCCTAAGGAAGCAACCCACTTCACAGTAGTTGATTTAAAGAACGCCTGTGTTTCAATACCCTTGCACCATGACTCGCAGCACCTCAAATCCTTTACTCATGTGGTGGAAAGTGCAACAATCACACTTTTTGCCCCAAGGGTATTGCAATAGCCCAAGCATATTCAACAGACTTTGGAAACAGAGCAAAATTGTCGTAAAGACTCCATTACCATTCTACAACTCTTGACCTGCAAGAGGAACATGGTTGACAAGGCCAAACTCCAGCTTGAGGTGCTATACTTAGGACAGCTAATATCAGCAAACGGAAAAAGAATAATACCAGACCGAGCAGCATCTGTGCACATCACCCCCAAACCTAGGATGGTGAAAGACATGCACACCTTTCTGGGGTTGTGTAACTACTGCAGGGCATGGATTCGGGACTATGTAGCATACACAAGACCGCTCCTACAGGGTCTCAAGGTCTCAAGAACGGGAACCACAAACTAGAATGGACAGCAGACATGGTACAACATTTTAATGATTTGAATGAAGTGATTTCTACAGCCTCAGTTCGTGCCACCTCAGATTACAAACAAGAATTCTATATATTCTCACATTCAAATGGCACACTAATGACAGACTAACACAGAAAAGCATAATGGGCCATAAGCATTGGCCTAATGGGAAGGGTGCATAGACGAGGACTTGCAAAGACAGGACTGTGCCACATATGAAGGTGAACAAGATGACAGCCCCAAAGCAAACAACAGTCCACTAGAGGAGGGAGAGGTACTCTTTGTTGATGGGTCAGTGACAATTGACCAGGACACAGGACAGAGACTTTTGGGGATGGCAGTAGTGTGCCTCGAAGGAAGAGAATATGAAACATTAGTAATGAAGAGATTACCCATGCACTACTCAGAACAAGAAGCAGCGCTTGTGGCACCACACATATCACAAGGATGCTAGCTGACCATTTTTTCACACTCGGCATAGGTCACTACAACAGTGCATGCTGGGTTGTCATAATGGAAAAGGAAAGTGTTCCACAGAGTAGATGGATTCCCAGAACAACATGCCACACTATTAGACACACTAATTTCCATACTGTCACAACTCTTTGTGGTATCAGTCATTAATTGCGCTGCCCACACTGGGAACACTGGTGAAATATCTTCAGGAAACACTGCGGGGGACGTTGCGGACAAAATGGCGGCTTATCTTCCTGACCCAGTAATTTCAGAATACGTCATAAATACATTGTCATATGATCCACAACAAACATCATACACAGCACTGCCCATCTTACAACTGAATGAACTACAGGTAAAGGCACCAAATGAGGAAAAAGAACTATGGTCCAGAAGAGGATGTAAGAAGGCCCCCACAGACCTATTTTGGAGACAAGAATGCACTGGCAGTAATGTCTATAGAGCTCTTAGCAATAGCATTCGATCAACTACACCACCCATGCCACAGCTCTAAACAGCACATTGCGGCAGTCCTACAGGAAGATTGGTTGATACCAAATCTTCAGTAGCATGTCACAAATATGATTATACACTGTACCACCTGTCAGAATTTCAGCACTGGCATGACGCTCCAGACATTGGGCTGTTCCATGGTTTACACATAGATTACGCAGACATGGGAGAACAATGCAATGGCTCATGGTATTTAATAGTTGTAGTGTGCTCTTTTACACGATGGGTTGAGGCTGGCAAATGTTCTGCTAAATCTTTAGTGCACAAAGTTTTCTCTCAGTGGGGCGTATGCGATGTACTTAAATCTGACAGTGGCACCCACTTCTTCAATTAACTCTTCAAAGAAATTACAGCACTATTGGCATTAAAGACCGATGTGCTCAATTTACCACCCCCAAGCAAATGGCATTGTTGAGAGAATAAATAGCCATCTTCAAAAGCAAACTCTCCAAACTCTGCACCACCTTAAAGAAAAACTGGGTGCATTGCCTGCCCCAGGCTCTGTTCAGATTACACACTCAACCAAGTAAAGACCATTACCTTTTACCCTATGAAAAAAGTAACTGGTAGGCGCATGCACACACCCATCTCCCAAGTAAGCAGGGTAGATGCCCATAGAGCTGCAGCAGTTCTAAGTGAGAAATTCAAACAGTACTTAACAAACCTGACACGTGCGATCAAATATGCCTCCTGACAGATCAAACCTCCTCGCCTACAAGATGCACTAGGCACTGCAGAGCAACCTACCAGAGACACCATGCCCACCCAACTGCTGCTGCCAGGTGAACCGATATATGTCAAGAACTTTGTGCGGAAATGGTGCTGCCCTAGGTTCCATACCGCCTACGAAGCAGTGTTTCCCACCCCTCTGACAGTAAAAGTGAAGGGGCTTCAGTAATGGATACACCTCTCTGATGTTCGTAGGGTACCCCCAAATACCTCACCAGCACCCTAAAGAAACTACACATATACTACAAAGTAACTACCTCAGTATTAACAACATGCATATCTGCTAAAAGCATTAGCACATTTAAGTAAAATACAAATTCTCTCTCTCTCCCTCTCTCACTCTCTCTCTCTCTATATATGTATATATTTCTCCCTCACTCCATCTTTCTCTCTCTCTCTTTCTCTCTCTCTCTATCTCTCTATTTCTCTCTCTCTTTCCTTCCCTCTATCTCTTTCCCTCTCTCTCTATCTCTATCTCTCTCTCTCTTTCTCTCTCTCTCGCTTTCTCTCTCTCTCACTTTCTCACTTGCTCTCTCTCTCTCTCTCTTTCTCTCTCTCTCTCCCACCCCTGTATTGTGTCTTCTCTATAGGAGTGTACTGAATGGAACCCTCCAGGTGAACTGATTTGTTGTACATTAAAAAACTAGACAGATATACTGTTAACTCAAGATGGTTATATGTTTACACTTGTGGGCTACATTGTACTGCCCTCCTATTTACTATAATGATGTTTATGTTAGGAATTTATTGGGTACTTCTTTTACTTGCGCAAACCATCTAAAAGGGGGTTGGGGGTACATGAACAGAAGTGTACTACTAAACACAACCAATAAAGCTACGGTACCGATGTATAATGTTTCTCAGTGTCAAAACGTAAGTAAATATAATGGGCCAAATGAGTGTGTGCATGAGCAAAATGTTAGAAATATTAATTCCCACAATTAAAAACCTTGTTTGTCAATACAGATATTAGTAACAATGTTAGCAATAGTACAGCAACGAGACTATATATGTCACAACATGATAGAATGAGGAGACAAGCACAAAGACCCAAATATGATGCATACCAAGGCCTAGGCCTGGATGCTATTAAAGATATTAGACATCCCGAGCACTCAAATAGTTGGTACACCAACATGAGTGTGGTGGGCACTAAGACAACAAATGGTAGCTGTTATGTATGCTCATTGATACTGCACGCATCGGGGCACCCAGGGTTTTAGTACCACAGGATGTTACAATTATAGAGGCACAATTCCTGGGTCATCCTGCACTATGTAGAATAAAAGACACCTTTCAGGCATACATTTTGCAACTAGAACCTGTGGATTTAGATGCCTTGCAATGCAACAATGACCCAAAAAACCACAATTGCTTACAACAACCATATTTAGTCATCAATGGACTAAAGTGTGGGAACAACAAATGGCAGGAAACAGCGCTGAGCTGCCTAGCTGAAGGTCTCCTGCGATACGAACAGGAAGTAGTGGCATTCGTGGGAAAACATGTGAAAAAATATGAACAGAGCATGTCACAAAATTGACATGGGTTGTGGCAATGGAGAAGCCAGTAAAAGTACACAGAAAAGAGAGCTATGAACTATGTTTACACAGCGAAGGAACTATCTTTGTCAGCTCCAACGAGCGATGCAACAGGACATTGTTGATTCCAGACTTGAAAAGCGGCACAGCAGCAGTGATGGACTTCTACTGGGTCTGTGGCCAACAAGCATACTTGTACCTCCTGCCATCATGGAAGGGCAATTGTTTGCTGGCCACGCTGCACTCAGTGCTACTAGTAGTCCCAGAAGAACACTTGAAAGGGGGACAAATAACTGATACAAAATCACCAGTACTGGTATTTGCAGAACAGAACCCAAAGCCGCCACCGGAATTTCTCATTCTACCTGGGAAAAGCCAATATGATGAACTATGAAGAAAGAAAAGAGCCTCAAACTATCTATCAAAACCCTCAACAGCACTGCTCGGGGAGATACCTGAAGAATATTGATTGTTCAGCTCTGCTGAAACGTTTTCTGCCTCTCTCTTGCTACCCGGCATACAGGCAGCAGCTAATGCAAAATAGCTGCAGACAGTACACTGAAAATTGATCCAGTTGGCAAAAGATACCGAGCATGGGTTCAATGTCATGAAGGTCACGCTCCGTGCCCTACGGTTGATGACAATGCAGAACCACTACGTCCTCGACATGCTGACGGCGACGGAAAGATGCATGTGCAAAAAGATCGGGGATTCACATTGAACATTCGTGCCTCATGAAGATGCAGAGACAGGATCGTTGTCTCACAAAATAGTGGCAGTGCACGGCCTGTGAGTGCGAAAGAAAAAAGAAGTTGGTATTCAAGGAGAAGATTGGTTTGACATTGCCTTTGACTGGGCTCCATCCTGGCTCGGAGCTTTTGTGAACATGCTGGTACCTGTCATTGTGTTCATCCTGGTTCTTTTCTGTACCTGTAAAATGGGACTCTGCTGTTGTGCCAAAGCAGTGCCTAATAGCACAATAATGATGGCTTCAATTGGTGTTTCTAAAGTACCATGTGCTACAAAAGAGACAGAATTACAAACTGACCATGCCATCCCCAAATGCTCCCTATTTACTATGGAGTTGAAGTAGTTTGCGTATACCACACCATCATTGTTCCACCCACTGACCCTGAAAACTATAAAGAAGTTTGGGTAGATTTAGCTGGAGATGGGGGATGTATCTACATGACATCCACCCCGAAGAATATGCGCAAGCAGGAAAATGTCTGCAGGATGTATGTAGGGCAGGCTTCCATTAAAGGGAACTCCACCATATGAGGCTGCCATGAGAAGGGAAAATGAACGCAAGTATGCAGAGGAATTTGGTACTGTAGAAGTAACGATAGGGGGATGTCGGGAAGGAAATTAACCTCTCCCATCCCCCTAGGCACTTTAGGGTGAGGAGATACACTTGCAATGTACCAGGGGGCAGCCGGGCATGTTAAAACAATCTGCACAAACGCAATATTACGAATGCATGGATTTGGTGCACACCTATGAGGAAGTGCAATTTTTGTAGTTATGGTACTTGCATCTGGCACTGCATGGCTGTGCGGTAAACACAGACCCAACAAATAAATCTGAGCAGGCTCAAGCGCTGAGGATGGAGAGACTCATGCTGCAAGCTCCCATAAAAAATTCCCTTTGTCCATAACTGTTGCGAAATCATGTTATCCCAAGAAGGAATGTGCCCTGCAAGGGTGCAAAACAGTACCAGGTGCCTTGCAATAAACGTTAATCGCAGCCAGGCCAAAAGCAGATACCCAACCCCCACCTAACCCACCCTGAGTTATAAAACCCACAACTGCCGCAGTTCTAGACCCCTAAATTCCGTGATAGTAGGTGACATCAGACCACCAACCATAAACCCTGTGGTCATAAAAGATCTTATAGAATACAACCTTATTTCATAATGACACATTTTGTAATAGGAGGGTGCAGATGGTGTGATATGGAATGAGAAAAGATTGTGTGGGTCAGCAGGATCTTAAGCCTCCCCCTGTGCCAGTCCCAGAGCTTCCCAGGTGCACGCCATACTGATAGAGTATCATTGTCTTACAATAGTAACTAATGAGGAACGTGACCTTCATTCCCTGGAGACATGAGCCCAGCTGACCCCACATGATGGAAGATGGACGGACGGGGCTGAGGAAAATAGCAGCATGATATCCCCTATGGAGCATGCTGCCCATTTATAGGGTCTCACCAACCAGCCACGCAGCTTCTTACTGTATATGTGTGATGTAGTGATGAGGTTGTGTGTCATGTGGGATATATTGAGCCACTCAGATGTGCCTTACCACAACATTTGCTGCATTGGTGCAAGAAACAGCAAAATGGCCACACTAACTCCTGTGCGCGCCAAGAACTATAAACTGCGTTTTTGCAACAACCAGAAAATGGCTGCACCACCCCTGCCACACACATTTCAGGTGGGGTGGAACAGAATACTCACTGCAGGAAGGTGCCAGTGTGCTATGCAACATTTAACATGGAGTGAAGTGAAAGAGGCAGCATTACTTTGCTGTAAACCCAAAATGCCTCTTTAAAATGAAACTTTCCCAACCTTAAAAGTGCTAAATCCATCCATTACTCATGAACCACTGTGGTTAAAAAGGCCCTGCAATGCCTAGGATCATCCATTGTGTCTCAGAGTAACCGGGCCTCATTTGAATGACAGCTCCTGTCAAAAGTATCTTTGAAAAATCAAACAGGTGCTTTGTTTTCATTTTACATGGGAAATGCGTCTATTTTCTTTGCAAGAGTATCAAGAATCAGCTGCTCAAAGAAAGACTCTAAATAGATGCATGTTAAATATATCTTTAACAAAGCAGCATCAGCCGTCTTAGGCTGACATGCTAGGTTTGTTTCTAGCTTCGTAGGCATCTTTATAGCAGTAAATCATGTTATATTTAAGTTACATATATGACAATAACACACTGGCAGCCCATCCCCCAGGCAGAGGGCTCACCAACTGACCAGGTTAGAACATTCACCCATGTATTCCATCACTCAGGCATAAACACTCCACATGACATCACAACATTCCTTCTGCAAAGCCAAGCCATCCACAACAGTATCCACGCTGCAAAACAACTCCAGCACTCAAGAAAAGAACTATAGCTGCAGAAAGTGTGTATTTGCTGGAGATGAAAACCGAATTTAAAGAAATAGTAAAATGTGCTTTTTCTGACTGAAGAGAGAAAATTGCCTATTTAAAAGTAAATTGTTAGTTAAAGGTCTGCTTATTTAGCAATTTAAAAGGATTTGTTGCTGGTAAAAGTGCACCTTGCTATCTTTCCAAACAAGACAAAAGTGTTATTTTCTCTGGTGTTTTCCATCTGTGTGGCTAAAGAGTGAATTTAATTGCATTACATACCTTCCTATCTTTTATTATCACCACATTGGTGATTGCTGCTCCCTATTAAAAATATGTTTAATTTGAATTTTAAATAAATAAATAAATATTACCTTTACCAACCAGCCTGACTCCTGGTCCATCGTGACCCGGGGTATTTGAAAAGGGGTGTGATATGAGTGTTGTATCCCTCAAAATATTGAACCTATATATATATATATATATATATATAATAAAATAAGCATTTTGGTTGTGCGATTGAAATACTTAACAGATTTGGGGGCTTGTGCTGTGTTTTTTAGTTTGATTACCATGCGTGACAGTCTGGCACAGCGGACTAACCTGCAGGGTAGTGACACTTTGCTTGGTTGGTGTGCAATGCTACACTGTACAAGCGCCTCCCAAAACAACTACTCCAAGACCAGGCCTGTCTGTAAAAGTAAAAAGTAAATCAACCACAAAATAATTAATAAACAAATAACATTCTCTAAATGGCAATCCCAGAGGAAATCAAAATGGCTAGGGAGCACCTCCTGCACAAGCTTTTTGTCAGGGGTGAGTGAATGAACATGGCTGGCTGCAGGAAATCACAGAACAGGTCACTGCCATGGACCTGGATACATGTCGGGACAATGGCCCATTACACCAAGCTCTTAGTGAATTGTACATGGCCCCAAAAATTAAAGAGGAGCAAAGCAAAATTGCCAGAATTGCGGCCTACCTATACCTCCACATAGGAGTGATGTGGGAAAAGCATTGTGGGGTGATTTACCAGGTGCCGGCAGAGCCGTCCGTGGACCTCTGGGGCTGGTGAGGCCCCAACTCCTCCCGAGTCCCAAAAGGAGTATGAGACACACACAAGGAGCAAGGTAATTACTGCTGTTTATTATAGTAATAGCAGGGATAGTTCTCAGCTCGTATGCATCCAGTGAGACTCTCGTCGTTAGTGGGTTCGCAGGCCCTTTTTACAGCAGTATGACGCGCTACTTGCGTTCCCTGGGAAAATCATCACAAAACCTATCGCCACTTCGGGTTGGTTCTCCGAGTGGTAGGGTTAGTATAGTTACCCTATGTAAAGAAATGTTAGTGGATAAGGATGGGTCAGGTGGTACACTTGGGCTGTCCCTAACAGTTGCGACATTGGAATTGTTACAAGGGGACCCTTGGTGATTGGCTAAGAGTAAAGGCGTCAGTGATGAACCCCCTGTATTCTGATTGGTTCTCCCGCGAGCCCCCAAGCCTGGGACCATCTCCGTTCCCAGCTCGCGGTGTACCTGACATTAGCAACAATGTGCAACTATGTGTTTGCGGCGGACAATGGACAGGTCTGCTTACGGGCTGGTGAGCAGGTCTTTCCCATCGCTGTAGGTGTCCAACTTGCCGCTTCGTTGTTGCAAACTGTGTCCCAGACGTGAGACCCTGGTGATTTTCTGTCTCGTGAGCTTGGCATCTTGTCAGATCGGCTTGGTCACGTGTGGGGAGGCTGTAGCTGGAGCAGAATTGTGAGTATTAGATTTGTGTTTTTCGGCTCTGATGGCTTGGCATCGGCAGGTATAACCTAGGCGCTGGGAGCGCGGCATGTGGGTTGCAACATCGTGGCCTTGGCTACGAGCTCTCGTTGGGGGCTCGTTCTGCATGATCAGCACTTGCATTTCCGTTCTTGGAGGATTTTCGTTTGCGAGGCTCCTGCCTAGGGACTCTTGCTTGAGGCCTACTTGGGCCTAGTTCATGGGTGGCGGTACATAATCCATACTATGGAGGTCACAGGGTGACAGAGTGTCATACGCAGCATTAGATATACATGGTGGTATCTTCATAGGGATAGGTAGCGAGAAAGCATCAGCAAGCATATACATGAGCTCTTCAGGCGTCTTGCATTTCTGCGGTGATGTAGAAGGTCTATGTGAAAAATAACAATGATGCATGTCCGTGGGTATGTCAGTCCGCTACGTCATAGCACTGAGTATATTCTTCGTGTGGGTTAGTGTGTGAGTGACCAGACCAGTGTGCATGGTGGCACGTGTGTTCTTGTCTGTTGGCTATGTCGTCATGGCATCTCTAACAATGATGATTTCCGTTGTTGGTGTCTAATCGAGGTGGTCCATGGCGCAGGCATCGGCCTGACCCGGGCGTGCTAGTGGGCATACTCCTCGTATGTGTATGCTTTTGAAGCAGGATGCTTTGTCATCCGGTAAGGAAGGGAATTGTTGGAACTCCTCTCGTGGGGGTGCTTGGGCCTTGATCCCCTAGGCCATGGTCTGGATGAGACTGGGGGAGGGTGTTTTCCCATTCTCCTACTTCAGTCCCCCCTCTGGTCGACTTGTCGACCACAAAATTATCCTTTTCCTTATCTCCTTTTACTCTCCATACTTTCGTTATTCCAGCCAGGTGTCTATAGTGGTTGACATGATCTTCAAATGACCAATACATATAAACGCAGCCACCCCTGGGTTTGCAGTAGACCCACTTTCCAACATAGCTCTTCGGGTTCCTTGGGTTCTCCACCTTCACAGATGGTGGGTCCAGGTGATTTTCAAGTATTTGTTTGCGCAACCTCTCTCGTCGTATAATAATGTCTGTGTGCTTGTCGTCTTCGGCTGGTAGTAGGGCGTGCATGCTGACCATTTCCATAATTTCATCCATTGTATGTGCTTTTCTTGCTTTCCAAAACTTCATTCCTGTTAACACAGCCATTCCCACTATTATACATCCTACCATTAATTTTAGTCCATCTGACAGCCATGATGGCATCCATGACCATAAAAATGAAAACCAACTGCCATCTTTCTTCACTCCCTTCCCTTCCTCTGCCATCTTTGAGTGCATCGTGGCAAGTTATGATACTGCCTCAGTAAGTGTTCCATTGTCTGCGTCATTAGCAGAGATGAATGTGCAACATGATTTTCCAATTTTTGCACAAACACCTCCTTCCATTGCTGTAAGGGGGTCCAGTACATATCTATTTTGTAGTGCTACTATTCGTACAGCCCTCAATTTTTCTTTTATTGCATTAAATCCATTGACAGTGGAATTTATTGTCATCAGTAGTTCCCATCGGGTTATTTGGAGCCCTTTTTCATTTGCATATGCCTGCAGTCCCTGATGTATTATTGATGAGAAGAACACTGCTGCTCTGCTGAAGAGTCTGTGTCCTGTAACTGAGTGCTGTTTCCGATCTTCCCCACAGGTAGTTTCCCGTCAGTGGTTTTCCTTGTCTTTTCACTCTTGACAATATGTCTGTGTCGTTTCTTCCTGCACTGTCTTCAATCATCACATATCTTCTCCTCCTTTTGTTTCCTTCGTACATCTTAGGGAAGTTGCCCAAGTTGACATGTTTCTGAGGCACAACCAGAGATGGTACGTTGACGTGTACCATACTGCATATGCCATTCCAAGATGGTGGTAGGCTGTGGTATGCCTTATCTCCGCAGGCCCAATAGTGGTCCATTAGAACTGCTGTGCCGTAACCCCCCTCAGGTATCAGTACTGTACTTTTACAGTTGTTGTTACTTCCAACATCAACATCGCCGGTGTGTTGGTAGCACAGTGTGGGTGCAGTTAGCGGTATTATAGTTATTGGGTCTTTGTCTTCCTCCAGCCATGTTAACAGTGGTACGCTCGTTATCCATTCCGTCCAACATTTGTGGTTTATTTCATTCATTCTGTGCACATTTTTATTTGCGGATGTTACCATATTGCTCCCCACAACTCCCTCAGTCCATCCTTCATTCGTGTATATCTTCCCATATATTACTATCAGTGGTCTTTCCCCGCAACCTAGTTCACCAGCATGTTTGCTTGCATACCAATCACACGGCAGGTATTTCAATGTCACTTTCTTTGTTTCTCCTTTTTCAGGACCATCCGTCACATATCGGAACCCTTGAGTATGTTGGTGGTAGCTATTGTACATCATAAGCGTTTTTATGATGTTATTTTCATATGGGTATGAGTCCCTTGTCTTCCAATGCAGCAATACTACTGTCCCTTGAAATTAGCCTTTTGTTTGGAACATCGCCAGATATATCAGGCATTCTGCTGTCTTTACTGGCACCTCAGTAGCTACAAATGTCCTTGATGCGCTCATGGTTTATGGGATCAACGAGCACATGTAGCAGTTGTCCTTGGTTGTCTGCTTACCAATTTTGGACATGTGCTGATACCACATGTTGTTTGAGACATGTGCTGAATCTGTAAGATATGTGTCAATCCCATTATTATCTGCATATATGCTGCATTTAACCCTTTCCCTGTTTATTCTCGTTCTGCTTGTACCACCTGACACCGTATCTGTTGCAGCCGTGGCGTGGGGGAAATTAGTTTTAGGTGCAGCCATAACATTATAAGCATAGTGTGTCTGCCAGACAGAGGCAGCCAATAGACCAGTGACAACCAACACACCTATTCATTTTATTACAATAGCTAATCTCACTGTCATTTTCCTCTTGCCTTTGCTGCTGCCCTGCAGCTTATTGTCTTTGACGTTATAGTTGCCCGACTGAACATTTCTAAAAATATTCATTAATTTGTTCGTTTTTCTTTAATCAGGCTTTCCCTATCAGGTAGGCGTTTAATGCCCAGGCGAAAAGCTGTTCCCACATTAATCTCAGTGACCTATCTCTCAGAGCTGGTCAGTGCTCGTAGAGGTGCGGGAATTGTTGTTTTATGGCCAAAATGAACGTGCTGTAATATACAGGTATCCTTCTCCTTTTTAAATATTTTGGTCTTTTTATAGCGTATACAAATTGGTAAGACCGTGATTCAGGGGTGTTATCGTCTGTGGGTAGCATTTACCCCTGGGCAAAATGCAATGTTAGTTTCTTCACTTTTCCTTATACAGAAACAGTTGTGCACGGTACCTGCATGTGCGGAACAAAAAAGAGAAAGAGAACATGCACATGTCTACAGGTGTGGTGCAACGTGACAATTTGTTAGGCAATGTCCTCTATTTGGGTAGTGACAGGGGCGGGCCGGCCGGGGCAGGGTTTAGTTTGATCTGGGACCTCATGACCGTGGGGTGGGCTGTGGGTGATTGTCCAAGGTTTTTAGGTGTGTCTGTAGTTGCGGAGGGGTCAGGGGCAGTGTCGCAATTGTCTTTTGTTGCAGTTGCTGCTTCGTTGTCTTTCATTGTTGTTGCTGTTGCGTTGGCCCTGTCGTCAACGCAAGGGCGGGTCTGATCTTTGTAGGGCTTGATGTCATGTAAATCGTTCCACACTTTCTTATCTCCCAACTTAACAGCTCCAGTGTTTGAACATTTCATTTGCAAAGTGCGGGCCATTGTCTGACCGCAGCACCTTGCAAACTCCCTACCTGGGGAAGACCTCTCTCACCAGGAATTTGGCTGCTCTGAAGGCGTCTGCATGAGAGCAGGGCCCAGCCTCTATCCACCTGGAAAATGGGCATACCACTACAATCATGTATCTGTATCCTTGACATACATTGATCATGTCAACGTAGTCAATGTGCAGGTGCAGAAAGGGTCCTTCTGGCTGGGGTATAGTACCTTGTATCACTTGCAGCGTGTGACCGACTATGAACTGTTGACAGGTTAGGCATTTGCTGATAAAGTTTGCAACATGTGAACTTAACTCGGGACAGAACCAGGCCTCCTTTATTCGTGCTGCAATCACTTCCTTTCCTGTGTTTGTGGGATGGTGTAGCTGAGCCAGGGCTGTTTTCAATAGGGCTAGGGGCATCACTACCTTGCTTGTATTATTCTGACACCACAATGCATCTGTGGGTGACATTGTGCACCCTCTTTTGACCCACAGCTCCTTTTACGCCATGGGTGCTGCTGCCTGTAATTCCATAATTTGGGTTTCAGGGATGTGTGTGTACCCCTCCTTCATCAGCATCTGTCTTGCTCCGCCCTCCCCTTATCTTTTTGTTTTTCTGGGAGTGTCCATATCTCGCCAAAGTACACAGCATGTTTGGCATGTGCGTCTGCTGTTTCATTACCTTTTTAGATAGGGTCGTCCCCGTTAGTGTGTGCCTGACACTTCACCTAGGGTCATTAATTACTTCAATCAGTTCAGCAAGTAGGAGGGCATGTTGTACTGGGGTACCATCTGCTCTTCTGAACCCCCTTTGTTGCCTTTTTGTTAGCCCTGAGTGCACCGTCGATGTGATGTATGCACTGTCCGAATATATTGTTACCCTCTTGTCTTTGCTCTCTTTTAGTGCTAAAATTAGGGCCACTAGTTCTGCTGCTTGGGCCGAGTAATTTTGTGGTAGCTGGACACATTTAACTGGTACATACATCCAATCCTCTGTGAGCCTGACCATTGCTGCTCCTGTCCTTCTTGCCCCATCACTCTGGTCAATTTTTGAGGACCCATCAATGTACATTATCTCTCCCCCCTCTATGGCATTTTCCTCAACCTTTCTTGCACTGGAGTAAATTTCAATGGCCTGTGTGCAATCATGAGCATAGTCACCATCTTCAACTACATCTGCTATAAATCTTGCTGGGTTTAGATTACTGCATCTAACAATCGTTAATTCTCGTCTTGACAAAATAATCTCATATCCTGATGCCCTCTGTGTGGTCAATGTCGATTTGGGTTTGTTCAGTATGGCAAAGAAGGCGTGTTCCACAAATAGTGTGGTAGGGCACCCCATTGTTATTGATGATGATTTTTCCACCGCAAAGGCTGCGGCGGCCAGGCTCTGTTCGCAAGGGAAGTGACCTAACATTACAGGGTCCAAGTGTCCGCTGTGAAATGCTAAAGGCTTGTGTCCCAGGCTTGTTTTTTGTGTCAGTACTGCCTTCATTACTGCTGAGTCACAATGTGAGAAGATGAAAAATTGGTGTTCATAGTTTGGAGTGGCCAGCACTGGTGCTGTTGAGATGGCGTGTTTTAATTAGTCAAATGCCTCTTTCATTTCTCTTGTCCACCCAAACCTTTTGTCCCCCTTCTGTGCCTCTCTGAGGGCCTTGAGCAGGGGTCCTATGTATGAGCTGTAGTCGAAAACCCACGCTCTGCAGTAGTTTCAAAGGCCCAGAAACTGCTGTAGTTCTCTCACTGTCTGTGGTTGTGGTATGTTTGTTATGGCTTGTGCCCTTTGTGGTGCAATGTTCCTTCCATGCTGTGAAATGAGCTGACCAATGTAGAGCACCTGTTCTTGGCAGTACTGTAACTTTTCCTTGTCTACCGTGTACCCCTTCTCAGCTAACACTGTGAGCATTTTTACTGAGTCCTTCCTACACCTCTCTTCTGTGGTGCTGCAGATGATTATGTCATCCACATATTGCAGCACCGTGCTCTCCATCTCAATGTTTCCCAAATCCATTTTTATCACTCTGTTGAAGATGGATGGCGACTCACAGTACCCTTGGGGCAACCTTGTGTGTTTCCATTTTGTGTTGCGGTATGTCAAGCTTGTTGAAAAGAAGGCATTTTTTAGGTCAATCGTGGTAAACTGTGATGCCTCTGCTGGTATTCCACATAGTATGGTGGCTGGGTTAGCTGCTATGGGGTACTCTGCTTCTACAATGTAGTTCAAAGGTCACAGGTCCTGGATAAAACACCAAGACCCTCCTTTTGCTTTGCGTACAGGGTACACAGCAGTGTTTGCAAGGTGATTCTGATGGTACTAGTATACCATTGTTTATTAGGGCTGTTATTGTTTCATATATGCCCTCATCCGCCTCTTTTGATAGTGGGTATTGCTTCACTCTTGGTAGCATTGCTCCTTTTTTCAGTATTATTTTCACTCCACCAATGCTTTTGATGCAGCTAAAGTCATATGGACTGGTGGTCCACAGTGATGTTGGTACAGCTGCCTTGTCTTCCTCGTAAAATGGCACTGGTGTAGAGGAGGGTGCCTCTAGTGCCATTGCCATTTTTGTGCCACTTGCTTGTATGTTACCTTCAACTCAATGTTAATGCTCATCCCAAACACCATCTCTCCCTCTTCATTGTCGTCTGAGAAGAGCTCCTCATCAGATACCTTTCTGAGCCTGCATCCCTCTGCCAGTGCTATTACAGCTCTCCAGGTCCTCCCCTCCCTGTCCTGGGCATGTACTGCGATGTAGTCTGCAGTTGCCATAATGCTCTCGATGCTTACTGAAATCATTTTCCCCTCCTTTTCACTTGCTGATGTTTCAGGTCTGAATAGGTAAGCTACTGGCCTCCTCACAATTCCAGGCAACCATGCTATTGCCATGTCTGTCCCATATTGGAAGAGGTCTCCGTCTACTGGCTCAGCGTGGGCCACTGTTTGGCCGCAGTAAGCCTGCAGTATTTGTTGTGCTGTGAGAATGTTGATGCCTGGTGTAGAGAAAATGATGCTCTTCTCCGTGAAGGAGATGGTCATATTCAATCTGCTCATTATATCTCTTCCAAGTATGTTTACTGGTGACTGCTTCGAGTACAGAAGTGGAAGAGACATGTCGTGATCTCCTATAGATAAGGAGATGTTATCCGTGAAGGGAACCAACCCTCGAGCCCCAGAAGATCCTTGAGTGTGCATGGCTTCACCTGACAATTTAAACTTCCCCTCCCTTATGCAAGACATAGTGGCCCCGGTGTCAACTAGGAAGGAACATTTTTTGTCACCTATCGCCACATGTATGCGTGGTTCCTCCGCAGTATTAGGTGTTACTGATAGAATGGGACACATCAAAGACATCTGGGGCTGTCCTATTGTGGATATAGTGACTGATCGCTTCCTGTGTAAGGGTTGTGACCCAATATTGTCACCTTCCCCAGCTGTGTCTGCTGTAGTGGTGCATCAGATGTTGATACTGCATTGTCCTGTATTTGTGTGAGCTGCTGTACCGGTTGTACTTGATGTTGTTGCATTGCTATCGCTTGTTGCTGTGGTGGTGTGTATGTTTGTACCTGTTGCTGTGGTGGTGTGTATGTTTGTACCTGTTGCTGTGGTGGTGTGTATGTTTGTACATGTTGCGTGGCTGTGGTTGTTGCAGTGGTGCTTGTTGTTGTGGTAGGCATTGTTGTATTCCTTGTTGTTGTTGGTAAACTTGTTGTTCCCCCATAGGTCCTTGTTGCCCTTGCTCCCCCCAGGCTGCTTGGGTGGGCATCATCCAGCAAGTGCGTGACATGTGTCCCACCATCCCACAAATCCAACATAATGGTGGTTCTCTGTCCTGCCATGGGAAAGCCCGCGTGTTGTCTTGGTATCCTTGCTGTCCGTTTGGATAGTAGCCCTGGAACCCTCCCCCTTGTTGTTGTGCAGGCGGGCCATAGCCCCTTCCTCTCATCATGCCGCCCCTCCCCCTGTAGTTGTTTGAGTACCCATTTCCCATATATCCTCCACCTGCGTATGCCAATGTATGGTGGGCGCGGGGGCATCTGTTGTGTTATCATTTGTGTTGGCTGCTGTAATTGTGCTACCTGTTGTTGTGTTGTGTCTTGTGCAACCGTGACCTGCATGGGGGTTGGTGTTGCTACCACGGGTGTTGTTATTAGTGCTCCTTCCATGGCATATTTAGATAACTTTTTCTGCACCAATTTTGCCTCCTCTGCCTTTCTATCTTCCTCCTTTTGTTTAATCTTTTCCTGCCACATCCTGCAGTGGTGTACTATAGTTAATTGTGTTTCCGGCCAGGCCTTAACTTTCATCCCCACTATTTTCTTCTGTTGCCTCTGTACTTGCTCCGGGAGCCCTTGTATTAATATATGGTAGAAAATTGCTAGTGTTTTATCCCACGGCTCCCGCGTTTCCAGGCGCCACTTCTCCTGAATCTCCTGGATGCAATCAACAGGATCTTCATTCTCACGCATCTTGCGTGACGTTATTGCTCCTATGTCTGACGTGTCTGGGTACTGAACCCTCAAAGCCTACCACAGTGCGTGTCTGCAGTTGGCAAATGGCGCTCCATCATGTGACGTGTCTGTTATTGTGACCCCTGGGAAGCCCGCCCTTTTCGAAATGTCATCTGCAGCATCCCCCAGTATTGATATAAGGAGCCCCTTCACGTCCCCCACCGCTAGTTTTTGCCCCGCAGTGTGTTTTTCCATCTCATATATCCACTTCCCTGCTCCTCCACTTAGTGATGGGAGTCTGCATTTTATGTTCTCTTTATCGGCATGCTTCCAGGGGACATATTGTGGTCTGGCCCCTCCCCTTTCCAGAAGTGGCATTAAATTGTATCCCCTCATTTCCCCCAGTGCCCGTGGGGTTATGTCAGTGTATTCATCCTCTTCCTCTGTGTCAGGCAACTCTATAATATATCAATATTACAGTGGTTTGTTCTATCGTCCCCTTCATGCTTCCTCCCTCTCCTGTTACCCTCTTGTCTCACCGTGGGCGTGCTTGCCAGTTCTTCCTGCCTGCGTCCTGAGAGGTCCCTAAGTCTGACGACATATGGGGTGTGCGCAGGGGTGGGTGTCAGTGGGAGTGGTGTTAGTGGGCGTGGTGTTTGTACTGGTGTCAGTGTTGATGGTTGTGGCGTTCTCCTTGCTACCTCTCTTATCTGTGCTTCACCTGTGTTTCCTTCTTCCCTTCTTCCGTATGCCCATGGTGACTCGCAGTTAGTGCGTGTAATGTACAGTTTATCTAAACTCTCCCTATTGCCATCTCTTCCACCTTTTCCCGAACATTCTTCCTCCTCGCTGCAAAATCCATCAGGAAAAGACAATTCCCACTCTGTGCATTTTTGCCCCACTGTTACCTTCCTTAAATCTATTAAGTCCGCTTCCTTGTGCTCACCTCCTTTAACAGCTGCCCCCTGTGTTGACGTTGTAGCCACCTCCGAGTCCTGGCGTATGTATATTTTTACTCCGTGACCAACTCTCCTATCTCCTCTCTCCTCTTCCTTCTTTCCCATTATTTCACCACCTATTTCTGCTCTCTTCCTCTGTAATTCTTCCATTACTTCTGCACTTACCTTCGCTAATATCCTCTCTTCTTCTTCCTTTCTCCCCCATTTTGCCCCTTCCCTTTTTAATATGCTCTCTATTACTTTACCTTCTTTATACTTCCGGGCGCTTTCAGATAGTATCTTCTTTTTCCACAGTTCCATTTCCCTATCCTTCTCTTCCTCCTTCCTTTTCATTTCCCGTTGCTCCACGCATGACACCCTTTCTGCTATTGCCCTCATCCGCTCCTCCTCCTTCTTCCTTTCTTCTGTTCGTTCCTTCATCCTCGCCTGCTCCTCCTTATTCTCCTTTCTTTCCTTCTTCCTTCCTTGTGTTTCTTGCTCGAACTGTCTGATCAGTGTGCTTCGTACTTCTCTTAATTCAGCCAACCTTTCCTCCAACATTTCTTCCTCTACCTGTGACAGTTGGCCTTCTCTTGTCTTACTCACCTCAGTCCCTGTCTGTGTGTTGTCCATTTCTTCCTTGTTCACCTTCCTCACTGCTTCCTCTTCTTCCCCTGTTAGTGTCTCTCAGAGCTTTAGGAGCACCTGTGCTGCTATCCATTCACCTGGTCCTATGTTTGCGATGTGTTCCCCACTTTTCTTCCCTCCCCCCGTGCCTGCCTGTGTTGTGTTTAAGTCTATCGTGCCCGTCGCCGCCACCCCCCTCTGGTAGCTGTCTGTAGGGGCGTATGGTGGAGGGCTGTATGTGGGGTTTGAGTACCCCTAAGCGGCTGTTAATTGTTGTCTGGCGGCTTCTCTTAATTCTGTTACTGGGTACAACCCTCCTTCTTCCTTCTTTACTACCTTCGCCAGAGACATAGCGTCTGTCCCTTCCTTTTTCACCTTTGCTTCTGATACTGCAGCCGATCCTTCTTTCTACTTCTTGCCCTCTTCTGTGCATAGGGCATTGCTGCTCGCCGTGCCCACACCCCTCCGTTCTCCTTCTCCCCTTTACCCTCCTTCGTTTCATTTCTCCCTTTCTCTTCTGTTGACCCTTCCATAGTAAACATTCCCATTGCCCCTGGCCTGGCTCCCTGGAACATCTTCCATAAGTTAAACATCTCTATATGGTGAGCTAATTTCTTTCCTTTGTACGTGTTGTGTATGAATGTCAATAGCGAGTGTTGGGTGTATGAGTCAAAGCTGCCGTTAGGCGGCCACAATGTTAGTATTTTGTTGTCTGTCCCTTGTGTCCAGTCAATGCTGTACTTTATAATTTTCTCCTTGTGTGGTGATAGTGACATGCAAATGTGTTGGAGGGGTGTAGTTAAAGAGTTTCCCTTATCGAGTGCTGCTGGAATTCTCTGTGCGCTGCCTTCTCTCCCCTTCTCTTCTGCCCTTTCCCACTTCCTGTCCCCCGACCACCCCTTGATCAACATGAGATGGTCGCACTGTCCTATACAAGCCCTACGGGTGATGTCACCAACTTCTGCAAACTATTACCGGTAAGAAAACTTTATAAAATCAAAAGAGCGCGCAATATGTTCTAACCCTCTTATCCCCCATAAACCCCACAGCTGTCTTCCCACCAAGAGTAGAAGATACAACAATCAATTAACTTATTACAATCAGAATGCACACGCTGCGTCGCCTCGCGTGTGATACGCCCACCCTCTCTAGGGGAGCTTAACCAGCTAATCGTCTTCCGCACTTGGGAACAAAACCAGCTACCTCCTGCGGGGAAACTTCATCTACCTAACGAGCTTCAACACTCAATTAGTAGGGATCCTCGTCTACTCATTGATCTATAACGCCAATTCATAGGAAAGCCACACCCCTCCCCTACAGGTGCCCACAATCTGGACAAATCAGTGCCTTCTAACAACCACAGGTGGTACCTTTCGACTCCACCCAATTCACTTCGTGATGTGGTAGAGGACAGCCCTCGTGCCTGTCCAGCTACCGCTCACTCGTCTATCATCACTTATTAATCAAATCTTCTGCAACACACTGTAGACACCTCCCACCACCCTTTTTCACAATTCCTCCCCCCTCCCACACAACATTACATTGCTTGTTGGTAGACCTCTTGAGCCGGGGTCGCTCGACCGCGTGCACCCCTCCAAAGCAGCTCGCCACCTCCCCTCGTCTGGACCTCATCTGGACCACATCTGGACACTCGCAAACCGCGGGCGGGATACTTCTCAAGTCGGCTCCCGAGGGCCAATATCTGGGTTGCGCTGTCCTGTCTTCTCGCAGTTCCGCGATGGTCCTGTAGTCCTCAAAAGAGGGCAACGGCAGAGGGGGTCACGCTGCCGGGTTGCCTCGTTGCAAGAGGCCTTGGAATGATACTCTCAGGGGAATAGACCTCAAACAGATCTCAGCAGTGCCTCCAACTTGTCGGGCTGATTTCCCGGGGGCCGGCAGAGCCGTCCGCGGACCTCCGGGGCTAGGGAGGCCCCAACTCTTCCCGCGTCCCAAAAGGAGTATGAGACACACACAAGGAGCAAGGTAGTTACTGCTGTTTATTATAGTAACGGCAGGGATAGTTCTCAGATTGTATGTATCAGGTGAGACTCTCGTCGTTAGTGGGGCTCGCAGGCCCTTTTTACAGCAGTATGACGCGCTACTTGCGTCACCTGGGAAAATCATCACAAAACATATTGCCACTTTGGGTTGGTTCCCCGAGTGGTAGCGTTAGTATAGTTACCCTATGTGAGGAAATGTTAGTGGATAAGGATGGGTCAGGTGGTACACTTGGGCTGTCCCTAACAGTTGCTACATTGGAATTGTTACAAGGGGACCCTTGGTGATTGGCTAATAGTAATGGTGTCAGTGATGAGCCCCCTGTATTCTGATTGGTTCTCCCGCGAGCCCCCAATCCTGGGACCGTCACTGTTCCAAACTCGCGGTGTACCAGACATAGCAACAATGTGCAACTATGTGTTTGTGGCGGACAATGGACAGGTCTTTCCCATCGCTGTAGGTATCCAACTTGCCGCTTTGTTGTTGCAAACTTTGTCCCAGAAGTGGGATCATGGCGATTTTCTGTCTCGTGAGCTTGGCATCTTGTCAGATCGGCTTGGTCACGTGTGGGGAGACCGTAGCTGGAGTAGAATTGTGAGCATTAGATTTGTGTTTTTTGGCTCTGATGGCTTGGCACCGGCAGGTATAACCTTGGTGCTGGGAGTGCGGCATGTGGGTTGCAACATCGTGGCCTTGGCTCCGAGCTCTTGTTTGGGGCTCGTTCTGCATGGTCAGCACTTGCATTTTCATTCTGGGTGGATTTTCGTTTGTGAGGCTCCTGCCTGGGGACTCTTGCTTGCAGCCTACTTGGGCCTACGGTGGCGGTACATAATCCATACTATGGAAGTCGCGGGGTGACAGAGTGTCATACGCAGCATTAGATATACATGGTGGCATCTTCATAGGGATAGGTGGTGAGAAAGCATCAGCAAGCATATACACGAGCTCTTCAGGCGTCTTGCGTTTCTGCGGTGCTGTAGAAGGCCTACGTGAAAATTAACAACGGTGCATGTCCATGGATATGTCAGTCCTCTACGTCATAGCACTGAGTATATTCTTCGTGTGGGTTGGTGTATGAGTGACCAGTGTGCATGGTGGCTCGTGTGTTCTTGTCTGTTGATTATGTCGTCATGGCATCTCTAACGATGATGATTTCCATGGTTGGTGTCTAATCGAGCTGGTCCATGGCGCAGGCATCGGCCTGACCCGGGCGTGCTAGTGGGCATACTCCTCGTATGTGTATGCTTTTGCAGCAGGATACTTTGTCATTCGGTAAGGAAGGGAATTGTTGGAACTCCTCTCGTGGGGGGTGCTTGGGCCTTGATCCCCTAGGCCATGGTGTGGATGAGACTGGGAGGAGAGTGCTTTCCCATTCTCCTACTTCAGCATGCTGAAAACATAGTTCTGGCACAGAATCAAATTGAATCACTAGAGAGAATCCAGAATGATCTAGACTCTGCAGACCAAAGGCTACTGAAGAGCCAAGAATTAAAGACAGAATCTAGAGATGATGTCACAAAATTAAAAGAACATCCTATTCTCCTACAGAAAGAGAATGCAGAGCAAGACACTCAATTACAGGCACTAAAAGAGGAGTGTCAGAAAGGGTTGACTCTCTGCAACTGAGTCAACAGAGTCAACAGAGTCAACAGAGTCAACAGAAACTGGTGCAACAATTAAATTATAGTAGAGCCTGCGCAGAAAGATAGTTACTCTCAAAACCAGACAGAAACCTTGAAAGAAGAAAATAACAAATTAATTTTGAGGGATCTACATTCTCAAACATAATTTGATGAGGAGCACCAGAAATCCAATGCCATCAAAAAACAAATGGACGGCCTGGCTGAACATAGGGGCACCCTAGGCCAGGAAGTAAGCCAATTAAAAACTGAGTTAGAGGGAAGAAAGCTGTCCCTCCAGGAGCTCAATGAATTAAAGACAGAGTATGGGAAGCTATGGGGCACGCCAGATGGGTGGAGGATGCTCTGGAAGAGAACACCCAGACCAAAGATGCTAAAACTCAGGTGAGTCTCCTGCAGCAGAAATTGTCCCAGTATTCCCAGACCATGCAGGCAGGCAGCATGGAGAGACAATGAGGCTCTCTATGAAAAGAATGATGAACTCCACCAACAAGTAGCAATGCAAGAGCGAATCATTTATACCAGTAAGGCCTTGATAGAGGAACACAAGGCCCAGATTTTTATCAACAGGAAATAGGGGCTGAAAAGAAAAGGTAGAGAGGGACAGAGCAACACCTGATCATACCATAAGGACCCCTGTACTCAGGAACTCAAACCCCTTCAATACCATGAACACTGTCAGCTTCATGTCTACTGGCTCATATGAACCGGGGGCTATGGGGATGTCATAATTCAATAGGGTTGGTAAAATGGGACTGACAGATCAGCTCCCACCAGAAATTGATGGACAGGCTTCCCTGTACAGATCCCCAAATGTTAGGGCTGATATCTCTGACCAGGAAGACTCCTATGAGGGGAGAGTCAGGGAATTTGATCCACAAAAATACCACCTCACAAGAGATCAGTTTGTGGGGGACTCCAAGAAATAAAGCCTAAAAAGAGTATCCTGAAGACCTCTACCCAGTTAGGGCAATGGGGGGTGGGGAGTACTCTGCCAATCCTGGGAGCAGGGGAGAATCAGAAGACTCTTCTGAGCACCACAGGAATAGGGAAACTAGGCCCCAACATTCTGCAAGCCCTTCTCAATCGCGCAGAATCAGGGAGTGCCTAGAGGACCAAGAAGCCACCTCCAGTAGCAGCGCCTCTGAGTCTGAGGACGAGTGGACTCAGGTGTCTAGAACCAAGAAGGCAAACAAAATTAAGAGAGCTATGCAAAAAGTTCCCATTAGGCAGATCAAGGCCATTAGAAGTGTGAAAACTCCATATCATAAAAATGCAAAGTATTCTGTCTGGGAACACCTAGAATTATATGAACAGATGATGGACACTTTTCATATGAAGGACAGCCAGAATTGCATACAGTATGTGAAATGGACATTCTCCCCTCAATACTCCAGTTTCTTTTCGGGACTGGAGAATCAGAACCACTCAAGATGGTCCACCTACAGTGTAGCCATCTTTAAACATTTCTCTGTACACAGAAACCTCCAAGAGGCCCGTAAGGCGGCCTACAATTTGCAGTGCGGGGAAGAACAGGCCCCACAGGAATTTGTGCAGGAGCTCAAACGCGCCTTTGCTCAGACCACCAGGATGGCGCGCACAGATAGTCGGGACCACCTTCTTTCATGCACTCCCTAAATATATAATGACTCAGCTGGTGAGGGACTTTCATGAGAAGAGATCACTGGACTGGGTCATAGAACAGGCGACCCGCATTTATGAGGTGCAAAAACCAGAAGATAACAAAAACACAAACAAAATCCCCAAACCAGCGAACACCCCTGCTGCTGCTAATGTGGCAGAGGTGAAGGTTGTCCCCATTTTAGATCTGGAGATGGGGGGGGCCTAAAAATATACCTGTAGAAAAATCATCCAATCAAAGAAACAGAAGGCCCTAAGGCCAATCCCAGACAGGCGGAAGTCAGGGAGGTAATCCCACAAATGGGACCCCTAACCCCCCTGATTACATCATCCCCCAATACAAGGCTAACAGACCCATCCTGGGGTATGTGTGGACTCCCCAGCACATGGGGGGGTCCAACCAGGTAGGTACCACCCGAGGAAACTTCCCTCCTAACTTTCCCCAGGAGGGCAGTAATCCCCCAAATGCGGGTTGAGTTTCTTTCCCCGGTACCCTCAAAACCCCAACCTACAGAACAACCCTCCTTTCTTTCCCCACTTTCCAGAGCCCAGACAGCTCAATCTGGGAGAGGGGAGGCAAAGAGTGGAGGGTTACCAAAATTCTGCGAACACGGGGTACTATGGGAGAAGGGATAGTTACCCTTCCCGTGATTCACCTACGATGGACCAGAGATCCCCGTACCAGTCCCAACTGGAGCGCCAGGTCCACAACCTGTCCCAGGATCTGAGTCGCATGTTGAGGGCTCAACAGAACCCTCAGATGAACATGGCGGCTCAGAACCCCACAAGCCAAGGGTCTGGTACTCCAGAACAATGACAGGGGGAGCACCTGACAACTCACTGGTTCCAAAGCAGGAGGCACGGGGGAAGGGTGGTGTAAAGCCTTTGAGGAGGCTTCCTTCCCCACTCGTGAAAAGCCCCTGGAACCCGGGAAATGGAACAAAAATCTTTTTCTTGCAGATCCCCAAGCTTCCACACAGAATCATGCCCAAACTACACCTGTGTCGGAGGCAAGAAGGAGAACAAGAGCAGATGTTATGCCCCGGACCAAGTACAAGGGCAGTGTACAGTGTCGGGACTGGTGGACACTGGATCCCAAGCAACTCTTCTGTCAAAGAGGGCCTTTGATCAGTTGAATTCAGGAAGGGAGAGAGATATCAGATCCTTCTCACTGCTCTTCCTGGACAACTTCAGAACTTCGATGGGAATGAAATTCCTGTCAAGGGGACTGCAGATTTGGAAATTAAAATTTTGCGAAACACCCAGTCATAGTCGAGACTCCAGAGGGCACACCCTCTCTACTGGGGAATGACATCCTGTGAAGGTTGTCCCCCCTAATAGAGTGTGTGAACAAGGTCCTCTGGACCAAGACTAACCGGCCAATAAAATTAAAACATAGTGTCAACCATGTTAGTTTAAAAGGCACATGCCACATGGTTGAACAAGAACAGATCATATTGAGTTCCATTTTCAGAACAACCAAACACGGACGTGACAGTAATTACTGCAGGACAACAAACTGGTGATAGGAACTCCTCTCCATTTCTGAAAAATCAACCTTTCTTCCAGTTTCAAGTGGCATTCCACACTGGAAGGAAATACTCTGAAGTTCTATACTAATTCACAATCGGAAAGTCCCAACTCCATAGTTAAGAGTGATGAGAAAACAGCTCAAAGTTTACAGGGGCGCCCTCTGTGGTCACCCTTGCGACCTCTAGAGAAAAAAAAAGAAAAAACATTTTTTTTATTTTTTTTGTAATGCAACTCATGGGCTGTGGCCAGCACCATGTGGCTCTTTAGTTCTGGAAGGCTGGCTTTCTTGTTACAGCCCCTAAAAAAAGAAGAAAAAGAAGAAAAGGAGTGACACAAGTCTAACACTTTCAGCACTGACCCTAAATAAGAAAGATTAGGAATACCAAATTATGTGTCTTTCTGGAATTCTATACGCTAATGTGTGTCACTGATTTAGTCTGTTTTTAAACGCCTCAATTCAGCCTTTTATCCTTCTGAGGTCAATAAATGAGTACCAACACAGGTTGGGTGATATTGGGTGTACATTTTTTCTATATAAAGTGCTTAAACGTAAGTGCTATATAATAACACATCCTTATCATTTGGTCATGGACGTCTGCTTGCATTCACAGTAATTTGGTAACATGGGCCTATATACACTGATATTAATGATACATATGGTGAGCCATTCTTGTATGAAATTTATATCACATTACAGTGATATCGTAACTATATTTATTTTAGTGATAGCGCAACCATATTTTTTGTAGTCTACAATGCTATGTGATAGCACTTCTTGTTTTGTCAATGGGTGAAAGGTCACATGCCATCACATCCCGCTATATCACTTTGGGGTGGGATCAAATGACATAACTTCCTGTGATGTCACCAGGGGTCAAGGGTCGTGTGATGTCACTCCCGCTACCCCTGGCATTTTGGTGAAATGACGTCCCTGAAAGTTTAGCTGACATTCAGAAAATTAGAGAACAGTTATTCATCCCTATTCAGTTAAATGAGGGAAGGAATCTGTTCTCGCCCGAGTGTGCGTGAACAACGGTAAGAGCTTCATCAGCAAAACCATGTTCCGAAAACTCCCAAAAGATCCAGCCATTCCCACATTTAAATTGATCGATAAATGGGAAATGGACCTGGAATCTCCCAATTACAAACATCTCCTGCCTAGCAGGTGTATGCTCAAAATCTCTATCGTCAACAAAAGCATAGTGCATAATTGTTGGGTTGTCCCTGCTGCATTCTATTTAGGCAGTGACATCCTCAATCGCTTTGCCATTAATTTGGACCTGATAAACTACAAAGCCTGGTCGCGATTAGGGGGTAATCCCATGGACTTTGATGATTCAGAAAAAGCAGTTCGGCCAGCCCAATTGCTGCCGTATGCAGTTGAAGTTCAAATTGGAGAGGAAGTCATCATCCCAGGACGGACACACTATTCCCACTTGAATTAAAAATTAAAAGAGGACAGAAACTGCAAAATCCTGACGAATTTGTTCACCTCAACGCCCATCTCCGACAGCAAGGGTTGGGGTTGAACCTAACACCATTAGTCAATGTATAACACAACACCATTCCAATATTGATGGATAACAGCGACCATAGGAGTATCACTCTGGGCGCAGGCACCGTTATTAGAATGGCAGTTGATGACCAACATTTTTCCATAGATTTAGATAATGAACTGATAGGACCCATCCCCAATGACTGTTTTGACAATGATAGCGACAATGACATGCCACCAGACAGGATCTTCACCCGGCATGGGGGGAATTTCCTGGTGTACTCTTCCTGCTCTGATGGTGCGAAGAGGAGACCTGTGACATCAGGAGGGATGAGGTGATCTTCCAGGTCCACAGGAACCGCCTCCCTTGCCTGAAACCCTCTGTCCAGGTCAATACTTTAACCAGGGACCTCTCCACCCAGCTGGAGGAGGCCACTGAAATAGCCAAACCAGAAGTCTTTCCGGGCTTCAGGCTAAAGGTTGAAGAAAGAGTCAACCTAGTTGATGCCTGTGAGACTCTGGAGCAAAAGCAAAAGTTGAAACAGGTGTTCTTAGATTTTAAAGATCTCTTTGCGGTGGATGACTGTGGTCGCACCAAAATCCATACAACAACAATTCCCAAAGACCCTGGTATGACTCCAGTATTTGTGAAGCAATACCGCTTGCTTCTCACATCCATGGAGTCCCTGATGGAAATTATCAAAAACCTGGAGTCCATTGGGATAATTTCTCCAGTCCACAGCACCTTGAATAATCCGGTGTTGGGGATTTTAAAACCGAACGGCCAGTGGAGACTCTGTGCTGTCCTAAGGGAGCTAAACAAATGGGTCCATATGTCTCAATGGCCCCTCCGCTACATTGGCCAGGGACTGGCCCAGATCCAGGGGTCAAAGGTATTCACTGCCATTGACCTTACCAATGGGTACTGGACCATACCTGTCAGTAGGGAGGACCAATACAAGCTGGCCTTTAACTTCGAGGGGCAGCAGTACACATGGACCCGGACTCCCTTTGGATACATCAACTCCGGCAACTAATTTAACATCTTCTTACACAAGGCCATGCCTGACATGGGTGACAGGGGTAACCTGGCATATGTAGATGATGTTCTGATCAAAAGCTCAACTGTGGAGGAACACATAGTGGAAATCTGTTATGTTCTTACACAGTTGAGGGTTGCCGGAGCAAAACTATCCATCCAAAAGGCATAGTGGTGCAGGACCTGTGTCAATTTCTTGGGACATAAGATCACTCCGGAGGATCTCTGTCCCTAGGAAAGGAAAGTGGAAGCAGGCCTGAAACTAAAAGACCCCACAACTCTGCGTGAGCTAAGGAGCATCCTTGGACTGACTAATTACAGCAGAAAGTTCATTGACGATTACGCAGAGATCACAAGACACCTGATCCATCTGTTGAAGGGGGGGTGGTCAAGTGGAAGTGGGGTCCAGAACAAGCTGAGGTAGTAAAGCAACTCAAAAGAAGCCTCTCACAAGCGCCTTTTCTAGCTTACCCTGTCAAAAACAAGGAGTTCTTCTTGGAGACAGGGCTCTCAAATACATGCTTGACAGCAGTATTATAACAAAAGCATGACAAGGTTTAATAAAGTCATCTCCTATGCAAGCAAGACTTTATCCTCTGTGGAGGAAAAAATCAATGATTGTGAGAAGGCACTCCTGGCAACGGTGTGGGCATTGAAAAATTATTGCCCGTTCATCCAGGGGGAACACATCATAGTGGAGACTCCACACCAGCCTTTGCAATATCTCTAAAGTGACAGAATCCGGGCCGGAAATGTGAGTAATTTCAGAATTACTTTCTGGATTCTGTCAATGCAAGGCTTTCCTGTGGTGGTCAGATATGGCCAAAACAAGAAGAGTCCCCTCGCGCAAGGTCTGGCTGACTTGCATGATTGTGCCAGAGAAAACTGTCTCAAGGATGAAAGTCTTAAAGCCCAGGACAACATGGAGGTGTACCTGAATTCCCTGCACAAAGTCTGTGAAGAAGTTAAGTGTGAGGGAATGCCCACTGTCTATGTGAATGGATGCTCCTACCATGTTGACAACAATCGGGAAAAGGAACTATTGGCCGGCGTTGGGAATGCCTTGGTGAATGATGCCCCGGAACACTCCTCTAGGTACAAAACCAGTCCCCGTAGTAGTCAGGTGGCAGAGCTGATGGCAGTTCATCAAGCCATCCTCACTGCCTTCCAACACCAACTCCACGAACTGGTCATAATCACTGATTCAAATCATGTCCGGAATGGTTTCGTGGAGCACCTGGTTAATTGGAAAACCAGAGGCATGCTATGTGCTAACACCAAACCACTCAAGCATGGCAAGCTAATACAAAATATTGATGATCTGGTCACCTCTAGTGGGATGACCATCTACTGGAAAAAGATCAAGGGTCATTCCAGAATAGAGGGACCAGACAAAACTGGAAATGACCTAGCTGATCAGCTGGCCAAAACCGGAGCCATCCAAGGTGATCTCCTTGAGATTGAGTCCCTGTTGGGGGAAATCCAGGTCATTGCTATCACTAGGTCCCAGACGAATGCTCACAATGAACTGCCAAGTGGAGTAAGGAGACCCCAGATGCTGATTTAATCACGGCTCAAAAAGGGGATCCAATCATTGGTAAATTTTATCAACACATTGAGGACCATGAGAACTTTCCCCTGACGGATACAGATTTCATTGGGAAAGAGGACCTCAGGGTGTTTATGAAATGTCCAAAAATGTTACGAATCCAAGATGGTTTGTTGGTGAGGAGTGTCATGATTCGACGTTTCAGCCCCTTCTGGACTACGTGGTCCATAAGACATTGCTACATTCCTTCAACATGGCCAACGTTAGTGCATGATTAACGCTCTAGCATTTTCAGGAGTTCGCCTGTTCCTTGAAAAGAGACACTCCCCCGCGGCGGTTTTTGTCTCATTGCTAACCTCCGAACTTCGGCAAATGTGGTCGTACTTTCCCTATGCTCATACCTTTACTTCCAGGTTCTAAAAGCCCTCCTCTACCCTCTACCCTAAGCCATCTTTCAGCGCTCTCCTTCCTAGGGCCTTCCGCCCGTAGCGCTTGCTCCTTACCTTGTTCTTATCCTGGTTCCTTCCTGGCTTCCTTCATTCAGGGACTCTGCATATTATTCGTGCCCCTCCCTGGAATAGAACCCATACTCACCTCGGTCGGACTCGCCTGCATGCTGGCGACGGAGGATACACGACTGTGTCTCTACAAGTCCCGAGCTGTCCGGAAGAAGGAAAAGACCCAGTCCAAGACCTCGAAAGACAAACAGGTGGGATTTCAGGCAAAGTGTGACAGTTTGAGACGCCAAGGATTGAATATTGATTCTACAATAGAAGCAGCCGTTCAAGACCTCACGAGAGGTATGCAAGAACTGACTACTGAAGTACAGAACCAAAAGCTGCAAATTGCTGCATTGAAACAACTTGTGCTCTCCAGGGATTCGGTCTTCCAAGAAAGTGCCATAGTAGGGGGTATTGTGGACAAATATGATGGAACCACCAAGGCATTGCGTTCCTTCCTCGTCTCATGTTTAGTGCATTTTACCTTCAAACCTTACTACTTCTCAACACCCAGAACCAAGAACCAAGGTAGGGTTTATAATTTCCCACCTTTCAGGAAACACCTTGGCCTGGGCAACACCCCTAATTAATGCAGGGGACCCACTCCTAGACAACTATGAAGGTTTTGTAGATGCCTTTAAAACTATGTTTGATTGACCTAAACAAGTTTACAGTGCTCAAGAGAAGCTACTGGAGTTTCAACAAGGTTCTCAGGATATGTTGTTATACGTCACCCGTTTCAAACAATTGGCTGACTGGGCTCCGGAAGCCTGTTTCACACTGTTTCGCCGTGGATTGAACGACGAAATCAAGGATGAACTCGCCCGGGTAGCCCGTCCAAGCTCGTTTCAGGCTTTACTGGATTGTCATTGCAAATTGATTTCCGCATCCACGAAAGGAAGTCTGAAAAGAAAAAGACACGTTCCTTGCCAATAAAGGCCCCCTTGGATTATACCAGTCGTAAGGAGACGTCTTCTAGTCCCCAGCCGGATCCTGAGCCAATGCAACTTGGCTCCTTACGGGGCCTCATTTCTCCACAAGAAAGAGCTTGTAGAATTGATACAGGAGCATGTATGTATTGTGCATCAGACAAACAACTAGTGAAAAATTGCCCAATAGCTTCTCCCAGGCGTTCGGGAAATGCCAGCTCCCGATCTTGAACGGAGCCCAGCTTCGGGAGAAAGATTCGTACTCCAAGTCTTCTCCAAGCAAAACCAGTCAACCCACAAACAGCCTGGTGATTCTTCAAGTGTTTCTGTCAATCACCAAAGATGAAACGTATCCCGTCCTGGCCAAGGTAGACTGTGGAGCAATGGGCATATTCCTTGACCATGATTGGGCCCTGAAACATCATTTTCCCCGGAAGACCAAAGACATCATCCAGGTGGTCGAAGGTATCGATGGAAGTCTGTTATCCTCAGGACCTATAACCCAACAAACCACGGAATTGTTATTGACTATAAACAACCACCAATAGATGCTACACTTCAACATAATAAAGGCTGCTCATTATCCGATGGTGCTAGGCATGCCTTGGCTTCAAAGACACAATCCGTATATTAACTGGACCGCGGGTTCCTTGTTCTTAGGGTCAGAGTATTGTCTTTCACATTGTCTGTTTCAAGGGTCACAACCCTATTCCCTGGAATCCCAGGAGACTAAGAACTCGCCTATAAGTGTGTCTACTGTCGCCCAGATACCTGAGCCTTACCAATAATTCTCGGATGTATTCTCATCAGATATTGTTCAAGCGTTACCTCCCCACAGACCAGAAGATTGTGCCATTGAAACAGACGACTCTGCAGTCATACCATTCGGAAGGATGTTCATACTTTCGGAACCTGAGAAGAGAGTCCTATGTGAATACTTGGACACTAATCTATCCAACGGCACAATTAGCCCATCGAAATCCCCTGCAGGAGCATCCTTATTCTTTGTGCCAAAGAAAGATACTAAGGAACTTCGACCATGCCTGGACTAGAGGGTGCTCAACCAATGCACACAAAAGGACCGTTATCCATTACCACTCATCTCAGACATCCTAGAAGCAGTCCGTGGAGCTGTGATTTTTACCAAACTTAACCTTCGGGGCGCCTACTATCTGATCCGCATAAGAGAAGGTTATGAGTGGAAAACTGCATTCAGGACACCCTTCGGGCATTTCGAGTTCTTAGTAATGCCTTTTGGGTTATCTAATGCCCCAGCAGTGTTTCAACGGTTCATGGATAGAGTATTCTCAGACATGCTCTTCCTCTTTGTCATCATTTATCTGGACGACATCCTAATCTACTCCAAGAATCTAGCAATACACCAAGAACATGTGTCAATGGTCCTACAACGTTTACGAGACAATAATCTACTCGCCAAACCAGAAAAATGTATCTTTCATGTTCCTACTGTTCGTTACCTGGGATTTATCCTAGGTCCTCAAGGAATTGAAATGGATCCTGCCAAGGTCGACTCAAACCTCTCGTAGCCCAGACTCACATCAGTAATACAAATATAGTCCTTCCTGGGCCTTGCCAATTTTTATCGGAAATTCATTCCTACCTTTTCTGCTATTGTACGGCCCATAGTTGCCTTACTAAAGAAAGACGTTCCTTTCAACTGGACAAAAGACCAAGAATCGCCCTTCCATGAGTTAAAACAAAGATTTACTCAAGGACCCATCCTGGCACAACCTGACATGGACAAACCCTTCCTGGTGGAAACAGATGCCTCAGAATACGCCATAGTAGCTGTTCTGAAACAAGAATTGGAAGACAAAAAAGAACATCCCATCGTCTATCTATCTCGAGCTCTAAATTCCAGTGAAACACATTACTCTGTTTTGGAGAAGGAATTGCTTGCCATCCGACAGGCCTTTCCCAAATGGCGGCATCTGCTCTTGGGTGCCAAATATCTGATTCAAGTCCAGACTGATCACCGGAGTTTACAAATTCTTCAGTCCTTAGAGTGCAGACAAAGTGGTCAGGCTTACTGGGCCTTTTTTTTTGCTCAATATCAGTTCCAGCAGATAAACCATGTTCCAGGATTGACAAACATTATTGCTGACGCCCTGTCCAGACGGCCTGACTATGAACCAGAGGAAACCAGTGCCCTTCCAAAGATGTTTCCCGATTCCGTCTTTATTGTCCAGGCAAATTCCTTATTGGATAATATTCACTTAGAAGCACCTTCATCAGATCTCTGGAAGGAATACCTCAAGACAAACAGATGGGGACTCTTGCTAAAGACGATACCTATTTAAAGATAGGAATCTAGTGATACCTACACAAGAACTGGGGTTGAAGATAATAAAACTCTGCCATGATACCTTCCATTCAGGGCATCAAAGCATATCAGCAACTCTCAGACTCATTCAGAGGAACTTTTGGTGGCCCAGAATAGCGGAAGATATTAAAAAACAACATCCAAGCTTGCGCAGTCTGCAGTCAGAATAAGCATGACAATAAGAAACCAGCAGGACTCCTATACCAGCTTGCCTTACCTGACCGACCCTGGGCGACTATTGCTACTGATTTCATCGTGGAGCTACCTGCTTCCAAGGGCTTTACAACCATAATGGTGACCATCGACCTCTTTTTCCATATGGCCCATTTCACTCCCTTGGAAAAGTTACATTCAGCACAAGAAATGGCAGGAATTTTCGTAAACCACATCTTTAGACTTCATGGCCTTCCTTCCAAAAGCACTTCTGACCGGGGCCCTCAGTACATCTCCCAGTTCTGGAAATACCTGTGCAAAATGTTAGGCATCCAACATGCTTTTTCTTCAGGATATCATCCTCAGACCAATGGGACAGAACGAGTCAACCAAACACCCGAACAATATCTACGATGTTTTGCCTCCAAGGTGCAGGATTATTGGGCTGTTTTGATTCCTGTGGCTAAATTTGCTTACAATAACTCCGACCATGCTGCCATTAAGACCATTCTTTTTCTCCCAAGGATTTCAACCATCAGTCTTACTTACTGCTCTACTTCACTTCACCCCAGTTCCATTGGTTGATTCCTGGATAGAGCATTTGGTCACAGTACACAAAGATGTGAAAAGTAATTTGGAAAAATCCAGGAAGGATGTTAAACGATATGCTGATTCCAGGAGAAGACCAGGTCCTAGGTACGCCATCGGTGATAAGGTCTGGCTTTCCTCCAGACTCTTACCTAGACATTTAAGATCAAACAAGTTGGCTCCACGTTTCTATGGGCCCTTTTTGATAAAAGAAATAATCAACCCTGTAGCCTTCAGGCTTCAATTGCCCCAATCCTGGAAAAGGATTCACCCAGTTTGTCACACATCCCTACTGAAAGCTTATTCACAAGACACTAGGACCTCTCCTCGACCTACCCCTGTGATCAACAATGACCAGGTCGAATAAGAAGTTTCCAGGATTTGTGACTCCAGATACAGAAGGGGTCGCCTACAATATTTGGTGGAATGGAAAGGATACCCACCTAGTGAGCGAACATGGGAACCTGTGTCCAATATGAATTCCCCTCGCTTGCTACGACAGTTCCACTTGACCCATCCCGGCAAACCAGGAGGATCACAATTTAAGAGGGGGCATGCTGTCATGATTAGACGTTTCAGCCCCTTCTAGACTGCGTGGTCCATAAGACATTGCTACATTCCTTCCAAGGTACACCCAGCATAGCTGACATTAGTGTGTGATTACCGGTCTAGCGTTTTCAGGAGTTTGCCAGTTCCTTAAAAAGAGACACGCCCCCACGGCGCTTCACGTCTCAACGCTAACTTCCGAACTTCGGCAAGTGTGGTCGTACTTTCCCTGTGCTTGTACCTTTACTTCCAGGTTCTAAAAGCCTTCCTCTACCCTAAGCCATCTATCAGCGCTCTCCTTCCTTCCGAGCTGTCTGGAAAGAAGGAAAAGACCCAGTCCAAGACATCGAAAGAGAAACAGGTGAGATTTCAGGCAAAGTGTGACAACGAGATCCATATCTGGCTGTGACCAGTGGGTGGACCCTAACTCATTCCGAAGCCTGATGCTAAGTCACGCCCATGATGTGGCCACAGCCTGTCATCGGGGGTTTCATACTACATTAGAAATCTTGTGAGAAGTTGCATACTGGCCACATACGTGGCAGGACCTCAACCAATACTTGAAGGGGTGTCTTGTGTGTGCACAATTTCAGCCAACATCACTCAAACACCGAGCTCTCCACCAAAATAGGGGGATGACACTGCCATCATCAGATTTACAAGTAGATTTCATCAGGCCCATAATTCGCTCTTCTAGGGGGAACAAGTACATGTTAACCGTAACATGCTTGTTCACTAAATGGGTGGAATGTCTCCGGCCCCAAATTGCAAGGCAGAAACAGCAGCTGCCCTGGTGATCAATCATATCTTCTCACGTTTTGGACTACCGCAAAGGATTGAGTCAGACCGAGGTAGTCACTTCACCAGCAAAGTGATGGCAAAGATGTGGGAGATACTTGGGGTAATAAGGAAACTACACCTTGCATCCCGCCAGTGCTCTAGTGGTAGAGTTGAGAGGTACAATAAAAGCATTGTGTGCATAAAAAAAAGATTTGTGGCAGTCTCTGGGCCAATTTGGGACGTCTGATTACCACTTGTCCTGATGGCCATCAGATCTACGTCTTCTACTGCAACTAAGATGTCTCCATTTGTGCTGATAACTGGACGAAGGATGGTGCTACCCCAACATCTGCTCTATAGAACACAAGAGCAGACACTAATACATTCATCCACAACTCATGAGTATGTTCAGAATCTGAGAAAACATCTTCAACATGCTTTTGCATACGCTCAACGGAATCTAGAAAGATCTGCAGACAGTATGAAGACCCACTATGATCCAAAGACAACCAAAAAGGAATACCAAGTAGGATAGAGGGTCTACTTGTACAATTTCCAAAGGAACCAGACCAAAGAGCGCACATTTTTGCCTACCTGGAGGGGAACATTTGAAAATGTGGACAAAATCTCACCAGTCGCCTACAGAATATGCAGAAAGCTGCCAGTGTGCTCTGCAACATTCAACATGGAGTGAAGTGAAACAGGCAGCATTACTTTGCTGTACACCCAAAATGCTTCTTTAATTTGACACTTTTTGGACCGTAAAAGTGCTGCTTGGCGCTAAATCCATCCATTTCTCATGAACCATGTGATTCATAAGGCCCTGCAATGCCCAGGATCATCCATTGTGTCTCAGAAGAACCAGGCCTCATTTGAATGACAGCTACTGTCAAAATTATTATTGAAAAATCAACCAGGGGCTTTGTTTTCATTGTTTTCATTTTTCAAAATTTTGAACCTATATATATATAATAAAATAAGCATTTTGGTTTGGCGTTGCATACTAGGTGGAGACCAGGGTACATTGCCTCATTGAAATACTTAACAGTCCTTATAACCTTCAGCTTTTACTATTTTCCAGCAGAAAGTTCTCGAACAGCAGAGTTCTTTGCTGGCCTACTAACTTTTTGTGTGATTAAAACTTGTTATCCTTGCAAGAATCTCTTGCCCTTTTTTCCCAAGTGGATTGTATTACTTCTGACGAGAACGATTAGGGGCGTGCCTTCAGTTGGAAGACACTGCAAAATTCTGACTGCTTAGAATAATTGTTTGAGTATATTAAGATGTCCTTTTGACAATGCATGTGAGTCTCGGGAGGATAGCTCAGGGGCAACGTGCTCGCCTTGGAAACAAGACAACATGGAGCAACACAGGTTCTATCCCTGGGTCTGCCCTTAGAAACCTCAGGGTATTAAGCGCGTTATAAATAACCTATCAAATTAAAATGAAATAAAACCCTTTGGGGGATTAGGGTGAGGTGGAGAATTTTGTATTATTTGCACTTGAAAGCTTTACCAGTATGTTTACAATTGCAAGTGATTGGCTCTCTTAATTTTGAGGATGTGTGTCTCCAATCCAAAGTGAAGGGGGTTGGACTTAAAAGGATCCACTGCCTACTAAAGCTTGTTATAGTCTGGTGTCCGTAGGAAGGGTGTCCCTGGGGATGTCCGAGCTCCTCTCTTAGCTGCTGTTCCCTGATTAATGTAAGGTCATTAGCATTAAAGTCTGCACTGCCAAAGCAAACAGGAGGACACCTCAATAAGGCAAGTGCCAGGGCATTATAGTCCCTGGATTTCAGATGCAGTAATACTGATTGTGCAACATGTTGTAGTCTCCCAGCTCTTATTCGGAATGAATGTTGTACAATTAAACATAATGAGTTGCCATAATCTATTAGAGAGATAGAGCCAAGGTGTTGTTTGACTGATCCCAGCAAGAAGATGACAGGTAAGGAAACACGTGCTTTAATATTTTATATCATAGGTTTTACTACCGCCCAGGTTTGAGGCATACATTAGGGCCAAACACTCCTATTTATCAGCTTCTGTGGTTCTGGACATTTTTGGTTGTTTCAAATGTGGATTTAAGTATTTTGTGATCATATACTGTATGAACACTCCGACATGAAGTCGTGTGTGGGTTTCTTTTAGGAAACTTTGAGCCTCATTACAAGTTGGCCGGTCAGGAAACAAGGGTGCCGGTAAGCTCACAGGTATCCTTGTTTCTGGACCGGCAAACTACGTGTCTGCCTGGCGTGGCCGCTGTGCCTGACAGGTCTCTGACTCTACCGGGCACAGCAGCCACAGTAGCTTGACTGTTCATGGATGCGCCAGCACTGCTTACAACGGTTCCGGCGCTTCTGATTCCTCACTGCCATAGAGTCCTGGAAGACTCTATGGGAATGGGGACTTACATTTTACTGGCGCCTGACTTCCCGGGCTGCCGGACTTGGAATCTCCTGGTGGCACCGGGGAATCAGGTGCCGGTAAAATATAATGAGTCTGGCAGCAACCCGCCGGTAGCACCAGCAGCGTTACCGCCGGACTCGTAATGAGTACATATGACTTTTAAAGAACCTGATGAGATTTCGGTAGGTTAATTTCCTTTAAAACAATATCCTTCATGGACAATTAACAGGGACTGCTCTAGCATTTGCTATCACATGCTTCGGTCATATGACCTTCCTATAGGAAATGTTATTGAAAGAACCTGTAATTATGCCCTATATGAAACATAGAATAATGACGTCTCGCCCAATAGGAACTTAATGCGAATAACCAGGTTCATGGAGGTTCCACCGAGGATGTCATATCCATCCGGTGTCGATGCACTTTATGTGTTTCATCTCTCAATAGATAGATACCTTATCATTGATCTTGTGGTCATGTGTTCTGGGCAGCCCTGGACATCCGCATTGTGGTATCTGTGCTGTAACCTGTTCCTGTGATGCTTGAATTTGAAGTGCGGATATCTCTGGTCTAATAACTTCATGGGCTGCCCCTCTTACCTGCGTGCATTTCACATGTGTTCATGGTCTGCACTTCGTCCTGGTTAAATGCCCATTGTGCCTGGCCATGTGACTGCAGACCTTCACATTGTTTGCTTGCATCGTAAACATCCAATGCATTGTTTTACTCTTTCAGCTAAAATTGAGTCCATCTATGATGGATCAAGATATTTGGTATACCCATTGGAATGTCTCCTGCCTAAAAGGGAGGAGACATTACTCATCCTGGCTTTAAAGGAGTGGCCCACAATCATATTGTCTGCATTGATCTTTAATATTGGCCCTTTTCAATTTCTTTTTGGTGTTTTGAGAAACATTGCACACTGCATTTCATGGGGTTTTAGATGCAGTGTCTCATCTTCTGGGGTTGTTTTATTTCTTTGGCTACAAGACATCTGACCCATTTTCCTTTCTACTTCTTCCTCTCCCAACAATCTATCCTCATGCCTCCTCTGGTGGCATTCTGTTCAGCATAGCTCCCGTTCTCCTCCTGACCCCTCTCTCCATACACAGTGCCACAGTTCCAGGGACTCCTCTGCCAGCTGGCTACCCTTCCTATGAAAGGGCTTTAAAGGCCTTTTTCTGTGTGTGCTCATTGGATCGCTTTGAGATTCCTTAGAGAGACATTGAGGAGCCAGGATAGCTCTTCTGGCCATACCCTCTTGTCTCCAGGTGACTCTTCTGCACCATCAAGATTTTGTCCTTTTCCACCTTCTGGCCTGCAAACTATAGAATGGATTACATTGCTCAGTACTATAGACCGCACTGGGCAACATGCATATTCTCTTGGTTCTCCTTTTGTGTTTTGGTAATACTTTCTGGCATTTTATTACTGATCTATAACTGTGCAAAGAGAAGTATAGATGCATTAATTTAATGAAAGTAAATGACATGAAAACACCTTCTTAGTAAACAATAAAAGACAAAAACAACCAATTACGCTAATTCTGTTGCATTGAATATTGGACACCTTTTAATGTTGGATTTTTCTTTCCTCTTCACCGTAGACTGGATATTTGGCTCAAGTCCAGACGACAACAGCAACAAAAGCGACGTCAACTGCATCACCAACAGCGTGAACGGAAGTAACAGTGCGCCTGAGATGGCGGCCTCGTCACCATGCCGTGGGTCGTTCTCACGCAGCCCCCCTCAGGAGTTTGTCATCTCCATGGAGGAGATCTCTTACATACCTCAGGAAACGTGACACCCGCAGCCCCCAGGAGGGAACCCTTGCGGGGATGAACTACGGAAGTGAGAATGGGAAAACGGACCTGTGGCTTGAAAGCCCAATTTTGTCAACCTTTTATTACAATTTATACCGTCAATAAGCGCAAAACATGAACTTGAACTTATGGTGTCAATTTTGAGTATAATTGCCAGAAGGATAATATGCGGAACTGCATGATGACGTTTCACGATTTTTTTTTAAAATTCAAATATTAATCGCATTTGACTGTGATCCGCCCCAGCATGATCTGATAGCCAAGAGCATCTGTAAACACAGACCCTTGCTCTTCCTTTGCTGGTTTATATTCTTAGACCCAACATCCTATTGTGGAAAAAATTGCAAAAAAGTTCAAGAAAACAGTTTTTAAATAAGCAAAACATATGGTAATGAATTAACTTCTTTACGAAGGAGTACCTTGAAAGGTGGTATCTGGTCACAGCATCGAATTCCAAACCGTTGAATGGCATACCATAGGAAAAAATGCATCGGAAAAAAAGCATTGAATGCATTTTTTTAAATGGTAAAGGGTTTGGTTTAATTTTAGTGGGTTTTAAAGGTGAAAAAAAGGTGGGCTGGGGGAAGCCCCCCATTAAAAAATGTGTTTTTTTAAAATGCATTCGATGCTTTTTTTTCGATGCTTTTTTTTTTATGGTGTGGCATTCAACGGTTTGGGACTCGATCAGTGACTAGGAACCTTGAAAGATGTATGTGTTGGAGAACGCATGGGATCATTGATTGAATGTGATAGGTTTTGTCTCCTGTTGACCCTTTAATCACTTTCTCTAAGAGCACCGGAGACTCCATTTGCCTTCCTGATGTTCCTCACTGTCACACTCCTGCCAGTTCTCCCATGTCCTACAAGCCGTCACGCTCACACAGCAGTCTCTTCCAGGGTGCATCGATAGCACAAAGAAATGCTCAGAAATAGAAAGTCCTGGGTGCCGGTTGGTGTGCAGGGATGCCATTTTGATGCAGTGACAAGTCAAAGGAGGGCCACGGAGCGGAGATAAGATCTTCGTCGCGCATTCCTCTACCATCTTGTCAGTGCGATTTGTTGTACGTCTGCATCACATTTTTACAACAAATGGATTCCTATGGAATCCGCCTTGTGTTTGCACCTGGTCAAGACCAGGCGGATTCCATAGGAATCGATTAGTAAATGCCACCTGCAAAACATATTTGCACGGGGCGTTTGCTTCCCCAGAAGACAAAGTAAAACATTTACTCTTTTCTTGCAAAAGTGAGTTTGCCTCGCTTTTACTTTTGCCTTGTCCACACCATCTCGTGGACCTGTAAAAGTGCATGCATGGGACCCCACAGCACTTAAGTGCTAATGTTGGTGGTCCTCTGTTTGAAATGTCCAATTTATATTCACGGCATAACAGTGATGACAGACTAAGTCATAGGATGGAGAAGGAGAGGAAAAGAGGCATAGGAAGGGAGATGTAAATATGGAGAGGAAAAATTATTAGAAGGTGGTGAAGAACAGGTGCACTTATTCTGAAGGTGCTGTAGAATTCTTCATCTCAGAGATGAGGTCTAGAATTCCAAAACGCTATGAGGCTGTACAGCAACATAACACATATTATTTGAGAAATCTTTGCAAGAGAAGTCTCAGGCATCTTCATGTATGAAATGCTGTGGGTGAGGCAGAGGATCTTGAAGATGAAAAGAGATGAGAGCAGAACCAGTGGCGTTTTGAATGGACTGAATGATAGGGCCATATGGCTATGGCTTGGGTGTATTATGGAAGCTTTGTTCTGGGTGCTTTGATGCTTGGCAGTAGAAGTTAGGCCATACAAATAAGGAGAACATTGAATTTCTCAATTTTAAAGATGGTGACTCTGGTGAAGGAATCCCAGTGGTTGCTGGGAATAAAAGGAGGGTGGGTTTGACCCAGGCTGAGGTGGCAATTGCTCTGTTGGACAGCTTGGTTGTTTGGTACTGAGATAACAGCCCGATAATGGCAGGGAGAGCACATGGCCTAAATCAGGTGGCTACATGAAAGACTTACAGGAGGAGCTGAGGTCCCCCTGGCTTAGCTGACCCAAGTCGAGCAGCTCTAACCAACAGCTGGGTGTCAACAAGATACACGTGGTATGCATGTTGGCACTCTTCATGGCATTAGGTAGTGGGAACAGGAAGACATTAAAGAACCAGGGAAAGAGGAGAGACTTGAAGTACTCAACATTTAAGCCCTAGCTAAGCCACCCTATAGATGTCAAACCTGTATTACAGACGGTCAATGTAGATGTCGTTGTCAATAGCATCACGTGCTGCAGATACGTTCCGAAGAATTACCACTGCGGGATGCCTAGCAAAAAGCTCCATCAGGTCACATTCCATCATGCCCAGGCGATTCGTTTTCTTGCGCCTCTTCTGGTGCAGGGTTGCTGACTGCTAAATAATTGAGTTGATTCAATTCGGAAATTGATGTACTGTGAGTGCTCTAGTGTTGCCAAGGCATCAAAGGTTGGATATTTGGCAGACGTTGACAGTAGAGTTATTGTGCAATTGGTGTTTATTCAATAGAGGGGTTTTGAACGGCAGTTGGAAGCATTGGTGTTTCCTTCAAGGGGTGTGATACGGATGCTTCAGCTGGGAAATTGACACTGGTTCCTGGGCATCGGTCAGGAGGAGAATCAGAGGGGCCTGTACATTTAATCGGTTTCTGGACAACATGTTTGGTCAAGCACCATCATTCGTTCACATCCACCACACACCATACAGTGTGTGGTGGCTGGCAGGGGGATTTTCCTGGAACCTTTGTGCATTTTGATCCAATTTTGGGCCTTTTGGAGAAGGAGTCAAAGAGCTTCTTTCATAGTTCTTGTGAGAGGGTTATTTGGTGAGAGATGGACTTTGGTTGAGCAGTGACTGGGTTTGACGAGCCCAGCGGTGTTGTTAGCAGACTTTTTCACGGGTTTAGTAGGTTTGCTCATGGGATGACATTCATGGTGACTTTGTAGTTGAATGTGGTATGCTCACGAGCACCTTTTACCATTGATATTGATATGGATATTTTATTTCTATCACGCTCGTGCACAAGTAATAATAAGTGTTTCAGAGCGCAACAAGGCAAGGGAGGGGAACAGGGGGGAACAAGGGAGAACAAAACAACAATCTTACTAGGCCCAGTGACATTGAAAATGTGCAAGTGCATGGGCGAGCGGGTGGGGAAAAGTGCATGGAAGGTCCGATAAGTGGAAAGTGTGGAGCAAAGGAGAAACAGATAAATAATAATAAATAAATGATAAAGGCATCAAACAGTGGTAGTGCAGCCAGCAAGTGTCAAGTCCTGGGTTTAAGGCAGCAGACAGGGTAGGTCTGATAAGTGCAGGAAGAAAAAGGGGGGGGATTTATGGGTACAGATACAGACCCCAGTGCAAGGACTTGTGGACAATGCAGAGGGTTTTGAATTTAATCCTTGCATCCACTGAGAGCCAATGGAGAGATGTCAGAGCTGGTGAGATACGATCCCAGGCCTTGAGGCCAAGGACAAGTCTTGCTTGGAGGAGGCACTGTCCTGTTCTGAATTAGTTGCAGAGGCAGGTAGATTTAGAAAAAGGCTGTAACAATAGTCCAACCTAGAGAGACCCAGAGCGTGGGAGACCATGAGCTTCTGGGGGAAGGGGAGGAAAGGCAGAGTACCTCTGAGGAGGTGCAGTAGGAAGTTTGACTTTTTAGAGACATCAGAGATGTGGGCGGAGAAGGAAAGTTTGGAGACAAAGATGACCCTGACGTTCTTAGCCTCAAAGGTGGGGGTAGGAGGAGGGCCAAGGGAGGCCGGCCAGAGAGTGAGGGGAAAGGATGGTGAAGGTGTGCAGATGAGGAGGATCTCCGTCTTGCTGGCATTCAGACAAAGATCATTGGCGGCACACCAATCTTGAATGGCAGTTAGGCAATCAGAGATGAGAGAGGGAGAGGAGGGATGCTTCACAGGGGAGGTGAATGATCCCGAGGCAAAGGAGTGGTTGCAAAAATCAGCAAGGGCTGGAGCGAGGGTGTCAATGTGGTTTCTTGATGATTTTACAGGAACAGGGATTAACCTGTTTTGATGAGGCTTTCATAGATCGGACTTGTCTAGCGACCTCATCAGGGGAGAAAGGAGGAAAGGACAAGAAGGAGGGTTGGGGGGTGGCAAGAGGGTCAGCAAGCAAAGACGGAGAAGATAGAGGACGGGCAAGGGTGGAGAGGGTGACCAGGATGTCCTGGGTTTTTTAAGATAAAGTGAGAGACAAGGGCATTGTCAAAGAGCCTGGGAGGCAATGGGAGGGATAGCAACTGCAGCAGGGTTGGCCAGCTCCATACAGATTTGAAAGATTTCGGCCGAGTTATTAGATGCCACAGAGACACGAACCATGAAAATTCAAGTTTACTGCAGATCAAAGGATCTATCGAATTCGTGAAGTTGGGAACTAAGACGTTAGATTGAAGGAAGTCTGTCATGAAGAGGGTCCATAGGTTTGATGTAAAAATGTTGCGTCTGGAGATGCCTATCTGCAAGCACTAGAAAAGGTGTTGTTATATGCATAATTTGGGCATTTGTGAATTTGTCCTTGCTAAGTCAACATTTGCTCTACCGATTTTTTTTCAGATAAATATTTTATTGCCATTATTTTTAATACTACTATTCCATATCCAGGGCCAAAACCAAAACCTTATGGCAGGGGTCTGCAACCTTTGGCTCTCCAGATGTTTTGGACTGCAACATCTATCAGTCCTAGCCAGCATATGCAATCTTGAGGGATGATTGGAAGCGTGGACAAACATCTGAAAAGACACAGGTTGCAGACCCCTGCCATAAGGGGCATTTCACAGTATTACAGCTACATGTACAGCATAGTGTTCAAAAAGGATCTCATTTCAATGGGTACGTCCTACCTCGTAGCTCGCCAATAATATATAGATCTAGATCGAATTACTGAGCAGATTACACACTGTGTCAACATTCCGCATATGTTTTTTTAGATACAATGTGCCTAAAATCCCATCTGTTGATGTCCCTGCCTCATCAATTCATACTTGCCAGCATCAGCTGTTTTTTCCCTTTGGATACCCGCGACTTGTTTTTTTTCTACATTGGAAATGGGAAAGAAACAAACTACAAGTTCCAGAATTCCAAGCAAAACAGGACTGGATGGCCTTCTCACACAGGACCATGGGAAATCTGACAGCACTGCCCATAAATCAATCAAAGTGCAACCAAATATTACTGAAACATGCAATGCATGCACACATTTGCATGCACGATCATGGAACACTGTTAGGCACTTCACTTAATTTTGCACAGCAATGTGTACTGCGCATGCACACCAAAACGCATATGAGCTGTACTTTTCAGTGATGTCCTGTTTATGTGCTCTGAGTATGGTTTAGCAGGTGGTGGCACAAAAACACGTGCTCTTTCCTGTGCTCCGGCTGTAAAATATGTTAAATTGTACCGAGAGTCAATATACTAAGGTATTAAGCTATCTGTTTAATAAATATAAATACTTCTTGTTTAGAAACAGTTGCATTTTCTGGTAGTGTTTATATTTCATATTTTAATCATTGATTTTTATATAGCTAGTAAAGCTGACTTCTTTCCTACAAAATATGTATTTAACAATATTATAATACTATTTACTCATAGATTTGGATTTCCTTCAAAGATATGTAAAAGCATTTGAGAATGTATGTTAGTGGTGACTGGAACCACTTAACACTGACTTTATTCGGAAATGGAAGTTGCAACTAATGATTTCAGCTTGTAGTTTGGCAACCAGATGTTCAGGGAGTACTGAGTGGAGTGTAGGGTTCAGGGATAGTTGGCCATGCCACAGTTTGTCGTGTGTTCCACACAGCTCTGCCGCTGCAGCTAATGTCCAAGAAAGATACAACTTGCTAACTTGCCTCTAAGTCCATCAAACTGTGCAAGGTGACCAAAGAAAGTCTCACAACAACATTGCAAAGACAATAAAGCGAGCCCCCTTCATTTCCCTGCTACTTGAACAACTCCTGGACAGCCGCAACAAACAAGGGCTTTGAGACCAACAAAACTCTCCACTGGAAACCCAACATGACGATCTGTCTGTTTCAGAGCCTTGCGTGAGGCTGAGGATGTTTTTCAAATGACCAAAGTATTTCTTCTATGTTTGTCACTTCTTGGAATTTTCATAAAAAACATGATTTTCAGAATTATAGACCATGCCGGTGTGCTTCATTGTGTTTCTTCAGTGCCTGTTGCAGGGTTGTGAAATGATAAACATGTCCATTAGAAAGCAATTCCTTCCTAGCTGCCAGTGCAGTGCATTTCAGTTATCCTGTTAATGTCTTTGCATTTCACTATCAGGTCCATGAGTACAAAGTGCCTGGGCTATAGTCACACTGGTCTTAATTATGATGAAGAATTACCAACACGGAAGACGTTCTCGCATAGTCAAAAACCTCCAACAAAGAAGATAGTAAAGCAATTTTTGTTGTGTTGTCATAATTGCCTTCCTTCGCCACTTCAGTAGGCTGGTTAACTAAGACAGCTACACAAAAGAGAGTGTTTGGGACCTAATCAAGATGAAAGAGGGTCCATGCCAGAAGTAATGTTTCAAAATCTATTTAATCAGTGCATTCCGGAATGGCAGATGTTGCTGCTACATATTTGCTCAAAGTAGATTTAATCAAGTTTTTTTTTAACCAGAGTTTGTAGCACATATATGCAGAGGGTGGGTTTATGTTAATATTGAGTGTTGGGGTGTTAAGGTGGGGGCCTTGAAGGGGTCGCACCGCATATATTTGCAGTAAAATCACTCATTAATAAATTTACACTGTGAAAATGATCTCGACCAAATCACCCAGAACCGTGCAGTCCCGGACCAGGTCTGTCCCTCATATAGGGCAGCTCCAGCCGTCAATGGACCTAGGTCTCTTACCCATAAAATTCTCTGTGACCAATACATTCTACACACTGGGCTTCATTGCAAGTATGGCGGTACGGTAACAACGGTGAGAAAGGGCAATTACCGGGTCTGGCTCGGCCGGAATAGCCTGGTAATTGCCCATTTGCGGGTGCCGGATCTGGATGCGAGTTTGGGGGTAGCCTTGCCGGTTTTACCAGCAAGGCTACCTCCAACCTCGTAATAAGGCCCACTATGTCCTAATAAACATTGCAAGAATTATGTGTTGCACATTACAACACAACCCTCCTTCATAAAGAACAACATAGCTTGATTCTATGTAATCTATACAATTATACATGTGCACACTTCCAGTGACGTATTGTGTAAAATGAGACTGCCACTGTGCTCCCATAGTACAGATTCTAAAACCTCTTTTTTATCACCAAACTAATTTGCTGTTAACTCTATTGTAATCATGCTAAGTGTTAGAATGGCCCACATATTTACCAGTAATAATTCTTACTCAATGTCCAGTTTTTCCCTAATTACAAACCTTGACATAATAGAGCACAGACTGTCATGAGGAAAAGGGATGAGGAGCTAATGATATGATATGATATTATATGATATGACATTCATAACGTGCCTATACACAAGTGTTTCAAGGCGCAATGAGGCAAGGGAGGGGGAACAGATGGAAGACAGACACCGATCTTACTAGGCCAGGTGTCATTCAGATTGCGCAAGTGCAAGGGAAGGGGGAAAAGAACAGTGTGGGGGGGTAAAGTACATGGAATAATAATCATAATAACATAAAATAAATAAAGAACGGACAGCAGGTGGCAAGCACAGGGTGAGTGCAGAAATAAGTGCTGGTTAGGGGACTGTAGGGATACAGAAAACAGTCCGCAGGTGTGGGGGTTGTCAGGAAGGCAGCGCAAGCATGCAGCTGGCAGGGCTTGGGCCCGAGATCAGATGGGTGGACAGGTAACCCGTGCAGTCTCTGTATCAGCCAGGACTTCAGCAGGGGAGAGGGGGAGATAAAGCAGAAGCAAAGAGGAAGGTTTTTAGGTGCTTCCGGAACGGAAGATAGTTCACCTCAAGTTTCAGGGAGGTGGGGAGGCTGTTCCAGAGGGAAGCCCCAGCCGAAGACAGAGATCTACTGACAACCGGTTGCTTGGAGAAGCGACTGACCCTGAGGGAGTTGAAGGCGGATGAGCAAAGAGCTTGAGAGGGAAGATATTTAGGAAGAGGGAGTAGAAGGTATTGAGGCCCCAGGCCCCAGAAGGCCTTGTGGACAATGTAGATGGTTTTGAACTTAATCCTCCCAGCCACTGGGAGCCAGTGAAGAGATTTCAGTCCTGGAGAGATACGATCCCTGGGTTTGAGGCCAAGGACAAGTCTCGCAGTCCTGTTCTGGATGAGTTGAAGAGGTCGTAGAGTAGAAGCAGGCAGATTTAGAAAGAGGCTGTTGCAATAGGCCAGCCTGGAGAGAACCAGAGCTCTGGAGACAGTGAGCTTCTGGGGGAAGGTGAAGAAAGGAAGAATACCTCTGAGGTAGTGTGACTTCTTAGAGACGTCAGCAATGTGAGGGGCGAAAGAGAGTGTGGAGTCGAAGATGGCCCCCAGGTTCTTAGCCTTGCAGGTAGGAGCAGGAAGACGGCCAAGAGAGGCCGGCCAGAGAGTTACAGGAAAGGAGGAAGTGGGAGTGCCGATGAGGAGAATCTCAGTTTTACTGGCATTAAGGCAGAGGTCATTGGCAGCAGAACACTCCTGGATAGCAGACAGACAGTCAGAGATGAGAGACATGGAAGAGATGGCTGAAGGTAGCCTGAAAATGAGCTGAGTGCCATCCGCGTAGCACTGAAAGTTGGGGCAGAGGGCGGCAATGCAGTGGGCAAGGAGTGGCAGGTATTGTTTGAATGGCCAGGGAGAGAGGTTAGACCCCTGGTGGAAACCACAGGTAGAGAAAAAGATAGCAGAGAGAAAGGACCCAAGTTGGACCTGGGAGGGTCGGTCAGAGAGGAAGGAAATCAGCCATGCCAGGACCTGACCGGGGATACCTAGGTTATCACAGAGACACTTTTGCAGGATGGAATGGTTGACAGTGTCAAAGGCAGAAGAGAGATCAAGCAAGATGAGGACACGGGGGTGTTAGAGTCAAGGTTTGAGAGCAGGTATTCACGGATGTTCAGGAGAGCAGTTTCCAGGCTTCTGGCAGCTCTGAAGCCAGACTGATGGTCATGAAGACAACCAACAGATTCAGTGTGGAGATTAAGCTGGGAGATGGCTAGTTTCTCTAGGAGCTTGCCCAGGAAGGGAGTGATGGAGATTGGGCAATAGTTGGCCGGGCAGGAGGGATCGGCAGAGGGTTTCTTAAGAAGAGGGTGCACAAGGGAGGTGAGGGAGTGGTTGCAGAAGTCAGCCAGGGCAGGAGCCAGGGTGTCATTGTGGTCCTTGATGGTTTTGGAGGAACAGGGGTGCACCTGTTTTGACGAGACCTTCATAGATCAGACTTGTCTAGAAACCTCATCTGCGGAGAACAGGGGAAAGGCAGAGATGGAGGGAGGAGGGGTGGCTGCAGAAGGGCCAGAGGAAGAGCAGGGAGTATAGGGAGGGGAGAGGAGGAGAGTGAGGACAGGATGTCCTCAGTTTTAGAGTTGAAGTGAGAAGCCAGTGCCATACAGAGGGCCTGGGAAGGGACTGGAGAGGTAGAGACTGCGGCAGGATTGTCCAGTTCCTTGCACAGTTCAGCCAAGTTATTAGATGCCGCTGAGACGCGGGCTTGGATATGAGCTCTCTTCTTGGGAATGACAGAGAAACGATATTGCCTTTGGAGCAGGCTGCAGGCCAGTTTGTCAGAGGATGATCAAGAAGCACACTGAGAAAGTGGCGGTGAAAGTCTCAACTGATACGCGCTTCATGGGTCGGATGACCGAGAAGGTGGGTGGCAGTGATGGAAGTGGCTAGGCCTGTGGGGTAGAGAGGGTGAGATGGGAGGAAAGGAGAAAGTTATCACTCCAGGAGAGAGGAGTAGTGAGAGGGACAGAGAGGGGAAGATCTGAGGAGATCAGAACATCCAGAGGGTGCCCTTCAGAGTGAGTCGGGCCAGAGGGGAGAATAGTGAGAGAGAGTCGTAGAGGCCGCAAAAGAGTCCAGAGGGAGGACAGGAGGCATCCAGTGGATGTTGAAGTCTCCAAGAAGGAGGAGTTGAGTGGTCGAGGCCAGGAGTGAGGAGGAGAGGTCCACCCACCCAGAGAGGAAGGTGGAAATCTAACCAGGCGGCTGATAGATAGTAGCCACAGAAAAGGAATGCCTGGGGGAGTGAGAGAGCCTGCAGACGAGGCATTCAAAAGAGGAGTAGGCCTGCATAGGGATGACAGAGGCAGGAATCCACTCGGGAAGATCAGGGCTACACCCCCTCCGGAGTGGTTGGACCTGGGCGCAGAGAGGATATTGTAGCCGTCAGGGAGGAGCGTGTTAAAGCTTGTGAAAGAGCTGCCCGTGAACCATGTCTCGGTGAGGACATTGAGGTCAAGTTCTTTCAGAAGGCGGCAGATGTCTGAGTAGTGCTTGACAGCTGAGCGAGAGTTAAGAGTGGCTATGTGGAGAAGGTTGCCATCCTTGAAGGACTTCCGGGGAGGGGTACAGATCAGAGGTACCCCCTGCGGAGGTGTGGAAGGAGCCCGAAGGGGGGCAGAAAGAGAGTGAGAGGGCAAGGTAACCGAAGAGGAGGCAGTGGGGGGAGGCAAGGAGGCTGTGGAGGGGGGAGAGGGGACAGGGGACAGCAGGAGATGAAAGGAAATTGCTGTGGTGTGGGAAGCATCTATCAAAGAGGTGAAGGTTGGCCTGAGGGTCTTGGACCAGGACGGTCCCGTTAGAATAAACATTAATGATGACCTTAGAGCAATGGAAGGAAGCCAGGAGGTCATCCCACCGGGTGCCGCCGCTAATGGGAGAAGAAGAGAAAGGAGAGAGCACAGAGACCATATGTAGGGTCCATAGGTCTGGTGAGGATGACACTGAGAGTTTCCTTGGAGGAGGCACTGGTATAGGTGCCAGCGATAGGGAGGCCTGGGTTGAAGACCAGGATATCCTTTTTAAGCTTCTTCCTACCAGATTTCGTGAGGAGGGCAGGATAGTCAATAGAGAAGCAGTTGAAAAGATAGGAGAGACAGTGAGCACCATAGAGTAAGTAGGGAGAGGAGAGGGTGGAAGGGAGAGGGGAATACTAGGGCAGGCAGACAAGACAGCGAGAACCAAGAGGTTTGAGCAATAGGACAAGACGAACAACACTCAGGATTAAGGAACTATACAAATGCACGTTTAAGACAGGGGGAAAAACCATCTAAGTTTGAGAATCCTGAATGGAGGGAGAAAGGCCTAGGGTTCACAATGCAAACTTAAGTACTGATACAGTGCAATTAGACAACAAGGGGGGGGGGCACCTACGTTTGAGGATCCTGAATGGAGGGAGAAAGGCCTAGGGTTCACAATGCAAATTTAAGTACTGATACAGTGCAATTAGACAGCAGGAAGGAAAGAACCACCTACATTTGAGAATCCTGAATGGAGGGAGAAAGGCCTAGGGTTCACAATGAAAATTTAAGTACGATACAGTGCAATTAGACAACAGGGGGGAAAAAACCACCTAAGTAATGGCCCGAAAACATACCAGTAATATTTATTACTCCAAGTCCAGGTCTTCTTTGTCATAGTTCTTGTCAAGGACTGTGACGAAGATCATGGTGGAGAAGGTAATAGTTATGTGAATCCTCCTTTTTGGAGTCCAAAGGACTGGCAATCCCATTACCGCCATACTCCTAATTAGGTCATAATACTGAAAGGATACACGCATTCTTCCACAACGTCTGCTCCACAGTACCATTATTGCTTTCTTGTCGAACCGTTACCCCGACTCACCACGCCTGTTGCCCTACTCTTTGGGGAAACTCTTTCTCCACAGCACTGCTTCCAACTTCCATGTTCAATTCTTCCCCACAATAAGCCTATGTTATCCACAGTTTCTCCCACAGAATTCTGGATCATCTCACACTGACTGAACAATCTCCTTTCGGCTTTTGCTCCATATTTAGCCCTCATCCAAACAAACATAAATAGCTACAACATTTCCCAATTTCTTTGTGGTGGTAACACTTTAGCCACCTTTTGGGAATCCCAAATTCTCACCATATCCTCTGCTTCCCTATGCACTTTCTTGTCAATGTGCCTTCTACTTATCACACCCTCACAATCCTTGACACATTCAACATGTCCACATTCCTTTTTGTGTGATTATGCAAGCAAAAGGGGCAAGAAACTACAGCGAGAACTCCACCCGGCCGTTATAGTAAAGGAGGGTGCACCTGTGTCACAATGCAGCGTGTCTCAGTAATTAGTCAGAATCTCTTTTTGGAGCACCCTTTAATTCCAATGACAGTTCAAGCACTATTGGACATTTACCTTAATTAATCAACCATTACTTTTAGTGTTATGCAAAAGCAGTGATACGGCCTCTGAACCCGCATATGTTATGCTAGTCTATTATGACAAGTGATATTAGCTGCACCCCATTGTCAGTGGCAATCTCCAAATTTTAATAGGGCCTCAAAACAGCTAATTATATCTAATGCAAAATTTGACCAGACCAGGAGGACCCAGGGCCCGAACCCCTGCTCAGAAAACAAGTAAGCACATGTGTTTTCTCACTCTGTCCCCACAGGCCATCCCCACTATCACCAGGCAACACCACCGTCAACAACATCGCCACTCCTCTAAGGCATGGGCTCAGCAATGTAGCAACCTCACCCATATCAACCTCAAGCCTATCTGCACCCCCTCACCGTCCACAACATGGAAGTAGATGCTCGCCAACATCTGCTCAGCTATCACCCATGTAACAGACATCACCAACCTCAACATTATAAACAACCTTGATGCAATCTTCATCACAGAGACCTGGCTGACATCCACCTCTACCCACATTCTAGAGATTCTTGTCCCCGACGTCTACAGCATCCAAGACAGAGACCGGCCGCACAAGACAGGTAGAAGCTTTGCAGTCATACACAAGACCTCATGGCCCTGCACCAGACTTGAGATCAACAACATTGGCTCCTTTAAAGTCCTCTCTGGTCAGTTCCCGCTCTCCCCCATGGACACAGTCACCTTCCACGTAATCTACAGACCCCTTAAACCCAACACCGCCTTCATCAGAGACTTCACCAACCTGGTCACCACCACATCCTTCACGCATGCCCACAACATCTTCCTAGGCGACTTCAACCTCCCAGGCAACAAGGCCACAAACCGATAAAGGGTGCTCTCCTCCACCTTATTGACACCCTCAGCCTCACACATCACAGGAAAACCCAACACATGAGAAATGTAACATCCTCGTCCTAATCATCACCACACTGTCTTCCCTCCACTACAGCTCTCCTCTTCCACTTGACTTCTCTGACCACCTAGCCATGTCTTTCAACATCCTCAACACCACACCAGTAAAGCACTCCCAGCAGAAACCCAGCAGGCAAACCTTCAGGTCCTTCAAGAACCTCACAGTGGAATCCCTGAAAGAAGAAAAAAAAACACTTGAGGGACTGTGGTTGGTAGCTAACCTGTAACCAGCCCTTGTATGCTAACACATTATAGGGACAGCTTAAGTATTTGGTTTAGTTCATTTATGTTGTGTATATAAATACAATTTGTCTTGCCCTCCAACCATTCTGTCTAACCCTCATTGGATAACTATCCCTAGTGTGAGGTGGTGTGACGCTTATCTAGGGTGAGGGAACAGAGGCAAAAAGAACATGGATTTCTCCTGAAGAACTGCCCTAGATATCCTGCATTCTAATGCATTGCCTACACAAGGGCCTCAACCCACCACCAGGGAGACCTATAGTGTCGAGCATCGGTTCTATTCTAGAACCCTTACCACAATTTGTAGACTTCTTTCTCAAACATGAGGTGACTAAAATGAAGTCGCACTTAAAAGACACCAACGCCGTCCTATGCCTGACCAAGGATCTCCTGTTTGACCCGCACCACCAAATCTTGATGACCATGGACATAGAATCTCTCTATACTAAGATCCCCCAGAATGACACCCTTAGGGCTGAGAGAATATTGAGTGACAAACAATCAATGATAGACACCACGGTTAATTTCATAATGCAACTAACAGAATTACCACTGACTACAACTACTTGATTTTCAAAAAAGAATACTACAAGCACATATCAGGGACGGCTATATGCATGAACTTCACACCAAATCTGGCCAATCTCTATGTAGCAGACTTTCGAGAATTAAAATATCTACAGCCCGACCATCCATTCTCCGAGAAAATAATACTTTAGGCAAGGTATATCAACGATATACTAATGATATTTGAGGGTCACACCCATTGACTAAAATGAAGTCGCACTTAAAAGACACCAACGCCGTCCTATGCCTGACCAAGGATCTCCTGTTTGACCCGCACCACCAAATCTTGATGACCATGGACATAGAATCTCTCTATACTAAGATCCCCCAGAATGACACCCTTAGGGCTGAGAGAATATTGAGTGACAAACAATCAATGATAGACACCACGGTTAATTTCATAATGCAACTAACAGAATTACCACTGACTACAACTACTTGATTTTCAAAAAAGAATACTACAAGCACATATCAGGGACGGCTATATGCATGAACTTCACACCAAATCTGGCCAATCTCTATGTAGCAGACTTTCGAGAATGAAAATATCTACAGCCCGACCATCCATTCTCTGAGAAAATAATACTTTAGGTAAGGTATATCAACGATATACTAATGATATTTGAGGGCATGGATGCAGATCTCAAAGAATTCATGACCTGGATTAACTCAAGAAACAGATTCTTGAGCTGCGGCAACACACAGAGTATGTTGGAAGTCAACTTCCTAGATCTAATACTATACGCTGAAGCGGGAAGAAGAAAATGCAAAGTCTTCCACTAACCTGCAGATAGGAACTCCCTTCTCCTATTCCAGAACTACCATCCAAGGAGGCTAAGAGAAAAGATACAGGCCAAATTGCACAACACTAAATGACTGCGATCAGCAGTCTACCAATCTTGCACTGAAATCGAGACACCGAGGATACCCGAGAAATACAGTGAAACATGCAAGAAAATGTGCCAGAAACATGCCTAAAGAGATGACCCTGGAACAACATGTACAGAGATCCGACACTTCAGACATAATTACAGCAGTCTTCAGTTTCTCCCTTTTGGTCAATCAAATTAAAAAAGTGGTCAAAAGGCTCTGGCCACCACTCAATGTAGGCAGATCCACCATCAAACCCCCCCAGATTTGCGATCAACGTAGACCCAACCTGTGGGACAGTCTCGTCCAAACATTCAAGGAACTGACAAAAGAAGCAAGCCACCCCCTGTGGGGCCTACCTGGTCCAGCAGGCCATGCCCCATGTGGACAATGTAGCATGTGTCCTTTCACACGGAGGAGCACATCAATTGATATAGGCTGGAGTTACTCCTGGCAACAAAAGTCCTTCACTAACTGCAACAGTAGCAACGTAATCTACATGATCACATGCCCCTGTAATCTAAAATACATTGGCATGACAACTCGTCTGGTGTAGTTGCGCATGGGGGAACATCGGTCATGTATCAGAAACAAAAAAATGATTGCAGCGCTTGTGGAACACTTCACCCTAAAGGGTCATGGCCCCTCGTATTTCAAATGGACCATTGTGGAAAAGATCACCACCCCACAAAGAGGTGGGAACCCACATGCGGCACCCTTTAGAAGGGAACAGCTGTGGATATTTCACCTTAGCACTGACAAAATAGGCCTGAATGAAATCACCATTTGGCAATCTCTGGCGACTCTACAAACATAACAGCGAGTTGACCCCTGCTATTCATCACACTTCAGTGTGCATCATTCCCTGCAGAAACCAGTCAGCCTAAGAATAAGGGTCCTAGTGGTGCCCCAAGAACTAAGGAGCCCACCCTACAGGAACCAGAGTTCACAGTACATGGTGCATATGCTCCTGAATCATGAGGCCTTGCTTTTAAACCTTACTTGTTTTGAACACTGTGGAAAGTCACAAAACTGGGTTATTAAAAGTTATCACACCCATGTATGATTTCCAATACCTTGCAATCCAAGTAATGCTCTGTAGGTACTTTTACCATTAGCCATTGTGGCACCTTTTGTCTCTTTTCTGCTCTGATCAACTAGGGCAAGCCTCTTCCTCTGTCCCCTCACCCTAGATAAGCGGCACACCACTGCACACCAGTGATAGTTATCCAATGAGAGCTTAGAAAGAATGGTTTGAGGGCAAGGAAAACTGTATTCATATACACAACATTAATAAACAAAAACCAAATACTTAACCTGTCTCTATAATGTGTTAACAGCCCTCACAGAAGACCGTGCCAACCTACACCTTACATCGACTGAATACCCCCAGCCCAACTGGGATTCTCTACTGAAAGCACTCAGTGCCACCCTCTAAGCCTCCATCGACCAACACGCACCTATGAAACAACGTACCTGCAATCCAAAACCGTCAGCACCCTGGTACACAAGAGAACTCAACCTCAGCAAAAAAGCCCATGAAAACAAAAACTTGGAGCCACTCCAGGACTGCATCCAACCTGGCGCTCCTCAAGGAACTTCGAGCAACCCGCTGACAACTAATCAACACAGCCAAGGCCTCCTACTATCCGAATATCATAGCCGAACCTGACAACAAAAGCCGAGCACTCTTTAAAGTGGTCAAGCAGTGCGTCAACCCGCTAACCAACCCTGCCATGCCTCACTCCATTAAAAAATCTACAATCAACATCTTCTTCATCGACAAAATCAGCAAGATTCACCAGCACAAAGATGCCAGCTCGGCATCCAGGGACACACATCACATCCCTCCTTGCAATATTTCCACACCCTGGACAACATTCAAGACACTCTCGACAGAGGACCTGGTAGAACCCCTGGCTGTCTCAAAGCCACATTGTATACAGCTGACATCCTCCCAGCATCCAATCTCAAGATGCTCCCCACAGAAGCTCTCCTTCACTACATGGAGATAATCAACAGCTCCCTAACTCAAGACACCTTTCCATCAACCCTAACAACAGAAAAATGATCCCTCTAATAAAGAAACCCACTCTGAATCTCGACAACCTATGTAACTATCACCCCATCACCCATTTTATGTTCCTGAAGCAACACATCCACACCAGCAATCTCCTCAAATCTACTAATCTGGATTCAGACCCACATGCAGCATGGAGACAGCAACCATACAGGTGGTTAACAATGCCCTCAACATCCTTGACGACGGCCACCCCTGCCTTCGGTTTCTACTCAACCAATCAACCGCTTTCAACACAGTAGACAAGGCACATACGGATATCCTACGTCAGAGCATGGGGATCAGCAACCTTGACCTACACTGGTTCAAGTCCTACCTCGCCAACCACAAGCAGTTTGTTCAGATGGACTCTGCTAGATCGCCAATGTTACCCATCACCTGTGGAGTGCCACAGGGTTTTATCCTCTCCCCAGTGATCGTCAATATATACATGGAGCCACTGGGAGCCCTCCTAGCCACACACAACATCAACATACACCAGTATGCCAATGAAACACAGCTATACCTTAAGATTGACTTCATCAAGGACATCCATAGGCTAAAAACCTGGCTCTCGCTGATCCAGGCTTGGATGTTCAGTGCTTGAAACTCAACTCCTCCAAGACCAAATTCCTATTCCTCACGAACAACACTGAACACCCAGACATACAGACCTGGCTATCAACCTTGAGCTCTGAGGGCTTCATACCCTAGCTCATCTCCTGCGCCAAGTCCCTCGAGTTCCACATTGACAAACAGCTCTCCTTCAAGACACATATAGCTAAGAAAAACCTAGACAGCTTGGTATCAGCTCTCTCCTCCTTCCTCCCTCAAGACAGCTTTAGAGCCACTGTTCAAGCATGGGTCCAATCCCATCTGGATGGGCGCAATACATGCTTCAAAGGCCTCCTGTCATCCTCCCGTGTGCCCGTGAGAAGTGTCCTACACACGGCTGAACACCTCATCTAGAGTCTACCCAGATACGACCACATCTTCCCGGCCCTCATCACCTTCAACTCTTGCTAGATCATCTATAAGGCAGTCACCCGTAAGTCACCCAGCTACCTTGTGGAGAAACTCTGCATCTTCGGCAGACAGTGATCCACCAGAAACGATGACACATGGAGACTTGAAATCCGCCACTGCACAAAGAAAAGGATCAGAAAACAAGCCTTCTCTGTCAATGCCCCAATACTATGGAACCTCCTTCCCATCGGCATCAGCCATTCCCCCACGCACCTTCAATTCAGAAATGAACTCAATACCCACCTCTTTAAGGAGTCTCTCCCCCTCAACACCTAGGCCATCAGGTTGCCCCTCGTGCCACCTGACTCACTAAATACTGCTTGCCCCTCTCCTCCCTGCCACCCGTACAGATGTACCCCTTCTCTTCACCCTCTGCATCCTACTCCCCGCTGTATATCTGTTCTTTTGTTACCACTGAAAAGTGCATCTTTAATGTTGTACACCTCTGTAAAGCTCTCAGTTATGTATCTGTATTGGAGTACCTCTGTAAAGCTCTCTATTGCTTCTCGAAGCAAGGTCCATGCTCGGAAATATCACAATAATGAAACACCATAATAATAACTTACCTGGTGCGACCACCAGCATTGACTGGGAAGTAATATTTCCATGCACCTTGTCATTTCTTGCTAAAGGGACTTTTTCTATCCTTGCATTTCCCAGCTCTGAATCCTAAGTGAGCCACAAATACCATTTTCTGAGTCTTCCCAGTGACATTACTACCTTATTGGCAATTTTGAACATTGATTTTCTACACTGGAAACTCAGTCGAGGAACACCACAGCAAACCCATAATGATCCAAGTCGAAAATCCAATATCGCTTTGGTAAACCTTCTACACAGCCCACTTTCAAAGACTGTCCTTCCCCAACATACATTTTATACAAACACAGCTTGTCCTCTTTTTCACCCTCTCCAAATAATGACTGGTCACTTACTGTGATGAAAACACTTCTGATCCGCAGGAGTAGAAGGTTGAGTAGGGTCTAAACCGCATACTCAGCCCCCAAATGTCTACAAACCAACAGTGACCACGATCATAAAGATGAAACAGGTATAGTTCAGAGATAAACCTCCTTCGCCTTTTGTGGTAATGTGGGCCGACAGAATGTTATTCACTCAGAACTCAGGGAATGTGAGCCAGTAGGAACCCAAACAGCAAAAGTGAACAGTTCCAGAATAAAATAATGTCCAATGAAGGTCCTATAAACCTATATACTTTACCTACACAAATCAATGTATTTATTTATTTTTACATGTATTTCAGCGTGCAAAGCCCTAAGGCATCTAGTCGCTAGTTACAGAAAGTGCATGGTACAGGATAGGTATATGCAGGTATACAGACTGGTAAACTACTCCTCATGTTACGGGGAGCTACATCAGACGTGCTTACAGTGGTGATAGTAGGTACAGATATACAGACTGGGAAAGCTACAGTTATTTACTAAGCGCATGTTTATGGTGGGGTATGACATCTTTAGCAGACACAATGAAGTGCACTTTGCATAATATTTACATTAATATTTATATATGATATTTGCATTCACTCAATATGTAAGATATCCTCACAGAAGCATGTCAGAAAAAACAGTCCTGTACGATCTTGTCAAAAGGACATTAATATGAATATACATATATGCCACTCTTTCCATGGGAAATGGAGGACATTTAAAACACGTCCATGTTAATGTCAGTGGCAATCAATATATAGATTTATTTTGCAAGCTGACATAGTTAAAAAGGCAAGGTGTTCTTCTTGATATAGGAACTATATTGAATAATCATGAAAGCAGGCGTGTACAGTCATCAATCCGAAAATTCCATTGATAACCAAGTAGTTCAACCAATTCAAAAAGAATGTTGGCAAAAGGAAGACATATGCATGTCTGGATGGACACAAAAACTTGAAAATAATGGTGGAAAAAAGAAGAATAGCGGTGTGAAAAAAGGGGAGTAGCGGGGGGGGGGTGCTGAATGGGTAGCTAGAAGTGCATAGGGGAAAGTTCTCATTTTAAAAAAGGGTCAAACAAAAGAAATGATATGACAGAAACTTATTCTCATCAAAGGCCAAATTTAACTTATGACATATGACCGATTCTGAGAGCGCCAGCAAGCAGGCCCTGCAGTCTATGTAGGCCCAACTGTGCCTACCCATTGGGGAAAGTAGCAGGGGGGAGGGGTGGGAGGGTCCTGAGTCCATTGTGCTCAGTGACATGGAACAGCAACGCACAGAACGAATCTAAAGCCATTGTGTCGGCAGCGCACAACACTCACACCTCAGATAAAAACAGCTATTGGAATCCCAAGTACCAGCATGAAACCGCACTCTCATGGAACCTTGGCCTGCCTTGGCGCAGCATTACCCTCGAACCTTTAAGGCAGCAGCAAGCAACCCTACTGGGGATCCCTGGAGTAAGCAGCTCACAGCACTCGAACCAAAGCAGAAAACAGCACACTAGAAATATAAGCATGAAACATCACTATCATGGAGCCTTGGCCTGCCTGGCCACAGCATTACCATCAAACCATTAATGCAGCAGCAAGCAACTATAATGCAGAGCCTTGGAGCAAGCAGCTCACAGCACTCAACCCGCAGCAGAAAACAGCATCCTAGAAGTATAAGCATTAAACAGCACTATCATGGAACCTTGGCCTGCCTTGGCACAGCATTTCCCTCGAACCTTTAAGGCAGCAGCAAGCAACCCTACTGGGGATCCCTGGAGTAAGCAGCTCACAGCACTCGAACCAAAGCAGAAAACAGCACACTAGAAATATAAGCATGAAACATCACTATCATGGAGCCTTGGCCTGCCTGGCCACAGCATTACCATCAAACCATTAATGCAGCAGCAAGCAACTATAATGCAGAGCCTTGGAGCAAGCAGCTCACAGCACTCAACCCGCAGCAGAAAACAGCATCCTAGAAGTATAAGCATTAAACAGCACTATCATGGAACCTTGGCCTGCCTGGGCACAGCATTTCCCTCGAACCTTTAAGGCAGCAGCAAGCAACCCTACTGGGGATCCCTGGAGTAAGCAGCTCACAGCACTCGAACCAAAGCAGAAAACAGCACACTAGAAATATAAGCATGAAACATCACTATCATGGAGCCTTGGCCTGCCTGGCCACAGCATTACCATCAAACCATTAATGCAGCAGCAAGCAACTATAATGCAGAGCCTTGGAGCAAGCAGCTCACAGCACTCAACCCGCAGCAGAAAACAGCATCCTAGAAGTATAAGCATTAAACAGCACTATCATGGAACCTTGGCCTGCCTGGGCACAGCATTTCCCTCGAACCTTTAAGGCAGCAGCAAACAACCCTACTCGGGATCCCTGAAGTAAGCAGCTCACAGCACTCAAACCAAAGCAGAAAACAGCACCGTAAAAGTATAAGCATGAAACAGCACTATCATGGAACGTAAAAGTATAAGCATGAAACAGCACTATCATGGAACGTTGGCCTGCCTGGGCACAGCATTACCATCGATCATTTAAGACAGCAACACACAACCCTACTGCAGAGCCCTGGAGCAAGCAGCTCACAGCATTCAACCTGCAGCAGAAAAAAGCATCTTAGAAGTATAATCATGACACAGCACTATCATGAAACCTTGGCCGGCCTGGTCTCAGCATTACCATCGAGCCATTAATGCAGCAACAAGCAACCCTACAGAGGAGCCCAGGAGTAAGCAGCTCATAGTACTCAACCCGCAGCAGAAAACAGCACCCAAGATGTATAAGCATGAAACTGCACTATCATGGAACCTTGGCCTGCCTGGGCACAGCATTATATTACACCATTAATGCAGCAGCAAGCAACCCTACTGGGGAGCCCTGGTGCAAGCAGCTCACAGCACTCAACCCACAGCTGAAAACAGCATTCTAGATGTATATGCATGAAACAGCACTACCATGGAACCTTGGCCTGCCTGGGCACAACATTACCATTACACCATTAATGCAGCAGCAAGCAACCCTACTGGGGAGCCCTGGAGCAAGCAGCTCACAGCACTCAACCTGCAGCAGAAAAGAGGATCCTAGAAGTATAATCATGAAACAGCACTATCAGGGAGCCTTGGCCAGCCTGAGCTTAGCATTAGAGATAAATAAACTGTGACATCCAACAAATAAATGGTCACTGCTAACCTATGTGTCAATATCATGAGTGAGGTGTTTTTTAGGTAGGAGACAGTGTAAGCTGAATACCTTGTAGAAACTTCAAATTCTGGCAGATAATAGTAAGATAAAAAGGATTTGCCCATGAGTACAAACGTTGGTTAAGTGGTGAAGCCAGGATTTGAGACCAGTATGCAATTCAGGGATTTGAACACAACTTTTCCCAGAAGTAATGGGTAGAAATATTGCTTGCAAAAGGTTCTTTTGAAATTTTGGTTTGAAAACACTGCCTGAGGGAAGGCAATACCAAAGTATGGCGATTGTGTTTTGCTAACTAGAGCTAACTACTGGTTTTGCTGACGTTTCATGTTGTTTTTATATTTATTGCATGGATATTTGACCATATTGTCCAAACTAGCAATATGCTTTTATTTCAAAAGCTACAGTTAAGGATTATTTTGACTGTCAAAAGAAATAAACTCCAGCAGGTTTCAAGGATGTCATGCCAGGGAAGGGATTGTGCCTGGTGCAGACAGGGCAGGGTGCTTATACTGCAGGCTGGTAGTGCAATACAGCCTATTTATTTTAATAGTACGCAATTTCGCAGGTATTCAAATGTTAACAAAATGAACAGAACCCAAGTCCTAAAATAAGCAGAAGGTGGTCAATAATATATGCATGGGATCTGAGTACATAGGGCCAAATGGCACAGTTGCACCAGTTCTCCTTGATTAACTAGGACATGAGTGTTATTTTGCGCTTGTGGAGATTCTGCAAAGTAGTTGCATGTGGTGTCCAAAACAAACCAAAATTCTTTGCGAGGGCTGTGCTCCTCTAAATCACTTTTTGTGGCAGGATTTCTATCTCCTGCTGGGTTCAGGCTTGGTGATGTGTTAGCATGTATCGAGCAAAAATATCAAGTGTTGCTCCCTCCAAAATGGAGTTGGAGGGGGTGAGTAGCTGATTGGAGGGTGCATGAATATCAAGGGGAAGCAGAATATCCTAAAACAAAATGTTGCACAGGCAACTCAGAAGGTTAGGTCCTTGATACTGAGATTCTAGATGTTCATACCTTCCTGTCAATCATATAACTTTTGTCCTATTCCTCCTGTAAATGTGGTGTTTTGACCTGGGGATGGGTACGGCTCCCTTGCTGCACTCAGTGTGGGATCTTCTATCGTATAGAGAAAATTGAAAGCTGCCACCCTTTAATCTACACACTGTAAGCGAGCATATCGTAAAGTGAAACATACAAGTTTAGTTCAATTGCTCTTTTTCCTATTACAGGAAAGTGCACAAGACAAAAGCGCATTGGCCTTTCACAAAATCTATTTTTCAACACCTGAGAAATAACCTTAGAGAGAAATGTTTCCAATAACTACACTGGCAAAGTATAAAACGTGTCCACCTTTTAAAACTTAACAATGTATGGTGATATATTCTCTGGGAAATCAAAATCCCATTATGAGAACTATGCTTTGATGATACTTTTATGTGGTCTTGTGGGTAATTGGTTTCACTGGGAACATGACAACCTGGATGGAATCCTGTCAGTCAAACACTTGAGCAAGCTTTCTGGCCTCACAAACACTGAAGGGGGGCCTGCGTCCACCTTCTGAAAAAAAAGTCGCCATGTCCACCCACATGTACACTATACGTGTACGCTGAAAAGCAGCACCTGGCTACAACAAGAGAAAATAACCTCTGCAGGCGTACATGAGCGCAAACCCTCTTGCCACATACTAAGCAAATATGCATTACTCACCTGCCCTCTCATCATGACCCCTCCTCATCACCATGTTGAGCTTTCAGCAACACTTGGTTTTATAAAGATGACTTGAAGAGTACACAAACCATGGTAAGGTACTCACACAAATATATAAATATCTAAAGAAATATGTTTATCAAACATAAGAGACTACAAATACCAGAGAGCAATTCAGCAAAAAGCAAAAACATATCTTTGGCTTTTAAAAATGTACTTCCAATACCTAAAGACTTATAACAAAAGTAAATGTGTGAAACGGTTACCTGTTTGTGTTTCAATGTGTGACAAATGCAGACTTCAAACATGATGTGATGAAAAAATTACATTCACTCAAAAATAAACATCTGAAAATGTGTTAAAAATAAACATCTGAAAATAATGTAGTTAGTTTAAAACTGTTTTGTGTAGTATATTTTAATTGGCCTGGATGAGGGAGTAGATTTAGGCAGCTAGTGTGTGCTCTGTGTGTGCTTTAGAAGAAAGAAAATAAGAAATAAACATGGGGCCACTGGGAGGGGAATTTTGTCTCTAGATCGTCACAGGGAGGAGTCAGGGCAGAGCCGGAGCAGAGCAAGGGGGGCCAGTCTGATTTTAGAGCCAAATGCAAGTCGAACCAGGGAAATGGCCACAGGAAATGTGGTGGGTCTGTGTCGAAGGGCTGGAGGGCTGAGAAAAGGGGCTGGCGTGAGAACAGAGTCTAGGGCTACAAACATGGCCCTGTGAGAACGTTAGGAGTTAGGATACAATTCATCTGCATACTCGATTCGTCTATACCCACAAAGTACTTTGTCAACAGTAGCAGGCCTCAATTCAATGTTGAGCTACTCTTTAATTTTCCACCCTAGTAATCTACCTCAGAGACACATATATTGTACAATGGTTATCTCTCTTGAAATCAGGGTTTCCAGGAAATGCCTATGATGGGTATAGGCACACCTATGGAGGGGTTGGGCAAATGGCAGACACATGTAGGTCCTTTACTCTAACCTGTGAACACATTTGCATATAGGTATCGGTGGAACTATGCTGTGTGGTGACCCGACACTGCACGCATACATAACGCAATCCTCACCTATGAAATGAGTGAGTTATTGTCACTACCTTCTACATTCAAAACAGCTCGGCCATTGTCCTCCTCTCTATCTCATTGGTCAGTACGCCTGCTGTCAGACACACTCCTTCCTGCAGGCTAATCTATTTTGGCATAATGCCCCCCCTCCCACTGCACTTCTTGAATAACATATGCAGATGTCCTGCACACATAACACACCGCTTTCCCTCCCTCTCTGGTCTCTGGTGCTTAGGAACTAGCAGCACTCACGCCCTGGTCATCAGTGTCTAACATCTCCGGGACCGATCTACCAACCAGATTCGTGTTTACTTCTCCGGTCGCAACCTGCTTGGAATTCAGAAAGTTATGCATTTAATAATGAGCTCATTGCCTGTGACAATCAGGGTCTTCCAGCAATGTGGGATGTTTTAGTTGCCACAACCTCTCGTGGATAATTTCATCAGACATGTTCATCATTATCTGGTCGTGTATATACTGATCCTCTGAAGTAGCACTTCCACAAAGTTGTCCTAGAAAACAATAACATGTATATCTATTTACAATGACATTTGACTTATCTGGCCACAATGCTCCTTGTGTTTTCTCAACAGGATATTGAACTGTTGCCTGATCCAGATGAGATCTTAGACAAATGAATTCACTGGATTAAATAAGCACTTTGAGTTCCCAAAGGAGCTTCTCACATACCAAAGTGTACCCATAATCTGAAATGCCAACGGCACTCTCAATACACATTGGAACGTTCCATGCTTGGCTGCTTAAAACAAGACATTCAAAAAAATGCATGTAATTCAAAAAAGTACAAGACATTCAAAAATGGTGGTGGACATCTAGGAGGACAGAACTCTGAGACTTTGACCAATGGTCATAGTACCTACAACAATCAGGCTTTGTGTATCTTCTTGGCAATAAAATCAGTGAGGCTGATTGCTTCCCCAAAGTAGAAATTGAGAATGGGCTGTCTCTCCAGTGTACACCAGCAGTAGCATTTTCCAATGCTGCTCCAGTGATGTTCCATCAGTGTCACACCCTGCTGAGGTTCTAGCCTCTTATCGAGCATCCTTTTGTTCAAGATGGAAAATGATCAGTTAAACACTTGATCGAAATGCTATTAGTATATATTGTGTTCATTGTTTGATAATATAGTCAATTTCAGGCCATAACGTTCATATTAAAAATAGTCATTGAGTGGGAAGTTCACATAGACGTTGGCCTGCGTCGCATCTGGATAGGTTTGATTGAAGGATAACATGCCCGCGCCCAGAAAAAACGTGAATGCTAACATGTGCCACACCGAAAATTGTGAACACCGGCCTGCGTAGCGCTCAGATGGAGTTGTGAATGTTAGCTTGGGGTCTCTAGACACTAGCCTGCGCCGCATCTGGATGGGCGTGTGAGGGTTGGCATGACCACACCTGGATGGAGTCCTAAACATTGGCCTGCGCCGCGTCTAGATGGGAATGTGAGGGCCAACAGGTGTCACACTCAGGCAGAACTATGAATGTTAGCATGGTAAAGGTCAGGTAACCCACTAACCAATTTAAGCTCAAACTCTGCATACTTATCTCACTCAAAAAAACTCACACAACCATCTCTCGCACAACAAGCTGCACGCACTTCACAACACTGCAACAACAGATAAACCGGAACAACAGCACATGCGGACTGACTCCGATTCGATACCCGCACCAAAGCTCAGCATCTGGTGTATACTGAGTTGAAGCTGCCAACAGAACACCACTCCTCTCACTATCCTACTCCCTTCTTCGCCTTATTAACCCATCCCACCTTTATCGTTTACAGATCCGCCTGAGCGCCTGCAGACCAATATCGTTGGTGACGGTGCGCGGTACAAACACCTTTAACATTTAACATTTAACATCCATATCCTTGCCTGCTGCCTTTTTCAATGTGAGTGTTCCAACCTCTACACTACCAATGCTATGCTTTTGAGCCTTGTACAAGTGATTTATCTGCTTAAGCGCAGCACTGTACCTCTCTTTGTACTCAGTGCCACCTTGGTGACAGCACTGAGTGACTATTCTTCAGGACAGTGTATACTGGCACATGCTAGGTAATAACAAACCCTTGTACATATGCAGTCCGCTGGCATCTAGCACCACATTGTGGAAAAAGGGGAGCGTTGCAGTTAATTTAACTGTTTGCCGATTGGTTGCCTATTGGTGATGGGAGAAAAATAGAAAAAAATGTGTGGTATGCTGCTGGCTGAAAAAAAGTATCTTGTATCACGGAAAAGCATGCATTGGATGTCAGGCGATAATATGAATGTTACTGACAAGCAGTATTCCCTCTAATTATTTTTCCCTAAGTGCGGAAATGCTTAGCTTTTGTGCGCAACTTATTTTCCATGTGCACAACTAAATTACGAGGTAAGCTACTTTTTGAGCATGCGTAGTTGGTGAGCTATCATCTCCAAAGAGGTTGGAACAGAATTTCTCCTTCCCAAACACTGCAATTCTTTATGAGTCAGTGTAAAAGGTGCATATTGAATAACATTTTCCAAACATATTGGCTTAAAAGAACAAATATTTTATGTTGTTATAAGGAGAGCTCTTTAACCAGTACAAGACTTCAAGATATACCATACTTCATTACCAAAATTACTACTGTGCAGAGAAAAAAATGTGTATGCACAAAAAAGCTCTTTACGGTCGGTGGAAACTAAGGTGTCGATTCATGGAATTAATGTGCGCCGAAAATTCCTGCGCAGAGGTGCCAAAACATGCGATTTGCAGTGCAAGCGCGAAAATCGCAGTGCAAGTGCGAAAATCGCAGGGAAACCAGTGCACATCGATTCATGGAAGTCCGTGCGTGAGAAAAACATTGGATGTGTGCTGAAAAAGTGCACCGCGCACGCCGGCGCACAGGTCATCCAACAGCGTGCGCCACGGCCACTGCGAAATCGCACATAGCGCAGCGCACATCACAAAAGTAGGTGGAACACGGGGCGTAACACTCGGAATGGGGAACAACGGGTGAAAATATGGGCATCACGGGGGAAGTACAGGAGGCAAGTGCACGGAACGGCCATACGCTCGCCTACAACCCGTATTCATGGAATCGAATAGGGCAAACCAGTGCACGGTGAAAGACGCGCACAGGGCCAAAAAAGTACGCCACAAGAAAGCAGGCGGTAGCGTCCCTGCGCCTGAAATAAATGTGCGCCAAAATGTGCGCTAACAAAAAGCACCCATATACAGCCATGATGAATGGTCCATACAGTGGCCCTCTAAGACAAATGAGGTGCAAAGGGGTACCGACAAACACGGACACCCGCTGTGTGAAAAATAGCATGTGCATGTGTTTCTGGGTGCACGGGCAGTTCCACACGCGATTGGCCTGGGTACGTGTACTTCGGAGTGCGCGGGAACTTCCACACGCTATTGGCCTGGGTACATGTGTTTCGGGATGCGCGGGAAGTTCCACACGCGATTGGCCTGGGTACGTGTACTTCGGGTGCGCGGAAAGTTCCACACGCGATTGGCCTGGGTACGTGTGTATCGGGACGTGCGGGATGTTCCACACGCGATTGGCCTAGGTACGTGTACTTCGGGGTGCTCGGGAAGTCCCACACATGATTTCAGCAGGGTACGTGTATTCCGAGGTGCGCGGGAAGATTCACAGGCGATTTCAGCAGGGTACGTGTATTTCGGTGGTGCTGGGGAATGCTACACGTGATTTGGCCGTGTGGGTCCTTCCAGGTGTTCCCTCTACACCCTCCACGGCCCCTGCAGGCAGCCCACACCACAGGGGACTACCCTGCACCCCTGCTCATGTCCCATGTCCCGCAACCCATCCACCATGGCCATGCCCCCCAGCCAACCCACATGTCAACTTGCACTACTGATCACCACCACATGTCTCCCATCACCCCCACCCCCCAGCAGTGCAGGGCACCCTCCACCAGGCCCCCACTCTTGTCTACCATCACCCCCACCCCCCAGCAGTGCAGGGCACCCTCCACCAGGCCCCCACTCATGTCCAACTCATGTCTCCCATCACCCCCACCCCCCAGCATCCAGGGGCACCCTCCACCAGGCCCCCACTCATGTCTCCCTGCACCCCCACTCCCCACGAGTTAGGGGCACCCTCCACCAGGCCCCCACTCATGTCCCCCTGCACCCCCACCCCCCAGCATCCAGGGGCACCCTCCACCAGGCCCCCACTCATGTCTCCCATCACCCACACCCCCCAGCAGTGCAGGGCACCCTCCACCAGGCCCCCACTCATATCCCCCTGCACCCCCACCCCCCAGCATCCAGGGGCACCCTCCACCAGGCCCCCACTCATGTCTCCCATCACCCCCACCCCCCAGCAGTACAGGGCACCCTCCAACAGGCCCCCACTCATGTCCAACTCGTCTCCCATCACCCCCACCCCCCAGCATCCAGGGGCACCCTCCACCAGGCCCCCACTCATGTCTCCCTGCACCCGAACCGCCCACCAGTCAGGGGCACCCTCCACCAGGCCCCCACTCATGTCTCCCTGCACCCCCACCCCCACCAGTCAGGGGCACCCTTCGCCAGGCCCCCACTCATGTCCCCCTGCACCCCCACCCCCCAGCATCCAAGGGCACCCTCCACCAGGCCCCCACTCATGTCCCCCATTACCCCCACCCCCCAGCAGTGCAGGGCACCCTCCACCAGGCCCCCACTCATGTCCAATTCATGTCTCCCATCACCCCCACCCCCCAGCATCCAGGGCACCCACTGCCAGGCCCCCACTCATGTCTCCCTGCACCCCCACCCCCCACCAGTCAGGGGCACCCTCCACCAGGCCCCCACTCATGTCCCCCTGCACCCCCACCCCCCAGCATCCAGGGGCACCATCCACCAGGCCCCCACTAATGTCTCCCATCACCTCCACCCCCCAGCAGTGCAGGGCACCCTCCACCAGGCCTCCACTCATGTCCAACTCATGTCTCCCATCACCCCCACCCCCCAGCATCCAGGGGCACCCTCCACCAGGTCCCCACTCATGTCTCCCTGCACCCCCACCCCCCACCAGTCAGGGGCACCCTCCACCAGGCCCCCACTCATGTCCCCCTGCACCCCCACCCCCGCAGCATCCAGGGGCACCCTCCACCAGGCCCCCACTCATGTCTCCCATCACCCCCACCCCCCAGCAGTGTAGGGCACCCTCCACCAGGCCCCCACTCATGTCCCCCTGCACCCCCACCCCACAGCATCCAGGGGCACTCTCCACCAGGCCCCCACTCATGTCTCCCATCACCCGCACCCCCCAGCAGTGCAGGGCACCCTCCACCACGCCCCCACTCATGTCCAACTGACGTCTCCCATCACCCACACGCCCCAGAAACCAGGGGCACCCTCCACCAGGCCCCCACTCATGTCTCCCTGCACCCCCACCAGTCAGGGGCACCCTCCACCAGGCCCCCACTCATGTCCCCCTGCACCCCCACCCACCAGCATCCAGGGGCACCCTCCACCAGGCCCCCACTGATGTCTCTCATCACCCCCACCCCCCAGCAGTGCAGGGTACCCTCCACCAGGCCCCCACTCATATCCCCCTGCACCCCCACCCCCCAGCATCCAGGGGCACCCTCCACCAGGCCCCCACTCATGTCTCCCATCACCCCCACCCCCCAGCAGTACAGGGCACCCTCCAACAGGCCCCCACTCATGTCCAACTCGTCTCCCATCACCCCCACCCCCCAGCATCCAGGGGCACCCTCCACCAGGCCCCCACTCATGTCTCCCTGCACCCGAACCGCCCACCAGTCAGGGGCACCCTCCACCAGGCCCCCACTCATGTCTCCCTGCACCCCCACACCCCACCAGTCAGGGGCACCCTTCGCCAGGCCCCCACTCATGTCCCCCTGCACCCCCACCCCCCAGCATCCAAGGGCACCCTCCACCAGGCCCCCACTCATGTCCCCCATTACCCCCACCCCCCAGCGGTGCAGGGCACCCTCCACCAGGCCCCCACTCATGTCCAATTCATGTCTCCCATCACCCCCACCCCCCAGCATCCAGGGCACCCACTGCCAGGCCCCCACTCATGTCTCCCTGCACCCCCACCCCCCACCAGTCAGGGGCACCCTCCACCAGGCCCCCACTCATGTCCCCCTGCACCCCCACCCCCCAGCATCCAGGGGCACCATCCACCAGGCCCCCACTAATGTCTCCCATCACCCCCACCCCCCAGCAGTGCAGGGCACCCTCCACCAGGCCTCCACTCATGTCCAACTCATGTCTCCCATCACCCCCACCCCCCAGCATCCAGGGGCACCCTCCACCAGGTCCCCACTCATGTCTCCCTGCACCCCCACCCCCCACCAGTCAGGGGCACCCTCCACCAGGCCCCCACTCATGTCCCCCTGCACCCCCACCCCCCAGCATCCAGGGGCACCCTCCACCAGGCCCCCACTCATGTCTCCCATCACCCCCACCCCCCAGCAGTGTAGGGCACCCTCCACCAGGCCCCCACTCATGTCCCCCTGCACCCCCACCCCACAGCATCCAGGGGCACCCTCCACCAGGCCCCCACTCATGTCTCCCATCACCCCCACCCCCCAGCAGTGCAGGGCACCCTCCACCAGGCCCCCACTCATGTCCAACTGACGTCTCCCATCACCCACACGCCCCAGAAACCAGGGGCACCCTCCACCAGGCCCCCACTCATGTCTCCCTGCACCCCCACCAGTCAGGGGCACCCTCCACCAGGCCCCCACTCATGTCCCCCTGCACCCCCACCCATCAGCATCCAGGGGCACCCTCCACCAGGCCCCCACTGATGTCTCCCATCACCCCCACCCCCCAGCAGTGCAGGGTACCCTCCACCAGGCCCCCACTCATGTCCAACTCATGTCTCCCATCACCCCCACCCCCTAGCATCCAGGGGCACCCTCCACCAGGCCCCCACTCATGTCTCCCTGCACCCCCACCCCCACCAGTCAAGAGCACCCTCCACCAGGCCCCCACTCATGTCCCCCTCCAGCCCCACCCCCAGCATCCAGGGGCACCCTCCACCAGGCCCCCACTCATGTCTCCCATCACCCCCACTCCCCAGCAGTGCAGGGCACACTCCACCAGGCCCCCACTCATGTCCCCCTACACCCCGACCCCCCAGCATCTAGGGGCACCCTCCACCAGGCCCCCACTCATGTCTCCCATCACCCCCACCCCCCAGCAGTGCAGGACACCCTCCACCAGGCCCTCACTCATATCCAACTCATGTCTCCCATCACCCCCACCCCCCAGCAGTGCAGGGCACCCTCCACCAGGCCCCCACTCATGTCCAACTGACGTCTCCCATCACCCACACGCCCCAGAAACCAGGGGCACCCTCCACCAGGCCCCCACTCATGTCTCCCTGCACCCCCACCAGTCAGGGGCACCCTCCACCAGGCCCCCTCTCATGTCCCCCTGCACCCCCACCCATCAGCATCCAGGGGCACCCTCCACCAGGCCCCCACTGATGTCTCCCATCACCCCCACCCCCCAGCAGTGCAGGGTACCCTCCACCAGGCCCCCACTCATGTCCAACTCATGTCTCCCATCACCCCCACCCCCTAGCATCCAGGGGCACCCTCCACCAGGCCCCCACTCATGTCTCCCTGCACCCCCACCCCCACCAGTCAAGAGCACCCTCCACCAGGCCCCCACTCATGTCCCCCTCCAGCCCCACCCCCAGCATCCAGGGGCACCCTCCACCAGGCCCCCACTCATGTCTCCCATCACCCCCACTCCCCAGCAGTGCAGGGCACACTCCACCAGGCCCCCACTCATGTCCCCCTACACCCCGACCCCCCAGCATCTAGGGGCACCCTCCACCAGGCCCCCACTCATGTCTCCCATCACCCCCACCCCCCAGCAGTGCAGGACACCCTCCACCAGGCCCTCACTCATATCCAACTCATGTCTCCCATCACCCCCACCCCCCAGCATCCAGGGGCACCCTCCACCAGTCCCCCACTCATGTCTCCCTGCACCCCCACCCCCCACCAGTCAGGGGCACCCTCCACCAGGCCCCCACTCATGTCCCCCTGCACCCCCACCCCCCAGCATCCAGGGGCACCCTCCACCAGGCCCCACTCATGTCTCCCATCACCCCCACAACCCCAGCAGTGCAGGGCAACCTCCACCAGGCCCCCACTCATGTCCCCCTGCGCCCCCACCCCCAGCATCAAGGGGCACCCTCCACCAGGCCCCCACTCATGTCGCCCATCACCCCCATCCCCCAGCATCCAGGGGCACCCTCCACCAGGCCCCCACTCATGTCTCCCTGCACCCCCACCCCCCACCAGTCAGGGGCACCCTCCACCAGGCCCCCACTCATGTCCCCCTGCACCCCCACACCCCAGCATCCAGGGGCACCCTCCACCAGGACCCCACTCATGTCTCCCATCACCCCCACCCCCCACCAGTCTGTGGCACTCTCCACCAGGCCCCCACTCATGTCCCCCTGCACCCCCACCCCCCAGCATCCAGCGGCACCCTCCACCAGGCCCCCACTCATGTCTCCCATCACCCCACCCCCCAGCAGTGCAGGGCACCCTCCACCAGGCCCCCACTCATGTCCCCCTACACCCCGACCCCCCAGCATCCAGGGGCACCCTCCACCAGGCCCCCACTCATGTCGCCCATCACCCCCACCCCCCCAGCATCCAGGGGCACCCTCCACCAGGCCCCCACTCATGTCTCCCTGCACCCCCACCCCCCACCAGTCAGGGGCACCCTCCACCAGGCCCCCACTCATGTCCCCCTGCACCCCCACCCCCCAGCATCCAGGGGCACCCTCCACCAGGACCCCACTCATGTCTCCCATCACCCCCACACCCCACCAGTCAGGGGCACCCTCCACCAGGCCCCCACTCATGTCCCCCTGCACCCCTACCCCCCAGCATCCAGGGGCACCCTCCACCAGGCCCCCACTCATGTCCCCCTACACCCCGAACCCCCAGCATCCAGGGGCACCCTCCACCAGGCCCCCACTCATGCCTCCCATCACCCCACACCCCAGCAGTGCAGGGCACCCTCCACCAGGCCCTCACTCATGTCCAACTCATGTCTCCCATCACCCCCACCCCCCAGCATCCAGGGGCACCCTCCACCAGGCCCCCACTCATGTCTCCCTGCACCCCCACCCCCCACCAGTCAGGGGCACCCTCCACCAGGCCCCCACTCATGTCGCACTGCACCCCCACCGCATAGCATCCAGGGGCACCCTCCACCAGGCCCCCACTCATGTCTCCCATCACCCCCACCCCCCAGCATCCAGCGGCACCCTCCACCAGGCCCCCACTCATGTCCCCCTGCACCCCCACCCCCCAGCATCCAGGGGCACCCTCCACCAGGCGCCCATTCATGTTTCCCATCACCCCCACCCCCCAGCATCCAGGGGCACCCTCCACCAGGCCCCCACTCATGTCTCCCATCACCCCAACCCCCCAGCAGTGCGGGCACCCTCCACCAGGCCCCCACTCATGTCTCCCATCACCCCGACACCCCAGCATCCAGGGGCACCCTCCACCAGGCCCCCACTCCTGTCTCCCAGCACCCCCACCCCCCAGCCATGCGATTTGCCTGGGTATGTGTATTCCTGGGGTGCGCGGGTAGTCTCACATGCGATACCATCAGGGTACGTGTATTATGGGTCCGCGTGAACTTCCACACGCGATACCAGCAGGCTACATGTATTACGGGGTTCGCGGGAAGTTCCACAGGCGATTGCCCTGGGTACGTGTATTTCGGGGTGCGTGTGAAGTTTCACAAGCGATTTTGTAGGGTAAGTGTATTTCGGTGTGCGCGTGAAGTACCACACGCGACTGGGCCTGTGAGAGTGGGGTACGTGTATTCCAGGGGTGGCCGGGAATATTTACTCGCGACTGGGCCTTCGAGAGCGTGTTACGTGTATTCCTGGGGTGGGCGGGAAGATTCACACGGTCGCCTACAACGCGCCAAAAAATAAATGGTCCAATCCTGAAACACGTACGCCAGCATGAAGCAGGCGTACGTCGACCCGTGCAGCATAAAAGTGTGCGCAAGCAACAAACAAGCTCAGACACCAGGATGAATATACCGTTCCTAGCAGCAGTGGCCGTGGGTTACCAAAGGAGGAGGAGGAGGAGGATAGTGAGGGCCCAAATTTTCACTCCCAGAACCAGCCTTTTTGGGATGCCTGATGACCAGGTGTATGGGAGGTACAGGTTTCCACCACACATAATACTGGACCTGGTCAGTGAGTGGGAGGATGACCTCACATCACCCACCCTGTGCTCCCAAGCACTCAGCCCCCTGGAGAAGGTCCTTTATGTACTCTACTTCTTGGCCACTGGATCATTTCAGCGGACAAGTGCCATAGTGGGTGGTGTGTCACAGGCCACGCAGTCACGCTGCCTACACCAGGTCTTGAACATCATCACTGCACGCCCATCAGTCCGCAGGCACATATACCTGCCCAGGACACCTGCAGAAAGGCAGGTTGCCGCACTGGATTTCTACGGTGTGGCACAATTCCCCAAATTGCTAGGTGCTATTGACTGCACCCATGTGGCACTACATCCCCCCAGGGCATCTGAGCACATCTATAGGAACCGCAAGCACTGTCATTCCATCAACGTGCAGGTAGTATGTAATGCCAAGGGAATCATCACCTCAGTATAGGCCAACTATCCAGGGTCCACCCACGACAGCTTCATTTACCGAATGTCTACCCTAAACCGGGACATAGAAGCTGGGCGGCATGGCGATACATGGCTGCTTGGTGAGTATGAATGCCACTGCACATGCATGCATGTCAGATGCAGAGTTATGTCACTACCGCACTAATGATACCTATCACCTCCTCACCAGGGGACAGTGCCTACCCTCTGAGCACCCACATGATGACGCCAATTCGGAACCCCATCAACCCTCCCGAGGTAAGATACAACACAGCCCATATTGCAACCCCGGGCATAGTGGAGCGCACATTCGGAGTGCTCAAGTCACGCTTTCACTCCCTTGACTGTTCTGGCGGGCAGCTGTTATATGCGCCCCCAGTAGTGTGCAGGATCATAATGGCAGCATGTGTCCTGCACAATGTTGCAACACGCCGGGGCCTGGCTGTGGACATGGTGGTGCCCCCACATCCCCAACCACATGCACGCCTGCTGCGCATGGGAGGGGAAAGGGCACGGGGTGAGGCAGCCCGTACGCAGCTGGTGGCTAATTACTTCACATAGAAATCCCACCCCTGTGGAGTACACACAGCCCTGGCACATGCCATCTGATAAGCAATGATGACTCGACCTGACAATTATGACGAACAAAGGGACAGTCAACTGTCAGAACCATAGCAGCCTGAGATTGTTCATGTGGAAGTGTCAGAATGTGTGCATCCCTATCTACACAAACACCACCAATGCAGTGTCATCAAAAGACACACTTCCATGCTGCAGAAATGAATACCCACTTGCAAAATATTACATGAGAACAGTGCCATGTCACCCAACCCATCCCCGGCACGGCCACACAACACACCATGGCATGTCATGCAATGTGAGAGCAAACAAATTAATCCCCACAACATGCCCCAAGTGTCAACAACTACAGTGTCCCTAATGGAAACTGGCCACACATGAAATGCTCACAGTGATGCAGGACCTACAACACACATTACCAAATACTTACCAAGAATACAATCACCTACACAACCTCCAACCTACTTTAAACATGACATTACAGACTTAAAAAACTGGTAGCCTCACTACCTGATAATGCCAGCACTTCGAACACTTCCTAGTATACAGTGTTAGCGCCACGCAAGAGTGTAGGTGCACTGCTTACAACATGGACTCCAGTTCCAAGGTAGACCGCCTTCTGAAGACATGAGAAATGGACCTGCAAATTAGGAGGATGAGATGGATGCAGAGGCACATATCAATACACCATGCAGTGTACAATACAACAACAATATGCACTATAAATGTATACACAGTATTGACTACAGACTGCCCACACATCAAATGGGAGTCCAACGTCACCATGTACGTCAATGTCACTTGGGCACACCCTTTGCAAGCCCATGGAAACGGGAAGCAGGAGGGGTGTGTGTCACACAAACCCAAGCATCTGAGCCAAATTCATGACAAGCCTGCATGTGCCCAGCCACAATACGGCGTATGCCGACGGGAGCCACACAAGGCAACACACTGTCAAAAAAACAAAAATTAAAATAAATAAATAAATAAAAAATGGCCATTAATGGGCCCGGGGGAGGTGGGGGAGGCCACCCAGGAGGTCCGAGGACAGGGTACACACCAAAATCCACCTGTGTGGATCTTGCAACAAAAAAAAACACCTCCATGGGCTCATGGCCTGCGCGGCTACCCTATTGTGAGAGAATCACTGCTGTCGCTCTCCTCACCCTCTGCAGCTGCATCAGGAGGTGGTTGCACTATGGGAGGTAGCCCACGCAAAGCCCTAGTCTGGTCCTCCATGGCAGCAAGCATGGGGGTGTGGAAGGTCTCGTTCTGGAGGATAATTGTGCGTAGGTCCCCATGCAACAACTCACGGGATGCCCGGACCTCCGCCCTAGTTGCCTGAATCTCAGCAGAGAGCGTACGTGTGAGACGCTCCAGCTGCTGTTCTGTCCTTCTGTTTGTTGAAGCCTCAAGCTCAACAAGAGTCGTCCTGAGGTGAAGGAGTTCCACCCTCAGGGCTTCCCTGTGGCCCTGGGACCCTATGGAAATGGCTTCCCGCAGAGTCGCCAGTGCCGCCCGCCTGTCCCTGTCGGACGCCAACATGTCCTCCCTGTGTGACTGGCAGATGGAGTCTGTTGCCTGCTGTAGTCGCTCCATCAGCCTTTCGGGTGGGACAATGGAAGTGGCCACCCTATCCATGGCCTGAGCCATCATCTCTGATGATGCTGCCTGTTGGGTTGCCATACCGTATATGGATTGCTCCCATGCGGTATTGCCATGTGGCGTACGGCCACCACGTCGGCGGGCACCACACCTGTCTTGGGCAAGGTGAACTGCGCCTTGCTATGCCGGCACTGCCTAAGGCTGCAAGGACTGCATTCCCCCTCTGATCTGCTGGCCCAGGAACAGGATCAGATTTTGCAGAGTGTGACCCTGCATCCGTAACCACCAAAGGCATACCTGCCAACACTGACATCCCCATTGAGGGTTCTAACCCTGGTGCAGGTGGGTCGGACAGAACAGAATCCCTCCCAGGAACACTCACCTGCGACGGCACAAAGGTCTCATCATCCAAATCGACACCTGAATACAGCTCGGGGGAGGTGCAGCCAGAGACACCCCTTGAGAGCACGACCTGCAGCAGTTGTGGGTTCTCACCCACCACCACACCATGTCCCTCACTGGTGGTCGGTCGGGCCGGTGACCCCTCCTGGGTCTGCACCATCTCCACAACCCCAGCAGTATCAAGTGCGTCATCCCCTGCAAAGACATAAAAGAAAACAAATGGAAACAGGCATTAGCACTATGGCACACAATTAGGGCTGAGAAGCTACAGAAACAGTACTTGATTGACACATGTCCCACATGACTAAAACCCTCCCATGCATGCACCGTCACTGCTTGGGAAGGGGAGGCAGATGGCACACATTGATGACACCAAGATGGAAGATGAACACATTTGCTGCATGCTTCCTAGCAGTGGCATCACACATTGGCCTGTGATTGGCAGGTCAAATACACATGCCATCACACATAAAGTGAAGTGGGAGAGGAGGGCACCAATTGTTCATTCAGTCTAGTTTGCTCATGAAATTGATTTTTTCATTGAAATGGTTCAAATGTTTAACCTGGAGCTGCCAGTCCAAAATGGTCCTATAGCACAGGGACATGTGTAAACAAATCATATCCAGGAAACAAAGTCAGTCCACTGTACCATAGCCATGTCAGACATGTGACAATAGGACTGAGAAATGCCTAGTAAAAGTGGTGGCATGCAAACAATCTGCCTGAATAAACAGAGGAAAATAAGCAACAATGTTGTTGCAAGATGACACTTCAAGGGCAACTGGCGTGGTGTTGGGCTAGATGTCTAATGTTGGCAGAAGGGATACTGCTATACCCAAATGCTGGTGCGCAGAATGTATTGGATGAGGCACATGGGTGACCCAAACCACTCAGGCACACACACCCTCACCTGGCACCCAAACAGAAGCCCTCACACACACACCATGCACATGGATGACACACACATGCATGTGCACTCACCGGACAATGCCTCGTAATCTGCCAGTTCTCCCACGCCTTGGACCTGTTCCTCCGTGACGTAGGTCCCAGCAATATGCTCATGTGGAGTGAATTCTATGTCCTCTGCTGGAGACCCACCTGCAGTCACTAGAGTAGCGGCATGACTTGAGGCCAGCATATTCTTTGCCCTGCGCTTCAGGTAATTCCAGCGCTTGTAGCATTCATTAGCTGTGCGCCTCACGATTCCAAGGGCACTTATGATGTCCGCAATGGTCTGCCAGTGTGCCAGACGTTGTGCAGGTGTGGTCTTGGATCCTGCAACAATCACCATTTCGCGGTCATGTGCGGACACAAACTCTACAAGTGCATTCAGTTCGGCCTCATTGAAGCTGGGCTTCCTTGACGGGCCGGACTGTGCAGCCGTGTCTGGGGCATCAGCCTCTACTGGACGAGCACTTTTCCTCTTCCGCTTGGAAGGTGGTGGGGATCCTGAGTGTCCTACGCCGCTCTGGACACTAGGGGTAGGAGCTCCGGTGGACTCTGTACTAGGAGTGTGGGATTGCACACTCAGAATGGGAGTTGGTGCAGGCATTAGCTCAAGTGTGATGGTGTCAGGGGGAATGTCAGCAGGATGGACTTGGACCGACACTGTCCTGGCTGGGTGTGTGAGAGGTGCGGTGGATGGAGCCGCAGCTGCCCCTGCAGCGTCCCCAGCCTGCCTACGCGGGGCAGCAGATGACCTAGCTGCCCCTGATCCACGTGGCCTGATGACACCAACGTGCACCGGCGCACGTGGCCTAGACCTGCTGACCTGGAAGTCAGCCATGGAGTCACCCTGTGCCAGGTCTGGTTCCACAGTAGGCTGGTCCAACAAGGGCTGAGCATGGATGGTGTCAGCCACGTTACCCTCAACCAGGGGGGGGTCATGGGTGTCCCTGACTGCTCCTCCACACATGGGGGGCTAGGGGCACCCTGCAAGTCACGGCCACGTCCCCTACCGGATCCACCACGGCCACCACTTGGGGCTCGGCCACCTTTGCCACCCTTACGGCTTGTTCGCCTCCCAGCCATGGCACTGATGTTATTGTGCGTATGGGAGTCGCTGTGAACTATTGTCCTGGGGAATTGGGGGTCAAAGGGGTTAGGTACCAGATGGTAATCGTACCCTAATGCTCTAGCAAGGCTGTATGTCACCCCTGGGGAAAGATGACGGGTCACGCAACGCACAGGCACCCCAAAAAAGGGAAGTAAGGTGCATGCAACCCCTCCTAGACCACGTGTGTGGAAAATAAACCTGCACTAATCTGTGGCACCCAGAAACACAAGAATGAACGTATGCGTGTCAAACGCAGCCTAGAATGACCTTTGAAAGGGTATGCGACACACGGGGCAAGCACAGATGTTAAATACGTGCGTGACTCACCGTCTGCCTGGAACAAAAGCGTAAAAAATATGCGCGTGTGCGCGTTGGCAACACCCCCGCCAAAAGAAGAATTGTACGCTGTCTGAGGAGACAGGACAACAGTAGAAGGGAACGATGTTTGAGGAAACAGGCACAGGAAAAAGAGGAAAAGAGAAAATGCTGTCAGAGGCAACAGGGAGTACGAACTTGAAACGCTGTGAAGTAAATCGCGTGTGAACCGACAAGAAGTACAGATTTCACCCACTCGCTCTCCACGAAAAGCACGTACAAGAAAATGGCGTTCTATACGTACCTTTTATACACACGTCACAGACGCGCATACGCGATGAGGCCATTTCCACCAATTACATGCTTTGACACTCGGACGTGTATCTTTTTTTTTACACGCGCCATTCTCTACAGCCATGCGCGTGACGTCATAGATGCGCATGGGGGCCTTTGGGCCAATTAAATCGCGTATGCGTGCAGACGCGCTTACGCGCTAAGGGCCTTTCCTGGAATTACACGCAGGCGTGCAGGATTTTCACGTGCCAAATCACTCTGTATCAAGCTGGCCACGTGTAAGCACATGGAAGACCACGCTCCTGCCCAGAAAGCCGATTTACTGCCCTCCAGATCCCCCAGCACGCTCTCACCTGCCATCTGCTGCTGCCTGACTGCCTGCTGCCCACGTGCCCTGCCATTTGCTGCCTGCACATCAGCCAGGGGTGCTGTTGCTGTGACCACCCCTGCTGGAACCAAAGACTCCCGACTGGGATTCCATCGCTCCACAGCCCAGCCCCAGGACCCAGTTGCCCACCCACTCCTGCCTCTGGGGTTGTCATGTCGGGCACTGCAACATCTGGCACCACTGACAACCCCCGGCCAGAGAGGCAGAGGGGCACCAGCTTCACTGCCACCGAAGTTGGTGTCCTGGTGGAGCAAGTCCTGGGGCAGTATGATGCCCTCTTCGGAAGTGTGCGCGCCGACAAGGAAGGACGGACTCGGATCTGGACGGACATCGTTACTGCCATCAACGCGGAGGGGGTGGCAGTCCGCGACATCCAACATGTCAAGAAGCGCTGGGAGGACTTCAGGTCCAGGACCCTCAACAAGGCCCGGCGCCTCTTGAAGGCAGCGGATGCTAAGGGGCGCCGGGGCCACTTGTCGGAAGATCAGATGAGGGTCCTGGAAGGCATATCCCCAGCACTCCACGTCCAGGTCCTTGAGAAGCAGACCCGTCTGGAGTCGAGCGGTAAGTGTACATGCATCATGATTGTAAGCTGTGCGTGTGGTGATGTGCCAGTAGTGTGCAGGTTGCACATCTGTTTGTATGGGGCCGAGTATGGGTTGGGGTGTACAGGACCGTGAGGCTAACACATGCGAGGGCTGTCATGTGTGAGACATGGATGGTGCTTGTGTGTGTAGGCTTGCATGCCAAATGCAGTTGTGTGGGCACACAAGTTTGGATGAATGTGTATGTAAGTAGGCATGTTCGTGAAGTCACGCATGTATGTTGTTTTCAGCTGCATGTATCAGCACTGTGTACATGTGCATGTGTGTGTATTTGGCAAGGGTGCAACAGTGATGCAACATGGATGCATGTGACAGCGGGATGTGGAAGCCGGATTGGCAGATGTGACATGGATGCCCATCTGAACACTGCGACAGTTGGCCGAGGTGTACACATGCATGCAAGTGTGGTGGTGTGTGTTAGGCGGAAACCTGTGCAGTTCCCTCTGGGACCACTGCAAAAGATTTAGGACTACAGGTGTTTGGCAGTAAACCCACTTGGTAGCAGTCTGTACCACACAGATTCACTTGGTAGCTGTGGCTGAGCAGTCAGACTTCTCTCAAGAAGAGTTAAGCAGTATGTGGAGTATACAATATAGGGCAATTCTTCACAGTAAGACAAGCAAACATGCAACGAGGCTTCAGTTTAAAGATATTAAGGTATTTATTTATAACGGAACATCTATAGAAAACACTATGGCACTATCACGGCAAACACTTCAATTACAATTACTCTACGAAGAAGAAACGATCAATCGTCCTAACAATATTTTGACAATTCTAGGTTCTACCAGCATCACTTATTTGCAGACAGAGGTGTATGCCTCAACCTAGATGGCACTCTAATATTAGTTAGGACGGGAGAGAAAAATAAGCAGGTTACGAAATCAACACAGTTCAATACTTCATGGGAAAAATGCAAGGCAAGAAGGCAAGAACCACAATAGATCATAAAGTTCAGAGGCCAGGCCCACTCGGAGAGAGGCAAGGCGGTATGTCCCAAAAAGTCTTTTCGTGGAAATGCGGCAGATTGTTATCGGCAGATTGAACCAGCTCAGAACAAAACGCTAGAGAAAGCTTGGAGGCGACCCAAGGGAAAGGCGAGGATTAAGACACCTCACTCGATCCGGCAGAAAGGGAAGCCAGGCGGACACGGTACCTTGTTTGTGGAGAGACAGCTCCGGCGGGGGCAGTTGTTCCTGGTGGTGGATGCATGTCGGGTCTTTGCCAAGAGTAGAGATGATCTTGTCGTCGAAGAAAAGTGAAGTCCGGTGCACCACCAGGGAAGAGACCAGCCGCGGAGTGCTCCGTCACAAGGCACCACCTTTTGGTCGCGGTACAGGGGTAGTGGCTATCCGGTTGACGGGGTGCTCTGCACGGGCAATTCGACCACTGTGTCCTGAGGCGAAGAAAAAGCAAAGGGGACTGGTTCTTCCCACCAGTCAGGGGAAGAGACTCTCCGGCATGGAGATCTCCTCTGTCGTCGGGAAGTGGTGAGTCGGTTCAGCAGGGCTCCACCGGAGGTGTCGTCGTTGCAGGTCATCTCAGCGTTACCCTCGTCGGATTCTTAGGTCCTGTGGTGACTTCTGAAGATCCAGTCCCAAAAGCCCTGCTTTTATGCAGAAAACCCCCCTTCATTCAGCCTAGCTGTCAATCAACACTCGCTAAGTGGTGAGTGGGGAGGCTCACCACTTGGGCCAATCACTCCAGAGTGCGACCGGAGTTGGCAAGGCAACTCGGTCCAAGGTGCCTAAACCCCCTCTCACACCCTTGTGGTAACCCAGACAGAATGGCACCACTTTGGAGGGTCTCTGTACAGAGGCCCGCCAAAAGTGGAACAAAGGGCTCAACCTTTGGTTTAGGAGTCACAGAGATGAACACAGACGCCATTTTAAAAACCGAGTTCTGGCAGAAAACACCATCCGATAAACTTATTTAAGATAAGTAGACCGGTGGTACGTTAGAGATTAACGAGGAAAAGTATCAATCTCCAACAATGGGACGAATCCCATAGGGTTATGTTCGGGGTCGAACATAACAAGTAGTTTCCACTGCCACCAGCCAAAACTCGACGAGGGGGGACGGGACAGTGCCCCCTCAAGTAACAGACCCAGGAGTAATCGAATTACCCCTACTAGCACGTCCACAATAAGATGGTTTGTAGTAGTTCTGTTAGTAAATTTAGGTCTAGTAAAGCCAATGGTAACTTTACACGCCCGGGGAGACAGTAGTCAGTCCCCGGGTATGAAGACTATGGTGGAGGTCTGCTAGGACGTCCCAGTGTTACGGCACGTAGGGTGCAGTGTAACACACATAGAAAAACATATGAGACCCTATGGAGTAAAAGTCCCCATAGCCCATAGAACACATTGGAATTACACACATTCATGTCCAAGAGTGGGAGGAAAAGAGTCTCACTCTTGGCAGGATGGAAAAAAACAAACTCCAGAAATCCAGCAAAGATGCTGGGGGACTCACTAGGTTAGGAAATTCAGCCTAAACAGAGAATTCTCCCTAACACTCGCCCCCCCAGACTAAGGGACAGGAGGATTTCATCCACTCCTGGATGAATCTCATACCTCTAGTCGATGACATACATCCTAGAGAGACCATCAGCATTTTGGTGGTGACATCCTGACCTGTGCTCAATGGTGAAATCAAACCCTTGCAGGCAGATCGACCATCTCAATAGTTTTGGGTTTTCCCCTTTCATTTGCATTAACCATCTCAAGGGTTGGTGGTAAGTCTGGATGACAAAAGTAGAACCATACAAGTACGGCCTAAACTTCTTCAGAGCCCACACGATAGCAAAGCACTCTCTTTCGATTGTTGCCCACCTTGTTTCAGGATCCTTCAGTTTGCGGCTGATGAAGCAAACGGGGTGCTCCCTACCTTTCCCATCCAGTTGACTGAGTACAGAACCTATCCCTACATTTGAAGCATCTGTTTGCACAATGAAGTGTTGGCGGTAATCAGGAGCTCTGAGTAGTGGGGCTTGGCAAAGAGCCTTTTTCAGGTTTTCAAAAGCCTGATTACACTCCTCGTTCCATTTTGTAACGCTCACCTGATTCCCACGGAGGCGCTGATCCCGGCTGGGCTGCTATCGTTTCTTCAATTGAGAAGCGTAGAGCTCGGACGACTCTCAGGACTGGGCTTCCTCTTATCGAATGTCTGACTTGCAGGGTAAGTTTTCTGCAGGTGGAAGAAAAAGGGTTAATCACCGTTTGATGGGATTCCTTCTCCCACCAATCGCCAGTTTCTCCCACAGCCTAGCTTTCTACTTGTCTCGGCGAGCTCTCACCATAGGCGTATAAATGCTGAGCTCTCCATCCTGCGTCTGGTGCAGGGGTGCGTGGATTCCAGTTACGTCACTGGATGAGTTCAGTGTTGAGGCTCAAGTCTTTTGCGGCCTTAGTTGTGGCACTGGTGCTGGGATGCCGAAGAGCGATGCCACCGTTACTGCACGAGCGGATGCCTGTAAGTATACTGTAGTCTTTAGGCTTCAAAAGATGGGCACCTCAATAATGTCCCTGTTCCTTTGTTTCAGGCCTCAGGAAGCTGTGGGCGTAGTTTTCCGTAGCCGCTGCACGTGCCGATGCACGTAAGTATAATGTTTGTTGGCCGCTTTTAATGGCACCTCTAATAATGTCCTTTTTCTAGTTTTCAGGTGCCGGGATGCTGCGGGCTTTATATCCGTTGCTACTGCACGTGCCGATGCACGTAAGTATAATGATCGTTGGCCGCTTTTAATGGCACCTCTAATAATGTCCTTTTTCTAGTTTTCAGGTGCCGGGATGCTGCGGTTGATGCGGCCGCTTCTGCGCGTGCAAAAACTGGTAAGTTAAGATGAATGCGACTGCCTTCACCCGAACCCCCTTTTAATTATGTCCTTTGCCTTTCAGGTGCAGAGACGCTGCCGAAGAGAAGGCAGCGGTTAGCTCCGTTGCAATCACGGATGGATCAGGCAAGCGGGCGCGGCTGCGAGCGAGTTGCACTTTTCTAACCTTATGTTTATTCTTTGCAGGTTTTGACGGTGACTGGATTCCAGGATCTGGTAAGTATTGTTCTGTGTCTTTCTTCATCCACAGGTTGCTGCGCGGAAGATGAAGATGACTCTGGAACTAGAATGCAGGAGCCGACTCGGTGAGCATCCTACTGCTGCTGCAGAATAACGCGAAGCATGTGTTTTCCATCGGGCGTGGTTTAAATAGCAGAGAAGTCCTTCCAGTGTGTACCGGTTCCACCCAGGTAAGAAAAGAGTTCCTGAATGGAGGGAATAGTTCCTCCCAGCCCTGATGGCTGGGGACTTCAACCAGACTGGATTGTTCTGGGTAAATATGCAGCATGGTCTGCCTCAGGTAAGTCCACCCAAGCATTATTACACTGTTTATCAATATGAGCCTATGGCGCCGGGACTGAAACCCTTCATGAGCCTGGTGCCAAAGGCGCCAGGACACGGTCCAAAGGGCCCCTGTAGGGGTCTGCTGGATCCGGAGTAGTGGAAGACGGGTCTGCTTCCGAGGGCGCTGGGCCAGTCCTGGCCCCTCGGGAGTTGCACCCATGACAGCACCCCCCCTCAAGGCCCCTCCCAAACTTGTCCTCCCTGGGGGTTTTGGTTTATCAAGAAAGGTTCGGTGAAAGTTCTGGACTAGACTAGGAGCATGGACGTGGTCATAGGGTTCCCATGACCTTTCCTGAGGTCCGTAGCCTTTCCAGTCGATTAGGTAGAATAGCTTCGATCTGATGATTTTAGAGTCCAAAATGTCTTTTACTTCAAATTCGGGCTCCCCATTCACTTGAATGGGCTCTGGAGGATTGGTCAATCTGGTTCCAGGTTGCATGGGTTTCAAAAGAGATACGTGAAATACAGGATGTATTCTCATATGGGTTGGCAATTCTAATTTAACGGCCACTGGATTAATTATGGCCGTAATTGGATATAGTCCCAGGTATTTGGGGTTGAAGGTGCGAGGCCCTTTAAGCGATAAATGTTTGGTGGACAGCCAGACTTGATCCCCAACCTGGTATTGAGGGGCATTGCTTCGGTGTTGATCTGCTCCTTTTTTGTACCTCTCTTTAGCTTGTTGTAGATGTGCAGTCGCTTCCTTAAAAGCTTGGGTAATAACGGTGTGCAATTGATCCACGGCGGTTGTTCCAAGATCTTGAGGTGGATCAAGGTTGGAGGTTCGAGGATGAATCTCATACAAGATGTAGAAGGGACTCTTCCCGGTACCCGAATGAACAGAATTGTTGTAAGCATATTCAGCTATCCAAAGGTTTGCCCGTCGTTCTGGGGATGATGGCTGGTCGAAAGTCTTACATCGATTTGAGATAATCGACAACAGCTATGCCAAAAGTGGGAAATAAACTGGCTCCCCCTATCTGAGATTAGTACTGACGGGAAGCCGTGTAGCGGGGCGATGTTTTCAAGAAATACTTTGGCTAGGACTGATTCTGAAGGTAAGCCTTTTAGCGGAATGAAGTGGGCCATTTTAGAAAACAGGTCCACAATAACAAGAATGGTGTTGTACCCAGAACAGGAGGGTAAGTCTGTGATGAAGTCCATGGAAAGGGTATGCCAGGGACACGGAGGGATGTCTAATGGTTGCAGAAGACCAGCCGGCCTCTTCTTCTGACCCTTGTTTTGAGCGCACACACCGCAGGACATCACAAATTCCTTTATGTCTTTTCTCCACGAAGGCCACCAGAAGTGTCTCTTCACCTTTTCTGTGGTTTTGGCAATGCCAGGGTGACCCTCAATTAATGAATCATGATAGCAGGAGATTACCTGTCTTTGTAAATCGGCGTGTGGTAGGAACAATCGTCCTTGGAAATAAGGCAAGTCATTTCTTACAGTGAAATCTTTTCCTTTTTGTAACCAGTTCAGTAAGTCTGGTGAGGTTACAAGTTGTTTAGTTTTTTCTTCAATATCCTCAATGGATTGTGAAGAAATCAGACCCACGATCCTTTGTTCAGGAATTATTGGCACAGGTTCTGGATTGGCAAGGTTATCTCCCATTCCAATTCGGGAAAGAGCATCCGCTTTGCCGTTCTTGTTGCCGGGGCGATAAGTGATCACGAAGTCAAATTCAGCAAAGAATAGAGCCCAGCGAAGCTGACTGGAGGATTGAGCCTTGGCAGTTTTCAGATACTGCAGATTTCGATGATCGGTGATCACTGTGACGGTGTGTCTGGCCCCGAGGAGATAATGCCGCCATGCCTTGAAGGCTGATTTAATCGCTAGAAGCTCTTTGTCTGTGATGGTGTAGTTGATCTCAGGCGCAGAGAACTTCCGAGACCAGAATGCCACAGGATGCAGTTGGTTAGTCTCTGGATCTCTTTGTGATAGGACTGCTCCCATTGCTAAGCTGGAGGCGCCGGTTTCAACAATGTAAGGGAGGTCCGGGCGTGGGTGTTTCAGTATTGGCGCCGAGGTGAATTTAGCCTTTAGCTCTTGGATGGCTTGTTCTGCTTCTGCGGACCATTCAAAGCGTTTATTTTTTCTTAAGAGGGCGGTGATGGGTTGTACCACTCGTGAAAACTCTGGAATAAATCTACGGTAAAAATTGGCAAAGCCTACCATGCTTTGAACGCCTTTCACGGAAGTAGGAGACGGCCATTTGAGGATAGCGTCTACTTTTCTCGAGTCCATGTGGACTCCTTTGGGTGTCAGAATAAATCCCAAAAATTCGACCTCAGTGACATGAAAAACAGATTTTTCGAGCTTGGCAAAAAGTTTATGTTGGCGAAGTTATTCAAGGACCGCCCTAACATGATTTCGATGGTCAGCTTCTGAAGATGAGTACACAAGAATGTCATCTATGTAGACAACAACGCAGACATCAATGAGCTCTCTGAGGACATCATTCATAAAATATTGGAAGGCGGCCGGTGCGTTGCATAGTCCAAAGGGCATCACTTCGTATTTAAATAGCCCATACTTAGTGCGAAAGGCCGTCTTCCATTCATCTCCTTCCTTGACCCCTACCAAGTGATAAACTCCCCGGAGATCAAGCTTAGTATAAATACAGGCGTTTTTTACCTGGTCAAGGAGTTCCGGGATTAGAGGTAAGGGGTACCGGTTTTTTACTGTTATCTGGTTCAGAGCATGATAATCTATACAGGTTCTGAGGTCACCTTCTTTTTTTGGTACGAAGAACAGAGCCGAGGATGCAGGGGACTTCGACGGACGGATAAAGCCATTGGCCAGGTACTGGTCTAAATACTGTTGCAGATGAAGATTCTCAGGCTCGGTAAGGGCGTAAATCCTACTGCAAGGGGGGTAGCAAAACTATCTGACAATCGTATGATCTGTGGGGTGGCAAGGTGTTGGCCTGTTCCTTTTGAAAAACATCTTGGAACTCTCGATACTCTAGAGGTAATTGTGGACCGTCAGCCGTTACTGACGCTAGGCCAATGTTGGGTCGTGGATAACAAGTTGGTGTGCACTCTGGGAACTTTATCGTCTTTGCTCGCCAATCAATCTGAGGATTGTGTTTCTCCAACCAAGGAATCCCTAGAATTACTTGGAATTGAGGAGCCTTGATCACGTCGAACACAATTACCTCCTGATGCCCGTCTTGGCCTAGTATCGTCACTTCAGTAGTGGTATGGGTCACTGGTCCGGAGGCGATTTCCGTCCCATCCACCGTGGTAATGACGTCTTTAACCACCTTTGGACAAAGAGGTAAGTTCATCCTGGAAGCCAATTCGCGGTCCACATAATTTCCAACTGCTCCGCTATCAATGTATGCCTTAATTGCATGCAAACGATCCGGTTGCTCTGGGTTTACGAGGACCATTGGCATTATGAAGTGCGAGGTCAAAGAACTGGTTTTTACGCTCGGCAAGCGGACCTCTACACTTGTCGGGCGAGGTCGTTTCCCGGCTCAGGCTTTTCAGAACTCTTATCAGAAGCTCCCACTGTCTTCTTAGGTGGTTTCACCGGGCAATCTCGAAGAAAATGTCCTGAATTTCCACAATAGAGACATAGTTGCATTTGTCGTCTCCTGTCGCATTCTTTCTGGGTTAGGGGACCCTTTACAACCCCAATTTGCATAGGTTCGACGGCTTCAACTCCTTTGGTGTGACTTTGAGGCTTTCAAACCGAGATCGATCCGCCTTTCTGTTTTGTAGTCTGTGATCCAATTGGACCACCAAATCAATGTACTCTGAACAATCCTGAGGAGGATTCACTACCTGGGCAAGGACGTCTTTGAGTTCGCCACGCAAACCCCTGTGAAAAAGCGTGATTCTTTTGTCCTCAGGCCATCTGGTTTCCACGATTAGCCTATTGAATGATGCAATGTAGGCCAAAAGATCTTGATTGCCCTGTCGTAGGGAAAGGAGTTCGTTGTCCAGGGCCTGCCCCTGGGAATGCCTTGCAAAAAGTCTTTCCATATTTGCCTGGAAGGTCGGGAAATCACGAAGGATCGGGTCATCCTTTGTAACCAGAGGGATCGACCAATCAGCGGCACTGCCGCTAAGATGCGAAAGCACAAAGGCTACCTCAGTCTGGTCAGTCGGAAAGGCTGCAGGTCTACAAAGAAAGTGCAATCGGCATTGATTTATAAACACTGCAAACCTTTTAGGGTCACCAGAGAAGCGTTCAGGCGGTGCCAATGGCAAAGGTAGGTTGATTTGAACAGGATTGGCTGAAGCCGCTGGGATATAGCTCCCTCCTGAATTAGGTAGCAGGGTTTGCCCCGCTTGTGTCTGTAATAACTGCCTGGCGAGATCATAAGTTCGTTCTTTTGATATTATCAATTCCCTCCTAAGGGCATTCGTTTCCTGGCGGGCAGCATGAACTTCAGCTCTTAATTCCCCTAATAACTGGGCCAGTTGGTCTGTGTCGGAAGTTTCCATAGCACCTGGGTAGGAGGTTAATGGTGGGCTTCGCGTTCTGTAATGCTCACCTGATTCCCACGGAGGCGCTGATCCCGGCTGGGCTGCTATCGTTTCTTCAATTGAGAAGCGTAGAGCTCGGACGACTCTCAGGACTGGGCTTCCTCTTATTGAATGTCTGACTTGCAGGGTAAGTTTTCTGCAGGTGGAAGAAAAAGGGTTAATCACCGTTTGATGGGATTCCTTCTCCCACCAATCGCCAGTTTCTCCCACAGCCTAGCTTTCTACTTGTTTGGGCGAGCACTCACCTAAGGCGTATAAATGCTGAGCTCTCCATCCTGCGTCTGGTGCAGGGGTGCGTGGATTCCAGTTACGTCACTGGATGAGTTCAGTGTTGAGGCTCAAGTCTTTTGCGGCCTTAGTTGTGGCACTGGTGCTGGGATGCCGAAGAGCGATGCCGCCGTTACTGCACGAGCGGATGCCTGTAAGTATACTGTAATCTTTAGGCTTTAAAAGATGGGCACCTCAATAATGTCCCTTTTCCTTTGTTTCAGGCCTCGGGATGCTGTGGGCGTAGTTTTCTGTTGCCGCTGCACGTGCCGATGCACGTAAGTATAATGTTCGTTGGCCGCTTTTAATGGCACCTCTAATAATGTCCTTTTTCTAGTTTCCAGGTGCCGGGATGCTGTGGACTTTATATCCGTTGCCACTGCATGTGCCGATGCACGTAAGTATAATGATCGTTGGCCGCTTTTAATGGCACCTCTAATAATGTCCTTTTTCTAGTTTTCAGGTGCCGGGATGCTGCGGTTGATGCGGCCGCTTCTGCGCGTGCAAAAACTGGTAAGTTAAGATGAATGCAGAGAAGCTGCCGAAGAGAAGGCCGCGGTTAGCTCCGTTGCAATCACGGATGGATCAGGTAAGCGGGCACGGCTGCGAGCGAGTTGCACTTTTCTAACCTTATGTTTATTCTTTGCAGGTTTTGCCGGTGACTGGATTCCGGGATCTGGTAAGTATTGTTCTGTGTCTTTCTTCATCCACAGGTAGCTGTGCGGAAGCTGAACTTCCTGGAAGCATGACTCTGGACCTGGAATGCAGGAGCCGACTCGGTGAGCGTCCTGCTGCTGCTGCAGAATAACGCAAAACACGTGTTTTCCATCGGGCGTGGTTTAAATAGCAGAGAAGTGCTTCCAGTGTGTGTTCTTCCACCGGTTCCACCCAGGTAAGAAAAGAGTTCCTGAATGGAGGGAATAGTTCCTCCCAGCCTTGATGGCTGGGGACTTCAACCAGACTGGATTGTTCTGGGTAAATATGCAGCATGGTCTTCCTCAGGTAATTCCACCCAAGCATTATTACACTGTTTATCAATATGAGCCCGGCGCCTATGGCGCCGGGACTGAAACCCTTCATGAGCCTGGCGCCAAAGGCGCCAGGACACGGTCCAAAGGGCCCCTGTAGGGGTCTGCTGGGTCCGGAGTAGTGGAAGACGGGTCTGCTTCCGAGGGCGCTGGGCCAGTCCTGGCCCCTCGGGAGTTGCGCCCATGACACATTTAACCTTTTTAGGAAATTTGGGCGCGGAGATGACATTCAGTGGAGAAGCTATGGTCCCATAGTTCTCTATGAAATTCCTGTAGTACCCAGTGAGGCCTAGGAAGGCTCTCACTTGGGTTTGAGTAGTAGGTGTTGTCCAATTTTGCACAGCTTCAATCTTACTGAGCAAAGGCCTTATTTCTCCACCTCCTACCTCATGTCCAAGATAGACTACCTTACTCTGTCCAATTTGGCATTTACTTGCCTTTATGGTCAGATTGGCTCGTCCAAGAGCCTGCAAAACATCTCTCAGGTGGGTTACATGTTCTTCCCAGGAATTGCTGAACACTGCGATGTCATCCAAGTATGCCATGCAGAAGTCCTCCATCCCATTCAGAACCTGATTTACTATCCGTTGAAACGTAGCAGGTGCATTCTTCAATCCGAAAGGCATTACCTTAAACTGGTATAAGACAACAGGGGTAGAAAATGCAGTTTTCTCCTTGGCATGGTCTGTCAGGGCTATTTGCCAATAGCCTGACGTCAAGTCAAATGTGCTGAGGAACTTGGTGGCGCCAAGTTTATCCACCAACTCATCTGTTCTTGGCAAAGGGTGGGCATCAGTCTTGGTGACTGCATTAAGAGCTCTATAATCCATGCAGAATCTAAGCTCTTTAGATCTGGACTTTGGTACTAACACAACTGGGCTAGACCATGGACTAGTAGAGTGCTCTATTACCCCGAGATCAAGCATCTTGCTGACCTCACCTTTGATGTGGGTTTGTACGTTTTCTGACATTCGGTAACCTCTGCTTTTGACGGGCAGACAGTCACCAGTGAGTATGTCATGCTGGCACCAAGGGGTCAAGCCTGGTGAAAGCGAGAACAGAGAGGCAAACTGATTCAACATGGATTTGTACTCTTCTTGTTGCTCGGGTGTCAGAATGGAGGAGAGATTTACTCCTTCAATTTGTTCGTCTAAAGGCAAGCCTCTGAGGAGATCCGGAAGAGCTTCACTCTCTTCTTCTTCCTCGGATGATGCTAGAGCAACGCTCCTACATCAGGTCGTGAGACATACGCTATGAGGCGGTTGGTGTGGAAGACGGTCGGAGCCTCCTTGGGATTGCCCAAGTCCACCAGATAGTTAACCTCTCCAAGTTTACCCACAACTCTGAAGGGTCCCATCCATTTATCTTGCAAGGCCCTCTGCCTTGTTGGGATCATAACGAGAACGAGCTGGTCTTGAGCGAACTCAACCATGTTAGCCTTTTGATCGTGCCAGTGCTTGACCAATGCTTGTCCAGCTTTCAAATTATCGCTTGCTTCTGTCATCATGTGCGACATTCTCCTCGGAGACCTATCACGTAGTCAGTCACTCTGACTGGCTTGGGGGAAGGAGCACTCTCCAACCCCTCCTTAATCAGGGCCAATGGACCTCTGATGGGATGACCATAGAGAGTTCGAAGGGAGAGTAACCTACTCCCTCCTGAGGGACTTCTCTATAAGCAAAGAGAAGGCATGGCAGTAGAAGGTCCCACTTACGCTTAAGGGGTTCTTCTAAAGCACCTATCATGCTCTTCATGGTTCGGTTGAACCGTTCTACCAACCCATTGGTTTGGGGGTGGTAAACTGTTGAGAACTTGTAAGTAACTCCACAGGTTTTCCACATGGCTTTCATGGAGTGGGACATAAAGTTTGACCCCCTGTCAGAGATTACTTCCTTAGGAAACAAGACCCTAGTAAAAATACCAAGGAGGGCCTTAGCCGGAGCTGTAACAGTCCTCATATGAATTGCCTCAGGATACCTAGTAGCATGGTCTACTAAATGGTCTACTACAACAAGTATAAACCTGTTGAGGAGGTTGGAGGATCAACGGGACTAACAATGTCAATCCCTACTCTCTCAAATGGGACTCCCACAACTGGGAGAGGCACTAAAGGTGCCACATTCTTGGAGCCAACCTTACCAGAGGTCTGGCAGGTGTGGCAGCTCCTGCAGTGTTTTTCTACTTCGGCCCCCATCTTTGGCCAATAGAAGTAGAGAGAGAGCCTTTCCTTAGTCTTCTTTAAACTCAAGTGACCAGCCAAAGGAATCTCGTGGGCTAACTGCAAGAACTGTGGTCTGTTCTCTTGGGGTACTACAAGTCGTTTGTAGTCTCCAGGTGCAGACTCGGTCGGTTCACTGTAGAAGAGGCCATCTTCCCAGTGAAACCTGTATTTCCCAGAAGACCTTCCAGAGTTGGACATTCTCTCTGTCCCTTACTGAAGTCTGCCCTGCTGGGTCCACCTTCTGCCAGTAAAGACTGCAGCTCAGGATGGTCAACAGGATCCAGATCTCCAATGAGTTCCTGGGCTTCCATTAGCTCTTCCTCAGAGTCTAATTCTACCACACAGGGTTGTACCTCCCTCTCAGCCTCAGCTGGAGGTGGAGTTACGGGTGTAACTTTGGACAACTGCGGGGAAGTCTGTGTTGGCTGCACTGAAATGCTGGCTGCTGGTTTCGTGATAGAAGTCTTAGGTTTCCCTTTCGCTTCCGACTTCTTGGAGACAGCTGCCGACAATTCTAGTGGAGAGGAGTGATTTCTTTCTTCACCATCTCCTGGAGAGTACAGCGCATGGTCCTCTGTCTTGCGGGTCTGGTTAGCTCCTGTAACCGTTTACTAGGAGGTCTGGGAGTATGTGATACAACTCTGAGAGTTTTCAAATCGTTACCCAACAGTACGCGTCCTGGTACCTCACTCTGTATGCTGACAGGTATCTTCATAGTCATGTCGTTACACTGGATGAGAACTGGTAATTGGGGAAGCATCTGCACAGGCCCTCCAGCTAACTTGGTGAGGCGTTTGGGTGCCTTAGCATCATCCTCAGCCTGAAAAAAGATTTATCCACCACAGTTATGCTGGCCCCAGTGTCCCTAATGGCAGGAGTCTCCTGACCATTCACCTGGACACTGTCCTTATAATACTCTTTAGTATTATCAGGGATAGAATTATAGGCATCTAAATTCTGTTGTTCCCACAACCCCAGAGATACTAAAGAAACGCTGGCTGAGACTCCAATGGGTTCATCTGCCAGCAGTAGAAAGTTTCCACTTGCCATTTGGACTTCCTCCTCTGGAGCGAAGGTTAAGGAGACAAGCTGGACCCCTGAAGGTTTACCCTTACATCTGGGATCTCCTTTCACGTGGTCAGTCGAGCCACAAACAAAGCATTTACCGAATGCTTTCTGGAATAGTGGCTTGTTCTGACCTCCTTCCGGTTTGGCACCAGAAGACACACTATTCTGCTGTGGTTTTCCTTGTGGCTTACCCTTCTGGTTTTGTTTGGGGCCCTCTTTGGAATTTGAGTTATTCGAATTCTCTTTGAGTCTTTTTTAGGCTGTCTTCCCTCATCCTTTTTCTGAGTTGCCCCAGAATCCTTATGAGTAGCCCTGTTCGCAACCCATAAGTCAGCAGCCTTAGCTAGCGTCCGGGAATCCAATTCCTTTGAATCAGCCAAGTGCTGTCTGAGCTCAGGAGAACAGGCATCATAAATCGACTCCAACATAAAAAGATTCTTCATACCCTCATAAGTGTTCACTTTGTAACCCTTAATCCATCCCTCTAAGTTTTTCAACCCTTCACTCACCGAGGTAGCCCAAGGGGTACCATCATGCTTTTTGAGGTTTCTAAACCTCTTAAGATACTGCTAAGGGGTCTTCCCGAATCTAGCTTTCAAAGCTAGTTTCACACTTTCGTAATCCGTCTTATCCGCCTCCCCCAACTCCATTACCACATCAGTCGCAACAGGAGGGAGCCTAGAGAACAACCAGGGAAGTAAATCATTCCCGGTGATGTCCTGGAGCCCATGATTGTACTCAAACAGTTTTAACCAATCCAACACATCCAATCTCGGTTCATACATACCCACTAATTCCTTCGGCATCCGGGGTCTTTTGGGACTGGAGCTCCTAGAGGAACCAGAGGAGAGAGAAGCATTTTCCATAGACAACTTTTTCATTTCTAACTTGTGATTAAGTTCTATTTCCCTGAGTCTTAACTCAGCTTGCTTCTGCTCAGCCTGGGCATTCATCTGTCTGAACTCGAGCTCTTGGTTTCGTTCAGATTGAGCCAAGAACCGTTTGTATTCTAATTCGAGCTTCATTTTTTCAAGTTCAAAATAAGCAGGGTTACTTGTGGGACCTGGTATGGGCCCCGTAGGTACAGCTGGTAAGGCAGGTAGAGGAGCAGGGAGAGACAGTTTCGTTAGCCTCTCCGTCCCCGTCAGCCTCTTCATCGTTATCATCAGAATTACGATTTAGATCAACACCATCACTGTTATCTACATTTGCTGGAGAAATTGGTTCCTCTGAACCAGTACCCAGACTTTGGTTCGCCAGCAATCTCTCTATTAGTTCTAACTTCTTGCCTCTTACAGAAAGATTCTCTTGCCTACAGAGAGCTCGCAAACTCTCAGTATTTTCACCTGACAAGGATTCTTGACTGTAAGTTTCCATCGTAGACATGTTTGTGAAAGTTGCTTTTTTAGTGCTAAGCTTTGTGGTTAGTTATCCTAAAGTGTCGAAAAGCACTCTAAACTGTATACTCGATACAAATCCACCACTGTACACCAGTGTTAAGCAGAAATCTGTGCAGTTCCCTCTGGGACCACTGCAAAAGATTTAGGACTACAGGTGTTTGGCAGTAAACCCTCTTGGTAGCAGTCTGTACCACACAGATTCACTTGGTAGCTGTGGCTGAGCAGTCACACTTCTCTCAAGAATAGTTAAGCAGTATGTGGAGTATACAATATAGGGCAATTCTTCACAGTAAGACAAGCAAACACGCAACGAGGCTTCAGTGTAAAGATATTAAGGTATGTATTTATAACGGTACATCTATAGAAAACACTATGGCACTATCACGGCAAACACTTCAATTACAATTACTCTACGAAGAAGAAACGATCAATCCTCCTAACAATATTTCGACAATTCTAGGTTCTACCAGCATCACCTATTTGCAGACAGAGGTGTATGCCTCAACCTAGATGGCACTCTAATATTAGTTAGGACGGGAGAGAAAAATAAGCAGGTTACGAAGTCAACACAGTTCAATACTTCACGGGAAAAATGCAAGGCAAGAAGGCAAGAACCACAATAGATCATAAAGTTCAGAGGCCAGGCCCACTCGGAGAGAGGCAAGGCGGTATGTCCCAAAAAGTCTCTTCGTGGAAATGCATTCGAGTCTTTGTAGCAAATTGTTATCGGCAGATTGAACCAGTTCAGAACAACACGCTAGAGAAAGCTTGGAGGCGACCCAACGGAAAGGCGAGGATTAAGACACCTCACTCGATCCGGCAGAAAGGGAAGCCAGGCGGACACGGTACCTTGTTTGTGGAGAGACAGCTCCGGCGGGGATAGTTGTTCCTGGTGGTGGATGCACGTAGGGTCTTTGCCAAGAGTAGAGATGATCTCGTCGTCGAAGAAAAGTGAAGTCCGGTGCACCACCAGGGAAGAGACCAGCCGCGGAGTGCTCCGTCACAAGGCACCACCTTTTGGTCGCAGTACAGGGGTAGTGGCTATCCGGTTGCTGGGGTGCTCTGCACGGGCAATTCGACCACTGCGTCCTGAGGTGAAGAAAAAGCAAAGGGAACTGGTTGTTCCCACCAGTCAGGGGAAGAGACTCTCCGGCAGGGAGATCTCCTCTGTCGTCGGGAAGTGGTGAGTCGGTTCAGCAGGGCTCCACCGGAGGTGTCGTCGTTGCAGGTCGGCTCAGCGTTAACCTCGTCGGATTCTTAGGTCCTGTGGCGACTTCTGAAGATCCAGTCCCAAAAGCCCTGCTTTTATGCAGAAAACCCCCATTCATTCAGCCTAGCTGTCAATCAACACTCGCTAAGTGGTGAGCGGGGAGGCTCACCACTTGGGCCAATCACTCCAGAGTGCGACCGTAGTTGGCAAGGCAACTCGGTCCAGGGTGCCTAAACCCCCTCTCATACCCCTGTGGTAACCCAGACAGAATGGCCCCACTTTGGAGGGTCTCTGTACAGAGGCCCGCCAAAAGTGGAACAAAGGGCTCAACCTTTGGTTTAGGAGTCACAGAGACGAACACAGACGCCATTTTAAAAACCGAGTTCTGGCAGAAAATATCATCCGATAAACTTATTTAAGATAAGTAGACCGGTGGTACTTTAGAGATTAACAAGGAAAAGTATCAATCTCCAACAATGGGACGAATCCCATAGGGTTATGTTCGGGGTCGAACATAACAAGTAGTTTCCACTGCCACCAGCCAAAACTCGACGAGGGTGGGCGGGACAGTCCCCCCTCGAGTAACAGACCCAGGAGTAATCGAATTACCCCTACTAGCACGTCCACAATAAGATGGTTTGTACTACTTCTGTTAGTAAATTTAGGTCTAGTAAAGCCAATGGTGACTTTACATGCCCAGGGAGACAGTAGTCAGTCCCTGGGTATGGAGTCTATGGTGGAGGTCCGCTAGGAGGCCCCAGTGTTACGGCACGTAGGGTGCGGTGTAACACACATAGAAAAACATATGAGACCCTATGGAGTAAAAGACCCCATAGCCCATAGAACACATTGACATTCAAAGGAATTACACACATCCCTGTCGAAGAGTGGGAGGAAAAGAGTCTCACTCTTGGCAGGATGGAAAAAAACAAACTCCAGAAATCCAGCAAAGCTGCTGGGGGACTCACTAGGTTAGGAAATTCAGCCTAAACAGAGAATTCTCCCTAACAGTGTGCGTGCATGTGTAGTGCACTCCCTGTGTTGCATGTGATGTCTGGCTCACCTTTGCCTGCTCATGCTGTTGTATGTGTATGGATGGTGTTGGCAGTTGCAATATGGCTGTGGTATGGCTCATGTGTGCAAGTTGAAATGACATGTGTGTTGCCGATTGTGATGCCATGTCTGAGGTTTGCCAATGTTACTCATGTGCAACTGTCATGTGTGTATGTGTCCATTGTACAGTGCCCTGATGCCTGTGTTTTATTTCTCCCTGTCTGCAGCGTCAACTGATGAAGAGGGCAGAGAAGGTGCTGTGGAGCACAGCGGCGGGGATCGCACCACCAGCCGGGGACGCAAGGCCCGGCTACCCGCCCAGGTTGTGATCTCGTCGGGGAGTGAGGAGTCTGGTGCCGCGTCCCAGGCCGCAGCTGCAGGGGGGAGGTCCAAGAGGCGGAGGTCGGAGTTGGACTCCTCACCAGCAGAAGGGGCAGCTGGGACCCCACAGGGCCCAACGGGGGAAGATTGCAGGGAGTCATCCAGGTTGGTGGGGAGTTTGGTGGAGGAGGAGGCTGTGCAAGCAACAGAGACGGGGTCTGGAGGTGGGGATTCCACTGGTGCTAGTGGTGCAGTGCAGGACCAGGGACAGGAGGCAGCACAGGTCGCCTCAGAGGTGCCTGTGTGCAATCCTGTCCCTGATCCTGTCACTGCATCATCTTGCACCAGCAGGGATGCCTACGTCCAGACCCGTTTTCAGGCAGGGGATGAGCTCACGACAACTGGCCTTCCTCTGCCTGCGGACGTGGCTATCCGGGTCTGGGTTGAGCCTGTCCTGACTGGTGTGGCGTTGCGTGAATGGGCCATGCGAGGTGACCTGCAGTCTTTTCATGAGGAGACTGCACGTCATCTCGAATGGCTTGTTGACCGCGTCGGCCTACTGGGACAGGTCACCCAGGCCGGATTCCTCCGTTTGATGGGGCTTGCTCCGACCCCCTCCTCAACTGAACCCCCTATGCGCCAGTCGTCCTCCGTGCCATCTTCCCACCCATTAGTCACCTGGGTGCCCTGTGGAGCTGCCTCTGACGGTGCGGCCAGGCTGGTGGAGGAGGCATCCCTGCCACAGTCGGGAGTTGGACGTCCAGCAGGGGTGGCCACATCAACGACTGCACCCTAGCCAGCGGATGATGTGCAGGCAGCAGGAGGCAGTGCACAGGCAGAGGCACAGCAGCAGCAGCAACATGGTGGGAGCCATGATGGCTCGGGGCCTTCGACATCGGAGGGCCAGGCATCGGCCGGAGGGCAGGAGGACCCAGGACGGGAAGTGTCTTCCGTGTGGCAGAGGTTGGGCCACGCCATAGATGCAGAGCGGCAGCGTGCGGAAGAGGCACGGCTCACGATGGTCAGGGCGGAGAACTCCATGCGGAGGGCCCTGAGGCGGGCCGAGTGCCTCGAGGCAATCCGCAGGGAGTTGGGGGTGAACATGTCGATGGCCCTGCGGACCCTCGGGACCATGGAGGAGGACCGCCTCCGGGACATTGAGCAGGAGTTCGATGATGCCCTGGCCCGGAACATCCCGAAGTGAGCCGTCGGACTAGCCCGCTGCCTTTGTAAATAGTTCTGTAGTTAGTGTTAGGTTTCCTTTGGTTTTGCATTTTTTTTGGACCTTTTGGACAATGGGCCACATTTTTGTATATAGTTTTTTTTTTTAGGTAGTCTTATTAGATAGGTTTAATTTCTTCTGTTGGGATCATGGACTCTGGATTGTTTATCTGTATATAGTTGACTGTTGGATTTTCATTTTTTTTTATGATTTACCCACTGAGCAATGGTTTTCGATTTTAATTTTCCATTGGATTTACTTTTGTGGACTGTGATTTTGGACACCTTTCCTTTGGATTATGATTTGTGGTTTTGCATTATTGCACGGACATGCTGGTTTATTTTTTTTACATTTCCATTATTGTTTGTTTATTTTTGATTCAATTTATGTTGCTTTTAATACATATTTTTTCTTCAAACTTCAATGTGTAGTATCATCTCATTGGTTTCATGCATATCATGATTTGGGTTTTGACATTCACTGACACCCATTGGGTGTATGTGAGGGACATGTGTTCAATTCCAAACTTGCAATTGGGGTTCTATCATGTTATTGCCATTTCTAAGTGGGTGGATGCAATACTCGGGTGGGTGTTTGGCATTTGGAGGCTGACGATAAGGGCCAGGGATCTAGATTGTAATGACATGTTGGCTGGGGGACATGAGTGGGGGCCTGGTGGTGGGTGCCCCTGGATGCTGGTGGGTGGGGGTGCAGGGAGACATGAGTTGGACATGAGTGGGGGCCTGGTGGAGGGTGCCCTGCACTTCTGGGGCGTGGGGGTGCAGGGGGACATGTGTGGGGGCCTGGTGGAGGGTGCCCTGCACTGCTGGGGGGAAGGGGTGCTGGGAGACATGAGTGGGGCCCTGGTGGAGGGTGCCCTGCATTGCTGGGGGGTGGGGGTGCTGGGAGACATGTGTGGGGGCCTGGTAGAGGGAGCCCTGCACTGCTGGGGGGTAGGGGTGCTGGGAGACATGAGTGGGGGCCTGGTGGAGGGTGCCCCTGGATGCTGGGGGGTGGGGGTGCTGGGAGACATGTGTGGGGGCCTGCTGGAGGGTGCCCTGCACTGCTGGGGGGTGGGGGTGGTGGGAGACATGAGTTGGACATGAGTGGGGGCCTGGTGGAGGGTGCCCTGCACTGCTGGGGAGTTGGGGTTGTGGGAGACATGAGTTGGACATGAGTGGGGGCCTGGTGGAGGGTGCCCATGGATGCCGGGGGGTGGGGATGCAGGGGGACATGAGTGGGGCCTGGTGGAGGGTGCCCCTGGATGCTGGGGGGTGGGGGTGATGGGAGACATGAGTTGGACATGAGTGGGGGCCTGGTGGAGGGTGCCCCTGACTGGTGGGGGTGGGGCTGATGGGAGACATGAGTGGGGGCCTGGTGGAGGGTGCCCCTGACTGCTGGGGATTGGGGTGATGGGAGACATGAGTGGGGGCCTGGTGGAGGGTGCCCTGCACTGCTGGGGGGTGGGGGTGATGGGAGACATGTGTGGGGGCCTGGTGGAGCGTGCCCCTGGATGCTGGGGGGTGGGGTTGCCGGGGGACATGTGTGGGGGCCTGGTGGAGGGTGTCCCTGGATGCTGGGGGGTGGGGATGCAGGGGGACATGAATGGGGGCCTGGTGGAGGGTGCCCTGCACTGCTGGGGGGTGGGGTGATGGGAGACATGAGTGGGGGCCTGCTGGAGTGTGCCCTGCACTGCTGGGGGGTGGGGTGATGGGAGACATGTGTAGGGGCCTGGTGGAGGGTGCCCTGCACTGCTGGGGGATGGGGGTGCAGGGAGACATGAGTGGGGGCCTGGTGGAGGGTGCCCCTGGATGCTGGGGGGGTGCTCGGAGACATGTGTGGGGGCCTGGTGGAGGGTGCCCTGCACTGCTGGGGGGTGGGGGTGGTGAGAGACATGAGTTGGACATGAGTGGGGGCCTGGTGGAGGGTGCCCCTGGATGCTGGGGAGTGGGGGTGCAGGGGGACATGTGTGGGGGCCTGGTGGAGGGTGCCCTGCAATGCTGGGGCGTGGGGATGATGGGAGACATATGTGGGGGCCTGGTGGAGGGTGCCCTGCACTGCTGGGGGGTGGGGGTGCTGAGAGACATGAGTGGGGGCCTGGTGGAGGGTGCCCTACACTGCTGGGGGGTGGGGGTGCAGGGAGACATGAGTGGGGGCCTGGTGGAGGGTGCCCTGCACTGCTGGGGGGTGGGGGTGGTGGGAGACATGAGTTGGGCATGAGTGGGGTCTGGTGGAGGGTGCCCCTGACTGCTGGGGGGTGGGGGTGATGGGAGACATGAGTGGTGGCCTGGTGGAGGGAGCCCTGCACTGCTGGGGGGTGGGGGCGCAGGGGGACATGAGTGGGGGCCTGGTGGATGGTGCCCTGCACTGCTGGGGGGTGGGGGTGCTGGGTGACATGAGTGGGGGCCTGGTGGAGGGTGCCCTGCACTGCTGGGGGGTGGGGGTGGTGGGAGACATGAGCTGGACATGAGTGGGGGCCTGGTAGGGGGTGCCCTGCACTGCTGGGGGGTGGGGGTGCAGGGAGGCATGTGTGGGGGCCTGGTGGAGGGTGCCCTGCACTGCTGGGGGGTGGGGGTGGTGGGAGACATGTGTTGGACATGAGTGGGGGCCTGGTGGAGGGTGCCTGTGGATATTGGGGGGTGGGGTTCCAGGGGGACATGTGTGGGGGCCTGGTGGAGGGTGTCCCTGGATGCTGGGGGGTGGGGATGCAGGGGGACATGAATGGGGGCCTGGTGGAGGGTGCCCTGCACTGCTGGGGGGTGGGGTGATGGGAGACATGAGTGGGGGCCTGCTGGAGTGTGCCCTGCACTGCTGGGGGGTGGGGTGATGGGAGACATGTGTAGGGGCCTGGTGGAGGGTGCCCTGCACTGCTGGGGGATGGGGGTGCAGGGAGACATGAGTGGGGGCCTGGTGGAGGGTGCCCCTGGATGCTGGGGGGGGTGCTCGGAGACATGTGTGGGGGCCTGGTGGAGGGTGCCCTGCACTGCTGGGGGGTGGGGGTGGTGAGAGACATGAGTTGGACATGAGTGGGGGCCTGGTGGAGGGTGCCCCTGGATGCTGGGGAGTGGGGGTGCAGGGGGACATGTGTGGGGGCCTGGTGGAGGGTGCCCTGCACTGCTGGGCGGTGGGGTGCTGGGAGTCATGAGTGGGGGCCTGGTGGAGGGTGCCCTGCACTGCTGGGGGGTGGGGGTGCTGGGAGACATGTGTGGGGGCCTGGTGGAGGGTGCCCTGCACTGCTGGGGGGTGGGGGTGCTGGAGACATGAGTTGGACATGAGTGGGGGCCGGGTGGAGGGTGCCCTGCACTGCTGGGGGGTGGGGGTGATGGGAGACATGAGTGGGGGCCTGGTGGAGGGTGCCCTGCACTGCTGGGGGGTGGGGGAGCTGGGAGACATGTGTGGGGGCCTGGTGGAGGGTGCCCTGCAATGCTGGGGCGTGGGGATGATGGGAGACATATGTGGGGGCCTGGTGGAGGGTGCCCTGCACTGCTGGGGGGTGGGGGTGCTGGGAGACATGAGTGGGGGCCTGGTGGAGGGTGCCCTACACTGCTGGGGGGTGGGGGTGCAGGGAGACATGAGTGGGGGCCTGGTGGAGGATGCCCTGCACTGCTGGGGGGTGGGGGTGGTGGGAGACATGAGTTGGGCATGAGTGGGGGCCTGGTGGAGGGTGCCCCTGACTGCTGGGGGGTGGGGGTGATGGGAGACATGAGTGGTGGCCTGGTGGAGGGAGCCCTGCACTGCTGAGGGGTGGGGGCGCAGGGGGACATGAGTGGGGGCCTGGTGGATGGTGCCCTGCACTGCTGGGGGGTGGGGGTGCTGGGTGACATGAGTGGGGGCCTGGTGGAGGGTGCCCTGCACTGCTGGGGGGTGGGGGTGGTGGGAGACATGAGCTGGACATGAGTGGGGGCCTGGTAGGGGGTGCCCTGCACTGCTGGGGGGTGGGGGTGCTGGGAGGCATGTGTGGGGGCCTGGTGGAGGGTGCCCTGCACTGCTGGGGGGTGGGGGTGGTGGGAGACATGTGTTGGACATGAGTGGGGGCCTGGTGGAGGGTGCCTGTGGATATTGGGGGGTGGGGGTGCAGGGGGACATGTGTGGGGGCCTGGTGGAGGGTGCCCTGCACTGCTGGGGATTGGGAGTGGTGGGAGACATGAGTTGGAAATGAGTGGGGGCCTGGTGGAGGGCGAACTGCACTGCTGGGGGGTGGGGATGCTGGGAGACATGTGTGGGGGCCTGGTGGAGGGTGCCCTGCACTGCTGGGGTGTGGGGGTGCTGGTAGACATGAGTGCGGGCCTGTTGGAAGGTGCCCTGCACTGCTGGGGGGTGGGGGTGCTGGGAGACATGTGTGGGGGCCTGGTGGAGGGTTCCCTGCACTGCTGGGGGGTGGGGGTGATGGGAGACATGTGTGGGGGCCTGGTGGAGGGTGCCCTGCACTGCTGGGGGGTGGGGGTGCTGGGAGACATGAGTGGGGGCCTGGTGGAGGGTGCCCTACACTGCTGGGGGGTGGGGGTGCAGGGAGACATGAGTGGGGGCCTGGTGGAGGGTGCCCTGCACTGCTGGGGGGTGGGGTGGTGGGAGACACGAGTTGGACATGAGTGGGGGCCTGGTGGAGGGTGCCTCTGACTGCTGGGGGGTGGGGGTGATGGGAGACATGAGTGGGGGCCTGGTGGAGGGTGCCCTGCGCTGCTGGGGGGTAGGGACGCAGGGGGACATGAGTGGGGGCCTGGTGGAGGGTGCCCTGCACTGCTGGGGGGTGGGGGTGCTGGGAGACATGAGTGGGGGCCTGGTGGAGGGTGCCCTGCACTGCTGGGGGGTGGGGGTGGTGGGAGACATGAGTTGGACATGAGTGGGGGCCTGGTGGAGGGTGCCCTGCACTGCTGGGGGGTGGGGGTGCTGGGAGGCATGTGTGGGGGCCTGGTGGAGGGTGCCCTGCACTGCTGGGGGGTGGGGGTGGTGGGAGACATGTGTTGGACATGAGTGGGGGCCTGGTGGAGTGTGCCTGTGGATATTGGGGGGTGGGGTTGCAGGGGGACATGTGTGGGGGCCTGGTGGAGGGTGCCCTGCACTGCTGGGGATTGGGGGTGGTGGGAGACATGAGTTGGACATGAGTGGGGGCCTGGTGGAGGGTGCCCTGCACTGCTGGGGGGTGGGGATGCTGAGAGACATGTGTGGGGGCCTGGTGGAGGGTATCCTGCACTGCTGGGGGGTGGGGGTGCTGGTAGACATGAGTGGGGGCCTGTTGGAAGGTGCCCTGCACTGCTGGAGGGTGGGGGTGCTGGGAGACATGTGTGGGGGCCTGGTGGAGGGTGCCCTGCACTGCTGGGGGGTGGGGGTGGTGGGAGACATGAGTTGGACATGAGTGGGGGCCTGGTGAAGGGTGTCCCTGGATGCTGGGGGCTGGGGGTGCAGGGGGACATGCGTTGGTGGGCAGTAGTTCAAGGTGGCATGTGGGTTGGCTGGGGGCATGGGCATGGTGGATGGGCTGCCTGTGGGACATGTGCAGGGTAGGCCCCTGTGGTGTGAGCCGCCTGTAGGGGCTGTGGAGGGTGTAGAGGGTACACCTGGGAGGAGCCACATGTGCAATTCACGTGTGGTGCTCCCCACGCACCTCTGGAATACACGTACCATGATGGAATTGCGTGTGATACTTCCTGCAGACCCCTGAAATACATCTACCCTCTGAAATACACTCACCCTGCTGCTTTTGCGTGTGATACTTCCCGCGCACCCCTGGAATACACGTACCATGCTGCTTTTGCGTGTGATACTTCCCGCGCACCCCTGGAATACACGTGCCCTGATGGAATCGCGTGTGTTACTTCCCATGCACCCCTGATGTACACGTACCCAGGACAATCGCGTGTGAAACTTCCCGAGAACCACTGAAATACATGTTCCCCGCTTGGCGTTTGCTGTTTGGCAGCCCTGTGAACTGGTCCAGGGTTAGCGCAGCCCTTTGCGATGATTTGGGAATTTTGAAGGCTTTTCCTTGCGCGAGGGCGTTCTTGGGGGCGTAACTGGCGCTGCTGCAGGGTCGCTGCGCCACTCTGTGCCACGGCTGGTTTCGGAGGCTAAAATCCATGAATTCGCTGTGCGATGAAAAGGATTTTTTCGCACGCGGCTGGCGCTGTGTATCACACGGGGACACGGTGCGCCAGCCGCGTGCGCCACTTTTGTGCGAATTTCTATGAATTACCCTGAATATGTTTAGCTGTGGCTATTGATTTGTCGACACTGCTTAGAGACAATGCAGAAAGTGTTTAAAACCTTTTGAAAAAATACTTGTGTTTATTACAAAAAGCAAATATCACTTATCACTGATGTGACTGTCAAAAAGAGAAGATACCATTTTTGCAAATTAAATAACGGCAACTAAAAGGAATGTGTCAGAAAACATGCAAATAGGAATTCATGTGCCACTTTAATGAAGTAATTCAAGGGCCAGGAGAACATTCCTCAAAATGTGTGTAAGGACGATAATTACATTTGAATAACTGCACCACAGAATATGATGATAGGAATTCCTGGGTCTCTGCTTGCTATCCACATTAGATGGTCCTGTGACTTGTGACATTTGCTCAAAACCAGCCTTACAGCTAAGACGCACAATCCATTGTAATCCCTAAAAACAGGAAAATGTGCTAAAAAAAAAAGGGAAACCATGAACATATAGGAACCTACCCCCTGATTTTACCCACGAAGTTCCACTGATATTTGTTTTTGAATCAGTGACCTGTCCAGCAGTGGCATTGCTAGAAACTCAAATCATACTACTGCCCAATCTCAAGAGGAATTTTGAGGGGAAAGAACATATTTAAAAAAAAAACATGAAACATCCCTTCTGGCAAAGCTAATTACATTCTTACTCCCTGAAAAATCATTGGATTCGGAGTAGGGCGCAATATCATATCAGAGCCCTCCTTGTAACCCTGACATAGGAAGTAATATGACAGGATACATAATGTTTACAGTTTTGCCGACCCTTTCTCACCACAGCCTAGACACAATTCCACTAGAGTCTTACTCAGGTTTTGCCTGAAATACGGTTGAGGAAAATCACATATATTTGCCTTTTAAGTCAATAGCAGCAATGTTCATAGGTACAACAGATTGAGTACTTTCTTCTTTAACTACGGACCCCTCTTATGAAATTCACTATTATCAGTTGGACACGATACATGGGGATGCTAGAGGCAATAAACACAAACACATTATCATATTGAAAATCCCTCAGCAGCTGAGCAGAGAAAAAAAACGAAGGTACAGTTTCCTAGACTTTTCCTAGAGTATCCTATTCTTCAGAAAACAAACACAATCCCTTCACTGTACTGCCCTGCCAGAATATCTGATTTGGTTTTTGAATGCTGCTGATTTGTTTTTCACCCCCAAAGGATTGTTCTCCTGTGCCCTTCCATCTGTACCCCACACCGGCACATCTGCTAGCCTCCAATACCAGTTGACAGGGCTCTGTATACAGTGAGTGATTGTGGCAGTAAAACACTAACTGGGATATTTTCATACCCACAATACTTTGTAAAGCAAAACATATTTGAAACTTCACCATGATATTATGTGCAGTTTAAGTAAATGCCACAAATCTGTAAGTGCACAATTACTATGAAGTGTATACAAGATTGTTTGCAACTTACCCCACCTTTAAATTGTTGGGTAGGATTATACAAATGCTCAGTGAAACATTTTTTGCAAAGCAGTGAGTTATCATATAATTTGTTAAGGTCTATGCCCCATGCATGGAACTCTGAAAACTTGGAAAGGTGGCAGATTGTGCGAAAAGCATTTTAGTAATCTGTATATCCAATGCCCTAAAACTTTATACGAATAATAGCAGGCATAGTCCATACCCATCATCCCTTGCAGGCCAGGTAAATGATATTGCAAGCTCTCCGCTTATAAAGTAGACATGACATTTGCCTACAAAAAATCCTTAGAAGGCAAATTAATATTTGAGTTTTAGAATGCATTAACTTGCCAGGGGGCCGCTACTGTGACACATGAATAAATAATAGGAATCATGGGATGAGGTTACACATTCAAGTAGCCTGGTTACTTGCACTCAGTATCTGATATTTGAGCTGATAGGTGGGCTACATAGTCTGGGTGACGCTTTTGCTAAGGCGCCATAAGTAACAAAGTCTTGTGCTTAAGCATCATTCATATTAGAAACATAAAACAAGTGGATGTAGGTACAAGTCTGTTAACCTTTTGTAGAGCCGAGGTAGGCAGAGTCAAGGTTGTCTGGTAGTATATCTGAATGAGGCCTGGGGCGGAAGTTCGAGTCATAAGGTATAAGTTTGGTAGAGTCAAGTATAGGAGTCATGGGTAGGGAGATGAGATACAATTTGGTTACTGCATACAGACATCTCTTATATATATCTTCTGTTCATGCAGTAGTTTTTTCATTTTAGTTTTTAAGCTATTGTGGATGTATTCTACTTTCAGGATTTGGGGGCTTTTAATGGTTAAGCTTGCATAGGGCACTGTAAAAAGCTAGACCAGAACATCAATACTAGTTCATATAATTTAGCGTCATTTTGAGAGAAAGCAAATATTAGGTACCTGCTGTGCCTTGTGCATTATTACATCTTTTTGAATAGGTGGGAATTGTCTGTGTGCTCTGCTCAAATTCTTCTGAGCGGCACCCAGAAGGAAGTTGGGCAAGCACACATGCGCACAGCTTAGAGGGAACATTGCTGACAAGTACTGTAAATCACTGTTTCAAAAAGATATACTACACCGACATAGTCCAGGAGGTACCAAACTAAGTCATACAATCTGTGCCACATTTTTCAGGAAATCACTCAATGTCCCCACAGCTGCAATGAATTGTGTATTTAATTTTTTAATGAAATTACTAATACCATGACTGGTATTGTGGGATGCATTAACAGGCCCTAAACAGAAATTCGTATCACCTGAAAAGCTGCTTTGAACATTGCCACCAAAAATTGGCTGTGCTTTGCTTTCCCTGGCACATGTGGGACAAGCATTCGAACACCTTTCATCAAGAATGGCCCTGTGTTTGCTTAAACCCCATCTGAATGACAAGAAGTTAAACATTGCACCAAGAAAGGCTCTGTGTTTGCTTTTATTCTATCTGAATGATAAAAAGTAAAACATTGCATCAAGAGCAGCTCTGTGTTTGTTTTCTTCCATCTGACTGACAAAAAGTTAAACAGTCACCAAAAACGGCCCTCTGTTGCTCTGATTTCATCTAAATGACAAGAAGTATGCATTACATCCAAACATGGCTTTGTTTGACTTTTAATTCACACAAGGGGAAAGAAATCCAACACTCCACAGAAACGGCTTTGTTTTCCCTTTCATGTGAACCGCAGCACATTACACATGGCAAAACACGTTACACATGGCAAAAGAAATATGACTTTTAAAAGCCACAGGAAAAAGACAGCACCACTTCAGGGAAATCCATGTGGGGGAAGATTGACTAAAGCAAGGTACATTAGGTTTTTTCCCCACAAGACTCCAATCTCCTTTGAAGTGGCCCGCAACACCGGACAATCAAGTTTGGCCTAAAGCAGGACACTCCACAAGGAAATGCCCCGCTTCCACTGAAAGTCGCACCTGCCAGTGAACTATTCCGCAGTATCCTGTGATGTGATTAAGGGTGACATAATTCCCTGCTCTGCCAGACTCCAAGGCAGTGGCTCAGGGAGAACGAAGAAAGCGAAGTGTGGATGGAGCATGACTAAGAGGGGTGAGCCCTTCCTGCAACCCCTACTAAAGATGAACTGACAGACTTCAAAGAAGGCCGTAAAAATATCTGGTTGCAAGCTGACCCTGGAAGACAGTGGGCTGTGGGGTATGATGCGCCCTCCCACAGAGGAGGTTAGATCCTTTCAATTGACATTTAAAGGTTGATTTCAATTTAGGCATTTTTCACAGCACTCAGGATAAGAAATAATTCTGTTTTATGCTATTTCTCCATGCAATTTCCAGGTAGATTTTTAGAGACTAAGGGCCTCCATACCAGGTTCCAGTACCGGGTTCCTCCAATGAGGACTTACCAGGCTACTCCAACCATGGAGGACCCGGTAAATCCTCATTGGAAAACCCATCCCTATTCCCATTTGAGCCCCCATAGGGCTCAATGGGAATGGGGAGGGAGCTAATAACGGGGCTGTTAATAACGGGCCCGTTATTAGCTCCCTGGTACCCTCGCGGGATCCGCTAAGGATGCCTGGTTTTACCAGGTGTCCTTACCGGGTCCCACAAGGGAACCTCGTAATAGTCGTCCCGTAATGAAGGGTGCCGGTTCCGTACTGGTACCCTTCATTACGGGAGCGCCATGGCCGTAATGAGGCCCTAAGTGCATGTTCCTAGGACTTTGTGGAATGAAATGGCCAGTGAAAACTAGTTTCTGGCTGATTTAGAAATGGGACAAATATGACAGTTGGTGGAAATATGGAGATCGGCATTATGAATATGCTTGATCATTTGCAGAGTTAAAACTGTTATACATTTTGTGAAAAGGACACAAATGTGACAAAGGGCCATGCTACCTCGTACGGATTTGGCAATCGATTTATCTAATTCCCCATGACCAGACACAACTGTATATCTTGTTCACAAGGCCCAGCTGAATATAAGTATGAAGTTATTAGGCATAACTCAGTTTTGATAAAAAAGTTGACCTGAGAACAAAGAACTGTAATAAATGCCAAACAGACACATGGGGCTCTCTCCCCTTGAACCAATGATGCCAGAGGGCTGTTAAGGGACTTCAATTCAGCACTCCAAATAAGTCAATGCCTGGTCTGGGATGCCCAAGGGAAGCCCTTATTTATATATTTTTATGACAAGTTATAATCTGGATGATAAACCCTTATATAACGCCCCTCTCTTTGAATCCCCCTGACCTCACTGAGCCAAGAAGTAGGTTTGTTTTGCAATTTACAAATTTATTGGAAAACTAAACAAGATATATATATATCACACTTTTATAAATAAATTAATATTTGATAACACACTTATGAAGATAATGTTGATCAACAATGGATCCTAGCACACTTTTTTATCAGTTAGGAGTTGGTACAGAAAGGATAAAATAGCTGAGAATGCTTTATGGTTTCAAGGAAGAGTAGTGGTGGACAGGAATGCAGTACAGAATTAAACTGATATGGTTTCAACAAGAGATAATATACTCACCTTTTCCCTTTGTGGCAATTCACTCCCCCCTATGCAATATAAAGAGATGGAAGGGAAGCACACAGTTTTCAGAAATACAATCACAATACAATACGAATTTCAGTTCCCCCCTAGCAAGCTTATAACACAGGGATGATTTTAAAACACAGGCAAAATACTTAAATGTGATTTGCAAAGAAGTGAAAATATGCTAAAAATGATTTTAATTCCCTATAGGCGAATATGGGTAGGTGGCAGCTACTTTGAATTAATTCAGGTCAACACTATCAGTGATTCATGAGGGATTATTAGGTTGCAAACGGATTTCAGCAATGCAAAGCAAAAGACAGCGATTTTTGACAGGTGGTGAAATGAGCTAGTTGCAATTTGCAGCACTTTTTCTGAGTGCGTCGAGCGTGATTACGGAAAAACTATAAGGAGTAGAAATTCGGTTTACAGCTTGTTAGAAAGAAAGCTGAGGATCTTAGTTTTAAAATGAAAGTTAAATCTCGTTCCTAGCACACGCGGTTCCAAAGATACGGACAATTTTGTGGAGGTAGATTTTCAGAAATAAAGTAGTGAATCAGAATGGCAAATTACACTTTCACAGGTTTAAAGTCAGAGAATGGGCACGATTTTTATGATGCAGTCCTGAACAGGTTAAAATGGTTTGAATCAGATTATTTTAGACTAAGAGATTGGTTGTGGCACAGTTTTCAGGATACTCACTCCTAGTCTTGGAAGGAATGGTCCTCCGTCACCTATCTGGTCAACAGGTTTAGCTGCGGTTCTCTCGCCACAGACGGTCTCTGGTACCGGTTCTGCTCACAGCGATCTGCGTCAGCTCTGCTCTGCTGGTCTGGATCTCTGGTTCTGGCAAAAGTTCTTGGCACTGCACAGCGGTCTGGATACAGCTCTGCTTTCTGGGTCCTGGCACAGGGTTCTAGCCAGAATCAAACAACACAGCCCGGCTGTTGAAGAGTGGAGTTAGTTTGCAAAATATTTTGAGGCCTGCTGAAAAAGGATTCAGCTGGTGGTTCAGGCCCCTCTGCTACAAGTTCTGGAGTCTGGATTCTAAGTTCTGGTTCTGGAGTCTTCTGGATATTGTCTGGTCCAGCAAGATGCTTCGCAAGAAATCAGTTTGAAGTGGAAAGTGAATGTCTCTACCTGGGTCTCAATGACTCCTTTTATGTCTTTTGAAATGGGTGTGTGTGTGGTCATAACTAAGCCTGCCCCTCACAATTTATCATTGGCCAAGTTCTCCTCTCTCCCTTGATTGGGGGAAGGAAATTGAGTGTCATCATGATGAGGTCTGTTTATGGGTCAGAGGATCCTCCCCTGGTCAATTTGCACACAAATCTATTTTTGATCCAAATACATATTTATCTATGTACAATTCTTCTAATATTATATGTCCAGTTAACCTATTTTCTGTAGCACCAAATCATCCGATCCCTGTCTTTGTAAGATGTCATGTCCACTTCTGACAAATTCTGCGCTTTTCATCAAGAACACAACCTCTACACTTTTCCAGAATTTACACAAACATGCGCAAGGAATATGGCCATCAGATGATAAAGGGTCAGATTTTTAACATACAGACATTTGGAGTAATACCTTATTTTTCGCTACTACCCCCCAGAACATACCATCGAGTCCTAACACCTCTTAAAATGTGCACAAAAAATCACAAGAATAAATAATATTATTATATAATTTTGTACTATGAATTATCCATCTTTTTAAAATGATGCTCTGGCCCAGATGGGTGTGGTTTAGGTTCCAAAGCACATGGGGGGATTTCTGTCTGTCCCTGCCTCCAGCTCAGGTGGCTCCCAGAAGCACTGCTCCTCCCAGTTTCTTCCAAGAGGAAGCCATTTACGACCCCCCCTAATTTAACATTTGCCTGAGCCAAGGAAAGCTCATTGTTCTGTTTCCTGCAGCCCCAGGTACGCCACCCCTAATTCAATCAGAGAGGTGTGATCTCCTTTTGGTGGTGCAGCAGAAGGGAGGCCAGGCCTGGGACTGCAGTTGCTGGGCAAGTTTCCACTCCTGTCGGGGGTAGTTGCCGGGCAGAATTCAATCTCTTCAAGCAAGGCTTCAACTAAATGTCACTTTTGTTCCAGTTTCTTTCATGAAAATCAAACTTACGCTGATTCTAAGTTCAAAACTATGACATTTAAACAGTTGCAACCTATGTGACACTCCAAAGTAAATCACTCATTTATTATAAACATTTCGATTTTAGTTACTTTAAGTCCAATTTCACTTGAGCTGCTGACATCCAAAGCTCAGCCAGTTTTGTTATCAACATTATTTTAGGCTCTTCATCTTTCCAGATTTTGTATGCACACAAGACTACTTTCTGCCAAATGTCTGCTGGTGTTCAGTGAGATTTTTAAATATCTTGCAATGTTTGGAATAGGCATTTTGAGCTTGCATTTCAGAGAAACAAAGGTGATTTCAAAAGTGCTTTTTTTGAGCTAACAGGCACTGCTGTTTTTCCTTTGGCACCACGTTTCACTCATGGCGCTTCTGGCCCATCACGCTCGCACTGGTGGGTGACAGGTCAGGCGACCATTTTGGTGTGCGGAAAACTGCACGGTTTTCCTGGATTCTGGCCCACATCATCAAATGTTGCAGCATAATAACTTGACCGTGGGTCAAGACACCTGACAGGGCAGAGAGAGGAATGGTAAGTTGTTCGATCCCAGGGTAAGAGTAATTATAGAGTACTCCCCCTAGATTGTAAAGTGAATGATATAATTTGGGCTATATAAGGGGGGACTGTAATAGACACAAATAAATCAGGCCCACACCAGAAACTGGGGAGACAGGCGTAGGAGGACGAGGAGGAGGCAGCTGAACCCTCCCAAGGAAAGTGCAGAGACCAGACCCCTTGCCCTAGCTGACCAGGGTGTCATGAAATCCAGCTGACTTTCCAGAATTCCAAACCAAGGCTTACTTTGTAAGTAGCAGATAACCCCATTGAAAATCCCATTAAAATCCCATTGAAATCCCATTGAAAGTCCCAAAATTGTCAGTATAATTCATTCACCTTCCCATAGAAGAATCTGTATTAGCCTGTGCATGTTAGCGTATTCCCTTTGATAAATCTCTCAGTTGTCTGTATAACTCCTTAGCATTATTATGAAGTAAATCAATGAATACCCCATTGAAATTCACATTCAAAATTGTTGCCATTCGAAATCAACAATCTTGTCGAGTGTTTTTATTAATTATTATAGTCATTAAAGTATTGCCTCAAAAGAATTAGTCTCTGTGTACTGAAAACCGAATTTACCCGTGCATTGTGTGCATTACCCCACAAACTCCTAATATGCATCTTTCCTATTAAAAAACCCAAATCGAAGTCCCACTGCGAGCAACCTTGTTTGTCTAGAATCCTATATGTTGTACCTCTGTCCTTGTCCTTGAAAACCGATTTCCGATTTTGTAGCAACACAAATTGCCTTTCATTCTGTACCATAGCAGTTGCGAGTAGCCTTGTGAGTAATAATCAAAATCTGATTCTGCCATTTTGCTCCAAAAACTGGTTTTCACTTTCTTTTCTGGCTTCCCATCTTGGGGTGGTGGGCTTTATTCCAAATCTGATTTTCTCTTTCTATCCTTACTCCGTGCCACTGCCTTCCATTCAAAGGAATTAAGTAAGATGATGTTTGGGGGTGAGTGTTGCAGGGGGAGTGCTAAACGTTGGTGCTATCACTTGACTCAAAACTGTTATTTTTCCTGTTTTATATGATATGATATTATATGATATGGTTTATAGTCATAAAATCGAATGACATTGGGCCTCATTACGACCCAGGCGGAAAACCATGGTGCTAAAAGCACCATGGTCCATGCCGGTAACTTACTGACTCCGCCATGGAGAAAGGGGGAATTACCACCCCATTACAAGGTTGGCGGGGCGGTAATTCCCCCTTCCTCCATGGCCCTTCCCCATTCCCATTTTTGCCTCATAGGGCTCAATAGGAATGGGGAAGGCGCTAAGTACGGTACCGCAATAAATTGCGGTACCGTACTTAGCACCAAGGTCCCTTTGCGGGTCCCTACTTTAGCGGCTGGTGTAGAGCAGCCGCTAAGGTCGGGTCCCGCAAAGGGACCTCGTAATCAGGCGCTAATGGGTTAACGGCACCACAGCCTTTTACGGCGCTGTTAACCCTTTAGCGCCAGGGTCGTAATGAGGCCCATTATGTTGAAAGTCATAATGTCGGGAAAAAAAGTAGAAAAAAAAATCATTTTTTTTTAATTGATTTTTGTTCGAAATGGAGGGGTTCCCCCCAACCCCCACATTTTTTTTTGTTTGTGTTTTACCCTTTTTTTTTACTCCCGGAACCCAAAATAAACATACAATGAAAAAAATAAAACATTCAATTTTTTTTCGACTTTTTTTTTCCGGCATTATGTCTTTCGACATAATGTTTTCGACTTTTTGACTGCACACCATATGATATGTTATGGCATTTATAACGCGCCTATACACAAGTGTTTCAAGGCGCGACATTTGCCATTAAAAGTCTGTGTAAACATAGAATATCTGAACCAATTGTTCTGTAGGAATCATGGCATTTGTGATGCCACATATTGGAAGGCTGCTGTATTTTGAGTATTTCTGCTTGTTCATTAAAAAATAAATTACTATATATCTTATTGATATACACCGGCCTGGTTCCTAGTCCATTGTGACAGGGGTGTTTGTGGAGGTTGGAGGCCTACTCAGGAAGAACCCGTTGTATAATAAAGGTAAAAAGCGTTTTTATTGTGCGCCACATCCAGTGTCGGGGAAGGAGTCCCTGGCTGGAGTGTGCCATGTTGTAAAACAGTGACAGTATAATTTGGGCCTGAGCACATCAATGCAGCTGTAATGAATTGTGTGTACATTTATTTACGACACCTGTAAACTAAACTATTGTATTAGAGTACAGCTAGGGAGAAATTTCATATGAGGAGGGGAACACAGCGTGTGGGTGTTGCTTGATTATGTACCCACCCAGTGACTGCCCATGGCCATGGTAATCGCTATTGCCATTTCCATCCAATTCCAGCTCCTACCCACCCAAAACACTGCCCCATGGAATCTCGCTGCACTTTCAAAGCAGCACCTCAGACTTAATGACTTATTTCGAATTGTAAATGCGCTACTAGTGTAATAAAAATGGCTTCAACCACTCTATTTATAAGCATGATGCGTGTTCTTCACTGACCAAAAACAAGCGTTGGCAAAGCCAACAGTTTTGGTTTATGTATTGGTTTGTTATGTATTGGCACTTGCCAGGCGCTGCTCTTAGATGCCCAGGTACTCACAACATTTTGGACCTGCTACCATCGATAGCCAGTTAATACCACTATGGCAGTGCCTGGCAAGGGCCTTTCCCATGCCTACAAAAATGAAACGGCCAAACTGCTTGTTTGAAGAAGCAGCTGCACCGGATCAGCCAGTGGAAGATTGCAGAAGCTAGTAACTCATATTTCAGCAGCGGAGACATGCTTAGCTTCCACGGGTTCTACACCACCCAACTCTAAAAGAGCAGGAGTGACACAACTCCACACAAAATAAGCACTTTAATTCACTTAATCCCAAAGAACCCTTAAAAACTGCCTCACCATAACTGTAAAGCACCTCACGAGAGTCATCACTAAGCAGGTATTGGACTGTTTTGCACTACAACAGCTTTTAAACTCCTTTCCACCCTGGCTCGGGCTAGAGAACAAGGTACAGAAGCAGTGCTCCTTCCTCTAATTAATGATATTGCTCAGATCTCGAGAGGATAGCTCAAGGGCAACGTGCTCGCCTTGGAAGCAAGACGACACAGAGCAACACAGGTTAACTCCCCGGGTCCGCGCTTAGAAACCTCTGGGTATTAAGCGTGCTATAAATAACCTATCATCATAGGTGTGTGATAGCACTGGTATCTGCGGTATCATACTTTTGGACATGTTGGCAAAATAGGACACGATGAATGAGATAGCCTTCTGATTGGGCCTAAGGAATGGGCGGCTGAGTGCGGAAATGGCGAGCCTCCAGTTTCTCTAGTTATCATTGGTACGTTTTCTCTGTCCTAAAATGTTGGATTGATGGGAAGAATCTGGTAGCTGCGTTGTCCTATAAAGCCTGCCGCACAGACATCCGTCCCGGCAATCCCGGTTTCTACGATCTATCAGCAGGAAAGCGAGAATCCTGTTGGTTTGGGACAAACAGTACTGGACACTGTATACCTCCAAACACAATTCAAAGCTTGTGTCCAAATCCTACCACTTCCAACTTGGCAATCCACTGCTGTTCAGACAGAGCTTCTATGTGCCACGCCCAACCATCTGGAACTCAATCCGGACAGAGGCTCGAAAATGCCCCCACCATCTTCCAGTTCTGCAAAACCCTAAAAATGTGGCTCTTTCAACATAACCTGCCAGACAAATAAAAATGGCTCTCTCCCCCTTCACATTTGCTGAAAATGGAAAGCCCAATGCTTGTAGCCCCCTGTTGAAAAACACTCAGCTGTACTTGAGCGAGTTTCGCACTATAAGCAATACATCAATATATATATATATATATATTTTGAATGGACTCTTCCCAAGTGGATTACTCTGTTTGCTGTCATCTGCGCCTGTGTCACCTGACTACTGGACGAGAGCTTCCCGAAAAGACAGCAGCAATGCTAGGGATGGAAGCCAATCAAAGCCAATGCATAACGCCAGCTCTTAAATATTTAAACCGGTCTCCATGGAGCCAGGGAATTCCCTTTAAATCTCTTATTGTGGTTCAGAAGGTCCTCCTCTCAATTGGCCCATTGTCCATTCTAAATAGTTGTGAACAGTATGTCTAGTGACCTTTTGAATGTCAGTAAGTGCAAGAAATCTTCTTTGGGGCTGGGCTTCTTCATTACGGCCACCTTCTTCTAGAATAATCTCCCAAACCGCTATGCAGCCAACACAATTACCTAGCTTGTTGCAAGCAACTCAAAACGCAACACTTTACTTAGTGTATCCCATTGCATTCACTTAGGACATACAACATGGGTCTCCGATCTGTGGCTCGTCCGATGTTTTGGACTTCGATCTCCCATGATAACTCACTATTGGCAATGTTGTCTGGGGCTGATGGGAGTTGAAGTCCAAATTATTTGAAGAGCCAAAGATTTAAGACCCCTAACATAGGAGACTAAATTATAACACAAAATATTATTTTATATTTATCAAACTGCAATGAACGCACTGACGCAGAGGATGTAAAAAGGAGGCAACGAACACAAGCCTACCAGGTGGAGGGCTTGTAGCGATTCAGAGCCTTGTACCTTCAGAGTACCATTGCCACCGTGGGCCGATAAGGCGCTCCTTCTCGTGTCTCATGGATCGCGCGGATCTTCGCCGAATCACGACGTCTGACTTATGACAGTAAGAGGCTTGTACATGATGACTTCAAGCTAAACTCAATCAGGGATATTCAGGCTTGGAGGCCGACCTGTCCATTCGTATATTAGAATTGATTTTTCTTTAGGGAGGACGGCATTTTTCTTCAGAGCCCATAATTGAATTCTGAGAACATTCTATCCCAGCAGCGTCATCCTCCAATTTCTAGCCGACCCGTCTCTGCTATCGACCATGTTGATCCTTGCGGTGCCCATTCGACCTTCTCCTTCCAAGAGCTTCAAATCCATCTTATTTTTAGACTCTCCTTTTCCAAAACAAAATGTAAGCATTCTGTGCAATTTCCAAATATGAGTAAAGAAAAGTTCATCATCAAGGCTGAGCCACCAGTCAATTCACAAAACAGTTTTTGTGATAAATAAAGTGTGTTTGGTTTTCTGTGATGGTCCTAACAAGCTTGATTTTGATTGTGAAATTCATTTTTTGATTATTAGAGGCAGTGCCCACACATTAAGTATATGGTGTAATTGCCACACTTTCCAATGTTTTCAAATGTTTCGTGTAGGTATCACTCCTCAGGCTTAGAATGCATCTGGAATGTTGCCCAGAATTCTGAATTACTTATTATATTTTGTAACCTGAGTTTTGGAATATGGTACACGTCACGTGTGCATTTGCTTTGGATAGGCAATTCCACTGGAACGCACTAGCACTTTCAAAGTTTAGCAACTTATACAGTCTAGAAGGAGGTGCTGGTTTTTGTTAACTAATTTGTTGCAGTGAGGAACAGGTGTGAGGATTTATGAACCATGACCCTTAAGCACTATACTTTCTTAAATCATTTTATGTACTCGTGGGTAAGAGCTTATGTTAAGCCTAAGGCAGGCTGAGCTGTCCATTGCATATTAGAACATTGAGAGTGTGAGTGTGAGGGGGTGACTGGATGAGTGAGTTTGAGGGAGTGCGTGAGTCAGTTAATTTATGAGTGTATCTGTTCATACAGTGTATAACACAGATTGAAATGCCTGTTAGTGCTGCCTCTTAATTATTGTCATCTACTAAGGAGATTGTGTGGTAGTGCAGGGAATGTGGCTAGGGACTGTGGACTATTGCAAAGTCATGCAGAGTTGTCAATGGGGATTGCGAACAGGATGGTTGAGGCAGAATTTAGCCATTATTGTAGGGTTCATGGGGAAGCAATTATACAATTAGCTTGAATAAAGGACTACATATTCTACCTGCCAGTGCTGTCTGTATGGTCTACAGATTGTGGATCTAAGTAGATTAAGTATTCACACCCAGGGAAGGGGGCTCAGCCAATCAAGTGGCTGGAACAGTGGGCGAAAATACACAGTGTACCGACCATTGTTTCCAGCCACCCGAGGCCCTTCTCCGGGTGACACCATCCTTCCTATCCCGAAAAAGAAAACATACTCCTTTCCCAACCCCCACTTACCTGCTGAGCCAGAGGTTTGTGCTCCGGTCACGGCGCTCCTCCCTCCCCTTTTGTTTCCTTGGGTTCGCACAATAGCGCAGAGCCCATCTCCTGTGAGAAATACAACAGTTTGCACTCTAGACAAACCATAGGGTGTGACTAGCAATCACACCCCAGTAGGGGGGCATGGAGGCCGGCAATGGCCCTCAGGCCTTGTCGAGTCCTTTGCTTCGCTCAGGCCTGCCTAGGCTCAGGCCGACGGGTCTTTAATGGCCATGTACACCCCTCAGCTCAGGCATGATTCGTACAGTGTTTTAGATAAATCCTATAGACAATCCTATAGTCTCGTAATCATGAGAAGATTCCAGAATATGGGTATGAAGACTCTAGAAACATATTCTTCTAGGTGCTCGATAAGGCCGATATTCCACTGAAATCAGTGTTCACTGGCAGTTTGTCATCATTTTGAATTTTCCCTCCCTGGGGTATAATATAGACAAACAGCATGAACAGTGCAAAGAAGACTGTACAGAGGAAATAGGGCTCAAGATAGAAAACGATGAAATAGAAGACTTTTCAACACTTTCTTAAATCTAGCAAAATGTGCTTAATGTCACTGAATAGTCAGAAGAAACGTTCCCAATCAGAGCCCCCTGAAAAGCCAATTCCCCCTGCTGAATTAAGATGGAAACTGGGAGTCTTGAATTGAGCTCAAGCGGGTGAGTGAGGAGTCGTATGCGATTGATGAGGATTAAACCTACAGGCCAGCTATCGTTGAGTCTTTGAATTTTAGAATGGAAAACCCGGCTGTGACCTCGTAAATAATTCTACCAGGGCTCTTACTGAACCTTGCTCAAGGATACAGTTGCCCATCCAAACAGGGGGCCTTGATGACAAGTCTAGCAATGGTATTTCGGATTCATCTCTTATTGCCAAAAATTCACATGGAGTATATTAGGGCTCGTTTACGCCCCAACATTCCGTGCACACAGGGAGTAAAATGCATGTGCATTTTCTTCCTGCATGTTTCTTACTGTGTGAGTTTGATGTGTATGTGAGGTAGAGCGAGCACACGGATTGGAAAGAGCAAATCCAGTCCGTCACCCCCATCCACTCTGCCTCAAACATATGAGAACAGCTCACCTTGCATGCGCTTTTTATGTGGTTGAAGATGCTGTGAATCCCAAGAGCAGGTGGATTCCCTAGGAATCCGTGAGAATTGCCCCCTGGCATGTGCAGACATGGAAGGCAACATCGTTTATGCGAATGGGGTAAATATAACATGGATTTTCCGCTTTTTAAATACAACAGTTGCCAAAGCAAATCAAAATGGCATAGAGGGGGCTGCTTCCGGGTTAGAGCCGCTAATGTGGATCCCCTTTGTGCTATGTAAGGGGTTCGACCAAAATTAGCCCACTGAGCCTTACTGAGGAAGAATCAGTTTGTGTAAAATGTATACTTAGAGCCTGATTCATTAAATTGTTTGCTTGGAAAATAGGGTAGTTGCGCGCCAAACTGCGCGCAAATCCACGTTTGTCGATTCATGGAATCGAATGTGCAGTACTTTTCCTGGACTAGCGTGGAGTTCGTGCTGACTCGGCACATCTTTGCGAGCGGTCCTTTCACGAGACACCACGCAAACCATGGGCGAGGGGAAGAACATGCAAAACAGTGGGCATTGTGGGGACGGCACAAAGGCAGTCCCTAGCATGACCACAATTGCATAGCATGAGATGTATTAATGGAATGGAGCGCGCAGCCTCTTGGCAGGGAATTGGCTACGCAAGTCCTTCATACTATCCGCTGCCCAAAGGCAGGCAAAAGTACACTTGCGCATAGGATTTGCAGCCCGTAGGTGGGCTTGCATGTCGGATTAAGGGTTGTGTGTACTTAACTGAGGTTCCGATCTTATGGGGTTCCGATCTTATTTACGGGTGCGCATAAGAGTTTAGTCCGAGTTAGGATTTTTCATACGCATATTGTCAGGGTGCCGGTAACAATTACAGGGGAAGAGTCTACGAGATGCAGGCCTGCTTGGGGGAACATATGCTCTATTTGAAGGTTGCATGTTTTCGCACCCGGGGGAACACGCAAAGTATCTGTTCTGGCTGTTTATGCTTTGCGTGTGGGCGTGTCAGGGGCGTTCCAGCCGGGACTTGCGAATACAGTTACTTTACGCAGTGAATTCCATGAATATGCAGGGCACAAAATGCATATTCTGCGCGCAGTCTTGCGCAGTGTACTTCTCGGCACGCAGCCCTTGCAGGATTTCTGCACACATTTCCATGAATTGGGTCTTAGGAGTTTGGGAAATCACCTAGAGGTTGTAGGAAAGCTGTACAAAATTAGGTAACATAATTACCTCATAGTCTGCTCATCCAGGACCATCAAGGATAACATTAGCTCTCTTGCCCCTGCTCTTGCTGATTTCTGCAATTACTCTTTTATTACTGGATCTTTCCCCTCCCACCTCAAGCACTCCATTGTGCACCCACTCCTCAAAAAAGCTTCATCTGACCCTACCAGCCCTGCCAGCTACCGCCCTATCTCCATCACCCACTTCCTGGGGAAGCTTCTTGAGAAGCTGGCCTAGACCCAACTTAGCTCTCACACTGAACTTATTGGTGGCCTCCACGACCATTAATCTGGATTCAGAGCCTCCACTGGCATCCAATGGCACAGTAACTACTCTTCAGAACAGCCTGTGAAGAACTGCTTGCATCTCTGGACTCCAATTCCCCAGCTGTCCTTATCCTTCTCGATCTCTCCTCTGCATTTGACACAGTTAACCATTCCATCATCATACAAGGGCTCCACAATACACTTGGTATCTCAGAACGGCACTGGATTTGCTGTCCTCTTTCTTCAATAACTGCTCTGTCCAAGTCATCTTGGTCCCCTTATCCTCTCTTACCTCCATCCCCTCCTGTGGTGTCCCCCAGGGCTCTATACTTTACCCCTGGCTCTTTAACTTCTACCTTGCTCTCCTTGCATGCCTCATTTGCACCTACTCTTCCAACTTCCAGTGTCACGCAGATGACAACCAGCTCTTCTTCAGACTCCCTGCTCACCCTCTTTCACCCTCCATCATCCATGACTTCCTATCTGCCATCCAGTCCTGGTGCACCTCCAATGATCTCTGCCTCAATGCCTGTAAAACTGACATCCTTCCCATTGGGGACCCATGTTCCCTCCTTCTTCCCCTCAGTCAGGCCTGCCTCCTTGGGCTCTCCCCCTACACCTTCAACTGAAGCCAGAAACCTTGGAGTCATCTTCGACTACTCTCTCTCCTTCCTCCCTTACACTCAGGATATTGCCAAGAAGTCCAACTGTCGGCTCTTCCTTCTGAAAGGAATTCTACCTTTTCTCACTTTCCCTCAGAGTCTCAATGTGACTCAAGCCCTGGTTCTCTCTAGACTTTACTACTGTAACAGCCTGAACCTGCCTTCTTCCACTGTGCGACCGGTTGAGCTAATTCTCCTGCACTGAAAATTCTTCACTGGTTCCCCTTTGCTGCACAGATTAAATTCAAATCCCTCTGCACTATCCACAAGGCTGTCTGGGCACGGGGACCACACTATTTTCAACTTTATCTCACTAAATCCTCTCCCTCTAGACGACTTGGCTCCTCTGGCACCTCCTTGTGTGTCAAGCGTTTTGCTAAACAGAGGGCATGGTGTCGCTCTCTTTTCTCTGCGGGCTCCCTAGTTTGGAATAGCCTCCCCCTCTCTCTGTGCCTTCAGCAGGATATTCCCAAATTCCGGAAGCTCCTTAAGACATTCCTCTTGTCCTCCTTCTTCACTCCTTCTCTCCTCTGCCAATCCCACAGTTGCTGTTGTAAGAGGATTCAATTCAACACTACAGCTAAGTCAATGCCTAGTCTGGGATACTGAATGGAAACCCTTATTGATATATCTTTATGTCCAGTTCATGAGTTCTGGATGACTACCCCTATATAACACCCCTCTCTTAGAATCCCCCTGACCCCACTGAGCCAAGAAGTAGTTCTGTTTTGCAAGTTTAAAAGGTTTATTTGAGAAATAAAACAAAATATAGATACCACGCTTTTATAATAAATTAATAATCGATATCGCCCTTATAAATATAATGTTAATCAACAATGGGCAATCTGACACTAGCACACTTCTTTATAATCAATGAGGAGTTGGTGTAGGATGGATAAGGCAGAGAAAATACTTTTATGGTTTCAAATGGATGCAATGTTGAATGAAAATGCAGTACAGAAACTAACTGATATGGTTTCACAAGATATCATATGTTCACTTTTCCCCTGGTGGCAATTCACCCCCCCCCTTATATGCAATGCAAGGAGATGGAAGTAACACACACAGTTCTCAGGAATGCAATCAAATACAATATGAAATTCAATTCCCACCCCAGCAAGCTTAGAGAAAACAGGTATGAGTTTTAAAACACAGGCCCAAGTGCTTTGAATGTGGTGGCAGTGAAGTGAGAAATATGCTAAAAATGCTTTTAATTTCCTTTAGGAGGTTCAGGGTGAGTGAGAGATACTTGGGATGAGCCCAGGCTCACTTTAGCAATGATTCAGGGATGGTATTAAGAGGCAAACGAAACAAAGGTTTTAGGTTCGTTGGAAAGCTTAGATTCTAAGCTTTCAGATGAAAGTTAAATTTCGTTCCTAGCCCAAACGGTTCCAGAGATACGGACGATTAAATAAAGGTAGTTTTTCGGATTTAAAGTAAACTCAAAATGACAGGTGACAACTTGCAGCTGCAGAATTGACAGGTGACAGTGGTGCAGCTTTAAAAATGACAGATGACACGATTTCTAGGAGGCAGTTCTACTTAGGTTAAAATAGTGTGGATTAGATTATTTTAACTAAGAGATTGGTTCTGCGCAGTTCTGCTAGGTACTCACAATATAAATTTGAACTAGGCCTCGTCACGGTTCTGGTCAACACGTCCGGCTGCGATTCTGTCTGCTCGGCGGGTCAATCAGGCACCGGTTCTGCTCACAGCGATCTGGGTCAGCTCTGCTCTGCTGGTCTAGCCTCTCTGGATTCAGCGGCCTCTGGTTCTGGATACTGCTCTGCTTTCCGGTCCGGATCAAGTGGGTTCTGGATGTAACACTGCTTCCTGGGTACTGGCAAGAGTTCTTGGCAAAAGAATTCAGACAGCTCGCCCGGCTGTGGAATAGTTTTGCAAATGATTTTGAGGACTGCTGACAAATACTTTTGCTTGCAGTGGGCCTTCTTGGTTCAAAGTTCTGTAGTCTCTGTTTAGCTTGGAAGTCTAAGTGTTGGATCTCTGGATGTGAAGTCGTCGGTCAGCATGCTCCTCAGCAAATGGAATTGAATGTCTCTACCTGTCCCAGCAGTCTCTTTTTATGTGTTTTGAAAATGGGTGTGTGCCTGGGCCTAGCTAAGCCTGCCCCTCTCTACTTGTCATTGGCCCAATTCTCCCCTCTCCCATGATTGGGGGAAGGAAATGGATTGTCATCATGATGAGGTCTGTTTATGGGTCAGAGGATCCTCCCCTGGTCAGTTTGCCCACAAATCTATATTTGATTCAAATACATCTTTCCCAGATATACAATTTGTTGAAATTACATGTGCACATTATATATTCCTTATGGTCCATGCTTGTCCGCCTCTGATCTTCCTGGGGGCTTGCATTCAAAAATGACAACATTTTGCGCTTTTTGGTCGGTTTACCAATATCAGAGATTTACCAAAAATTACCCACATGTGTGCAAGGAGTATGGACATTAATTGATGAAGTGTCATATTTTTAACATGCAGACATTTGGAGTGAGACCCTATTTTCCGCTAGCAACCCCCCAGAATACACCACAGGGTCCTAACGCCTCTCAAAATGTTCACAGAAAAATCACAAAAATAATGATATTACTTATATAATTCTGACAAGTCCGCACTATGAGTTATCTATCTTTTTAAAATTATGCTCTGGTCAAAAAGGGGTGTGGCTTCCCACATCACAGGGTGGAATAACTGGTTTATCCACTTCCCCCAAGCTCAGCTTGCTTGCAGAAGCACTGCCCCTCCCAGTTTCCCCTAAGAGGAAGCTTTTTTACGACGCCCCCAATATAACATTTGCCTGAGTCCAGGACAGGCCTTTGTTCAACTCCCTGCAGTCCCCAGCTGCTCCACCCCTAATCTAATCAGAGAGGTGTCAACTCCTTTTGGCAAGGGGCAGCAGGATGCAGCTAGGCCTGGGAAGAGTGGCTGAACAGGTTTCTCCTGTCGGGGGTAGTTGTCAGGCAGAATCCAGTTTCACTAAGCCAGGTTTCAGCTAAATGTCACTTTTTGTTCCCAGTTTTCTACATTCAAATCAAACTGACAATTTGTACCTATACATTAAATAATTACTTCCTTCAAGTCATTTCAGAATATGGTTTTACATTCTTCCACCTCTTAGCAAGTCTTTCCTTGGTCTGGTTTTGTTCCATTTGTGCAATTTTACACAAAAGTCTGGTGGTTTTAAAACGCTGGCTTTCTAATAGTGGTGAGTACCGGTAATGCAACCATTTTTGGGATTAAGAAAATGAATTCCCCACAGTTCTGAGTTGCTTTTTTGGCAATCACCATTGCCATTCCCAATGGTTTCAGGCTACTGTGTGTGTAGCCCAATGGTGGTTTTAGGCAGTGCCCTCCTGTGCTCACAACATAGGCAAAAATGGGTGGCAGCCTATTCTTCATGTTTTCCCTGTGCACTCTCTGGGGAGTTCTGGCCATCATGATGTTTTCCATGCCAGTACTGCACAGTTTTATGGTAGGGCTTGTATGCATGGGTAAAAACATCCCACACTGTATTGGTGTCCTTGGCTCTTATGCATCTTTGGGGCCTTGACGTCCCACACCAATTCTCCCCAGCTCCTATCTATCTACAGCACTTTGCATCTGAACACCCTCCGCCCTGGAAACTCGCACTTAAACCTTCCGCGACCCATGCTGTGTAGCACTTAACATTACTAGTACTTCGTCCATGGCTCAGCCTCGATCTTTGAGGGCTCAGCACTAACCCCTTATTCCTTCTTCCTTTCTGCACTTGCATGTTCTTAATACTCACAAGGGATAGTAGGTTTGCCCCTCTCCTTTTCCCCCTCTGCACTTAATATTGTGTTGTAATTGTAGTGCCCACCCTCACTCCCTGCCCTGTGGGTGCTTTGAAACAGTGTATTCTTATTGTACAAGCGCCTAACAAGCACACAATGAATAAATAAATAAATAAATAAATAAATAAATAGAAAAGACGTTAAACAAGCTGCTATTGGATTGCATCGCATAGTACAACACAAATGAACATGCATTGGTAATTGTATGGCAAAGCATTTCCAGTTGTCATGCTGCCACGAAGACTGTTTCTTGGAACCCTTTCTTTACTGTAGCAATGGTGTTGGTGATATTTTGGTGACTATATATTCACAACCCAGGGAAAGTTACATTAACATCCCTAAGGATAGCACAAAGCAATATACAACTGGATTAACAGGCTACTGAGTACACACCGCGCCAGATACCCAGTGTTTCTGGCCTTGTGTCTATATTGTCTTCCCAACATGTAGGTGGACCTAATCCACTACAATTCAGTAGCACCCAGCACACCTAACAGTGAAAATACACCCAAGGTACCCAGTTCAGGACAGGCTGACGTCACACAGGAAGGTTTCAGCAGCCAAGTCTAGCAGAGTAAAACAACAACAGGAGAATGTGTTGCTGGTGAGGGCTCCGTGGCGTTTACCCATGAGCTAAACCGAGCATGATTCCCAAACAAGAGCACACTCCACACACACCCTTCGCTCCCCAACCAATCAGTCAAGCAACCCCTCTCCCACCTCCCATGAGCACCAAACACCAAATGCCTGCATCATCCTATCATTCCCACCCAGGAATAATACAGGGATTAAGAGTACATGAATCCCAAAGGGGCAGCATAGAGACAGAAAAGCTGCCACTCAGCCGGTAACATGGACTGCTGGCACTGAACATAGCAAGCAAGAATCCCCCAGCTCAGGTCTAAAATGACAGAGGAAAACCTAAGTTACTGACAGGTGCTAGTCTATGTGTATTTATTTATTTATTTATTTATTTATTTATTTATTTATTACTTATATAGTGCCAAATATCAAGCACGGAAGCATCAGGGTGCTCACAAACATACAACACAGACAGAGACGAGACAAGACACATACCTTGTATATAGGCGTTTTATAAATGCCATATCATATCATACCGGTTTAGGGTGAAAGGATCGAATACAAAAGGTCGAAATGCAATTCTTTTGAATCAAAAGGACCGAAAAAAAAAAATAATTCAATGCACTTTGTGTTTTATTTTGCGCCAAAAACCACAAATGTAACTTATACCAAGCACCAAAAAAAATATATATATTTAAAAAAAGTCATTCAATAAGTTTTTTTTTCAGTCATTTTGATTCAAATGGATTGTATTCGACCCTTTTGAATTCGACCCTTTGACTGGCCACCTATCATACCTACATCAGTGAAGGTGGCCTATGGGATGGTACTAATTATCAAGACTAGTTCCGTGAAGCGCATGGATTCTTCATGATAAACCTAGACCAGGCAGCTGGCCATCTCCAATATCTGGTATGCATACACCGGGGCACCGAGACACTGTTCCTGGCCTTCTGTGGACTTTCCAAAGCCCAGGCTTTTCAGGTATTGCCATCATCTGCCCAGGTGCTGCAACCATGTTCTAGTTATTGATAACTCCCCAAACTAATGTGGTTAGCAAAACTGGTAGGCACTTCGGCATCGTTTCTTCACATGCCCATCTTTACTTGCCTCACCACCTCTAGGTGAGATGCACACTCAAGCACTCATGCACACTCTCACAGCAATCACTGCATACCTGCCCTCACTAGTGAGTTAGTGTGTTTGAGTTAGTGAGTGAGGCATTCAGCTCACTCACCTTCTACACTCATCCCACCCACAACACTCACTTTGCTCACCTGATTTACCACCCACATCTCACATCTCAGCCAATAAACCCGCTAACTCATCTTACTAGCGAGGAACCTCATGCATTCGCTGGTGAGTGAGTGAGTAAGACAGAATGTGTACAAGAGAGTATGAGTTGGTGGGACCGAGAGAGAGAAAGAGAGAGAGAGAGAGATAGAGAGAGAGAGAGAGAGAGAGAGAGAGAGAGAGAGAGAGTAAGAGAGAGAGAGAGAGAGAGAGAGTGTGTGTAGGTGTGTCTCTGTCTCTACCGGCCTGTGTTTCAGTGTCTAGTCAATCATTATGGTTTTATTGAAAGACCACATCGACCATCATTTAGGTATTTCTTTATATTATACATATATATATGTATATATATGTATATACATATATATATATATGGATATATATATATATATATATATATATATATATATATATATATATATATATATATATATATATATATCCATATATATATATGTATAAATATATACATATATATGTATATATATATATACAGGAGAACACTGCTCTTTTGATCACAATAGAATGCACACTAGATAAGAAATCATATTTCTCGGGAAGCAGTAAGCTTCTTACAATGGGGTGAGTTTGAGAGAAATTATGCCCAGCTTGTGGAGAGAGGAGTACATGGAGCAGTCACTGTGGACAATACATAAATGGACATTAATCGATTAAGGACAACTAACATTGTACATTTTTAAGTTCAGGTAGGCAGTACGGCCAGCTGTGCTCGGGATGTGACCATGATGGGTAAAGTGGTTGAATGGAGGCAAAGGAAGTGAGGGACAGAGGCAGGTTAGAGAAGAGGGGAAGGTATTAGCTAGCAGGAAGCATGGACAACTTTGTGTTAGATCAGGTCTTTGGACTGTGGATTGGCCTATAGCTGAATGGCGTGATGCAGGGCAGCATGGGAATAGGAGAAAGGGGGTGAAGTAGATAAATAGTATATCACTCAAGAACTTTGGTGGGGGGGCAAGCCTGATTTGCATATGGTATTTCCCCTTTTGTAATGGCTTGGCAGGCAAACAACGATGGTATGGATGGTTGCCCAAAGCAATGTCAGAGGTTAAGATTAATTATAATCCTACCAGCCATCACCTCTTTTGTTTTGCTACATTACTCTAGACCCAGAACTTCCTGGCAGTTGTACCAAATATAATCACAGTAATACGAAGGGGGGAACACAGCAAACAGCAATCCGTAATACATACAATGAAAAATGATATTCATCTTGCTTGAAATGACGACGTAAGTGCAGGAATATACATCCTGACAAAAGATGAGTTAAGTGTTAACAATGGCATGGGTGGCTCCCTTGCTCAGGGTCCAGGAGGTGAAGGCTAGGAGATCAGAAGGGGTGCAGAGTGCCGAAGGGTATGGCAATATGTGAAGGAGGCGGGCCGGTTGTGGAGCTAGAGAAGGGATGGAAGAAGCAGCAGCATCTGATTGCCTCTTGTCATGATTTAGACTGGCTCCTAGAAAGGTTTTGTGAGGTGTCTTCATCTACCGTTTGAATGTGAAGTAGTTTACTTCTAGTCGCAGGTCTTTGCTGAGCTTGTTCCAAATACTGGCTACATTAACTGCAAAGGGTTTCTACCAATACTTTTTAAAAAGACATTTTTTAGACTGCACAAGACAGTTCTTCTTCCTGGATCTCCAGAAGGTGTTTGGGTGGTTAGATGTGAAAAGAGAGGAGATATCTGAATGATCCTCTCGTGGACTCAATGGCTAGACAGACAGAGTAAATGAAGATGGATGCGGTCCTAAATATGCATCCAACACAGAGCTTTAAATCCTAGCGTGCCATGGTGGAGTGGCCTAATCATGAACCCGTAATCAGTCTTGCCATCAGGTTTGGAACCTACCAGAGCTACTTCATTTGGAATCTGTGAGGCCAGGGGATATACCAACGTGGGACTCTAGATTGGAGTCTAGATTGGATGGAATCATGGTATGTGCAATCACTACTAGGACTCTCTAGCAACTTCCTTAATCCTTAGAGGTGTGAAGGACCTATATTCCTGTATCCAGCCAAAGCTTGCCCCAGCTAAATATATGTTTTTTTTTTCATTTAGTGTCTACGTTTGCAGATGTGTTCTGTACAAGCCTGTATGTATGCATATATCTAGTGCATTTGTCATTAGCTGGGGCAGGTTATCAAAGCCCCCCACCCCACGGTTCCCTGTTGTGCTGACCCGCTCTTTTATAAACTGCATCATTATGTGTGGGGAAGAGGAGGTTGCTTTGGGGGGCTTGTCCTGCGACCTTTCAGAGAATCTCCAAATTGTATGCCCTAATGTAGGAATACCCATTAAACTGCCTGCGGGTCGCTTGAAAACTTTGGAGGTCATTTCAAGTTTCCCTATATCATTCTGGTAATATTGGCGTGATACCGGAAAACTGACCATACCGTTGCCAGTGCCTGATATCCCGTTATTACTGGGAAATCCCAGGTGCCGACAATGGCAAGTAAATCCCCATTGCATGGAGTCCATGAAGACTCCATGGAGGTTATTGCTGGTAAAACCAGTGTGGGATATACCCGCTTTTTTTTTGCCAGTGAGGGCCTGATTTACCTCTGGGTCCAGAATGCACCCTGCTTTAAACCTCACCCCATAGGGGTTTTATCTGATACATCTCCCTGTTTATTTAGCCTATCTGAACAAGACGTTTCTGAGTACAGGTCCCTGATGTTTGCGAGCAGGTATGCTGGACAATTCCACTTGGCTCGCTTATGCCACAATCGCTACCGGTCTACGCTGTTGAATGCCAGTTGGAAGTCTATAAACGCCATGTAAGTTTTATTGTCACTACCCAGGATGCCGGCTTTAAGGAGATTTAAAATTATGCATTTAGAGAGGTTCCCATCCCCTTAACAAATCCAGCTTGATTTTTGTCTAACACGCCATACTCTTTAGACCATTCTCCCAGTTTCTTAAGAAAGTTTGAGGCAAATATTTTGCCCGGGGCATCAAAAAGAGCAAGAGGCCTATAATTCATAGAATTCAATCTATAACCCTTTTTAAAGATTGAGATCAAAATTCCATCTTTCTAGGAGAATGGAAGGTTTTAGTTTCAAAATCTGGCCAAAATTTGTGAAAAGTACCTCGACACAAGCATATATATGTCCAGCGCTAAAGGGTCACGGAATCTGAACTTGCTACTTTTGCTAATCATCGATCGTGTTTCACTGTTCTCCACCTCTAACGATCATGTACCCACTTTATTGGCACAAGATGCCTCCAACATTCCTTAGGGACTACCAAAAAAATACTCCCAATGGAGTTTCATTACAGATGAAGTGGTAACACAAATACTGCCTATTGTAGCACCCACCATATTACACTCCTGGGAGAGTATGAACCCCTTGGATGATTCCCCTAGAATGCCACCTCTGGCAAATACCGCAGTATTACAAGGTGGAACAGAGGCTTAAAAATACCTCCAATTACTGCCTCCAATTCACGGCTGGAAAAGCTTATAAAATCTCCCCTTATTTATTTATTTTATATGTCAGATGCAGATGGACCTCAGTGGTGACAGCAGACCATCCTGCGCCTTTCAAGACTTGGGAGAAGTGAGGCCTTGTCAAGTGCTTAGAGCTGTTACTAAAGGGATAAACCCCAGACCAAGGTGGCCAATGCTATTACCACTCCTCCTGGTCGATGTGTGCAGTGCTAATTGGCATTTTCCCTTGTCTTCTGGCACTTAGGACCCTGTGCCACTTACACTTGGCTGATATTTGACATCAGGGTGCACGTGTCAGCTGCAGTGTGTGCTTCTTTGTCTCAATCAGTTTTATATGATTTTAGGAGTTATCACACCTGCCATCTGACCTTGTAGGATTTACTGGCTCTATGTGAATACTGCAAAAAAATAATGTCGATGCACAAAATACTGATTTGCTATACCCCTTTTACCACATTTATGTGGCGGAGAACACCCACAGCCCTCCGGATAACCCTCAACCTTTTATATTTGCTTTACCCACACCCCCACATATATAAGTGGTAAAATTGGAGTGTTGAATTTCGAGCTTCAACATTTTTGCATTCTCTATTTTCGTATGATCCAGACTTTACTCACCTTTTCTGGGGCACGCGGAGTCTTCGTTCACTACATTTTCTATGAGAGGGGCATTTCCGGAATATAAACAATAGTCCACCCCTCGCAGCTACCTCCACAGTGACATAGGCCAGGTCTTCAGAAGGCGGAGCCACAGCCGTGGCACCGTGCACGTGCGCGTCTGATGTGTTTCAAATTCCACTCATCAGGACAGACTGATTTGCATATTTTGATGGAGAGATGCCTTTGCCATCTGTCCCCACATTTATATTCTGAAATCAGTACCTGCTGCAGTCGCTGAAGGAGAAACGCTATCTTTATCATTGATAAGTGTTTTTTCTGTTGGTTGCAACAACATCATTCAAGAGCATAGATCCTCTGTGTGTGTGAGCATGACGCGCCACCGCATTCTGCATTAATGCCGGACGGGTACCACACTCATGCATACAGCAATGCTCTTTTTTGCTAAAGTACTGATTGTCTTACTATAAAAGAATTGACGTGACACACCAAACTCTTCCACCAAGTTTTTAGCTCATATTGGATGGGTTGTTGCCATGTTGTATAACTTTAAAGTTACTCATTGTCTACAAACCCCAGTCACTGGGAAGCACATCCCATGCCCTACATACTGAAAAATTGCTACACGGACCAGAGCATGTCACTGACCTTGGGTCTCATCAGGGGTTTGGCGGAGCTGCAGAAACGCAGCGGAAACACCATTATCACTGCATTACCGATCTGTCCAATCCTGAGTTTCAATGGAAAGTGGGAGGTTCCCCCTTTACGTCCATTTGCGGCACTAATACCGCCAGCGGTAATAGCGCCATAACTGCCCCATAGAGCCCCCCTACGGACGCTACAAAAAATGGGAAGTAACAGCCTTACCACAGCTCGGGATCCAGCTCTAACGCTATTTGCATTGGCAGTATCCCGGCGCATTTACTGCCGGGATACCGCCATGGCCGTGATGAGGCTTGTCAGACATCCCCTGACATCATTGCCTGTTGCACATTAATTATGCTGTCAAAGGTCAATTTAAAGTTACTGCAGGTGCATGAAATCAAATCTAAAAGGCAATTATTGGAACTTGTAAGATGCTGGTCCGTTGCATGAAGTGGGCTCGGATCTGCAGCTCATCCTTGTAAGCTCAGTGCAAGCCATCTGCCAGGCCTAATTTGCCTACAGATCAAGTGCTAAGCGACGTTCCATTCAGAGGCACAGATTCCCTTTGAGGTTCTGCCCTCTGCCTTGCCATCAGAGGCAGATTGGCATTCAAGGAAAGCCCAAAGGACGGCATCACTTTGCACAATCAACTCAAGGAAGAAGTTGCCATACCAAAATGCAGAAAATAGCCAGTACAATATGCCATCAGCACTCACTCCCTCGGACACACGTGGCAGTGCCAATTGCTTCAGCGTACATTGCCAGCCTGCCAGGCACCAGGATTTTAGAATGCCGGTAGGATCGGAGGTGGCGAAAGGGGGGTGAAGGTTTTCACAGATAAGTGGAAGAGGGGCATGGTTTACCAAGCAAGATGGACCTCAAGAGGATAGCTACCAAAATTGTCCTATTGGTTCAAGTTCCTTTACTTTACTTTATAATCTAGCGCTAGAGACAGGCTGATAAGCATACAAGAGCTGAACAAAACAAGCACAACATAACACCCCACGACAACATAGATCTGGTCAGTTACCAGCAATAATTCAAGTGGTCAATGAAACCGGAATGTCTTTCAGACAATGCACCCTGGCATTAGCTTGCCTCTGTCAGATCAACTCAAGTTCCGCAATGATTAAATGCTGTGAGCTTTGGAATTGGTCCGATGTGTGTAGGAACATCACAAGTCTACCCTGTTGTGGAGACCGACATCTAACCTTCTTAGGGAATGTGGGGACATTTTACCCGATAAAAGACCCAAACAAAATGTAAAAAAATACACAATAAGTAACTTTTCATATTTTAAGGGACAATAAATTGACTCTTTGCTCTGTTCAAGTCTCCAATGTCATGCCTTTGTCTCATTTGACCTCCTCCGGGTTTCTTACTTCCTCCTTCTTGCATCCGGGATCTAGGGACAATTTTCGCTCTAGAAGATGGACGAGTTGCAGACATCAGTGACAAACATGGTTTTGCTAAATTTGGATGATCCATTTGGGACTTTAAATGGCAGCGGCCTTCAATGACCCTACAGGAACATACATGCTCTAGCCACTTTAGTCACATCAAGCCTCTCTGTATAGTGGTGTTGCTAGTTCTGGAAAAGATCCGGGACTACACTAATGTCGGGACTGTCAGGACTCCGGGCAAGCTACGCTTTTGGTTGTAGCCCCTGAGCTTCTATCGAGGCTATAACCAAAAGCCCCGGGCTATACCCCGCCTGACCCCTTCAGCAATTCCTCTGCTGCATACACTTCCTGTGCTCTCCTGGCTTGGTCTACCTGTCCTTTGTTTATTTCCACACCCATGCCGCCTTTCACCTCTGTCATTTCTTATGTCCTCCGCGATGAAATGATCACGTCACTCGGCTTTGTCCTCAATGGGAGCCATCTGATTGGCTGTATCTGTGTACTGTATCAATGGAACATTTATTGGATGCCAACTCTAAGTAAATCTCCAAAGCTAATGATGAGTAGTACTCACTCATTCACCAATCTTGTAAACCATTCAACCTGTTCTTACTGTGTTGTTGGGGTAGGCACCAACTTAACAGGAATCCCCTGTGAATTCCACTCACATCATTCTTCACAGGTCTTCAGCCAATCACATTTCTTTAAAATGGCACTGCACTTCAGTGAAATGTTGAAATGCACGAATCAATCACCAGGGAAATAAACAGAGTAGAACACCTCCACGTTCCACCATTCTGTCACGCGCGCTTTGCACCATGGCTAGGCGTTCGCCACGACCTAGCTGTATGGGTTATTTGCAATTTTTTGCAATATTGCTTCAGGTCATGGGCCCAGGCAAGCCCGATGCAACATGTGCACCTCTTGCAAGTATGAGGTCAGCGAAACGTTGGAGGGTTCACCTCCAGCTCTGAGCTGGATGTAAATCTGCCGACTTTCTGCCCATTTTCTGTTGAATTACCATGGTGGAATTACTGCCGCGGTAATTCTGCCAAAAATGCCTCATTGAGTCCTAGGGCCTCAAAAATGAATGGGGATCTACACCGCCACCACCACTTGTAATCCGCTGGACCAACTGTCGGCAACGGTAATACAGTTTGGTGGATTTACCGCACAGACGCCACCGTTCTTTCTCCATGCAGCAGATTTGTGGCTAGGGCTCAGAGTTAGGATGGCTGTGCGCATGCTCCGTTCTTGATCCGCAACAGCATAATAGTATTATATATGTATATAGGTTGGATGGTGACAGCTCATTCTGATCTGCAACTAAGCAAGAACTCATATCAATTCACTTGGAGTAAAGGGAGAAACGCCACGTGGCGCCTTTGGGACAGGTGGGCTCACAAAGATTTTGCTGGTGGACAAAACGTTTTGTTTGGTCTTTGTCCAAGGGCCAGATTGATCGTCGGCCAAGGGCCACATTTATCGCTGGCCAAGGGCCACATTGATCGCCGGCCATTGCACAACTCGTGAAGCCACCCAAAAAAAGGAATGAATACTTCAGTCTTAATAGTAAGATTTCCAAATTCCCAAAAATTATGTGTTATTCTTAAAAGCACATTGAGCACTAATATTGCTAGAACCTGAAATTATTTAAATACCGCTACACAGGCCTCCTTACAGGCAGAGAGGATTTTTTCCTGACGACTACCACCAGTGGTAATGTACGGATACCGTGTCATTACAGTTTTGCCGTCTTGACGATGGTAACAGCAGGGTATTTAATGAAATACCTTGTCCACATTGCAGTAAATCCCCACTCATCCTGGACATTTTTTTTTTAACCATTTCCATCCTGACACTGAGGTTTGGAAATGCTTTTAGTGCAATAGCGGATCATATCGCAACTGTATTTCTAATGCACAAGAGGGTGAAATCTGACCTTTTCATGCATTACTTGTTGAATTTCCAGATGAGAGGACCACTTTATCACTCCCTTTTAATGAAGAAATGAGCTCCCCTGGGGCTCCCCTGGGAGTAGTGCTAGCCAATCCGGAAGCTAGAAACATGCTCTTGCGCCTATGGTATAAGATCTCATTTCCTTTCCTCCCTAGCAGCCTACCACACCATTATCTCAGCTACCTTCTTTTTTACCACGGCTGGCCCTGGCCCCCTTGCCCTTTCACCCTAGGGCCCCCCACCCATTCACTGACCACCACATCCCCCCGTTGCCAGTCCTTACCTGCGGTGCTCTTGCTCTCTTTCCAGCTCCTACACCCCAGGATTCTGCTGGACGCACACCTGTGTTCCATGGCCCTGCTTTCCAGTTCAACCCAATCCTGTAATCCAGGCAACATCAACAAAAATCCCAACTGGGCCATAGAGAAATTACTCCACACACTGATATTCACTTTTTGAAGTTATGTGAAAAGCAACACTAGTGTTATCAAAGGAAAAGCGTGTTGCCTTTTACATTTAGAATAAGATATCAGACGATACAATTCATGCATCCTTTGGGAGAACATTAAATTGTAGCATTGGCTCAACATGGACCGCTGAGATAAAGCTGGCGAAACAAAGGTCCTGCCTGTGTCCCTCATGGCCTGTAGATGGACTCGCCAGTGCTATCAGATCGTCTCTAAGGAAGGTCCGATGGCTTGGCAAAGATTGATTACAGCAGGGTAGGGATCTGGCTAGATCGAGTACTGGTTATTCAGCAATGCATCTGCAATTGGTGCATTGGCGATGTGTGCATTGCGGAATGAGTCAGGGCTCGTTGCCTGCTTGAATGAAAGGCCCATTGTAAGGACGGTGGAGACCGAGGCTTTGGGGGCGGGGTGGAGGGGGGTGGTGGGGTGAGGCAGGTGGTCATCTGGGAGAGATGAAGGATAAACAAAGCCCGACATAGGTGTCTGGCAGGTTTTAGCCAATGGGGGAAACATGGAGGTTGTGAGGATCACTGGCATTTGAGAAAAGACTTGGTTTGTGTGGGTACCTCTGTGCCTAGTGTGTACCTCCAGCATTCATTCCCGGCTCTACTCACTTCATGTGTGCTGTCCTGTGCAACACGCCCTCCTATTTGTTTATCTTTCTCGCTGTTGTCTCAGTAGGATAGCTCAGGGGCAATGCGCTTGCATGGACTTAAGATGACACAGAGCAACACAGGTTCGATCACTGGGTCTGGGCCTCATTACGACCCAGGCGGTAAGGGGTTAACGGCAGCGTTAACAGCGCCGACCCTTACCGCCTGAGTACGAGGTCCCTTAGCGCCATGGCGCTTTTAACACCTGCTTTTAGCAGGTGTTAAAATCCATGGCGCTAAGGGACCTTGATGTTAATTACGCCACCGTAATTTACGGTGGCGTAATTAACGCCTTCCCCACTCCCATTATGCCCTATGGGGCAAAAATGGGAATGGGGAAGGGTAAATGGGGATTGGAGACTTACCGCCCCGCCAAGGTCGGAATGGGGCGGTAAGTCCGCCAACCACCATGGCGTAAACGTAGTTTACGCCATGGTGGTAAAGTCACGGCCCAGGCGGTAACTTACCGCCTGGGTCGTAATGAGGCCCTCTGTGCTTAAAAACCTCTTGGTATTAAGGGCATTATAAATAACCAATTTGCTTCTGCCTTCTCTCTTCCTCTCCCTTGCTGATCACCTGCCTGATCCATGCACTGGTCACCTGCTCAAGCTCTGAACTCGGGCCCAGGTCCCTGTATGTCCTGTTGCAATCCTAATACACAAAGTGGAGTCCCCCAAATGAACCATTAACCAACTGGTTCAGAAGGCAAGTTCTTGCATCAACTTGGCCCTATTCAATGGGTTTCTAATTTACCTCAAAGAACAGCACACACAAAGGCCCTCATTAGGACACCGGCGGAAAACCATGGTGCTAGTAGCACCATGGTCGATGCCGGAGTCCGCCATGGCGGAATGGGGAATTACCACCCCATTCCAAGGTTGGCGGGGCGGTAATTCCCCATGCCACCATGGCCCTTCCCCATTCCCATTTTTGCCCCATAGGGCATAATGGGAATGGGGAAGGCAGTAAGTACGGTACCACAAATTGCGGTACCGTACTTACCTCGCAAGTCCCTTTGCGGGCCCCTACTTTAACGGCTGGTCTAGACCAGCCGTTAAGGTCGGGTCCCGCAAAGGGACCTCGTAGTAAGGCATTAAGGGTTTAACGGCGCCACAGCCTTTGAAGGCGCCGTTAACCCCTTAACGCCTGGGTCCTAATGAGGCCCAAAGAGTAGTGTTTTTGTTACATTTAAAAATTAATAATTTATTACGTAGGCCATAGGTCCTACAAATTGAACCTTAAAAATGCTAATTAAGTCTGTTTATAATTATAAAGATAAGCAAAGACATAAGTCAATACATAAAACAATATGACAAATTCATACATTCACTATTGATACCCATACCCCACCCTATATGCAACACATATAAACCATAACCCATTCACAATAATGTCATCTCTTCTAGATTTGTGAATGAATAATGTGAGATAAGATGGGGAAAGAAAGGGGAACAAATCCTTGATGTAATAGATACGTAAGGGTATCAAATTAATCAATGCAAACCTACATGGCACAGTATGGAAATTCAGTTTGAGGAAGCACAGACAAGGACTATCTTACTGGCCCTATCCATCTAATAAATCACAGACATCCTCAATTCAACAGTGCCACTTGCCCTAAATTCTAAAAATAATTGTTCAAGACCGAAAACACATCCCAGTGTCCTGTTACAATCCTGCACTGCCGCTGGGCTCCCCTGCACTTGTGGTCTGAATCTGTAACCCTACAGTCCCTCTCCTGCACTTATTCTCCACCCATTGGCTGCACTTATGAGGCCCTACATTTGCCACTCGTTGGCTGGACACTTGTTTCTCCTTTGTTCCTGCACTTCTGCATCCTACCCCTCCCTCAGCACTTCTCCCCTCCCACCTTCCCTGCTCTTGTGCGATCTGAATGACACAAGGCCTAGTAAGATTTGTGTTTTGTCCTACTCTTTTGTTTCCCCCTCCTTGCTTTGTCGCGCATAGAAACACTTGTGTACAGGCATGTTATAAATACCATATCATATCATTAAGGAGCACACTGCCCCTGTGTGCGCATTAAAACACACATCATACACAGTGACAAATGAAGTACAGTGGAGGCTGGTACATTTCTGAACTTAAGAGGCTTAAAAGTTTGTGCCAATTAGGCAGGATCAACAGTGTCTAGGCAGGTGGTCTGGACAAAGGGGGGAGGAGGATGTGAGAGGATGGAGAGGAAGATGTAATAGGACAGAGACAAAGGGGAGAGGAGGTTGTGGGGGAAGGGAGACAAAAGGAGGAGAGGAGGATTTAAGAGGAGAGAGACAAAGGGGAGAGGAGGACGTGAGAGGAGAAAGACAAAGGGGAGAGGTGGATGAGAGAGGATGGAGAGGAGGATGGAATAGAACAGAGACAAAGGGGAGAGGAGGTTGTGAGAGTAGGGAGACAAAGGGGAGTGAATGATGTGAGAGGAGAGAAACAAAGGGGAGAGAAAAATGTGAGAGGATGGAGAGGAGGATTTGAGAGGACAGAGACAAAGGGGAGAGGAGGATGTGAGAGGAGAGAGACAAAGGGAGGAGAGGAGGATGTGAGAGGAGAGAGACAAAGGGGAGAGGAAGATGTAAGAGGGTGGAGAGGAGGATGTTATACGACAGAGACAAAGGTGAGAGGAGGATGTGAGAAGAGAGAGCCACACAACAACACAAGAGCCTTCATGACAGGCCGCCATGTGGCCTCCGAGGCCGCATTAGTTCTGCTGCTCAACTGCGACATGCCGGGCACACACCAGCCTCACAAAAGCCCAGGCGGCAAATAGCGCAGGGCTTCATGCTGGAGGCCTCTCGAGTTGAAAGTTTTATAGACCCAAACAAAGGGCTATATCGGGCATTAGTGGCCCTAAAACCCAGTTAAAGGCTCAACTCAATGAGGTTCACGGTCCCCATCGCCTGCTATGACCGGATGGTCTAGAAAGCCATTAGAATCCACTTTTTCCCCCTCAATTTGATATTTTTGTTCACAATTCGTCAACATAGTACATAAATCTTCCAGGGCAATGAACCAACCTCGCACTCTTGCCACCCAATCCACCCTCCCTTAGAACTGAAATGGTCAGATCACCCCAAGTGCCCACTGGCAGAACAGGTCCAGCTTCGTACCCTCAAACTCCACACTGGGCAAAAGGGACGGTCCCAACTGTGAGTGAACACTGGGGGGCAAAGCACAGTGCAGGAAAAACAGGTTTCTGGCAAATGAAACAAGCTATTGGCCAACTCCTTCGCCATCCTGTAATCTCCCCCAGTGCTAATCTTTCTCAGCCCTGCCATCCAGAGTGCAGAACCAATTTGTATTGGAGGCCAACTCCAGCAAACCAGAGTGCCACTGAAGTGCTTTGTGGACAGGGGTGTGCAAAGAGGGTAAAAGGCAAAAAAAACACAAGGACTGAGAGGTGGGTATATGGAAGAAAGCCTGGGAAGGGACACCAAAAGAAAAAGCAGTGACAGATCAGTGTGGATAGAACCGTTACACAGGAGAAGAATAAAGAAAGTACCATGACAGCAATAGGTGACAATAGTAGCATGCAAGAGGCATGGAGGTTGAGAAAAGTGTGGGGCTGCAGTGGCAAAAAGAAGGCTACAAGACAATCTGAGGGGAAAATAAAGTAAATAAGAGGGACGATGGAAGGAAGAATAAACTATGAACATTTTAGGTGCATAACAATACACCATAGGCAACCAAGATGCACAGCCCTGATGAAGCCCAACAAGGCCGAAACATGTCTGACGTGGCTTGTGTCCCGGTACGGAAGGGGCGTGGCCAAGCAGGTTGGCCCATACAGTTCCTGTTCGTGGAAGCCCTAAGACAAAGGGGAGTGCAGGATGCCAGAGTACAGAGACACAGGGGAGAGGATGACTTAAGAGGAGGGAGACAAAGGGGAGAGTAGGGCGTGAGAGGAGGGAGACAAAGGGGAGAGAAGGATGTGAGAGGAAGGAAACAAAGGGGAGAGAAGGATGTGGGAGGAGGGAGACAAAGGGGAGAGGAACATGTAATAGGACAGAGACAAACGGGAGAGGAGGATGTAATAGGACCGAGACAAAGGGGAGGGGAGGATGTGAGAGGAGGGAGACAAAGGGGAGAGTTGGGCGAGAGAGGAGGGAGACAAAGGGGAGAGGAGGATGTAATAGAGCAGAGACAAGGGGGAGAGGAGGGAGACAAAGGGGAGAGTAGGGCATGAGAGGAGGGAGACAAAGGGGAGAGGAGGATGTAATAGGACAGAGACAAAGGGGAGATGAGGATGTGACAGGAGGGAGACAAAGGGGAGAGGAGGATGTGAGAGGGGGACAATGGGGAGAGGACGATGTGAGAGGAATGAAACAAAGGGGAGAGAAGGATGTGGGAGGAGGGAGACAAAGGAGAGAGAAGGATGTAGGAGGAGGTAGACAAAGGGGGGAGAAGGATGTGAGAGAAGGGAGACAAAGGGGAGAGGATGATGTGGGAGCAGGGAGACACAGGGGAGAGGAGAATGTAAGAGGCGCGAGACAAAGGGGAGAGAAGCATGTGGGAGAAGGGAGACAAAGGGGAGGAGGATGTGAGAGGATAGAGGCAAAAAGAAGAGAAGGGTGTGAGAGGAGGGAGACATAGGGGAGAGAAGGATGTGAGAGAAGGGAGATAAAGGGGAGAGACGGGAGCGAGAGGAGGGAGATAAAGGGGAGAGGGGGATGTGGTGTAAACCCAAGTAACAGGTAGAAGAGAACATGGGGGAAAGCAAAGTAGCAGAGAGAGGGCAGAGTGAAAAAGGGAAGAGGAGGGAGTCAAAGGGGTGAGCAGAATTTGGAACAAGTCAAAATAAGCGTGAAGGAGTGAGACACCAGGGTGAGCAGGATGCAGGAGAAAGCCAAGTAACAGGGAGAGGAGGGAGACACATGGATGGGGATGTGGAGAAAGCCCACCTGGAGTGGAGGGAGACAGATGAATGAGCATGACTTGGGAGAACACAAAGAAACGGAGAGGAAAGTGATAAAGGAGACTTGGGGTGGGTGACATTAGACACACGAGCAGAGGAGAGACAAAGGAGAGAGCACGGCACAGAGGAAATCAAACCGGAGGGGAGACACAGGGACATGCTGTCTGACAGGAGAGGACTCCTCTCATATCAGTCAGTCGCCGTCGGCGCCGTTAACACTTAACGCCTGATTCACACTTTAACGCCTGCTTTTTGCAGGCGTTAAAGTCCAAGGCGCTAAGCGACCTTGGTGCTAATTACGGCACCGTAATTTACGGTGCCATAATTAGCACCTTCCGCATCCGCATTATGCCCTATGGGGCAAAAATGGGAATGGGGAAGGGCAAATGGTGAATTACCGCCCCACTCACCTTGGAAAAGGGCGGTAATTCCTCCATCCACCATGGCGGAATCCGGCATAGGCCATGGTTGCAATTGCACCATGGTCCACCGCCTGACTTGTAATGAGGGCCAGTATGTTCAATCACACTGAGCAACGTGAAAACGCTGACTGACAGGAGAGGAGCCCTCTCCTGTCATTCAGCATGTCCACGTTGTCAGCTGAATAATTAATGGGAGGCAGCAGAGCTCAATTCTGAGCCCTGCTGTCTCCCATTATTTTGCTGTTTGTTGCGGAGCAGAACAGCTTTGCAACAAACAGCAAAATCATTGCGGGGGCAGAGAGGAGACAGCACAGTCCCCCGTGTAAATTAAGGACACGGGAGACTGTGCTGCCTTCTCCTTAGTAGAAGGGGCTGCGAGGCCCCCCGCAAGCACGAAGCCCGGGGCTGTTTGCCCCTCCTGGACCCCCCTCGTGACGGCCCTGGTGACTAGGCAAACACATACAACAATGGCATTTCATGACAAACGCACACTACTTACTAGTAACTACGCTTTTACTCGATCCTCTCCCACATACCAGACACACCCATATGGGCTAGGCTCCCTACACACAACACACAAGCCTCACATCCTACAAACTGCCACAAATAACAAACAAACAACCCAGACACTGGTCGTTGCCAGGACGGACACAATTGCCTGGGGGACACAATCAAAGCACACTCAGAGAGCTGACATGCACCGATGCAGTGCACACTCAGAGAACTGACATGCACCGATGCAGTGCACACTCAGAGAACTGACATGCACCAATGCACTTTCTCCTGGATCTGAAAGCACGAACAGAAGAGCACAACCTCCATCCTGTCCCTCTTCCCCACTAACCGTCCCTGCCCACTTTCTTTCAGAGCCACGTGACAGCCTGGAGACCATGCAAATGGTAGCGGTGCGTTGTATAAATCAACATAACATTAACATAGCAATGGCAATGTTTATCTCAGGATCTGCTTACAGTCCAACATGGCATTTCCTGTGGCTATTGTGTTCTCTCACTGGGTGAAATCATAGCACATTCAGTGGAAATAGTAATCTAGGCATGGCCCATCCTCTGTGGCGTTTACATTCTGGGACATGAAACAAGTTCACTCACATTTATTTATGTTTTATGTTATTTGTACATTTATAAAGCACCCTAACACCATGGGCATCAAGGCACTACTTACAGGCGAATCAACATAGTCAGGTACATATAGTCAAACAGTCAGGGGTCACCAATCAGTCCAGCAAGGGGCCCTGGGAGAATAGCAGTGTCTTTAGGTGTTTCTGGAAGTTCTAGTGGGATTGGTCTGATCGCAGCGCTGGAGGTAGAGCTTTCCAGTTCTTGGTGGCGATGACTGGTAAGCTTGTTCCGCCCACTCTTGTTTGCCTGAATCTTGGTGTGATCAGCCGGCGTGAGTAAGCAGAGCAAGTTGGTCTTGAGGATTGAGATTTGTTGAGTTTTTGGGAGAGGTATACAGGGGCAGAGTTGGAAAGGCATTTGTGAGTGATTTCCAACTCTTAACTGTGGGACTGAGCAGTATTGCCAGTGCTTACATCTTCCTCCATGGGCACTGGCGCATCCTTCCACGATGTTCCTCACAAGGCACATGATATCCATCCACTCGAGGGAAACATAATAATGTCTCACACTGGGCACTGGCGAGAAGTCAGCCCATTAGTAAGAGGTTTGCAAATAACTGATCAGGACCCAGTGAGTGTCTCACACTGGGTGAACTGGGTGCCGAATGGTCGGCAAGAGTTTACTGTGTTGGGCACAGACTTTATCAGTCAAGCAGTGCGTTCTAACTTGACTTGTGCCTCTGTGGGTGGAGTGCCCCGTGTTGCTAGGAATAGGCACGGGCGCGCATGGATGAGGCAAATAGGCTAAGGGAATATAGTCCAGCAGACACTGAGCCTCATCACGAGTATGGCGGTGCGGCAGAAAGTTTCAGTAAGGTGTCAGTAAGTCAATTGCTGCCAATGTAATAACTGCTGCATTGATGCACCTCAGCACTATGCGTTTTGACAGTAAGGTGGAGGGTGTGCAGCGGGCAAATAGCCGAAGCTCAGTCAGTTATCCACCTTACCACCAAAAATCATTGGAACGATCAAAAGATGCCCCACGGATCCAAGTGGCAGCAATGAATTACACTCCCTAGGGTTCATGTGTTCCTAAAGGGGTGAAAGATCACCTGGATCGTCAACCACGGACTGCACTGTCAATGCGGGACAGTAATAACATTTAATGGAGAACATGGTTCACACATTAGTGTGGTGACCAACAGCATCTAAAGGGGTTGAATATAAAAAGGCATATCATTTAGAAAATCTAACTGGCATACAGCGTTGAGTAACCATGGGATGGAAATTGCATTTTATGGAAAACACTGTTCACGTGTCAGGGTTGAGAGCACCTGTGCCTCATTGCACTGATTTCATTGTGGTTCGGGTCCTATACTCATTGCCGAGATGTTGAGGTCTGCTTGTGCACAAACCACTCAAGAGCCTTAGGTACTTTGTCCAGTGTGCCTTTATTCTCTTCCAGGTTACCTGTTCACTTCCAGGATCAGGATAGGCAGGCCAACAGGGTACATCTATTTATTTATTTAATGTATGTTTTACACGCCCAAACCCAAGGGTATCACAGCATTGGTTACTTAAGAGCTTGACTTGTTAACACCCAACAGAGACACCATCACATCCAGCTCCCAGACACCCACCAGACACCAAAAGACATCCATCGAAACGTTCATCCAGGACACTCCACGCAGCTTCACGCAGCCATGTCACTTGCTCGCTTCATTAGTCTTTCACCGGATGCACTATCACCCTCATTCACACACACACACACCCTCACAACATTGCATTGGATAGTATGCAACATCCACCTACTCCCGTATTTGCTACCTGAAATTGTCAAATGTTACTTGCATTTGCTGTATGCGGTGTAGGCCGCTCTTCTTTTAGAATGAGTTCCCATCACCCACATATTCATTTGAACCCTTCATAGGGCCTTTGGACATATATACAGTGAACACTCTGTGGCACTCCATTAACCAGACCGCTTGATTAAATGGCTCCTGTCATTGTCGCTAACAGTACCGTTTTGGTTATTAAAATACAGGATAACAACGCTGTTGAGGCCCTTTAATGGAGATTCGGGGGCAACACCAACCAGAGCAAGAGGCCAGGAAGCTCTGTTATTTAATCTTTAGCTCTGTTTTTTGGCTCTGACATCCAAAATACGAATATTTGGTTGTCTGGCATACATGGTTATCCAGGACCATTATATGAATAGCAGAGCTTCTACACACAGTGGTACTATCGCTTGGATTGCCTGGCACTTTACGCAGGCAGATGAGAGATCGAGTTTCTCTACCCATAAAAGCTTGACATCTTCAGGAAGCAACTGATCAGACCTCCCATGAAAGCTCACCATCTTCAGCAAGCATAAGGTCAGACCTCCCATGAAAGCTCGCCATCTTCAGCAAGCATCAGGTCAGACCTCCCATGAAAGCTCACCATCTTCAGCAAGCAGCAGATCATACCTCCCATGAAAGCTCACCATCTCTAGCAAGCAGCAGATCATACCTCCCATGAAAGCTCACCATCTCTAGCAAGCAGCAGATCATACCTCCCATGAAAGCTCACCATCTTTAGCAAGCAGCAGATCATACCTCCCATGAAAGCTCACCATATTCAGCAAGCATCAGGTCAGACCTCCCATGAAAGCTCACCATCTTCAGCAAGCAGCAGATCATACCTCCCATGAAAGCTCACCATCTCTAGCAAGCAGCAGATCATACCTCCCATGAAAGCTCACCATCTTCAGCAAGAAACTGATCAGACCACATCATACATTCATGCCACATTCAGGGAAACTTCATGACGATTTCATGTAGGAAATTAACGAGTTGCACTGGTGTTTATATAGACCCCAAAAAAAACCACTTTGCGGATGCATATCTCAAACCTGCCTGCTTCCATTTTTTAGTCTAATGACCAAACACATCGACTTTACCTGGAACTGGTCCCCGCTGCAATAATTATGAAAATCGGATCAGCCAAACTTGAGATATCACTTATGAACAAAGTGTAGTACTGTAATTCAGAGATCGTTTGTGTATATATTGCTTTTTTTTCAACCACAATTACCATTTCACCACTATGTTGGCAAAAATGAGCGATGCAAATGTGCCAGATGCTATCACTTCTTGTGTAGCTGTCCCACTGTCATTCATCGTGGGTCGAAACCCCCTCACCTGCATGCTCTTTCCACCACACGCATGGGCATACCTTTCTGAGACATGTAAGTAGTCAGGCGTGCATCCTTCATGTCACGTTGGTGGAGTTTGGAACTCTCTCTTTTGAAGCTCTCAATTAATTGGGAATAAAGCCATCAGTTCGATCCACCCCACCAATGTTATTTTGCAAATATAGACACAACTGAACGTACTTAGTATTTATGTCAATGTTTGCTTTTTTTAAGGCAATTTTGTCTTTATTCATGAGCTTTTTTTAACGCAATTTTTGTTTTTATTTATGCCATTTCTTTCTATTTTTGATTTTCTTGTTTGCTTGCATGAAGCTATGTCAAACCGTATTTTAATGCGGTTAGTTGTGTTCCTTGGTGCAACAGGTGAAGTCTGGCAATATAATTGTGGTGCCCCTGCCCCAGCTCCGAAAGAAACCAGAAATGAAGTGGTAAAGTGAGTCCCAAACTTTTATTTAGTAAATCACCAACGGTCTTCAGTGCTCCCTCCGACATCCACCTCTTTCTCTCAACCCTCTGTCTCGCACGCCCACCACATTCCATGCCCTCATTCCAATAACCCTCACGTTCCATGAATAGTGGCACTGGCAATGAAGATACTGCAATAATCTTTCCAGCCCCCATCAGGACAGCTGATACCCATTGGGTTTTGTATCCACAATACACACGCAGGGCTCACTGTTCTTAGGTACATAAGTGTTTAGACTCTCATCACTCCTATTGTGGTGGTGGGCCAGAGGTTAGACTTCTCACCTGGGAACCTCTCAGTCAACGGGGTCTCAGGAGCTGTCAGTTTGATTCTACCCTACATTATAATTTTCCATATGTAAAGATTACTGAACATATTCTGCTTTTATGTATGCCCTTTTTATATATTCCAGTGGGTCCATCTACCCGTTTTGCCTGCAAAAGGTCAGGAAAAACAACGTTTGACTGTGATCACTGAAGTATTATTCTTGACATTTCTTTTTACACCGATTCCTTTAATGGTGAACTCAATTAAAATATAGTTCCTCTCCAGATTAACAAACTCCAGAGCTGGAAAACGTGCTGCTCAGATTTAGCCCCCCTTCATCCCTCATTCACAATGGAGGGTGTGACAAATCAACTTCTGGGCCACCAGTCGTCCAGGGATGAATATCGGTTTCTAAACCATCAACCAGCCCCACACCTCTAGTACACCAGAAGGAATCCAAACAGATTGGAACACAAGTGAATTTCTTTTTAATTTTTTGTTTTATTTGTAACATTTAGTTTCTTACAAGCCTTTATTACAACTCTTTACATCAATTCATTAGTAGCACATCCAATTTCAATTTAAGTTCTTATCCTTTCAGTGTATGACTTTGTCTAGGAAATTTATCACTGAACAGGTTAGGTGTACCGAGCTTCCACTCAGTATCCGGAGCCACAGATCTTCCAACATATCGTTTTCAGGCTTAAATTTATCCAAATGGATGGATCTCAAATCGCTTATAGCCACACATTCGATTATCAGATGTTTTAGTGACTCCACATGAGTTTGGCAATGCCTACAAGCTTCATAGGTGACAGGCTTCATTTTTCTCATCACCATCATTTGGTTTGTGTTATGCATGTTCATTCTTAGTCTGAGAAATTTGTCTCAATGATATCTCGAGGGAAATTGACATAGGTATTTTGGCATTTTATCCACTTTATTCTTTGTCTGTCCAAGATCTAAGGCTGTCAGCATCTTTCCATACTTATCCAGGTTATCAATCCATAACCACTCTTTCAACTTAGTTCTCGCGATTTGAGGATGATTCGTCAGTGTGTCCATTGAGATATTTGCATTGTGCATGATGGCTTTCACATTTTCTGCCCATCCTAAGAGCAAACCTTTGTGTTGATGTTTTCCTCCTGATCTTAATATTTTATATGCTGGTTCAGGATTCGATATTTCCATCTTTCGTAACAAGGACATGGATTGCCATAGTACTGTTCCATAAAGACTTTACAGGGCCAGTTCATGACGTATTATAGTCATTGAGAGATATTTAGGTAACCTCAAGACTTGGCGCCAGAATAAGCCTTCCATTTTAGACCAGATCTTTTGGTCTATATTCCAGCCGGCTTCTGCCCCAAAAGTTATTGTAGGGACCACTTTTTGAAGGTAAAACGTGCGGAGCGGTGTTACTGAGAATTTTCCATAGAAAGTATGCAGTCTTGCTCCTTGTAAGGCAAGCGTTCGAGTCCGATAGATTAAGTCTTGAACCCCACTCCCCTCACGTATCTAGGTGTTCATCAGTATTCCTAAATAACGAATTTCTGTGACTTCCTCAATCAATTTGTTATCAATTCGCCATTTAAAGTTCTTATTTTTGGTGACCCGATCGCTGCCAATCTTCATGATTTTTGTTTTTTTTACGTTGATTGACAGATCGTTATCGATCATGTAGGTTCCAATTTTCAACAAAAGCCGCTGTAGCCCTATCCGAGTCTTGTCAAAAAGTACTATGTCATCGGCATAGATCACATAATTTATATGATGGCCGTTGATTTTTGGAGGGAAACAGTTGACACTTGCTAATGCTGTGGAGATGTCAGCAATGTAGAGTTTAAACAGGATAGCTGCAAGTGGACATCCCTGTTTCACCCCTCTGGTGGTAGTGATAGATTTGGACAGGTCACCACTTGCATTTAGTCTCACTCTGATTGTTGTGTTGGAGTGCAATGCCTTTATAGGTAACAATAGAGCATTCGGACAGTTTCTGTTTTCCAACTTCTCCCATAATTTATTTCAATTTATTGAATCGAATGCTTGCTGCAAATCGATGAAAGCCATGAATAAGTTGTCCTTCTTGTTTAATGCATCAAGCTTCAACAGGGTCACCAAGGCTAGGTCATTCTCTGTTCCCACACCCTTTGTGAATCCTGTTTGTCTAACATCATGTAGATCTACTTCCTTGGCCCATGTAGATAGCTTTTTTTGCAGAAATGTCGCCAACACTTTACCAATAGTGTCCAGAAGGGCAATCGGGCGGTAGTTGGCAGGATCGTCCCGACTGCCCTTCTTGTACACTGGTACTATTATTGCATCAGTCCATGATCTCGGGACCTGCTTTCTGTCTGCCATCGCCGCAAACAGCTTTTCAATAAATGTCAACCACGAATGTTTGTGTTCTTTTAGCAACGCGTTACTGATGCCGTCTGGGCCGGCAGCTCTTGATGTCTTTAGCTTTGATATGGCTATGAGGATATCTTCGCTGGTCTCTATTATATCCCAGGCTGTGTCATCATTTCCACTTACTATTGAGTGTGGCATCTCCTTTCCTGTGAAAACCTTTTGAAAGTGCGTTACCCAGTCGTTTTCAGCCACTCCATTTGTCATTAAGGCGTCTTGATTAACTGTTCCTTTATTCAGAATTTTCCAAATTTCTCTTAAGTTGTTTTTTTTTTATCAATGCCAGCATTTTTTCACCACGCTCTTGATCTCTCTGATGGGAAAAGGTTTTTAGGCAATTTCGATAGTGTTGTTTTCTCTGTTTTAATTTGCTCAAGGCATTCTTTCCATGCTGTTTTTTTTAATTTGGTTAAGTCTTTACTAAGATGCTTTTTTTGATTTTTCAAAGTAACACTCCATTTATGTTTATGGTCGTTGTTACTTTGGTGATTTTTTTCAGAAAAGCCTGATTTCAGACTTGGTAGCAGCGGTATGTAGTCTAATGGATCAGCAATATCATAGTTTGTCTCCTGTATCTCATTTGTCATTTTGATGATTTGATATTCTTTTATTCTTAGTCGATTTCGCCCGTAGTTTACCTCTAGTGCTTGACTATTACGGTCAGATTTCCTTTTGCACATAGCGGCCATGACATTACTAATGGGCAATGATCACTATTTTTTTTTTTTTTTTTTATTTTTTATTTTGATTTAATTGTATTACAATTTTTACAAAACAGGAACCCATGTAAACTCCTATTTACAGTTTATAAAGTTTATAGAGTGGCCTTGGCTCCATTTAGCTTTGTGTGTTCGTTCCAGTCATGTTTTCCCTTCACCAAGTTTCTTTTTTGATAATGATAGTGATAGCAAGTCTCTATCCATATTGGAATCATAGAATCCAAACGTAGTTCACCGTTTAAGTGCGGCATAGCCATCCTTACAATTTTCCCTCATTGTAAATTCAGTGATTTAAGAAACAGACTTACGCCTATCACGCATCTCTTATTGTTCCCGTTGTTCAATAGTGACCAGAGATTTTCCCGATCTAATGTTACGTAGTACTTCAATGGGTCCGTGAGAAAGCGGGATCTTTCTGTCACCAAACCAATGCAATCCATTATTAGATGCTTTAAGGTTTCAACATGCTCAGTTGATTTACAGAAACGGCATAAGTTCGTTTGCGCTTGTTTACGAATTACCAAGATCTCATTGGTTTTCAGTTGGTTCAGTTTAAATCGTAAGAATAGGCGACTGAGTCTCTTATCCGGGAATTTGTGGAGGTATCCTCGGACTGCGTTTAGCTTCATGGGAGCATTTGGCAAACCGTCTGTTAATAAGTGGTCAGTTGCCAATTCTTGTGTGTGGATCCAGTCCGCTTCGAACAGTTTTGCCACCACTCTGTTCGGGTTTTGGATTAAAGTTTCCAACGATAAGTCTAATTCTTTCAGGAGTGCTAAGTTTGCTTGTTCCCACTCCGCAAGCATCCGGGTGTCTCCTTCTGTCAATTCTTTGCGGATAAGTTCTAGCACTCTTACTTCCGGCTTGTTAATAACTTTGCGATATAGCATCAGCGATGCTCTCATCTTGACTGCCAGGAGTGATGAAATACAGAGTTCCCTCCTTATTAATGGCATAGGAGTTGATGAGGCTAGACCCAAGACACTTCGCCAGAAGTAGCCTTCGTATTTCAACCAGATTGAGTTGGGAACCAAAGGCATAGCATCTATGCCATATATCAGTGCGGGTATCACCTTAGCCTTATAGAACCTCAGAGTGGGAATTAACGAGAAGCGTCCGTGTCTTCTATCCACTGCCTTAGCTTGGGCTGTAAGATTTTTCAACTTTGTCCAAAGTGTATCTAGCATGGTCTTTTCATTTTTCTCGTTGCTAATTATAATTCCCAGGTACTTGAAAGCCTGCACTGTTTCCAGTTTCTTGCCCTCACAATACCAGGAACATTTTTGGAACTTTTTTGGTGGTTTCCCCAAAATGAGTACTTTAGTTTTTTCTTTATTTAACCGGAGATTATTTTTTGACATATATGCTACCAGGTTATCCAACTGACGCTGAAGACCAATAGGCGTCCTATCCATCAGGATAATGTCGTCAGCGTATAATAGACGATTGATCTTCTCTCCGCCCAGTGCTGGTGGAAAATGTCTGATTGCCAGAGTTGATTCCCCGTAGTCTGCGATGTATGCATTATATAGAGAGGGTGCCAAGGGGCAACCCTGTTTCACTCCTCTGGCTGTCACAATCTTTTCGGATAAGATTCCTTCGGCACTAAGCCGGACTTGAATAGAAGTTCCTTGATGCAAGGCCTTTATGGGGTCTAAAATTGAGGCCGGGCACCCTTTTGCTTCTAATTTCGACCAGAGACGTTGTCTATTGACCTGGTCGAATGCTTGTACCAGGTCAATGAAGACGACGTAGATCGGAAGACCACCTTGTAGCGCTTTTGCTTTCAGGGCACTCATAAGCAAGATGTTTGTGGTTGTCCCTGAGTTCCTCACAAAGCCGTTCTGGAAAGGGTCCGTAGATTTGGAGGAGTGGACCCATTGTCGGAAATCGTCCAATGCAAAGGACGCAAACACTTTTCCCATGACGTCCAAAAGAGCAATTGGTCTATAATGGTTCGGGTCGTCAGTTGCGCCTCTTTTGAAGATCGGCACAATGTTCGCCTTTTTCCATGTTGGTGGGATGTCTTTTGACTGATTGCAATTCATAAAGACCTTGCTCATAAAGCTTGCCCATAGTTCTGGGTGTTTTTTAAGTTCTAAGTTGCTAATGCCGTCAGGCCCCGGCGCCCTGGAGTTGTTCAATTTTGTAAGCTTGTTCAGAATTAATTCTTTGTCAACAGGGATATTCCACGTTGAGTCCTTAGGGCGACTTTTTCTAGTAGGCCAGTGGGTGTTGTTCTCGTCTACGATTGGAGCAAACAGTTTCGAAAAATGCTCGATCCAGTGGGCTTCTCCCACGTTGTTCTGGATGTTGTCGTTGACATTGCTTTGGGTCCCTTTGATCAGGTTCCAGAATTCTTTTGGTTTGTTTCCACAAACTGCTATCAACATTTGTTCTGAATCGTTCAAATAAAGTTTATAGCGGTAGTGGACCAACCAACTTCTATATTCTTGCACAGCCTTTAGCCATTGTGCCTTGTTCTCAATAGAGGGGAACTTCTGATAATGTTTCTTCAGCCTTCTATGTTCCAACCTTTTCGTTACCAGATCTTTGTTGTAGAAGTGGCGATGTCCCGTCTGTGGTTTAGATACTTTGATTGGATCCATCTGGAATCTAGTTAGCAAGGGGATGTAGTCCAGAGCATTCTCATCCCTTAGGCCTTGTGTCGTGATTTTTGTTCCAGATCTTACGTATTGCGCTTCAAGTTGCTGTAGTTCCTTTTGTGATATCTTCACCCTTTTACCTCTCTCTGAGGACTCAAGCGGCAGAGAGCTCTTGCTTACTTTAGGTCGTGACACCCAACCTTCTAAGACTAAGAGGTTATGGTCGCTGAACACTGTGCGAATTACCTTAAAAGAATGAATCTTTGGCAGAATTTCTCTTGATACAAAGATGTGGTCTATTGTCCCCTTTTGATCACCCCTTTGCCATGACGGGATCTCCGAGTTTGGTTTGGAACGAATCCAGTGGAGGTTGTGCATATCCCTGTCAGCCATTATCTTGTCAAGGAGAATCCCTCTTTCCCGTGCTGGGGTCTTTTGGCTCGTCTGCTTTGGTGACGTTCCGATACCGTCGCAGATTGCGTTGAAGTCTCCGTTGATGATTATGCTGCGGTCCGGCCAGTTTATTTGGGTTTCTTCCCAGAGGCTGTGGAGTTCTTTGGTAAAGTCTTCGTTTGTTGTCGTCACCGGGTTCCAATAAACGTTTATTAGAAGCAGAGTGGACCCTTGATGTTCATTGGCTAAAGGCTTTCTTGTCAAGATTACAGCTTGGATCCAGTGCAGTGGCGATGGAATTTCATAAGCTTCTAGTCCTGTTCCAATTTTGATTGCCGTTATGAGTCCCGCAGATGGGCGCCCTGTTACTCCTTTTTTAGCCCTCTTGAAGATTAATTCGTAACCATCCAATTGAGGCTTCGCAGTCAACCACGTCTCTTGGAGACAAAGGACGTCAAAGATGCCCAGGTTAACATCAGTCCTTTTAGTAAGGTGCGTAGAACCCCTTGTATTCCAGCATCCCAATCTTAGTGGTTGCGGTACGTCGGAGATCTTGTCTGAGGTCTTTTTGGGTGTTTCAGGGCCGCTCTTCTTTTCCAACCATCGTTGCTAATGGTTTTGCCTACGGTTGGTCTCGGATTTTTGCCAAGCCCACACCGTGGTTTTGTTCTCCCTTGGTGTTCCACAGCTCCTCAGTGTCAGATCTTTTCGTGTTCGATCTTGGTGTTCTTTACCTCGCCCCTGGATCAAATCTTGATTGTTTTCTGCTACATAGTTTCTCCCTGGTTTTCCGTTCTCCTCTCGATTAGACCTCTGAATTCTCTGTTTATTTGTTGGTTGAGTATTCTGCTCCGGGCGGACGTGAGGCATCCGACTAATGTATCGGGCACGATTTTCCCTATTCGGTTGAGAGAGTTCCTTTCCATTATTTACTTCTCCGTAAGGTTTAGCTTTTTTCTCTGTTTGGGTGTTTGAGTGCCCAATGTCCACTAATTCGAAGCCCCCTTCCAGAAGGTTTTTCGCTTCTTTCAGTAGGCACAATTTGATACTTTCGGAGTCAAGATGTATGTATGAATAGTCTGTTCTGCCTGAAGTACTTGGTTCGACTATCCACAAGTCTTTATTTTGGATGTTTTTCAGATTGGTGAGTTTGCTTAGAATTCTGATGATGTTCGTTCTATTCAAGGGCAGGTCATCCTGTCTTGAGTTGATGTTTTTCAACCTGAGGGTAAAATCGCTAACAATACGCTTTACTGCGTTTTTCTGCGTACTTTCCATGGGGGGTCTTCTCACCTCTTTTCTCCTCTCGTTCTCGTCCGAAATGAAGCGTGAGTATGAGTCTGAGATTTTTTTTTTTCTTTCTGTTTCTCTTAAGGGTTTGGAGCTCTTTCTCTGATCAGGTCTAACCTCCTGTTTCCGAAAAAGTGGAGATGCGTTCCGGGATCTGTTCCTTTTCCAAATATTTGGTTCTTCACTGCGTGTTCGATCCGATCTTTTCTCAGCCATAATGTTTGTCCTCGACTTTACGTTCCTCTCTACCTCCAATTTTTTAAAGTTTTGAGTTTTCCTCAAGGACTTTGGCGACGGAACAGAATTGTCAACAATTTGTACTTTCTTTGGTGGTTCACTGTTTGAAATTTCAAAAATTGGTTCAATTGCTTTCCTCTTCGCTTGTTTTTTTGGGCGGTTTTCAGATCCAATTTCATCGACTGTCTGAATACTACAATCCGACTCATCCTCAACCATGAGGACGGGCACAGTTTCTTTTGGACGAGCTGGTCCCTTTTCCGTCGTGTGTTTCTGGTGTATTTTTTTTATCTCCTTTGTTTTAATAGGAGAGTCTTTTTTCTTCTCCCTCTCAATGGAAAGGGTGTTCTGAACTTTAGACTTGGAGCTCCTTGAAGGAGTTTGGCTCACTATAGATTTTTGCTGGTTAAATATACCATACGTGAATTTCTTAATATTCTTTCCCAAGCCTTTATTGGATTTTTTTGTACTTTCTACTTTTTTTATGTAAGAGAAGGGATTAGGCCCTTGTTCCACCTCTGTTTCTGTAGCAATGAATTGATTTAGCGCAGAGCGGACGTCTTCTTCCTCCAATATGGCTATGATGGCGTCTAGGGGTTCTCTCGCCAAATTGTTAATTGAAGTCTCAGTTTCAGGGTCTTGTGTGGTTAACGCTCTATCAGGTTCGTTTGGAGTGATGAACAGGGTACCTGCGTTACCCTTCGGATGTTGCAGCTGTCGATTTGCATTTTCTTTGACAGGCTGATGTTCGTCTGTCAGATGATTAAGAGGTTCACGTTTGGGATGTCTTTTCCCATTAGTACTTTCATCAATTTCCGATCCTTGGCGTCCCAGTATGAACCCTTCCAAATATTGCAATTTCGACTGCATTATGGATAGCATGGTCACCTGGTCTCGAAGTGTATCATTAATGCTCTCATATAGTTTAGAGAACGGAGCCAGTGCCACTGTTACTGTTGACATTATGGAAGTTAAGTCCAACTTCTGGTGGACCGGGTACTGGGGAGAAAAATGCGCGGTTCTACTTAAACTGCCCATTACAATGGGCGTGTTGATCGTTAGAGGTATTTCTGTTGGCTCAGGGGACAGTTCCCTAATGGAGATGTTTGAGTTTGTCACGTTAGTCTGGGCGGAGCTTTTTGACTTAGATGATTGTGTAGGGACAGGGTGCTGTTCCAGATTTCCATCACTGTTCGTCACAGTGTTTTTTTGCTCCATAGCGTGACAGCTTTGATTAGGTAAGGTCTCTATCAAATTGGTACTTAGCAGTTGATCCTGTCCCCTGCCTTCACAGCTTGAGTTTACCCCTTCTATATTATCAAGGTGTCTTTCTTGGTTGGGTTTTTCACCTAAACCATCTTGTTGCTCATCATTTGTATTTAGGGATGCAGTTTTGTTCGAGTAGTGCCATCTGAGAGGTGAGGCACCCGTTAATACAGTCCTAGTTACGGTATTTCCCAGTAGACCCAAGTTTTCCAATGGGTCCTCAGAGGTGACTCTTACCCTTGATGTTTCTGTCTCTAGGTGAGTAAGGCTTTCTAAGATTTCGTTATCCGAGAGATCTCGCTGAAGATGAGATCGCCTTTCCATTTTTTTCCTAAAGAAGTCATTTAGAAGTGACACTGTACAAGGCTTAGTTTGCCCATTCATTGGGCCCATTTTCTTGTTTAAGGGGACCTTGGGTTTTAAGGTCTGCCTCCTTCTGACCTTGTTATGAGTGTGTCGCTGAATTTTCATTGACGTCAGTGAAGGTAGTTTAAGTGAGTCGTCGTTATGAGATCCTTGTTTTTCTTTTCTCTTTTTCGGCAAAATTACCATTTGTGGGTGTGTTTCCTCTGGTGATTCAATATTCCCATTTGGAGTGGTTGAGTCTGTTAAGACTTCAATCACTTCTTTCAATTTACAGGATGTAGGATCCAGTACAGCTGGATTTTGGAGCTGGCTTCTCCCTTTAGACTCTTTGGTTTTACTGTTTGCGTCATGTAATTTTAAAAGATTATCCTCTACGGAGCTCACCCGCACTTCCAGGTTTTTGGCCGTGTGTATTTGGGCGGCACAAACTAATTCCTCGCTATCCACCTTTGGGGGTGAGTTACGTTTCAGGTTATGTATTTCTGTAATTACGGGCAGTTGTCCCGTTCTCTTATTACTCTTTTCCTTAGGTATTTCAGGTTCAGAGGTGCTTTCTTTTTGGTAAGCACAGTCGACCTGCAGGTATGTACTCTCGTAGCTTGTCCGTTCATTTATTTGATGCACGCCCTCTTCTTGGATAAGAAGATCTGTCGTCTGATGGTTTAGATCCTCTCTTAAAGCCGATACCATTGCAGCGGATGTCACAGCAGCATCAATAAGTGTGCTGCAGTTGATCTGATTAGACAACAGCCTCGCACTTTTTGCGTTGTTTTCCTCGAGCGTGTCCTGCTGAGTTGAGGTTATTGTCCTTTTCGGCACCCGTTTCGGCGCTGCTTGCCGTTCGCCCCTCTTCTTCAAACTCGATCTCGCCGCTGGCGTTTCCTTCAGTGGACGGAGAACGCGGCGAGTGGTTTCTACCTCCAAAACCGCCGACGCACAGGTACGAGGGGTAGAAGGAAAGGGGGTTAAGGGAACGGATAGGGGCAATGGTGATGAAGGGGAGGGAACGGGAGGAACGGAAGGAAGGAGGGGGGGGGGCGGCAACGTGACGGAAAAACAAGGAGGGGAGGTTGGAGACACAAACACGAACGCAGATCGGGTACTAGGAGACACACTAACAGGGGTGGGGATGGAAATAGGAAGACAATTTTCAGGATTAGGGAGGGAAGGGGGTGCCGTACCTGCGCCCGGTCTGGGGCTGTTCAATGGAGGCAATCCGGACCACGGACTTGAGTGGTCTGTGTCTGAGGCTGTGACTGAGGCTAAGGCCTTCGGTCGCTGTAGCAGGTTTTCCATGACTGGAGGTGTCTTCTTCGGGGGTACGATGTCTGCCTCCTCGATGTAATTACTCATGCTGGCCGGGCAGTCGGTGGTGGAACCCGATGCCGCGGTCATGACACGGTCTGCACAGTCTGCACTACCACTCTACAGCCCACTCCGCGGCCGCTCCGCGGCTGGAAAGACCTTTTGAAGAGATGAGGGAGCTGGGTAAACAGTGTCCACTGTGGAAAGACTCCGGTCTGCACAGTCTGCACTACCACTCTACAGCCCACTCCGCGGCCGCTCCGCGGCTGGAAAGACCTTTTGAAGAGATGAGGGAGCTGGGTAAACAGTGTCCACTGTGGAAAGACTCCGGTCTGCACAGTCTGCACTACCACTCTACAGCCCACTCCGCGGCCGCTCCGCGGCTGGAAAGACCTTTTGAAGAGATGAGGGAGCTGGGTAAACAGTGTCCACTGTGGAAAGACTCCGGTCTGCACAGTCTGCACTACCACTCTACAGCCCACTCCGCGGCCGCTCCGCGGCTGGAAAGACCTTTTGAAGAGATGAGGGAGCTGGGTAAACAGTGTCCACTGTGGAAAGACTCCGGTCTGCACAGTCTGCACTACCACTCTACAGCCCACTCCGCGGCCGCTCCGCGGCTGGAAAGACCTTTTGAAGAGATGAGGGAGCTGGGTAAACAGTGTCCACTGTGGAAAGACTCCGGTCTGCACAGTCTGCACTACCACTCTACAGCCCACTCCGCGGCCGCTCCGCGGCTGGAAAGACCTTTTGAAGAGATGAGGGAGCTGGGTAAACAGTGTCCACTGTGGAAAGACTCCGGTCTGCACAGTCTGCACTACCACTCTACAGCCCACTGATCACTATTTGTTGTTGGTATAATTGTAATTTGTTAATTGTTACAAACACATTGCTTGATGTCCAGAAGTAGTCTATGGTCTTTTTATAGCCCATATTTTGCCAGGTGAAATTTGGTGGTATGTCACCTCTCAGATGTCCATTTACCATCATGCAATCACGAGCTTCGAGTTCTTTGCTCCATTGCGATCTTCTTGCATTTCCTGGACATCCATCTATCGATTTAATTTCAATAAGCTTCTTGTGTTCATCAAATCAGGAGATATTCAGGTCTCCACATAGGATAATTGCAATGTCTAAGCAAGTCCTTTGATAGTTATCTATTATTTTCGTTACAGCAGATATGAACGCGTCAGCTGAGATTTTTAAAGGGTTCCAATACATGTTCAGCATTAAGAGGTATTTTTTATTATTGCGAACATTCAGGGTTTGAAGTAATGTTCCTTGGACATAACCGTTGGGATTAATTTTTTCAATTACTTCCCAGTTTGTTCCTGACTTTATCATTGTGATTAGTCTGGAGAATGGGAGTCCTTTGTTGTTTTTTTCTGCTGGATTTAACAGTGTTACATAGCCATCTTTGACTGGTGGCACACGCATCCAGGTTTCCTGGAGACAAATTGCAAAATTATCAGTTAAATCTACGGGAAAGTCATTGTATAAATGGCTGAAGCCCCTTGTATTCCACGAAATCACAGTCACAGGAGCATCAGTTTCCACTTTTGCGAGCTAATGCTTAGTTGACTTGACCGCAGCATTCCCATTCTTTGAAGTTAGGAAGGGTACAGATTTTAGCAGTCTCCCCAGGTCTTCTCGTCGCTGATCTATAGAGTCTTTCACACTTTTGGAGTCCAATGCCCCAACTGAACCTTGTCTTCCTGTTGAGTCATTGGGCAAGATCTCAAACCCTAAGCACAGGAGATCTTGCTTCGCGGTCAATAACATATTACGTACTGCTTGGGAGTTAATATGGAGTAGTACACTGTCTACTCGATCTTCCGATTAGTACTCTACAATGCGGATGTCATCGGACCTAATGGTCCGTAGCACTGGTACTGCATGCAGTAGACACATGATGTTTGCACGGTTCAAGTTGACATCTAGTTCATTTTTGAATATATTTTCGATCATAATTTTTTGGGAGGATGCTTTGTGCTCACCTCGAGTAGCTTCATGTAATTCGGAAGACGAATTACGGCCATGCGCTGTTGTATGTTTCGGGTTCAATACAGAACGCAAGTTATTTGCTGACTTGGAGCTGGAATCTGCAAGTCCTTTATTCCGTTCTGTTGGGTGCTCACAAGTGGTTCTTTCTTTCTCCCAGGTCTCTCCTTTTACATTTTAATGGCGGCTTGTTTTCTTTAAGAGAGGTTTCTCTGGTTTGGTCTGTCTTGGTGAATCTGAACTACGTGTAGACATGTTCGAAAAGTCAGCGGCAGATCCTTGGGGACGTTCCTCAACTTCCTCATCAGAATATGTAGACAGGTTGCATAGTTCTTCCAATAGGTCCCCAGAGGCAGACGAGCTCTGGTCAGACTCAATTCTCATCTGCTTTTTTGGATTAGCAATCGCTTTACATACAGGTCCCGCTCTTTTCTCTTCTTTTCCCTCTTTATTGTTTCTGTTTGGTCTGCCAAGTGTTCCGCTTTCATTTGACTTTGGTTTCACAGGCGTGGTCAAATTTCTCATAAATTGCCTTGTGTTGCTTCTGTGTTTTGTTAAGGCCTGAATGTTCTTTTTTTTGTCAAGCTTTTTCTTTGCATGACCTTTTATCTCTGTGATCAGTTTTCCTTTACTCACTGTAATCTCAAGATTTTTGAGGGACCGCTAAATATACCATACGATGCTTTTGCGGAAGAGCACGATGGATTCTCTAAACACTTCTCCGGTATCCTACTTGACTCTCTGCCTCTTTTGCTGATTTCGGCATTCAAATCTTTAATGTCTGTCGCCGACGATTGTTTTAGGCTGTCGGCAATCTCATTTGCTTCAGGGGCCGTGCCTTTCGTCATCGACCTGGACGTCGTTTTTTACACTTTTTTCTGTTAAGTCAATGAGAACATGTGAATTAGACCCATTGACTATAGTATTTTTGTCATTTGAGTTGTCCATCACAGTTATTTCTTCTTCTATTTTGCATTGTGTCCCTACGTCTATTCCACCGTGGGCATTATTTGCAAAAGAGGCTTGTTTCTCCAATGATTGTATTGGCATTTGTTTTATGCTGCTAAGCATTTCATATAAGCGCAGTTTGGTTCCTTTATGTTCAATCAGCAACTGTTCGAAATGCCTGCTCATGTGTTCGGCAGACTGGGTGTTTTCAGCTTCCTGTCTTAATTGAAAGGCCACAAATTGCGTTTCGATTTTGTTTATTTTGTCGTCCAAATGCCTCATTATTGCTCCATTGTTTTGGGAAGATTCATTTAGGCTTTCATACAACTTTATAAATGGAATCAAAGCCAGTGATGTAGCGGCCAAAACGTTATTGTGACTCTGTATGGCAGCAGCAACTGATAAGTTCGATTTTGATTCTGGGTCTTTTCTTTGCGGACTGCAACGATTCTCCTTGCTTGAAATGCTCTGGTTGCTCCTGCTGTTTACTGGAGTGATTTTCGGCCGTTGCTGAATTTGCTCGTCAGGAGCATATCCCCTCTGGATTTTTGTTTTAGAGCTAGTATCGGCCTTTGTGTAAAAATGCTTTCCTTGACTTTTTGGGCATAGCGTCGTTTCATTCACCAGATTTGAGTCCAGGCTGACGGTAACACGCTTCTGTTCTAAAAATTTCTGATTCAAGCTGGTCACTTTGCCACTAGTAATGCACTCTTGTTCGCCTGCTTTAATTTGACGAGTGACTATTTCCACCGTGTTGTTATTGCTCGAGGTACCAAGTGAGAAGCTTGCAGCTAATCTTTCTTTCATTTCCTCGAAGTCGGCTAGGTGTCTCCTGGTCAAGCGTGCTTCTCGCGCTGCCAAATCGATCTCCTTTGATGGTAATTCATTACAGAGACCCTGATGTAAACCATTGGTAAGGTTCCCAGTTGCGACTCCGGGTGATATATCGCCACTGTTTAATAAGGATGGGACATTTGTCTCACTTCTATTACATGCAATGGTTAACGGCTTGATTTGGTTAACATCCTTATTGCCATTTGCAGTTTTTTGTATAGGCGTGCTTTCCTTTCGTAAATTTGCATGCTGTTTAGCTGCCAATGGAAAAGTGAATTTTAACAGATTTGTGGCTAGCACTATGTTCGGTACTTCAAGTGCAAGCAATTAATTGTCAGTTACATCAAAGGGAGATTGAAATGCCTGCGCGTTTATCTCAATCACCTCTGATTCCACATTGTCTCTATTTAAATCGTATTCCTAATGATTTGCCCCATTACTCAAACTAGCGCCAGAAATAATGCTGCCCCTAGCATTAATGACATTATTGATATGCATGTTCGTGGGTTCGGGTGGTGCTCAATAGAAGCCTTTTACTTGCTAATCATTTCATTCTTAGAAACAGCAGTACTCTCAATGTCCACGCGTGCATTTTCTTTCTTTGCTTGGTCTCGCAAATATAATTGTTGCGGTACTGGAAGTATATCAACATTTGAATTCGCCATAGATTTTGCTTCAGAAACAACAACCAGAGCCTGAGCTTGCGCCGAGTCAGTTGCCAGATTATCTGAGGCCAACACAGGCACCTGCTCAAGCTCTGCGTGAGGGGGAGCTTCTAGGGGGCACGGCGCTGCTTCTGTGGTGAAATTGCAAAATGCCTCCTCTCGCACATCCGGAATTGTGCCCGTTAAGCATTGGACATTAGAAATTGCAGGGTATGTCAATCCAATCGCATTACTATCTACTCCACCTTCAGTTACGTCAAGGGGTAAACAGTGCCTTAGTTCACTCTCATTTTCAGATTCACTTCCATTGGCACTGTTTAAATGCAATTCATAATCCATAGTGTTACCGGGCAAAAGAGTTAGTGATTTCTGGGCTTGTTTTAATTTAAGCCGTGTCAGTGGCCCGTTATCACCCATGGATATCTCTTACCTCTTGACTTCAGTCACGCGAGTCACTGCTGCCTGCTGCTGCCTTCTGTGGACTGCTGCAGAATGGACTCTACACGGACTCCGCCAAGTGAATTATAAGACCTCCTTGTTCACTTTTTGGCAACGTGGACGGAGCGGCAGGCTTATCTCTGCAAGGTTGTGGATCGTTAGTTAGTGCAATACAGCGAAAATACAATTATTACCCAATGATTAAAGGGACTGTCCAGTCAAGGTTGTATAAAAATATCTACTTAAACAGACAGTTCTAGCACACTACAATTACAATCCACACTGTAAATGAACACAGAGGACAGACAGTTTTGCGAAGGAAAGGGATACACTTTTGATACTGACGGGAGGATAGTTGGTAAAGTAATCAGTCTTATAGGTGAAGATTAATTGGTTTCAGTACCAAAGGGGCAAAGGGACATAACTATTTCTAGGGCCCTTCGGAGAAGGACCATGAGGGCAGAATCGCAATGTACCTGGTGTGGAAGAGGTTCTTGGTTCTCGACAGCTTTGAGGCAGTTCCATGGTGCTTCGCAGCCCTTGAGACAGAGTTAGTGGCGGGAGACAGCTGCGGGTACCAGGCAGCAGGCAGTTCGGCAAGCGAGACTGGATAGACGTCTGGAAGCTGTCCGGCGCAATGGCTCAGGGCCAAGTATCATTGTCTCTGTGCTGGTTGTTGAATCTGGAATGCTGATCGAGGCGTCTCGGACAGTTCTTCTGGTCAATGCGGCGTGACAACAGTCAGCGGTGCAGCCGAATGGGGTTTGAGAACTTTACTGTCTCGAAATTGTACTTACAAAGATGGACGCTGGATGATGCTTATGTGGCAAGTCTCCAAGCTTCTTTGCAGGGCTTGTGTCTTTTCAAGGCAGATGGGCCAAAGCTCAGGAGGGGCTTAGCAGGCAACAGCTTTGTCCTTTGACCAGAGACTCTCCAGCACTTCCCACCTAGGAAGCTTGTTGTCTGAACCTAGCAGGGCACGCTGTGTGCTGGCTGGGTACCAGTTCTGAAGCTGTTGGACGGGTCATCTAATCCGGTATCTCCCTCTGTTCCCTGGGCGATGTTTAGGGGAGGGATCTTGCTTCCCTCTTGGAACTCCTGGCCATACTTCACTTGTGGAAGATATAAGATATACTGTACCTTCAGCTTGGTACAAATGAGTGCTTCTTCTTACTCCTTGTAAAGTCTTCAGGTGATCAGATCAGTTAGGGACTCAGCCTTCTTTTGAAGCCAAACAGGGCCCAGGGATTGGTGTAGGCCAAGCCTAACTTAAGTGCGCCAATTCTGGGTCTCCAACAACAATCGTCAGTGATGCTTCAGGTCAGAACCAGGGCGCTTGGCAACAGATAGAGGAAGGATGACATATACTTCTACATCCCACCCATCTTCCTGTCTGCATATCAAAGTGTCCCCTTAATTAACTGAGCCCTATGTGGTGCTTGATCACAACATGGGCCTCCTTTGAAGCAGAGGGTTGCAGGCAGGCTCTCGTCTCCTACAATTCACATACTTCCGTGCTATGAAAGGAGTGGTTCCAGACAAGACATTCACTGTCCTTTCATACCAAGGAGGGTTGTTATTACTGTCTGGTCTACATTGTCACTCCCTGCACCCAGGCCTTCCCTGAGCCTAATTAACATTCTTCAGTATTCGCTGCCACCAGCAAGGTTTGACAATGGAGATGCAAATCCATGGGGCCTTGAAATTCTTAACAGGCTGCCCACGGCCAAAGGCTTTTGATGTACCCACGGCTGTCAGGGGTCAGCTACACATGACAGGGGAGGGCGGTGCTGGTAAGCTGTGATTTCCTTTTTCACATAGCGGCCATGACATTACTAATGGGCAATGATCACTATTTGTTGTTGGTATAATTGTAATTTGTTAATTGTTACAAACACATTGCTTGATGTCCAGAAGTAGTCTATGGTCTTTTTATAGCCCATATTTTGCCAGGTGAAATTTGGTGGTATGTCACCTCTCAGATGTCCATTTACCAACATGCAATCACGAGCTTCTAGTTCTTTGCTCCATTGCGATCTTCTTTCATTTCCTAGACATCCATCTATCGATTTAATTTCAATAAGCTTCTTGTGTTCATCAAACCAGGAGATATTCAGGTCTCCACATAGGATAATTGCAATGTCTAAGCAAGTCCTTTGATAGTTATCTATTATTTTCGTTACAGCAGATATGAACGCGTCAGCTGAGATTTTTAAAGGGTTCCAATACACGTTCAGCATTAAGAGGTATTTTTTATTATTGCGAACATTCAGGGTTTGAAGTAATGTTCCTTGGACATAACCGGTGGGATTAATTTTTTCAATTACTTCCCAGTTTGTTCCTGACTTTATCATTGTGATTAGTCTGGAGAATGGGAGTCCTTTGTTGTTTTTTTCTGCTGGATTTAACAGTGTTACATAGCCATCTTTGACTGGTGGCACACGCATCCAGGTTTCCTGGAGACAAATTGCAAAATTATCAGTTAAATCTACGGGAAAGTCATTGTATAAATGGCTGAAGCCCCTTGTATTCCACGAAATCACAGTCACAGGAGCATCAGTATCCACTTTTGCGAGCTAATGCTTAGTTGACTTGACGGCAGCATTCCCATTCTTTGAAGTTAGGAATGGTACAGATTTTAGCAGTCTCCCCAGGTCTTCTTGTTGCTGATCTATAGAGTCTTTCACACTTTTGGAGTCCAATGCCGCGACTGAACCATGTCTTCCTGTTGAGTCATTGGGCGAGATCTCAAACCCTAAGCACAGGAGATCTTGCTTCGCGGTCAATAACATATTACGTACCGCTTGGGAGTTAACATGGAGTAGTACACTGTCTACTCGATATTCCGATTAGTACTCTACAATGCGGATGTCATCGGACCTAATGGTCCGTAGCACTTGTACTGCATGCAGTAGACGCATGATGTTTGCGCGGTTCAAGTTGACATCTAGTTCATTTTTGAATATATTTTCGATCATAATTTTTTGGGAGGATGCTTTGTGCTCACCTCGAGTAGCTTCATGTAATTGGGAAGACGAATTACGGCTATGCGCTGTTGTATGTTTCGGGTTCAATACAGAACGCAAGTTGTTTGCTGACTTGGAGCTGGAATCTGCAAGTCCTTTATTCCGTTCAGTTGGGTGCTCACAAGTGGTTCTTTCTTTCTCCCAGGTCTCTCCTTTTACATTTTTATGGCGGCTTGTTTTCTTTAAGAGAGGTTTCTCTGGTTTGGTCTGTCTTGGTGAATCTGAACTACGTGTAGACATGTTCGAAAAGTCAGCGGCAGATCCTTGGGGACGTTCCTCAACTTCCTCATCAGAATATGTAGACAGGTTGCATAGTTCTTCCAATAGGTCCCCAGAGGCAGACGAGCTCTGGTCAGACTCAATTCTCATCTGCTTTTTTGGATTAGCAATCGCTTTACATACAGGTCCCGCTCTTTTCTCTTCTTTTCCCTCTTTATTGTTTCTGTTTGGTCTGCAAAGTGTTTCGCTTTCATTTAACTTTGGTTTCACAGGCGTGGTCAAATTTCTCATAAATTACCTTCTGTTGCTTCTGTGTTTTGTTAAGGCCTGAATGTTCTTTTTTTTGTCAAGCTTTTTCTTTGCATGACCTTTTATCTCTGTGATCAGTTTTCCTTTACTCACTGTAATCTCAAGATTTTTGCGGGACCGCTAAATATACCATACAATGCTTTTGCGGAAGAGCACGATGGATTCTCTTAACACTTCTCCGGTATCCTACTTGTCTCTCTGCCTCTTTTGCTGATTTCGGCATTCGAATCTTTAATGTCTGTTTTAGGCTGTCGGCAATCTCATTTGCTTCAGGGGCCGTGCCTTTCGTCATCGACCTGGATGTCGTTTTTTACACTTTTTTCTGTTAAGTCAATGAGAACATGTGAATTAGACCCATTGACTATAGTATTTTTGTCATTTGAGTTATCCATCACAGTTATATCTTCTTCTATTTTGCATTGTGTCCCTACGTCTATTCCACCGTGGGCATTATTTGCAAAAGAGGCTTGTTTCTCCAATGATTGTATTGGCATTTGTTTTATGCTGCTAAGCATTTCATCTAAGCGCAGTTTGGTTCCTTTATGTTCAATCAGCAACTGTTCGAAATGCCTGCTCATGTGTTCGGCAGACTGGGTGTTTTCAGCTTCCTGTCTTAATTGAAAGGCCACAAATTGCGTTTCGATTTTGTTTATTTTGTCGTCCAAATGCCTCATTATTGCTCCATTGTTTTGGGAAGATTCATTTAGGCTTTCATACAACTTGATAAATGGAATCAAAGCCAGTGATGTAGCGGCCAAAACGTTATTGTGACTCTGTATGGCAGCAACAACTGATAAGTTCGATTTTGATTCTGGGTCTTTTCTTTGCGGACTGCAACGATTCTCCTTGCTTGAAATGCTCTGGTTGCCCCTGCTGTTTACTGGAGTGCTTTTCGGCCGTTGCTGAATTTGCTCGTCAGGAGCATATCCCCTCTGGATTTTTGTTTTAGAGCTAGTATCGGCCTTTGTGTAAAAATGCTTTCCTTGACTTTTCGGGCATAGCGTCGTTTCATTCACCAGATTTGAGTCCAGGCTGACGGTAACACGCTTCTGCTCTAAAAATTTCTGGTTCAAGCTGGTCACTTTGCCACTAGTAATGCACTCTTGTTCGCCTGCTTTAATTTGACCAGTGACTATTTCCACAGTGTTGTTATTGCTCGAGGTACCAAGTGAGAAGCTTGCAGCTAATCTTTCTTTCATTTCCTCGAAGTCGGCTAGGATTCTCCTGGTCAAGCGTGCTTCTTGCGCTGCCAAATCGATCTCCTTTGATGGTAATTCATTACAGAGACCCTGATGTAAACCATTGGTAAGGTTCCCAGTTGCGACTCCGGGTGATATATCGCCACTGTTTAATAAGGATGGGACATTTGTCTCACTTCTATTACATGCAATGGTTAACGGCTTGATTTGGTTAACATCCTTATTGCCATTTGCAGTTTTTTGTATAGGCGTGCTTTCCTTTCGTAAATTTGCATGCTGTTTAGCTGCCAATGGAAAAGTGAATTTTAACAGATTTGTGGCTAGCACTATGTTCGGTACTTCAAGTGCAAGCAATTAATTGTCAGTTACATCAAAGGGAGATTGAAATGCCTGCACGTTTATCTCAATCACCTCTTATTCCACATTGTCTCTATTTAAATCGTGTTCCTAATGATTTGCCCCATTACTCAAACTAGAGCCAGAAATAATGCTGCCCCTAGCATTAATGACATTATTGATATGCATGTTCGTGGGTTCGGGTGGTGCTCAATAGAAGCCTTTTTCTTGCTAATCATTTCATTCTTAGAAACAGCAGTACTCTCAATGTCCACGCGTGCATTTTCTTTCTTTGCTTGGTCTCGCAAATATAATTGTTGCGGTATTGGAAGTATATCAACATTTGAATTCGCCATAGATTTTGCTTCAGAAACAACAACCAGAGCCTGAGCTTGCGCCGAGTCAGTTGCCAGATTATCTGAGGCCAACACAGACACCTGCTCAAGCTCTGCATGAGGGGGAGCTTCTAGGGGGCACGGCGCTGCTTCTGTGGTGAAATTGCAAAATGCCTCTTCTCGCACATCCGGAATTGTGCCCGTTAAGCATTGGACATTAGAAATTTCAGGGTATGTCAATCCAATCGCATTACTATCTACCCCACCTTCAGTTACGTCAAGGGGTAAACAGTGCCTTAGTTCACTCTCATTTTCAGATTCACTTCCATTGGCACTGTTTAAATGCAATTCATAATCCATCGTGTTACCGGGCAAAAGAGTTAGTGATTTCTGGGCTTGTTTTAATATAAGCCGTGTCAGTGGCCCGTTATCACCCATGGATATCTCTTACCTCTTGACTTCAGTCACGCGAGTCACTGCTGCCTGCTGCTGCCTTCTGCGGACTGCTGCAGAATGGACTCTACACGGACTCCGCCAAGTGAATTATAAGACCTCCTTGTTCACTTTTTGGCAACGTGGACGGAGCGGCAGGCTTATCTCTGCAAGGTTGTGGATCGTTAGTTAGTGCAATACAGCGAAAATACAATTATTACCCAATGATTAAAGGGACTGTCCAGTCAAGGTTGTATAAAAATATCTACTTTAACAGACAGTTCTAGCACACTACAATTACAATCCACACTGTAAATGAACACAGAGGTCAGACAGTTTTGCGAAGGAAAGGGATACACGTTTGATACTGACGGGAGGATAGTTGGTAAAGTAATCAGTCTTATAGGTGAAGATTAATTGGTTTCAGTACCAAAGGGGCAAAGGGACATAACTATTTCTAGGGCCCTTCGGAGAAGGACCATGAGGGCAGAATCGCAATGTACCTGGTGCGGAAGAAGTTCTTTGTTCTTGACAGCTTTGAGGCAGTTCCATGGTGCTTCGCAGCCCTTGAGACAGAGTTAGTGGCGGGAGACAGCTGCGGGTACCAGGCAGCAGGCAGTTCGGCAAGCGAGACTGGATAGACGTCTGGAAGCTGTCCGGCGCAATGGCTCAGGGCCAAGTATCATTGTCTCTGTGCTGGTTGTTGGATCTGGAATGCTGATCGAGGCGTCTCGGACAGTTCTTCTGGTCAATGCGGCGTGACAACAGTCAGCGGTGCAGCCGAATGGGGTTTGAGAACTTTACTGTCTCGAAATTGTACTTACAAAGATGGACGCTGGATGATGCTTATGTGGCAAGTGTCCTAGCTTCTTTGCAGGGCTTGTGTCTTTTCAAGGCAGATGGGCCAAAGCTCAGGAGGGGCTTAGCAGGCAACAGCTTTGTCCTTTGACCAGAGACTCTCCAGCACTTCCCACCTAGGTGGCTTGTTGTCTGAACCTAGCAGGGCACGCTGTGTGCTGGCTGGGTACCAGTTCTGAAGCTGTTGGACGGGTCATCTAATCCGGTATCTCCCTCTGTTCCCTGGGCGATGTTTAGGGGAGGGATCTTGCTTCCCTCTTGGAACTCCTGGCCATACTTCACTTGTGGAAGATATAAGATATACTGTACCTTCAGCTTGGTACAAATGAGTGCTTCTTCTTACTCCTTGTAAAGTCTTCAGGTGATCAGATCAGTTAGGGACTCAGCCTTCTTTTGAAGCCAAACAGGGCCCAGGGATTGGTGTAGGCCAAGCCTAACTTAAGTGCGCCAATTCTGGGTCTCCACCAACAATCGTCAGTGATGCTTCAGGTCAGAACCAGGGCGCTTGGCAACAGATAGAGGAAGGATGACATATACTTCTACATCCCACCCATCTTCCTGTCTGCATATCAAAGTGTCCCCTTAATTAACTGAGCCCTATGTGGTGCTTGATCACAACATGGGCCTCCTTTGAAGCAGAGGGTTGCAGGCAGGCTCTCGTCTCCTACAATTCACATACTTCCGTGCTATGAAAGGAGTGGTTCCAGACAAGACATTCACTGTCCTTTCATACCAAGGAGGGTTGTTATTACTGTCTGGTCTACATTGACACTCCCTGCACCCAGTCCTTCCCTGAGCCTAATTAACATTCTTCAGTATTCGCTGCCACCAGCAAGGTTTGACAATGGAGATGCAAATCCATGGGGCCTTGAAATTCTTAACAGGCTGCCCACGGCCAAAGGCTTTTGATGTACGCACGGCTGTCAGGTGTCAGCTACACATGACAGGGGAGGGCGGTGCTGGTAAGCTGTGTCCTCCCAGAGTATGTTACTATTTTTCTGCTGTGTGGTGAGCATGGATAATATGTTCGGGAATGGCCCTGCATATTTTTGGAGGTTGTTCTCCCATCATCCGTTCTTTTAAATATACAAAAGAAAAACAGACGAGCACACTCTTTCCGTACGGGATTGTCGAATCCCTCACAGAGGGACTGCCCAGCACTGTACTATTCTGATGAGCAAGGGTGCATTGCAATCTATTGCATGCCAAATATTCAGAAATGGCTTCCCTGCAGAGTGTGAATCAGCTCCCTCATGTGCCTCACTCCCATAGTCTGAAGGCACTTCAAACTGGAAAAATAGATTATTTTCATGTTATAACATCTGCAAACTTGACAATAGTCCTTGTAAGGGAGTGACACTGAAGCAGAAATGCACCATTACTGCAGGTACAAGTCCGGAGGCAGAATTTGACACTGAGGCAGAAGTTCACCATTACTGCCGTTTCAAGTCTGAACGCAGAATTTGACACTGAGGCAGAAATGCACCATTACTGCAGGTTCGAGTCTGAACACAGAATTTGATGCTGAGGCAGAAATGCACCTTTACTGCAGGTTGAAGTCTGAACACAGAATTTGACGCTGGGGCAGAATTTCACCATTACTACACGTTCGAATCTGAGCACAGAATTTGACACTGAGGCAGAAATGCACGATTTCTGCAGGTTCAAGTCGGAACACAGAATGTGCCAAGAACCGATGTGTTAAAGGCACCATTCTAGAATGGAGGCCAACACGTTCTGCAATAGTCATACAATGCCAAGCAAACAGCAAAAGTCTGCCCATAAACCATTGCTGGGGGTCTGCCATGAAAAAGTGAACACCCCCGAAGGAGAGTAACATGCAAGAACTATGAATTGTATGTTTCAGTGGGCGCCAAACAAGATCAGCAGTGTAGATAGAACACTAGAAGAAAAAAGAACAGCATTAAACGATCTAGCAAGGAGGGCTGATCAATCAAATGTGCAAAATTCAGCTAGTGAGCCTGCTAGGAAGGAGATTTTGAAAACTTAGGAGAAAGCACCAAAGCAATCTTGTGCTGAACAGACGGCGGCTAAGAAAGGCCTCAAAGTATCTGGCCCTGAAGCTTCAAATCTGAACCGGTGGAACGTTATGGAACTTCTGCACTACATTCCTGAGCTTAAACATATAACCAAAGATGACATTTCAGTGGTCGAATTTGTGACGGAAAGAAAAATGGACTGGGTGATTCTTCACCTAGACTCGCCATCTACCAAGCAAAATGTGTAAGCCCAAAGTGAAAATCTGCTACCTCTGGGGTATGAATTAAGCGATCATCAGAAACAAGGTCCTGTTGATGGTTATAAGAGCCAGAATAGTATTGCTCCTGAGCAGCGCTTTAAGGAAATTGTAACAAGGAAGAGAAGACACTCTGAGTTCAACATTAAGCCTTTGTATGTAGCTCCGTTCACAAGGAAGAAGCCAGTGTCATTCTCATACAAAAATCTACCTCTGTCAAAATTCACAGTGAAGAACCAAAGTTCAAACAGCAATGGCAACAAAAGGCAAGATTCTGACAAGTGCCAAGACTGCAAACAATTCTGATGGGATTGGCTAGCGGGGGGGCTTGGCAAGCCCAACCCCAAATAGACTTACCAACCCTGTGACCACCCAGTACCTTTGCAAGGATCTTGGAACACCAGAGGATTCAAAGCTCTCTTAACTGATGGAGCCCGCTCATTGGGGCAATACCATATCTTGTGTTTCCAGAAGACCTGGCTAAGGACTAAACCGTTGTGTTAGGGTTACGAATGCCATTTAAATCCAGCATGCAAAGGCATACTGGGTAGACCCTTATCAGGTTCATTATCCTTGGTAAGGGTGGATGCGGGTCTCACAGGAACCAGTGATGAAATTCTGAGTCCATACGTGCAAGTTCTAAAGTTTACTAGAGGCCTGCTCCCGTTGGTAACAACATATCTGCTTAATAATATATATTATGGGGTGACTATGTACCGACAATTGAAGTTTGCGAAGTCTATAATGAATGTCATAGACAAAAGTATGGCGGAGGGGGGAAACACACATATTATTGTTTGCAGGGACCTGAATATGCGTCTGCTGAATGGGGAAGGATGGCCCTTGAATGAATGTCAGAAGGATGAAAGAGCTAGGTGCTGGACTCTTGAACTATCTGCTAGGGAGCTGTTTATGCTAAAAGCCCAAACTGAAGGCAATAGCCTGTACGTGGGGGAGAGATTTGTTTAGATCATGCATTGATTACTGCTTTGTATCTAGGGCCCTAATGAGCTAGGTCACTAGAGTAGAAATAGTGAAATAACCCTCAAGTGATCATGACCTTCTGGCGATCTCCATCCATGATTGATTGATTGATTGATTTGTTTATTTATAGAGCGCTTTATACCAAGGCTACCTTGATACCTATCTCCTTCCGCATTAGGCCAAAATGGGCCAGGTGGAGGTTAACTAGGGAAAAAGCTGGTTAAGGAATCGCCACAACAAATTATGAGGGACCAGAGATCGGTGGAGTATGCGTAGACACTCCACGATTACATGGTAACATGTAATAAAAGAGGTGATACGAATCAAGCTCCCAAACACGCATATGATCCCGTGGTGGCGAAGAAAGAGAATTGAGAGCGGACATTAGGGGATTTAACAAAGACCAAGGCCCAGGGATTAGCCACCAAAGCCATGAGAATGCAGAGGGATGCGGAAACTATGTTGAAAGCTACATGCCAAAATTATTCTAGGAATTTATGGGAGTTCCTGAATAACGGAGGTCACTTTAGACCTGCAGTCTTGACTGGCCAGGTCACAGAGGACCGGTGGGTATCTCATTATACTGCTATTTTCTCCTCTAACCAGGGCCATAGCCAAGTCAAAATTGGGAAGCCTAATAACAACTGGAATTTTATCCTCATGAGCGTTATGGCTGGATAGGCTGTCGATACCGGTGATGAAAGAAAACATTGATGGATGGGGAAGATTGTCTACCTCCATAGTCAAACAAATAATGAAAACTAAACAAATTCCAGCCACGTGGAAAGAAGCCATTATGGCCCCCATATTTAAGAAGGGCAATCGAGGCAACCCTAAAATCTATCGCCTGATCGCACTTCTGGATTCACTTGGCAAGTTCGTTGCATCGGTACTGCTACAGGATCTAAATGGATGGGCATTGAGTTTGGGGAGATTGGACCCGAGACAAACAGGGCTTGTGAAGGCAGTAGGGAATTCACTAAACTTGTTGCTCATTAACATCCTAAAACAGAGAGCTCTTGAGACGGGATCCCATTACTTATATGGCTTTTATGGACCTTGAGCAGGCCTTTCACTGCATGAACCGAGAGTGGTTGTGTAACAAATGATTGCAATGGAAATGTCCCACTGACTTCTTGGAAGCCATGTGGGCCCTATATTTCAGCCAATGGTTTCCTTTCAAGGAAAATTGACATTCTTTGCTGTAGTAAACAATGATGTGCCTTGGCGCATTTGCACTTCAGTCTCTATATCTCAGACCTTGGAGATTCTCATAAAACGATGCGTGCATTCCCACCGAAAATAAGCATGACCAAGTTTCCTGGATTCTGTACGCCGACAATTTGGTGTTTTTGGAACAGGAAACAAAAACCCAGATTCTCCTGGAGATAGGGTCATGAGCGGCTAGAGGTCGTCAACATGATGGTTTATTTAGGAGTGGTCATCCATAAAAATATTAATGACAAAAGCCACTACATGTCACTTAGGAGGAAGGTGGAAATGCTCTCAGTGCAGGGAGCAACATTACACAGAGGTTATGGTAGTGTATCCCTTGCGCCAATCATCACCTTTCATCAGCAAAAGGTGGCCCAAATCTTGACAAATCTTAGAAGCTATGTTAAACCAATCGTGGGAAACTTGGAGGATTTTGGAGTGAATTTTTTGGTGTAAAGTCTTAAAACTGCTCAATTCTCACGGATCTGGTAGCCCCATTGGCAATTCTCCAAAGCGATGTTTGGGAACCTGAATGAAGTCTAACCTGCTGGAAAGTAAAAATGGTGGTGATCCTAGGGAAGGCAAACATCAAATTAAATGAATTGATTGCAAACCCTATGAAAGCAAAGAAAAAGCTCCAGAACTTAGACTGGATGGAAACTACTGAAAGGAGAGGGTTGGACAAGCTTAGACAAGTTCTGACCTCAGAATGTAAGGGCTTGATACCAATGTATCTCCGAAAGTTTCCATCACCAAAATACAGAGATCTCCTGCTCAGATGCAGATTAAACACCTTATCCACTAGAGAAGTGGAATTAGCAAGAAAATGAATCTATCTGGGAAATTCCCAATGTAGATTCAGTGGGGAGGAAGAGAAGGCTGAAACTTTGTTTCACTTAATAACCTCATGTAAAGCACTTATCCCGATAAGATCAAGATTGCTGGAGGACACCGACACCTTCAGCCTATCTGCCGAGAATTGGTGGGAGTGGATCCTTCTGGGTGAAAGAACGAGCCTGGTTTTGAGGGTGATGAAATTGGTTGATTATGTGTTTAAAAGGGTTTTGTAATCCTGCTTCTATCAGCTAAATGACTAAGGATGGATAATCTTAGAGGGGAAGTTTATAAATATGGTTATGTTGACCTAATGATCACTATTGGCCCGGGGAAACATTTTAAAAACATTTTTTTTTTCATTTCCTTTTTAAAACTGATGAAATGTTGAAGAATGTAAAAGGTGTTTTCGTTGTTGTGCAGTTTGTGCAATTTGTTAAACCAATCAACATTTTAAAATATGATTTATTTTATTATAATTCTGCTTTCTTCATGCTCCAAAGGCTATACTGTGATCCGTGATATCAATAAGGTAAAACTGGTGGCCCATTTAAAGGTCTGGATCAGGTCTGGATCAGGTCTGGATCAGGAGGATGGAAGACTTTGAGGATGTTCTGTAGACAGATAAGACTGCCATCTTCCTCGAAGGGTTCAACAGGATGGCATTTAGGAAGAAATTACCCTTCTCAATGTTTTGAAGCATCCAATCAAAGTGGCCCTTTTGGGAGGCCTATCCAGGAAAGGATCACCAGGGCCCCTGATTTGTTTTCAGGGCATACTGAGCACAGAGAACATACTTATGCAGGGGCTACTGCCATATGCAAGGCTACATTATCCACAGGACAACTGTAAATTACGCAGGACAATGACTACAAGCTCATAGACTCTCTTAGGTTAGAACGCACCTAAGAATCTCCTCACCTAATTCCCATGAGTTGAAATGGGCACACCGTAAGGGTACTTCAATATGGGCACAAACCCACCAAGCTCGTGGAACCTTTGGATGGCTATTCTAAGTTTTTGGGTCAAACCCTGAACACAGATACCTGTGCAAAAATTATAAACCATATTAAGGATTTGCTCCCTGCGATTCTGGAGTGCAATGGGGTCATAACCAATATGTGAATGGATTGTAGGGTCCCTCAAAATTCTCTTACCATTATATTATGTTGTTATGTTACTAAGCATTTATGCCACACCAGTCACAAATAAATACAGTACAATTAAGTGCATGTTTGACCTCTTGGCACATTTTTTATCATGGAAGCAAGAATGTAAGTGCACTTTATGGTAAACTATAAAAGTAAAGGGTTTCCTGCACAGTTAACTGTACAAGGGGAAGTTGAAGGAATAGTTATAGTCAGCAAAGGCGTAGGTTGACAGCTGCCGATGGACTAGCCACTGGTGTTGGGGCCAATGTGGATTAGTAGAGTGGCAGTCAGGGAAGGTAGGTGGCTTCCACTGTTATCAATGGCCAAGTGGAGGAAATTTGCGTGGGGTAGGTCAAGGGAGAAGGTTGATAGCTACCTCTGGTGTTGGTGGCCAAAGGGAAGAGAGCTAGGTTGGTACATGCGGGAAAGTTGACAGCAGTCACTGGTGCCTGTGGACAACCAAATGAGAGGTGGGTGGTCATAGGGGAAGGCTTGCTGGCTGCCATTGGTTTTAGGAACTAAGTGACAGATATCACGGTGCATGTGGGTACATGGGTTCTACATTCATTATTCATATAATGCTGTGTGTGATCACTCTCAATCTAAACATGCAGAAAGACAAGGATGGTGGTCCTCAGAGGAACATGGAAGTCTAACTTTTTGTTCAATCCATCAAATTGCTTTCACCACTAATCCTATTTCTCAAAGGTATTCAAATATTTTAACAGTATGCATAGATATTACCTGTACAGTGCTTATAGGTGTTAATAATCACTTTCTCATCCACTGCTGAAATGATTTCAATGACTATTCTGTCAACGGGTACTTAGATGCTTCTGCCACTGAGCCACAGGGCAGTGGTGGGGATGCATGCCATGCCAGAGGATACATGGAAAAGGGTTGGGTGTCAGTGGTGCTAATGCTGAAGGAGATGCTGGAATCTGCGAGAATGGGGATGAGTAGAAGGTAGGGGTAAAAGTGTTGGGATAAGTGAGGAGAGGGCACGGGATACAAGAGTGGGGTTTGTGAAAAAAAGGTAACAGTGGAGGTGTGCGAGGAGAAGATGGAATACAAGGCAGGTCACCAAACAGGGAAAAGGGGGTCCAAGCATGAGGGATGGCGAGGCAAAGGCAGAAGGTACTAGGGTGTGGGCAAGTGGGGAGATGGTGGGTGTTAAAATGGTGGGTCTGAGTGAGGAGAAGGTGCAGGGTACAAGGGTGGGAGCAGGTATGGAAATGGGATGAAGTACAAGGGTAGGGCCCCAACATCACCCTCTTGTTGATCCTCTTCAAATTCAAGTTCAAAGGTGGTAGCGTGTACCCCATTGCTGTACACATTGTCACTGAGTCAGTGTCCTCTATTGAGGATATTTTGCAAAATCCTCTTGTGAACCACCAGCTCAGAGAACATCTGTCACATTTCGGGTCCTCTGTGCCGGGGGTAGGGGTGGCGAAGGAGCAGCTCTTAGCCCTCGGAAAGGCTGAGACGATCCTGTGTGGGGTAGGGGTATCCCACCATGAAGTGCATTCCAGCCTCTTTTAGACCTCCTTATTGAACTGCAGGAATTCTTTGGAGGCTCCTGCTGTAAAAAAAAAGATATTACAATATTATAGCACATCACCCTATAGCAGAACACATTTCTTTTACAGAACTAATGGAGAGACCCACACACAGATATATTCCTATTATTTTGTTTTATTTTAATATTTGTCAAGCACTGGCCCTACGCAGAGCGTCTTGGAGCATCTTGCAGTTCAAAAGAGAAAAGGTGAAAAAGAGGTTGCCATATTTCCAGCACAGGATAGGAGAACCAGGATAGTCAGAGAGTGGCAGGGGTCTGGATACATTAGGTGTGGAGAAAGAGGTATATATGGAAGCTTTTTCAGAAAATGATGTTGGAGGGTGTGGTATGGATGTGTCGTGGTCGGCCGGTCAGGGCTCTGGGTACCTACTGGGTGAATCCTTTCTGTGCAGGTTTGTTTTGAGGAATGCATAGAGCACTTTGGTTGGCTTGGCTGGTGTTTGAGTGGGGGATGGGATTCAGTTTGACGTAAAGGTTGGATGGAGTTTTGAGTTGGATAGATGTGTATATGATGCATGTTCCACTGAAATCAATTCCCCTGGTTATGGAGAGACAATAGATCTTGGCGGGAACCGGGGTTATGTGCGACTGTTTGGTTTGTTCTACTACATGGCTTGCAGGAGGGCAAGAGTGCTGTTGAGGCATGCAGTGAGGATAGCGTGTCCATAGCCCAGCTTGAGCCAAACTTGTGCACGGACCGCAGTACAGATGTTGTCTGGGGGTCATTTTTTTCTTACTATCGGAGGAAGATTAGTTGCATGTTTTGGTGATGACAGCTATGTGGCATTAAGGTTAAGTGGGCAAAGATAGGAAAGCCTAGGGATTTTATAGGTGTGGAGAACGATGTGTGGGTTGTCCTCGGTGAGTTCTTCAATCCAGTAGTCAGAGTTAGTTTGTTCCTGGGTTGGTCAAATGAGGAGGTATCGTGTTTTGGATAGGCTGGGTTTTATGAAGTTGGTCGTCATCCAGGTGGTGACGGTGGATAAACAACGTTTGAGGGTCTGTAGTTGTAAAACGTCTGAGATTTGGAAGTCTATTTGTGTGGCATCTGCGTGTCGGTGAAAATGCACATTGTATTTGCTAGGTCTGAGGGATTCAACATAAATTTCAACAGGAGGGAAGATATGGAAGCTCCTGGAGAAACACTTTACTTACTCTGTGGTGGGGTTCAAACGATAGGGGGTGCATGGAAACAAAGTGTGTCCATTAGTGAGGAGGAAGCTGAACCAGTCAAGAACAATGCCTGAGAGTTTCCTCATGTGGCAAAGGATGTTTAGAAGAATAGTATGGTCAATTGTGTTGAAGGCTGCAGGGAGGTTCAGGAGTACGAGTACGTTTGCGACTGATGTTGTGGAGACTATTCAGGATGTGAAGTATTGCAGTTTTGGTGCTGTTTCCTGCCAAATCATGTGAAGCCTGACTGAACGGAGTTGAGGAGGTTGTTTGTGTTGATGTGCTGTTGGAGTTTTCGCATGACAAAACATTGCATGAGTTTGGTGAGATTTGGCAGGCTAGTGATGGGACAGTAGTTTTCACAGAGCGTGTGTTTGTGGGATGATGTTGTGAGTAGGGGGAGATTTGTCTCGCTTTGAGTATGGAGGAAATTTCACCACGTTGGAGACATGGTTTGATGATGTTGAGCCAGTGCAGGGCAAGGTGTTGAAGCAGTTTGATGTGGCTTGAGGTGTGCATGCATCATACAAGTAGTGCACTGGTTTTGTTTTGGCTGTGTGGGTGATGAGGGTGTCTTGGTTAATGAGGCGGAATGTGTCCAATATTTCTGAAGGGTTTGGAGGTGGGACGGAAGTGGTGCATCAGAGGGGAGGGCTTGGCTGATGTTGAGTTTTTTAGAGTTGAAATGAGTCCATGATGTGGAAAGGGCCATGGGAGGCCTGAATTGTGGTTTGCAGAGTGACGTGATGGTGTTAAAAGTTTTCTCTGTACAAATGGTGGAGTTCTTGGAGGTAGTGGATGACTTTGGTGTAGCGTTTGGCCATATTTTATTTGTTGCAGTAGATTTTGAGAGGCAGCTCTGGTGGAAGGTCATGAGTTCTTTTTCCAGGCCGTTTCAAGGCATCTGGCATCCTGTTTGATAAATGGGGAATTGTTAAACCATGGTTTGTCCTGATGATTTTGATGTTTTTGTGTTTTGAAGGAGGCAATTTCGTTGAGTGCCTAGGTGATGATTAATGAATAGATCAATCAAATATTTGTAATGCGTGCTATCACCTCAAGGAATCATAACGCAGTAAGCTACACGCGAGAGGAAAACGTCAATCACACAAACAGATATGTTTTTAGTCCCCCTCTAAAGAACTTTTGTGATATGATGCAGTGCTATCAGCAGAGTGTTCCAGAGTTTTGGCTCTGATATGGAAAAAGCTCTGGTTCCCACTCGCTCTTCAGAGTAGCTTGGCATACACGGTAATGCTGCTTCCATAGACCTAAATGGCCGACGTGGGCAATAACGCTGTAATTTACTCTTAATGGCCAGGCAACCTTTCTCATTCAGAGCTCAATGTATAATGCATGAGGCTTTGAATTTAATCCACACAGAAACAGGTGCCAATGCAAAGATTGGCAAGCCTTTGTAATATGATGATGTAGAGGAGCAGGTGCATGCCTCTACAGGAAACCCTGCCCCGCCTTCCTCCCATATGTTGTAGATATGCGACTGTGTCATGTTTAACACCAGCAGTTGTGCCAATACTACAACGTGTGTTCAAAAGAAGATAACCATTGAGACAACCCTACCAAATGTATTCCCGAAGTGATGACATCCTAAGGGAGGAACTCCCTGAAGGAATATGAGATAGAGCATAGAAAAGGAGTTAGTGACTTCACAAAAGTATGCATGACGTCCCGAGATACTGATTGAAGAGAATGCATGGTTCTTAAAGAAACTAATGATGAATCAAAGAATCAAGTGAACTTTTAACTACAAAGAAGAAAATAATATGTGCACAAAGTGCTGTAGAAAATCAACCGTTCAATAAATGTACAGATGCTGAAATGCAAGGTAGATTAAATCATCAAAGAAGCTGGCCATACATAGTAAATAGAACGCAGGCGAAGCCACCATTATATCGAAGCTGGACATTGGTATCATGAATTTAGAAAGCCAGGACCCATGAAGTGGGAAGAGAAAACGGTGTTGCAGCAAGAATAAGCAGAATTGTGGCGCTGCAAGATGAGGCTGTCTGGCCTGCAGTCAAGACTGAAGCAGCTAAGGTCAGCTATATATTCTGGAAATGAACTAATGTGCGAAGCATGAATCATCCCTTATTAAGGTGCAAATAAAGAACATCAAGAGTGCCATGTTTATTTTATTTAAAGCATTTGAAACATGCAAAATGGACCAAATCGTGGTCTCCTGTTATGTGAGCCAAGGATGAAAACAGAGTTTGAACTTGGAGTCCCAGAACACGATTGTGAGTGCTCTCAGGCCGATGTATTCTAAAGACATGGATACTTTGCAAGGCCAATTTCAAAGACAATTTTCATGGCAGAAGGTATGGGTGATGAGAGATGCTGGGCTGATTGTATAGGGAGGTAGTGTCATGCTGCTAAGTGAACTGAATGTTCCAGACCAGGCACAGGCGTGCCAACCAATTGTAGTAGTTGATATAATGAAGGACCTTATAGTTTGAAAACTAATGAGAAACTGTGCATCTAATGTGTCTGAAGATTACATGTTTTAGAGGTAGGCATATGATGTCCACCTGATAGTGGGCAGTTAATCACAATCCTGGTCCTTATAGAAAAGTATACTTAGATGTTCCCCTTAGCCAATCCCGACCCTTGATAGGTTTTTCATTATTGTCACATAGTATGACATCCTCTCCGACGTATTTTTGATATAAAAGCTATGATTTGTGTGAAGATCGCTGAGAGAAACTGAGCATCCGTCCGTTAATGCTCGTTGTAAACTTCCTGTTTTAGATAATTGTTAACAAAACAGTACTTTGCAATCTTCCTGATTTGGTTCGGTTAATTGGACTCGGAATCAATCTGTGTGATCCCATCCATTGCATATGCACATTCCTAAATTACCTAAGCTCAATGGCTAATCTGAATACCTTTAACTAAATAAACAGCTGTATTCTGCAGAACCTGGTTTCACTGAATTAAGTATGCAGGCTGAGAGAGGTAGATGGCATTACAATAGTCAATGCTGCTGTTAAGGCATGCTGCTTGAGCGTGGAGCTCCTTAGGAATAAAGGGGAGAACCTTTTTCATTGGATTCAATTTAAGAAGGTAAAGAGTGCTGCCAGGTATGCATTTGGGGTAGGTGATATGTTGGGTGAGTACATAGAGGATGAGTAGTGTAGGGTTACTGTTCCATATGGGGTTGCTGTCTGGAATGGAACTACCTGGGTTAAAGGTGTAGGTAGATGGTGATGCAGGGGAAGCTTGGACTGTTAATGGAGAAGTCAGACCATTCTGTGTGGAACTTGGGAATGGGCGTTTGGGTGTGAATTTGGTGGATACATGTGGTGTGTGGGTTTGATGGAGCAGTGCATCTGAGAGACATGCTTCAAACGATGTGTATAGTGGAGGGGTGGCATTGCAAGGTGTGAGTGAATTTTTGAATATGATGGCAATACCATCACTTGAGTTATGTGGGCGGTCCCTATGGTAGATGGGGTAGAAGAAAGGGAGCAGGTCTAGGAGGATAGTTGTGTGGTGAATCTTCAGCCATTTATCTGAGAGAAAGAGTATCTCTGGGGAGTGTGTGGTAATGAGATAATGTATTGTGAGTGTGTGTGTGTGTGTGTGTGTGTGTGTGTGTGTGTGTGTGTGTGTGTGTGTGTGTGTGTAGGTGCAATAAGCAGCTGCAGAGTGGCAGTTAAAGAGAATGCACGTATGTATGTAGTGGACTGCTGTGCTTGATAAAGTGAGGAGAGAGAGAAAGAGGGAGAGAGAGAGAGAAAGAGAGCAAGAAAAAAATATGTGCAGTTAAATCTCAGTAAAATAATATATTATGATGAACACACTATGCCTACTAGAGACAATTGTGTAAAAGGTGTCCTGTCTGAGAATATTGCCGGGCTTTTAAGCATACACTGGCCATTGTGTCAGCATTGGTATGCTGATTGCATCATTCCCCACCGGTATGCAAAGCTGAAAGTGATACTAAAGAACATGGGGTGGGAAGGGGTCATGCCAAAGCAAGAAATTACTGTGCAGTAACTTCGTTCTGCCAATCTGTGTCCTAAATCAAAAGGGATGTACATGTGCATTACTTTCCTCATAACTGAGATGTTTGGCTCCTTCTTCTTCATTGATTTTTGTGAGGACTCAATTTTGACTCTGCAGGGTTCAGTGCACACAGTGGGCCTCATTACGAGCCTGGCGGTACGGGATAAACAGCACCGTAAAAGGTGCCGGCGCCGTTTACCCCGTACCACCTCATTACGAGGTCCCCTCGCAGGACCCAGGAAGTAACGCCTGGTCAAACCAGGCGTGCCTACCGGGTCCCGTGAGGGGAAGAGGGAGCAAACAACGGGCCAGCTTGTAATGGCTCGTTGTTTGCTCCCTCTCCCATTCCCATTCCCATTCAGCCCTACGGGGGCTGAAATGGGAATGGGGAAGGACCGGGTCCGGGTCCTTGGAGGGAGGAATTACCGGGCCTTCCGAACTCGGAATGGCCCGGTAATTCCTCATTCTGAGGAACCGGACGAGATTTCGGCGGCAGCCATGCCGCCAATAGCGTCATGGCTACCGCTGAGGTCGTAATGAGGCCCCGTATCTTTCTGTTCCTATCTGTTTTATTCTTATTTAATGCGAGTGGGGGGGCATGTGGGCTTCCAGTATGCCTAATATTTCTGTTATGATATCGGCTTGTAGCTGGCAAGAACCCATGACCTTCGGTGATCTTTATTATATATAGACACACAAATTGCATTTGATATTAGTCTACACAATACAACCTTTAACTGGAAGAGATCTGTTCACCTGTTTCCACAAGGAGTTAGGTGATAGGTTACTTGAGCTGTGTTTACAGTATGTTTATAAGTTCATGAGAGATTGTATCCTGCTATGCCTTGTTCCATGATTAGTATAGAATGCTGTGTACATAATTTTACATTTTGCAGATCACAGATCAAGAATCCCAACATACATTTTGCAGGACCCAGGACAGGAATGCCAGCACTGTAACTAATGTAGGGACTGGATAATAATCACAGACTGTAGTCTTCAAAGTTGGGGTCTGAACCCTAAAACCGTTTGGATGTTTTAGACTACAACTTCCATGATGCCTCACGATTCATCATGCTGGCTAGGGATCATGGAAATTCCAGTCCAAATAATCTGGTAAACCAAAGGTTTCAGATGTTTGCATAGTAACAAGAAACACCCTTCATAATGTTAGGGTATGTTTTGGTGGTTTCATGTATGCTCTCCGAGCATGTGAATGCTGTGGCTTGATAGTACAGAGCAGTGACATATTTCTCTATGAAGCATCCATGAACCTTCCATTCGGAATCACCATGCTCATCTTGTCTTTTCGATGCTGCAGCCACTGTGTGCCCCAAAACACAACATGCAATATTTCCCCATTCAGTGTTTTTCAACTTTTAATGTTCCATTGTTCTATGAGCGCACATCTGAACACAGGATGCTGAAAATATTTTTTGGATGGGACGGGACACTGTTAGGGAGAATTCTCATAATAGTGCTAATTCCCTTCACCTTAGAGACCCCCAGCAACTTTGCCTGGAGAGAGTGTGAGCCTTTCTAATCACTCTCTCATGTATTATGATGTGGGTTTTACTATTGTGTTCTTTGATTATGGAGTTTTAGACAACTCCATAGTCATAATATTTTCATTTGTGTCACACAGCATCCTCAGTGCAGTGACATAGGGGAAGCCTTTTAGGCTGTCCCAAGGTTTAAATACCTTCTCTGGGATAAACTACTGTTTCCCAGAGAAAGTAAAGTGACATTGGGCCTCCTTTACCGGGTTCCCAGAATGAGGAATTACCGGGCCATTCCGAGTATGGAGGGCCCGGTAATTCCTCCCTCTGGGAACCCAGGCCCGGACCTTCCCCATTCCTATCTGAGCACCATAGGGCTCAATGGGAATGGGAGAGGGAGCAAACAACGGGCCGATTACGAGCAGCCCGTTGTTTGCTCCCTCTTCCCCTCGCGGGACCCGGTAACAACGCCTGGTTTGACCAGGCTTTCCTTACCGGGTCCCGCAAGGGGAGCTTGTAATCATGCAGAATGGTGTTAAGGGGTCCGCACCCATTAGCGGGACCCGTTAACCCATTCCCCACAGGCCGTAATGAGGCCCATTGACTTTAACTAGTCTTTTCAAATTAATAGACCCAGCACACACTATCTTGCAATAGAGTGCTGGAGGGGTTATCTAGTATCCCCTATGTCTAGAAACACATGTAGCAGTCAAGTGCTACCCTTTCCTATCCAAATGGCTGGTGGCAGTGGTTTTACAACAAACTACCATGATTTTTCCCGACCGCGAACACCGGTAGCTAAAAATCGCGGGAGACATGTATTTCAAGATGGCGTCTGAGTCCCCTTTGTTGAAACAGGTCCCGGTCTTCTTTTTTCACCATTTCTTTTCAGAAAAGTCCTTCCAGAGTTTGTCTCTGCGTGCCAAACCAGGTTTGGTCCCTTTGATCCTACGCCTTTAGCGGGCTTCAGGACTGAAGACCACCTCTGGTGCCCGAGTGTCTGGGGTGGGCAGGAAGTGAGGGAGGTGCCGGAAACTCCCTGTGTTTAGTCTCCTAGGAGACCCAAAAGCACTCTGGTGTTATTGGCTGGCTGACTGTCCGGCAAGGACAGCCACCCTGCTGGGTGTGTGGCAGCTAGGTTGTAATGAATAGGAGTAAACTGTTTAAAAAGTGAGTCTCTTGGCTTGGTAGGCGGAGTCGACAACTGGCACGAAAGAACCAAAGATGAGCTGGAAGAGGACGGCTGCTGCAACTCCTGGACAGTTGGTTTGCCCAGTGAAGCCCTGCTGCATGTCTCAATCACCAAGTTCATCTCGACAGAGAAGCCCTTCAAGGACCCTTCTCGCTTTCAGTTGGTGGGACCAATCAACTCGTAAGCCACCTGGATACCATTCTCGCAGCTGGTTGTATTTTCCTCAGAGTGCTGCATGAAACCGAATAGCCAGGGAGAAGGACACCAGTTTGTGTGCTTGACTACAGCTACCGGAATTGAATATTTGCCTTTGCCAACTTTTTGATCAGTCCCAGTACAGTGAAGGAGTCCCCCGATGTCCTCCCTCTTGTCCCAAGAACTGAGGCTCAGGAACAGTGAGATCTACAGGAACTGCCAGGAACAGAAGTCTTCAGCTGCATCTTTTTCTTCAAAATAAGGTACTGTGAAAACCAGACGAGAGAATTTACCTCTGACTGCGAAGGTGCGTGAAACTTTGGCAACTTGCAGGCCTAGTCAGCTTGTGACCCGACATATGAAACTTTATTCTATAAACTACTTCTGAGAACCGGGGCAAAGACTTTTCTGTTTAAGTACCAGAACCGTTTTTACCTATATAAGACTCTAGCCCATTGACTTTGGCCTATCTATTGCATTGAATCAACTCCTCTGGTGAACTCAAACTATTTGCACTGTTTAAGAGTAACTGTAACATTCGTTTTTATCTTATGCCTTTTTGCTCCTACTTCTAATGCTCTGAATGCCATGTTTTCTCCTACTCCAAAGTAGTTTAAATGCCTCAGAACCTGATGGTGAGAAGTACTGTAGTATATTTTTCTGTGATATTGATTGCCTCCTTTTAGTGAATGTTTTCTAACTTACTGTTTAATAATTGTTTTACCAACAAACCTTGAGTATGAGAGTCTATTTGAATACTTGTAATTATAGACTTCTGTGTAACACCCTTACAGCTCAAATTCCCTCTTCAGATAAGCCTGGCTACTCAGCTCGCTATCAAAAACTGTGTGGTACAGACTTATACCAAAGGTTGGTTTTGCTTGCACCTGTAGTCATAGCTGTGTGTAGTGGTCCCAGAGGTTACTGCATGTGAAGTGGGAGAATGGGACAAGACCCTCCCCCAATCTTATCCAGACCATGGGATCACGGCCCACGAGACGAGTTCGTCTATTTACCAGATGATAAAATACCCTGGTTCAGAAACGTACACATAAGAGGAGCATTCCCACCAGCACGCCAAGCTCAAGCAGACGCCTGCGACATGGATGAGCTCGACTAAGAACAACAGCCACAAGTATCCACATTTGGATGACAGCTAACACATGCAACAACCAAGGCGGTAGAGCATGTGTTTTTTAGCACAACACATGTGCCCAAGAGACTTCTTGGAAAGCGCAATTAGCTAATTTGGCTTTTTGGCAAACTCCCCTCCACTCGACATAACTGTGTCCTCCCTAGTGTGAAAACGTTTTTGGGCAACACACAGTTGAGATACCCATAAGTAGTCCCCTTTGATTTTGTTGAGTCCTTCTTACAGCCATGGGCTGTGGACTATAACTTGAAATTTTCGAGTACCTACACCATTTTGCCTGTTTTTGTTTGGCAGACATACCAATACTAAGACACCCCACCCACATCCGACCGCACCTCTACAATGGCCGAAGCAAGATGCCTGGCTTTTGCTGAAGAAATGGTAGATACCATCCTGGCAATCCCCTCAATTCTAGGAGATGAAATATCCATACCAGCCCCAGGGATGGTGAATAATGAATGGAATGAGCTGGAGGTCCTGAAAAAACAATTGATAAGAACAGAACTGCACGGGGCAATAATGACAGAGTATCTACGAGCCCATGCAGCTCCCGTGGGACTGATCATACGGATAGAACCCAGAATATTCCTGGAACATATAGAGTTCAGGAAGGACTGGAGTTATATCTCTAATAAATGCACCAGGGACTGGCTGATATTAATCATCAGCACAGCCAAATCTGTGTCTGAAAAACTAATGAAGGAGATAGAAGACAAACAAGAGAACCTAAAATCTTCGAATGTCCTTGCCCAATATAAGAAGAGCTTGGAGGACCTAGAGGCCACAATGAAAGAATTTAGAGACTTTAATCTCAACAAGAAGTTACTAAACTTAAAAAAGATCTGGCGGTCTATACACAAGAGAGAATCTATCCCTATATCACAGATGCATACTATGAAGACCTGAGTGCCAATAATACCTCTACGCCAGGCCAACAAGTAAACCAACACAACAAAAAAAGAATTCATAACAACCGAGCAAGACCTAATCAATGGGCACTCTCGAGTGGAAGTTCAGGGAGTGGATCAAACACCTCAGGATCCAGCAGCTCGCTGGGTGGAACAGCCCCAGCCAACAGTGGCCCATCAAGACCTTTTTTTCAAAGAGGGCAAGGAAAAGCCAAGAACAAAGGGCGAGGCAACTGGCAACCGCAAGTGCATTGGCAGAATCAACCAACTCGAGTCACCCGCAGCAAAGGTCGCGGCCAAGGACAGGCAACAGCACCGAACGAATGAATCGACACTCTGGAAGACGGCCACAGGAGAGCAGACTTCAAACAGAATGTCCCTGTGACCCGTGACGCGCGTTGCCTGACTCTGCGATGGCCGCCGCCTCCTCCCGATGGGGCGGCCATGCTAGAGCCAGGCGCGCACGCGCGGCATACTATGGACACAGGAACAGTCTGCGAACGCCACCCGCTGAGAAACACATCTCTTGCGCGCGGCCCGTTACGCGAACAGAGACGATCGCTCCAAGGTAAGCGACCACCCGTTGCAGCTTGCCTGGGACTGTCCCTCTCCTCCACCCACTCCCTCCCCCCGAGCGTGGTGTCCTTGACTCAGACACGCGGCTCAATGTGTATACCTGGGATGTCCTCTTGTGTATGTTTGCTAAACCATTAGTGACCACGCTACGCGCGTCGCTGTAGACAGGATATACACTCAATTTGGTTAAAATAGATAGCAATTATTGTGCTGCCTGTTGTCTTTCTGAAACGATGCACTTAGGCATCATTATTGACAGTACTTATTGTCTTTTGGCCACCAGGTTTCGGGCCGTCTCACCCACCGTGCTAAGTTACCAAACCATACGGAGCGGGTAAGCCTTTTTCCCCTCGTTATATACTAATGCAGTGTTTCGAGATCGTTTTTAGATATGGCACTAGACATTTACTCGTGCCCATTCTCTCTCCCCTCCCTCCTTGTCACCCCTACAGGGAGTGTTTTTGAAGAAATACAGACGTGATTACCAGCAGGCACAGGCCCAGATGCCCTGCAAAGCCCTGATGAATGTGGCCACTAATTTGTTCCACAGAAACCGGTTGGCTAGAGAACGACCATACCTAGTGCACTACATGAACTGCACAGGTCACGTTCGTTCAGATTAAGGACCCCCTGCCCAAGTATTTAGGGGTCTTTCCTGTAATTACCTTCGGAGAGAACATTGCTGAAGCAACATTCTTCATTTTTTTACAATTCTAACCTGCACCTGTTCATCCAGAGAAAACCTATTAAAATTAATGTTAATTTTTCATTTGGATGACAGCTAACACATGCAACAACCAAGGCGGTAGAGCATGTGTTTTTTAGCACAACACATGTGCACAAGAGACTTCTTGGAAAGCGCAATTAGCTAATTTGCTTTTTGGCAAACTCCTCTCCACTCGACATAACTGTGTCCTCCCTAGTGTGAAAACGTTTTTGGGCAACACACAGTTGAGATACCCATAAGTAGTCCCCTTTGATTTTGTTGAGTCATGGATTATGTACCGCCACCCATGAACTAGGCCCGAGTAGGCCGCAAGCAAGAGTCCCCAGGCTCTCAGAACAAGAGTACAAGTGCTGACCATGCAGGATGAGCCCCCAGTGAGAGCTCACAGCCAAGGCCATGATGTTGCAACGCGCATGCCGCGATCCCAGCACCAAGGTTACACCTGTAAGTGCCAAGCCCTCAGAGACGAAATACAAATCTAATGCTCATAATTCTGCTCCAGCTACGGTCTCTCCACACGTGACCAAGCTGAACTGACAAGGTGCCAAGCTCACGAGACAGGAAGCTGCCAGGGTCCCACGTCCGGGACACAGGTTGCAACAACGAAGCGGCAAGATGGACACCTACAGCGATGGGAAAGACCTGTCCACAAGCCCATGAGTGGACCTGTCCATTGTCTGCACAAACAGATAGCTGGACATTGTTGCTAATGACAGGTACACCGCGAGCTGGAAACGGCGATGATCCCAGGCTTGGGGACTCACGGGAGAACCAATCAGAATACAGGGGAGCTTATTACTAATGCCATTACTCTTAGCCAATCACCAGGGGCCCCTGTGTAACAATTCTAAAGTAACAAATGCAAGGGACAACGCAAGCATACCACCTGACCCATCCTCATCCACTAATATTTCTTTCCATATGTAACCTATACTAACCCTACCACTCGGGGAACCAATCCAGAGTGGCAATAGGTTTTGTGCTAACTTTCCCAGGTGACGCGAGTAGCGCGTCATACTGCCGTAAAAAGAGCCTGCGAGCCCCACTACGAGTGAGAGTCCTGTCGGATGCATACGAACCGAGACTCATCCCTGCCGTTATTATAATAAACTGCAGTACCGCCTTGCTTCTTGTGTGTGTCTCATACTCCTTTTGGGGACACGGGAGGAGTTGGTGCCTCTCCAGCCCGGAGGTCCGTGGATGGCTCTGCCGGCCCCAGGAGAATCACCCTGACAAGTTGGAGGCACTGCTGAGATCGGTTGATGTCCGTTGGCCTGGTAATACAATTCCAATGCCCTTGCAGCGAGGCGACCCGGCAGCGTGGCCCCCTCTGCCGTTGCCCCCTTTGAGGACTACAGGACCATCGCGGAACTGCGAGAAGACCGGAAAGCGCAATCCGGATACTGGCCCTCGGGAGCCGATTGAGAAGTATCCCGCCCGCGGTTGGCGAGTGTCCAGACGTGGTCCAGACGAGGGGAGGTGGCGAGCCGCATGGAGGGGTGCACGCAGTCGTGCGGACCCGCATCAAGGGAACTTGGTAAGTATGACACACCCAACAAGCAATGTGACATTGTGAGGGAGGGGGGAGGAATTGTAATAAGGGCGGCGGGAGGTGTTTTTACGGTGTGTTGCAAGGATTTGATTAATAAGTGTTGACAGACGAGTGAGCGGTAGTGGGACAGGCACGAAGGCCGTCTTCTATCGCGTCACAGAGCAGGTTGGGTGGAGCCAAAAGGCACCACGTGCGGTTGCTTGAAGGCACTGATTTGTCTAGATCGCGGGCACCTGTAAAAAGGGTGTGTGGTTTTCCTATGAATTGGCGTTTTGATCAATGAATAAACGAGGATCCCTACTGATTGAGTGTAAAACTCGTTAGGTAGATGACGTTTTCCCGTAGGTGGTAGCTAGGTTGTTGCCAAGTGCGGAGGATAATTGGCTGGTTAAGCTCCCCTGGCCAGGGGTGTATCACATGCGAGGCGATGCAGCATGTGCAGTCCGATTATAAGAGTTTTGTGTTGAGTACCTTGCTCCGGGCGTAGCGAGAGGACAGCTGTGGGGTCGACGAGGGCAAAAGTATAAAACATATTGCGCGCTCCATTAATGATATAAAAAGTTCTTACCGGTAATAGTTTGAAGAAGTTGGTGACGTCACCCATAGGGCTTCCATAGGGCATCGTGGCCACACCGTATTGACCAAGGGGTGGCCAGGGGATAAGTATCGGGATAAGGGCGGCATAGAAGAGGTGGGGAGGCCACGCATGGAGAACGCCGGCAACCCTCGATTAGGGGAGGGCGAAAAGGGGAAAAGTGGCCGCGCACGGAGAATGTCGGTAACGTTGAGCAAGGTGGTTGAAAAGAGGAGGGAGAAGTTTGGGAAAAAAAAGAGGTGGGGCGGCTGTATCAGCACGTCACACAGGGCACGCAGCCGCAGGGGGCTCCATGCGCCGCAGCCGCAGGGGGCCTTACGAGTGATATCAGAGGAGGAAAAACAATAGAGGAAAAGAACTGTATATCAGCAATTGTATTACCTTTCAGCGGACGGTCGGAAGTCCCCAATTTACGGGGCCAGGTAAAGACGGTGGTTGCTGAAAAAACTTGAAGTACAACATAACAATGTCCCACGGGTCAGGGTCCGGAGGGTGGGAAAAACTCTAACTACCCCCCTCCAACATATTTGCGAAACACTATCACCTTACAAGGAGAAGCTTATCAAGTATAGTATAGACTGGACACAAGAAACAGATAACAAAATGACGACACCATGGCTGCCTAGCGGCAGTTTTGACCCATACGTCCAACACTCGCTATTCACATACATACATAACACGTGCAAGGGGTAGAAATTAGCTCATCATGTAGAGATATTTAAGTTGTGGAGAATGTTCCAGGGATCCAGGCCAGGAGCAACGGGGATGTTTACTATGGAAGGGGCAAGAGAGGAGAAGGGGAGCAAAGAAACAAAGGAGGGTAAAGAGGTGAAGGAAGAAGAAGGGGACGTGGGCATGGCGAGTAGCAATGCATCACAAGTGAAGGAGGGCATGAAGGAAGAAGGAGGATCGGTTGCAGTATCAGAAGTAAAGATGGAGAAGGAAGGGACAGACGATACGGCTCTGGCGAAAGTAGTGAAGAAGGAGGAAGGAGGATTGTACCCAGTGACGGAATTAAGAGAAGCCGCCAGGCAGTGCTTAAAGTGGGCCGGGGCCTGCCGTGGCCGGGCCCTGGCAGTCTCCAAAAAGTGGGACTGAGCCGTGGCCCTGCCGGGCCCCCGTCCTACCACAACATTGGCGGGATGCATTATCCCGTCGCGGCCGCAGCTGCGACGGGAGATGCGCCTGCAATGAAGGCAGGCAAGCTGACAGAAGTGGCAGCCAGCCACAGCAACGCTGTGACTGGCTGCCACTTCCATCAGTCGTAGTAACTGCATCTGGTGACCCCTTGCGCGAGAGGTCACCAGAGGCAGTTACTGTCCCTTTGTTTCCCCAGGTTGCCGAGGCGTCTTTAACCCTCGGCGAACCTGGGGATTCCTCGACATATTTCGAGGTTTATAAAAGATGGCTTTGAAAGTACACATTTCAATCCATCTTTTATAAAGCTTTGCCGACGGGCAATTATGTCCGTAGTCAAAGCTTTGTAAAAGATGGCTTGAATTGTGTACTTTCAAAGCCATCTTTTATAAACCTGAATGTTTTAAAAAGATGGCCTGAAAACTAGGCAAACCATAGGGTATGCACACAAATATATATAAATGTTATATATTTGTGTGCGTACCTTACTATGGTTTGTGTACTTTGCAAGCCATCTTTTATAAACGTAGAACTATGTTACATATGTCTATGTTTAGAAAAGATGGCTTGCACAGTACACAAACCATAGTAAGGTACGCACACAAATATATAACATTTATATATATTTGTGTGTATACCCTACGATTTGCGTACTTTTTAGGTCACGCCCCTCCCACAAGCCACGCCTCCAAATGAGGCCCCCCCCTCGATTTCTTACCCCACTTAAAGCCCTGCCGCCAGGACACAATTAACAGCTGCTGAGGGTTATTCAAACCCCGCTTACAGCCCTCCACCTTACGCCCCTAATGATAGCTACCAGAGGGGGGCGTCGGCAGCGGCGGGCACGTTAGGATTAAACACAATACAGGTCGGCACAGGGGGAGGGAAGGAAAGTGGAGAACATGTTGCAAGCATAGGACCAGATGAGTGGATAGCAGCACAGGTACTCCTAAAGCTCTGAGGGACACTAACAAGGGAGGATGAGGACGCAGTGAGGAAAACGAAAGAGGAAGAAACGGACAAAACGCAGACAGGGACTGAGGTGAGTATTGCAGAGGAAGGGCGACTGTCACAAGCAGAGGAAGAGATGTTGGAGGAAAGGCTGGCTGAGCTGAAAGAAGTACGAAGTGATCTGATTAGACAGTACGAACAAGAAACACGGGGAAGGAAGAAGGAAAGAAAAGAGAGTAGGGAGGCGCAGGAGAGGATGAGGGAGAGATTGGCGGAGAGAAAGAAGGAAGCAGAAAGGATGAAAGGGATACAGCGAGGGTGTCACGTATGGAGCAGCGGGAAATCAAAAGGAAGGAGGAGGAAAAGGAAATGGAAATGTGGAAAAAGAAAATATTGTCTGAAAGCGCCCGGAAATATGAAGAAGGTAAAGTAATAGAGAGCATATTGAAAAGAGGAGGGGCAAACTGGGGAAGATGGGAAGAAGACAAAAAGATACTGGCAAAGGTAAGTGATGAAGCAATGAAGGAATTACGCAAGAAGAGAGAGGAAATAGGGGGTGAAGTATTGGGAAACGAGGGAAGGGAGAGAGGAGATAGGAGAATGGAGCATGAAGTAAGAACTTACACCCACCAGGACTCGGAGGTACCTACAACATCAACACAGGGAACAACTATTAAAAGAGGAGAACATAACAAAGGGAACTTGATCAATTTAAAGACGGTTACAGTGGGGGGAAAACTGACAGACTGGAGATTGTCTTTCCTTGATGAGTTTTGCAGCGAGGAGGATGGATGTTCGGGAAATAATTGAGGATATGACAATAGGGAAAGCTTAGATAAACTGTACATCACACGGGTAAATTGCGAGTCACCTTGGGCATGCGGGAAACGGGAGGAGGAAAAGACGAGCGAAGAACACGTAAGAGAAGTAGCAGGGAGAACGCCACATTCAGTAACACCAACGCCACGCCTACCTCGCCCACCAACACCATGCCCACAGCACACTCCATATGTTGACAGACTCAGAGATCTCCCGGGACGTAGACAGGAAGAAAGGACGAGCACGCCAGCGGTGAAACGCGAGGGTAACACAAGAGGGAGGGAGAATGAAGGGGACGACAGAACAGATAACTGTAATGATCTAATGATAGGATCACATGACACAGAGGAAGAGGATGAGTACACTGATATAGCCCCACGAGCATTAGGGGAAATGAACGTGGAAAACTTAATGCCACTCCTAGAGAGGGGAGGGGCCAGACCACAATATGTCCCATGGAAGCATGCTGACAAGGAAAACATAAAGTGCAGACTCCCCTCCCTAAGTCGGGGAGCTGAGAAATGGATATATGAAATGGAGAAACACACTGCAGGACAAAAACTAGCGGTGGTAGATATGAAAGGGCTCCTAGTATCAATATAAGGGGATGCCTCAGATGACATCTGGAGAAGGGCAGGCTTCCCAGGGGTCACAGTAACAGATACGTGGCATGATGGGGCACCATTTGCCAACTGCAGGCACGCGCTGTGGCAGGCATTAAGGGTTCAGTACCCAGACACATCAGACATAGGAGCAATTACATCACGCAAAATGCGTGAGAATGAAGATCCTATTGATTACATCCAGGAGATTCAGGAGAAGTGGCGCTTGGAAACTCGGGAGCCGTGGGATAAAACATTAGCAATTTTCTACCCTATACTAATACAAGGTCTCCCGAACCAGTTCAGAAACAGCTGAAGAAAATTGTGGGGATGGAAGTTAAAGCTTGACCAGAAATACAGCTAACTATAGTGCATCACTGTAGGATGTGGCAGGAAAAGATTAAACAAAAGGAGGAAGGTAGGAAGGCAGAGGAGGCAAAACTGGTACAGAAGAAGCTATCCAAATACGCCATGGAGGTAGCACTATTGACAACATCTGTGGTAGCCACACCAGCACCTACTGAGGCCATAGTTGCACAAGGCACGACACAACAACATGTAGCACATATTCAGCAGCCAGCACAAATAATAACACAACAAATGCCCCCGCCCCCACCCTACACGGCAAACACAGCAGGGGGATACATGCAAATGGGAAATGGATACTATAACAACTACAGAGGAAGGGGTGGACTGATGAGAGGAAGGGGCTATGGCCAACATGCACAGCAACAAGGGGGGGCATTCTGGGGATACTACTCAAACGGGCGGCAAGGGTATCAGGATAACACAGGGAACTTTCCATGGCAGGCCAGGGAGCCACCAACATGTTAGGTTTGTGGAATGGTGGGACACATGTCGCGCACATGTAGAATGAGACCCTTCCTACCAGCTTGGGGGGAGCTGGGGCAACAAGGGCATATGGGGGAGCAACTAGTTTACCAACAGCAGCAAGGAACACAACAGTGCACCCCGCAACAACAAGCGTCCACGCAACAATCACAGCAACAGATACAACAGCATACTGCACCACAACCACAGGCACAACCACACGCTACACCGCACCAACAGGTACAGGCATACACACCACCACAACAACAGGTAGTAGTAACACAACAGCACCAGGTACAACCAACGCAGAAGCTTACCCAGATACAAGACAATCAGGCGTCAACAACTGGTACACAACGCCAACAAACACAGTTGGGGAAGGTGACCATATTGGAGCATAACCCTTACACAGGTAGTGGTCAGTCACTATATCCACAATAGGACAGCCCACAGATGTCTTGATGTGTCCCATCCTATCGGTAACACCTAACACTGCGGAGGAACCATGCATACAGGTAGCAATAGGTGACAAAAAATGTTCCTTCCTTGTTGACACCGGGGCCACTAGGTCCTACATAAGGGAGGGCAAATTTAAACTGTCAGGTGAAGCCATGCACACTCAAGGATTCTCTGGGGCTCGAGGGTTGGTTCCCTTCACTGATAACATCTCCTTATCTATAGGAGATCACGACATGTCTCTCCCGCTCCTGTATTCGAAGCAGTCACCAGTAAACATTCTTGAGAGGGACATAATGAGCAGATTGAACATGGCAATTTCCTTCACGGAGAACGGCATAATCTGCTCCACGCCAGGAATAAATATGCTCACAGCCCGACAAATATTGCAAGCTTACTGTGGCCAAACAGTGACTCGGGCTGAACCTGTAGATGGAGAACTATTTCAATATGGGACAGACCTGGCATTTGCTTGGATGCCTGGGATTGAGGGCAAGATCTGGAGGAGGCCAGCAGCATACTTGTTCAGACCAGAGACCCCGGCAAGTGAACCAGAGGGGAAGATAATTTCAGTGAGCATCTAGAGTATCATGGCAACTGCAGATTACATCGCAGTGCATGCCCAAGACAGAGAGGAGAGGGCCTGGAGAGCAGTAATAGCACTGGCTGAGGGGTGCAGGCTCACGCAGGTGTCTGATGAGGATCTCTTCTCTGACAATCAAGAAGGAGAGATGGTGTTTATGATGAGTGTTGTCATCTGGCTACGGGTGACATACAAGCAAGTGGCACTTAAAATGTCAATGGCACTAGAGGCTCCTGCATCCACACCAGTACCATTTTATGAGGAAGACATGGCAAAAGTACCAGCATCACTGTGGACCACCATTCCATATGACGTGGGCTGCATAAAGAGCATTGGAGGAGTAAAAATAAAATTGAAAAAGGGAGCAATATTACCTAGGGTAAAGCAGTACCCACTATCAAAAGAGGCAGACGAGGGCATATATGAAACAATAACAGCATTGATAAGCAACGGTATATTAGTACCATCAGAGTCACCATGTAACCCATCCATGTATACAGTGCGCAAAGCAAAAGGAGGGTCTTGGCGTTTCATCCAGGACCTTAGGCCCTTGAATTACATTGTAGAAGCAGAGTACCCCATAGCAGCAAACCCAGCCACAATACTATGTGGAATACCAGCAGAGGCATCACGGTTTACTGTAATTAACCTCAAAAATGCCTTTTTCTCGATACATCTACACCCAGATTCACAAGACCTCACAAGCTTCACATACAGGAACACAAAATGGAAACATACAAGGCTGCCTCAAGGGTACTGTGAGTCACCATCCATCTTCACCAGAATAATACAGATGGATTTAGGGAATTTCGAAATGGAGAGCACAGTGCTGCAATACGTTGATGACATCATCATTTGCAGCACCACTGAAGAAAGATGTAGGGAAGACTCTGTAAAGATGCTCACAGTGTTGGCTGAGAAGGGGTACAAGGTGGACAAAGGAAAGTTACAGTACTGTCAGGAACAGGTACTGTACATTGGCCAACTTATCTCTCAGCATGGAAGGAGCATTGCACCACAAAGAGCACAAGCAATAACCAACACACCACAACCACAGACAGTGAGAGAACTACAGCAATTTCTGGGCCTATGCAACTATTGCATGGCATGGGTTTTTGACTACAGTTCTTACATAGGACCCCTGCTTGAGGCCCTCAGAGATGCACAAAAAGGGGACAAAATGTTGGGGTGGACAAGAGAAATGAAAGAGGCGTGTGATTAATTGAAACATGCTATATCTACAGCACCTGTGCTAGCCACTCCGAACTATGAACACCAATTTTTCATTTTTTCACATTGCGTCTCAGCAGTAATGAAGGTAGTACTGACACAGAAAACAAGCATGGTCCACAAGTCCGTAGCCTTCTACAGCGGCTACTTGGACCCTGCAATGTTAGGCCACTTCCCTTGCGAACAAAGCCTGGCTGCCGCATTTTTGTGGTGGAAAAATCATCATCGATAACAATGGGATGCCCGACCACACTATTTGTGGAACATGCCCTCTTTGCCATTTTGAACAAGCCTAAATCCACACTGACCACCCAGAGTGAATTGACAATTCTAAGGTGCAGCAATGTGAACCCGGCAAGATTCATAGCTGAGGTAGTTGAGGAGGGTGACTACGCTAATGACTGCACACAAGCCATTGAACTTTACTCCAGCACAAGAAGAGTTGAGGAAAATGCCCTAGAAGGGGGGAAATAATGTACATTGATAGGTCATCGACGATAGACCTACGCGATGCTGTTAGAAGGACAGGAGCAGCAGTGGTTAGGTTGACGGAAGACTGGATGTATGTGCCAGTAAAATGTGTCCAAGTACCCCAACATTATTCGGCACAAGCCACAGAGCTACTGGCCCTAATATTGGCATTAAGGGAGAGTTCTGATAAAAGAGTGACAATATACTCTGACAGTGCATACGTCACGTCAACAGTCCACTCAGGATTAATAAAATGGCATAGGAGAGGATTCAGAAGAGCAGATGGTACGCCAGTACAACATGCTCTATTACTGGCAGAACTAATTGAAGTAATTAATGACCCGAAAGACATAGTTCTGGTTAAGTGTCAGGCCCACACCAATGGGGATGACCCTATCTCAAAAGGTAACGAAACAGCAGGCGCACATGCCAAGCATGCTGCGTATTTTGGAGAAATGTGGACCCCCCCCAGAAAAGGAAAAAGATAGGGGGAGGATGGGAGTGAGACAAATGTTGATGAGGATGGGTATACACACATCCCTGAAGCGCAGATACTAGAATTACAGGCAGCAGCACCTATGGCAGAAAAGGATCTATGGGTAAAAAGAGGATGCACAATGTCCCCTACAGATGCATTGTGGTGTCAGAGCAATACAGGAAAGGTAGTGATGCCCCTAGTATTACTAAAACAGCCCTAGCTCAGCTACACCATCCAGCGCACACAGGAAAGGAGGTGATTGCAGCACGGATGAAGGAAGCTTGGTTTTGTCCTGAGCGAAATTCACATGTTGCAGCATTTATCAGCAATTGCTTAAAGTGCCAACAGTTTACAGCCGGTCACACGCTGCAAGTGATAAAAGGTACTATACCCCGGCCTGAAGGACACTTCCTGCACTTACATATTGACTACGTTGACATGATCAACGTATGTCAAGGACAAAGACACATGATTGTAGTGGTGTGCCCATTCTCAAGGTGTATTGAGGCTGGACCCTGCTCCCATGCGGAGGCATCCAGAGCAGCCACATTCTTGGTGAGGGAAGTCTTGCCAAGATGGGGAGTGTGTGAAGTGCTGCAGTCAGAAAATGGCCCACACTTTGCTAATGAGATGTTCGAGCACATAACTGCAATGCTCGGCATAAAACATAAGTTTGCATGCACATACCACCCGCAGGCTAACGCTACCTGTGAATGCCTAAACAGCCTGCTAAAAGAAGAAATAGCCAAGATACAGCAGACAACTAAGAACATTTGGTTGTACTGCCTTCCCCTGGCTCTGTTTGAGCTGAGGAATAGGCCAGGATCGGACCACCACCTCACTCCCCACGAGGTGGTGACTGGATGTCAGATGCGCCTTCTATTAACACCAACATCAAGGGCCTTCACCGACCACAAAAGTTCTGCAAATGTATTTGGTGATGAAATGTATCAATACTTGTCTTCCCTGATTACTAGTGTTGCTTTTATCTCTCAACAGCTCGAGTGCATGCGGGGCGGGTCGAAAATCACCCAACCAGAAGGAAGAAATGAGGAACAACAGCAGCAAAAACAGTGCACAATTGCGGAAGGAGACTACGTTCTCCTCCGCAACTTCAACAGGAGGTGGAACGGCCCCAGGTTTACGGGGCCCCACTTAGTGGAAGCAGTAGCTCCCAGAGCAATTACAATAGTTGACAAGAAGGTCTGGAACCACCTTCACGACGTCAAGCCCTACAAAGGCCAGACCCGCTCTCGCGTTGACGACAGGGCCACCGAAAAACAACAGCATCAGCAACACCAACAACAGACAAAGACACAGTAACCGCAGACAAGGACAATTGTGACACTGCCCCTGACCTCTCCCCAGCCACAGACACAGCCATAGACTTTGGACAATCACCCATAGCCCACCCCATGGTCACAAGATCTCAAAGCAAACAAAGCTCCGCCCCGCCCAGCCCCGTCCCTGCCATCACCGAATAAAGGAAATTGTATAACAAACTGGAATGTTGCACACACACATATAAACATGTGTACGTTATCTCTCCCCTTTTTGTCCCGCACATGCAGGCACCGCATATTACTGTATTGTTTAGAAAGTGTAGTAACGTTGTGTTCTGCCCAGGAGTAAATGCTACCCACAGATGAGAACACCCCTGAGACCCTGTCACACCCATTTGTATACCATATAAAGAGGTCAAAGTATATTTAAAAGAGAAGGGTATGCGTGTACTACAACACGTTCATTTTGGCCATAGAACAACAATTACCACATCTCCACGAGCACTTACCAGCACTGAGAGATAGGTCACTAAGACTAGCATGGGAACAGCTTTTCGCCTGGGCACTAAACGACTACCTCATAGGCAGAGCTTGATTAAAAAAACTAACAAAATAACGCACATTTTCAGAATTTTCAGGCGGGCATCTTTAACATTGCAAGAATAAGCTGCAGGACCGCAGCAAAGGTAAGAGCAAAAAATGCCAGTGAGATTAGCTATTGTAATAAAATTAATAGGCGTGTTGGTTGTCACTGATCTATTGGCTGCTTCTGTCTGGCAGAAACACTACGCTTATGATGTGATGGCTGTACCCCAAACTAACTCACCCCTTCCCACAGCTGCAACAGGTACGGTTTCAGGTGGTACAAGTAACACCAGAAGTAAGGAACACAGGGTTAAACGCAGCACATATGGAGATGATAAGGGAATTGACACATACCTCACAGACTCAGCACACATCTCGAACAACATGTGGTATCAGCACATGACCAAAATTGGTAAGCAGACAACTGAGGGCAACTGCTATGTTTGCTCGTTGATCCCATACGCTATGAGCGCATCAAGAACATTTGTAGCCACTGAAGTACCAGCAAAGACAGTGGAATGTCTGATATATTTGGCACTCTTCCAAACAAAAGGATGGTTTCAAGGGACAGTGGTGACACTTCAATGGAAAACAAGGGATACATATCCATACGAAAATAATTTCATCAAAACATATTTGATGTACCACAAAAGAAGCCTCCATACTGAAGCTTTCAGATACATGACAGATGGCCCCGAATAAGGAGAAACTAAGAAAGTAACGTTACAATACCTGCCGTGCGATTGGTACGCAAACGAATTTGCTGGTGAACAAGGGTGTTGGGAAAGACCTCTAATAACTATAACTGGGAAAGTATATACAAATGAAGGGTGGGAAATAGCAGTGGTTGGGAGCAACATGGTAACAAGAGAAAATATTACCTCCATAAAAGAGCACAACGACAGATGTTGGATGACGTGGGGAAAATATGTACCGATGTTAACATGGCTGGAGAAGGACGAAGATCCAATAACTATACTACCACTCACAGCACCCGCACTGTGCTATCAACACAACGGCGATGTGGGATGTGGGTTATAACACTAACTGTGAAAACACGATGGAAATACCAGAGAGGGGTGTCGGCACAGCAGTCATAATGGACCACTATTGGCCATGCGGTGATAAGGCGCACCACACCTTGCCTTCATCATGGAATGGAATATGCACTATGGTGCACATCAATGTGCCATCCCAGGTTGTGCCTCAGAAACACGTCAACATGGCCAACTTTCCCCAGATGGACAAAGGAAACAAGAGGAGGAAAAGATCAGTAGAAGTAGAAGAAGGTGACGAGAACAACAACAATAAAGTTTTGCCAAGAGTGAAAAGACAAGGAAAACACCTGACGGGAAACTACCTGTGGGGAAGATCAGAAACAGCTCTCACCTCCATCCCACCAGAACACAGGCTATTCAGCAGAGCAGCAATGTTCTTCTCATCAATAATACACCGAGGACTACAGGCATATGCAAATGCAAAATGGTTGCAGATCACCAGATGGGAGCTGATGATGACAATAAATTCGACAGTAAAGGGATTCAACGCAATAAAAGAAGAAATGAGAGCAGTAAGAATGGTAGCACTGCAAAACAGGTATGTGCTAGACTTTCTCACAGCAATGGAAGGAGGAGTTTGTGTAAAAATAGGGCAATCATGTTGCACATTCCTCCCTGCTAATGATGCAGACAATGGAACACTTACTGAAGCAGTATCACAACTTACCCTGCGGCACTCCAAAATGGTGGAAGAAAGTAAAGGAGTAGAGAAAGACGGCAGCTGGTTTTCGTTCCTATGGTCATGGATGCCTTCATGGCTATCAGATGGGCTGAAGATAACAGTAGGATGCATAATATTGGCTGCAGCTGTGTTGATCGTAATAAAGTTTTGGAAAGCTAGAAAAGCATGTACAACACACGAAATAATGGAGATGGTAGGCATGCACGCCTTACTGCCAGCCGATGATGGAAAGCACACTGACATGATAATAAAAGAAAGAGAGAGGCTGCGCAAACAGATCCTTGACAACCATATGGATCCACCATCTGTGAAGGTGGAAAACCCAAGAAACCCAAGGAGCTATGTTGGAAGATGGGTATACTGCAAACCTGGCGGCGGTTCCGTTTACATGTACTGGTCATTTGAAGATCATGTCAACCACTATGGGCACTTGGCTGGAATAACTAAAGTATGGAGATTGAAAGGAGATAAGGAAAAGGATGAGTTTGTGGTCGACAAGTCGACCAGAGGGGGGACTGAAGTGGGAGAATGGGACAAGACCCTCCGCCCAATCTCATACAGACCATGGCCTAGAGGATCACGGCCCAGGCACCCCCCACAATACAAGTTTGTCTATTTACCAGATGATAAAATACCCTTGTTCAGAAACGTACACATAAGAGGAGCATGCCCACCAGCACGCCAAGCTGAAGTTGACGCCTGTGACATGGATGAGCTCGACTAAGAACAACAGCCACAAGTATCCACATCGTTAGAGATGCCATAACGACATAACCAACAGACGAGAACACATGTGCCACCATGCACACTTGTCACTCACACACCAACCTACACGAAGAACATACTCAGTGCTATGACGTAGGTGACAGACACACCCACTGACGTGCATTGTTATTTTTTTTTACATAGGCCTTTTTACAGCACTGCAGAAACGCAAGACGCTGAAGAGCCCGTGTACAAGCTTGCTGACGCTTCTTCCGCCACCCATCCCTATGACGACACCACCATGTATATCTAATGCTGCGTGTGACACTCTGTCACCCCGCTATATCCATGCTATGGATTATGTACCGCCACCCATGAACTAGGCCTGAGTAGGCCGCAAGCAAGAGTCCCCAGGCAGGAGCCTCGCAATGAAAATCCTCTCAGAACAAGAGTACAAGTGCTGACAATGCAGGACAAGCCCCCAGCGAGAGCTCACAGCCAAGGCCACGATGTTGCAACTCGCATGCCGCGAGCCCAGCGCCAAGGTTACACCTGTAAGTGCCAAGCCCTCAGAGACGAAACACAAATCTAACGCTCATAATTCTGCTCCAGCTACGGTCTCTCCACACGTGACCAAGCCGAACTGACAAGGTGCCAAGCTCACGAGACAGAAAGCCGCCAGCGTCCCACGTCTGGGACACAGGTTGCAACAACAAAGCGGCAAGATGGGAAAGACCTACAGCGATGGGAAAGACCTGTCTACAAGCCATGAGTGGACCTGTCCATTGTCTGCACAAACACATAGTTGCAAATTCTTGCTAATGACAGGTACACCGCGAGCTGGGAACAGCGATGGTCCCAGGCTTGGGGGCTCGCGGGAGAACCAATCAGAATACTGGGGGGCTTATTACTGACGCCATTACTCTTAGCCAATCACCAGGGGTCCCTCTGTAACAATTCTAAAGTAACAACTGCAAGGGACAACCCAAGCGTACCACCTGACCCATCCTCATCCTCTAATATTTCTTTCCATATGTTACCTATACTAATCCTACCACTCGGGGAACCAATCCAGAGTGACGATAGGTTTTGTGCTAACTTTCCCAGGTGACGTGAGTAGCGCGTCATACTGCCGGAAAAAGGGCCTCCGAGCCCCACTACGAGTGAGAGTCCCGTTGGATGCATACGAACCGAGACTCATCCCTGCCGTTATTATAATAAACTGCAGTACCGCCTTGCTTCTTGTGTGTGTCTCATACTCCTTTTGGGGACAAGGGAGGAGTTGGTGCCTCTCCAGCCCGGAGGTCCGTGGATGGCTCTGCCGGCCCCAGGAGAATCACCCTGACAGGTTGGAGGCACTGCTGAGATCGGTTGATGTCCGTTGGCCTGGTAATACAATTCCAATGCCCTTGCAGCGAGGCGACCCGGCAGCGTGGCCCCCTCTGCCGTTGCCCCCTTTGAGGACTACAGGACCATCGCGGAACTGTGAGAAGACCGGACAGCGCAATCCGGGTTTTGGGGACACGGGAGGAGTTGGGGTCTCTCCAGCCCGGAGGTCCGAGGACGGCTCCGTCGGCCCCAGGAGAATCACCCCGACACATGCAAACTTTGCCTAACAGACACTTTACCACATTTGCCTGTGACAGGTGGGGATGGGAAGAATAACAGGTGGTGGTTAAACAAGGGATGTGAGGGTACGTTGCTGTGGAAGGGGTGCTATACCATGTGGTATAGGGATAGGGATATAGGAGGCATAGCCCACCCAAAGGAATTGTCATGGTAGCATGCAATGATATGTCCCTGGCAGCCACGTGGCATAGATCCCTTAGTTCAGTGAGCACACTTCGTGGGAACAGGGGCATGTTGAGAATGCCTTCAATTGATCATTTTTGAATATCGCTTTTGTACATATTTGCACATGGCTCGGCTGCTCCCCACCACCAGCCCTGGGAGCATCGAGTCAAGGTCCATTAGGCAATTGATTGGAAACAGCAGAAACGTTGATGTCTTTGAAGGCGGGGTGATGACCGCTTTAATGGTACACCATGTTACACCAAAGTGAAGGTGCTGGTCTGATAGAAGGTCTTGCTAGAGGGGAGAGGCCAAGTCTGTTGTCCCTGGTCCACAATTGTCCACCAACTAACCAGGGCCCCCTCAAATGGAAGCAGCTTAAAATAACGTGTGCATGTGCCATGTTGCTGTTAGAGAAGTCTGACGGGGAAAGGCGAGACAATTCAAGAGTAGGGTTCTTGGAGAGCAGGTGGGCAAGATGGTGGGTGAAATAACAATAGAGAAGGGGCAACAACTGGTAATTAGGTTATAACACACAAGAATCGTGTTGTTGGCTGGAGGCTGGAGGGAGCATACACTGTACTTTAGCCTAAGATAGATAGAGTGCTGGTAAGATGTTTCTGTTACTGTTTTACCCAGATTACTGGTGCTGTGCGTTATTTGACACATGTCGCAATCTTTCTGACGATACAAGGCCCTTTGCTACAGCGACATACCTCTGGTTTATGGCAGGGGCCAGTGCATTAAGCTGGAACACACTCTGCCAATGTGTAAAGGGTTTTCCAGAGCTGAGAATCATTGCTGATTTTGTAACTGTTAAAATGGAATAGTAAACAAAAAGAGACACACTCAGTGTTGCAATGAGCCTTGCATACCGTGGTATGGGGAATTGTGATGTGTGCTTTAATCAGAGTGCAGTCTGATGTATAAGACTGGAATAATGCTTCCCTGCACTTCGCCAGGCGTCATCTTCATGGCGCTGCTTGCAAAGTGGTAAGTGCATTCGCCTCTGGTGGCGCAAAGCAGGCGGAGCTTGCTCTGACTCTCACCTCCTCCAACGCCTTTTGGAATAGTTTTTTTTTTTTTAAATGTATTTTGGTGCTTTTGTTATCTTCAAATGGTATCCTGTTCATTCATCGACAGTAATTACTTTGTGGTAATTTACTACAAAGTAACTACTTTGAAATGACTTCGACTAATATTGGTATTTAAGAGTTAAGGGGTAAAAAGGGGATGGGGAGGTTTTTGGGGAGGGCTAGTAATGAAAGGGGTGGGGGGGCGTCAACATGTTTTAAAAAAAAGAAATTACATTTTGAAGTAATTACTTCATTGTAAATTACCAATGAGTAATTGCTGGCCATGAAATGACAAGGAACCGCTTCAAACAACTCAAATGCAAAAACAGAAAATAATAAACACAACAATAATAATTGGAGTACAAAAGACAATACCGTTCTGGGTGCTTTTTCCATTTCTAACTTTTCTCGCAGTTTCTTCGAATGTTGGGTTTAATCAGCGGCTTTACAGGCAGTGGGGTGAGGACGCACGACTCATATGGAGAGAATAACCGCCTGCCAAGTGCCTGATACTACCTCTAGCTAATTGCAAGTTGTTCACACCTTGCACAGTTTCATATGGGACCCAGTTGCTTTTAGGTGCCAATGTCTGGGGAGGGGGGGTTGGCAGAACGTAGGGCAGATTGAAGTAAATACCAGGGGTTGATTCATTAAATATTTTGCACGGTGCAAAGCACTTTTCACTGGTGCAAAGTTACTTTGCACTGCCCTCAAACACGCTGATTCATGGAACAGTGCAAAGTGTCTTTTTGCCGTGCAAGTCTCTTTGTACAGCAAAAATACACTTTTCAATTCATGGAACAGTGCAAAGTGTCTAGTGACTTTGCACGGCAAAAAGACACTTTGCACTGTTCCATCAACCAGGGTGTTTGTTGGCAGTGCAAAGTCACTTTGCACCAGTGAAAAGTATTTTGCACCATGCAAAATATTCAATGAATCAGGCCCTAAATGTGTGCAATAGTGTCCAATTGCACATTTTCTGACCATATTAAAAGTAAAAATAATGGGTCAGGTCAAATCCTGGTCCTCAAATCTACCACTGGTGCAATAGACAGGCTTCAAGCCCTACAGGCCCAGCTGCTACAGGGAAGGTTGAACATCTAAACACCCATGTTCTTGAAAGTAGGCTTATGTTTTACTCGCCTTCCATTCATCACATGCCTTTGGCCATGGCCAGTGCATTCGGGTACAGGTGCATCCGCCCTTATTGAATGGCAAGAAGCCACTTAATGGCAAAATGATAAACAGCTTCTCAAAAGCAGTGCATGACCTTTCTTGAAGATACGTTGGGGCCAAACTAACTGTAGACATCTCTGACAAATGATGTCGCCTATTCACCTGATTAAAAAAGGAAGGAATGATAGCTCAGGGGCAACGCGTTTGTCTTGGAAGAAAGACAAGGCAGCGCAACTCAGGTCCGAAAGCCGATTGCGTGCTTCGAAACCACTCATTGGTATTAAGCGTGTTATAAAAGAACAATTATAATTATAATAATCACTTTCAGGTGCTTCTAATAAGCCACATGATAGCAATAAAAAAATGTAGGTTCAAGGAGAAAGTAGCCATCCACTTATTTTCCCTTCCAATATTACCTCATATCTAGACATCACCGTGTATCACAATTGTAGTGATTAAAAAGTGTACTACTGGTTGTAGAGGGGGAAATGGAGTGCCTGGACCACTGCATGATGTTATGCAGTGCACTGCCAGCGGCAGGTCCCCTTGGTTACCAAAGGACTGAGAATGATTGCTTAACCCTTTGCTTAATTTGTAAAGAAATGATTCTCTTTACAACTGATCAGATTATCATAAGTACTCTAAGGATGTCTGTACATTGGTGACTGGACATGCGCACAGATCTATACAGACAGACATCTTTACCTGAAGACTGAACCTCTCCTTGGCCCTCATTCCGAGTAGGGCGGTAAGGGATACCGGGCACCGGTAAGGAGACCGGTGCCGGTAATCCCTTACCGCGCTACTACGAGGTCCCTTAGCGGGTCCCTTCCTTAATGCCTGGTCTGACCAGGTGTTATGGACGGGACCCGTTAAGGGACCTGGGTGCAAATAATGGGCTTGGCATATGCCGGCCCGTTATTTGCGCCCTCCCCATTCCCATTGAGCCCTATGGGGGCTCAAATGGGAATGGGGAATGGTTTGGTGAATGGGGACTACCACCAACCTCGGAATGAAGGCCCTTGTCTGCAAAATCCAGCGAGGGGAGAAGCAGGATTGCCCTCAGACCTCATTTAGTGACAGATGTAACAGCCAATTTAATTTAATTCTGAAAACAAGGGTAACTCTTTTATTATGACTACCATATATACTAGAAGTGATCATTAGAAATTAACAGAGTTACATTTGAAAAGGACCTTATTTACAATGTTGGCAGAAATCTTTTCATTAATAGCATTATTTGGCAAAAATACGCACCATTTTGTCTCTGGAAAGGGTTGCGCTCAGATTAAAACCAATTGTATCCTGTTGTTTCCACAGAGTAATTTACTTTGGTGTAATATACTTTGTCGAACTTACTTCGAAAAATACATTTTTAAGTATTTGTGGGGTAAGGGGTGAAAGGCGGGTGGGGAAGGGTTTGGGGTGTGGTGGTAGAGAAGGATAAACGGGGAATGGAGGGAACTCCCCCAAAACAAAAATCCAAGTATTTTCAAAGTAATTTCAACGAAGTTGAGTGCATCGAAGTAATTGGCATTGTTGAAATGACTAGAACCTAACCAATGTTCTGTTTCTTCTGTGAACTCCAAGTCAATATTACTTTTCCATACTGCCCACTTTTTGATTAGTCATGGTCCCAAATTGTGTATTTGTGACACTATGCATTGTGCATATTAAACAGAATTTTGAACCATACGCTCATGTCCCTTACAAAAACCCCAGCACCCTGCTCATTGCCTATCCGTATCCCCCAAACCTCACCTGATACGGACAATGCACCCAAATTATGATGACGGCATTCCTGCAAGACACACTCGCTGGCAATGAATGTATACAAATATCAGCCCGGCCCCCACCTGGGAGATGTGTCTGTCACTGAAGGTCTCATTCTACAATTAACCATAAACACAGGACCCCACAATTTAGTGATATCTGAATATTGGGGTTCTTCTCTGGTTGTTCAGCTGTCCGCAATGGCTGAGGTGACTCTTGCAAATGCACACCTGACAACGCAACTGTCACTAAAGGAGAGAAAGAGAACAAAGAGAGAAGGAAAATGAGAAAAAGAGTGAAGAGAGACATACCGGGGGATGGAGAAGAAGCGAGAGAGGACAGAGAAAAAGAGGAGAGAGAGAGAAGTATACCAGAATATAAAAACTCCAGATACAACTAGTTATCAGTATTTTGATTTAGTTATTGGACACCATTAACCTTTTTTTTTATATTAAAGGCAATGACACCCAGGCTGCTAGGCATTTCTGTAGGTGAGAAGTGTGCCTACACACACTACCGCAAGTGATTCCCTAATACAAAAGAGTTCATCGCACTACAAATCAACTCTTAAAACACATTACACCACTACTTTACAATACTTGCTTTCAGTGTTAGTTTGCTTGCCTCCATGCAATAGTTAAAGTAACTCTTATGTAGTAGTTTGATTGAGGACTTTGTAGTATGGAATTACTTAATTTGAACTAAGTGTTGAAAGCTAAAATTGTCAATCCTCATGTAGGCCACATTTCGGGAAATGGTTTGTACAGGAATGCTGACATTCCTAAGTTTATAAACGTTGCCTTTCTATAGGTACTAAAGTGATTATTCAATGTCCTAATAAAGTGGTGCTGACATGCTTTAGGATGCTGGTGCCCGATGATTGGAAGTGGCTTGCCTGGTATTGATGGCTACATGCAGAGTTCGACTACATGCCCTGCTTCTCCAGTCTCCTGGGCTGCTTATTTGTTAGAAGAACTTGCATGTCACTGTTAGGGAGATGTATCACTTTTACGCTTTATCCCCTCTCCTAGTGAGACCTGCAGCACTTTCTGCTGGACTTCAGGGCCTTGCAGTGTTGCTGGAAAAACGTTGGGTTCTCTTTTGAGATATTTTCTTTATCCTTAGAAACCACCGTTCTTAAGGATAGAGGGATACTTGGTATCCTTCCTAAAACTGAATACTAGGCGAAATTAGCACACACCACCTTAAGTGGAGTGCTAAGGAGATAACTAGTATCCCCCTTCTATCTGCACCTGTGATGTTTTAGTCACATAGACAACACTCTAGTTATGGCTGGTGGCAGTGGACGTGTTCTACCAACTATTGTGCTATTTCTTTTACCAAAGACTGTATTCACAGTCTTGGTTGTGCGCAATAGGGTCACATATTTTTTTTTGTTGCCATTTCTATCCTGGTTGTTCTTTGTTAGACCTTTTCTACCCTTCTGTGAAGGTGAGGTCTATGTGTGCATTGTGTCTTTGGCAGGAACCCTTGGGTGCCCCTATCTAGGCTCAAGTGGGTCTGGGCAGGCAGAAAACGAGGAGGAATTATTCACTCCACTGCCCTTTGTCTGCCTGAGTGCCTGACTGGAGCCAGTTCCCACTGTGGGGCTGGCTGTCCTGATTGGACATTCACCCACCCCATTCTTTAAAATGCTGAGAGAGTTTGCAGAGGAGTGTGTGGGAAAACTGAATAAAAGGTGAGGTTCCTGAGGTGAAAGGCAAGTCGACCCCTGCAACAAAGGAACCAAAGCTGAAGATGACAAGAGATGCCTGCAGACTCTACCAATCACTGTGAAGCAACCACTGCTGTCCTGACCCATTTTTCTAATTGACAGTGGAGCCCCGGAGAGGAAGACTCCTTCCCTTTGGCTGATGGGACCATCCAGCCCTGAAACGGCCTACAAATTGAGACATCACCCGAGGGACTGTGACTTTCCAGAGCCGGGGACCGTACATACCAGGAGAAAAGACTTTGGATCCACTCCTACACTGACTTTTTTCATATAGTTAGGGTTTGAACTTTTAAAGCATCAGTCTGAAAACTTTCTTTAGAACGGTAAGCTCTAATGCTGTTTGATTAACCGACCTTTTTCCTTCCTAAAAGGCTTTTTGCTAACTAAATACAATTACTATATATCTTTCTCTTAATGCAAGTGCGCGATAGTACCGATAATTTGGTAGCATTACTGTCAAACACTCTAACAATTGTACCGCGAGCAACTACCATTGAAGCAATGGCCTTTGAAAAGTAAGAATTCCTATGTGTGCTGGTTAAGTGAATAAAATATTTATCTACCGTTCTTGTGTAAATATAATAAATGTATATTTGAATATAACGTTTTAAGTGTGAGTGTTTCTTTTTTGGGTGTACTTACCTACAGCTCACTTCTTCCTCCTATGATAAGCCTGGCTGCTCTTCCATTCAACCAGGATCCTTTGGATAGTACAGACTTTACTAAGAGTTGGAGGCCTGTACACCAAGGGATAAGTTTATGAAGTCTTACCTCAAGTGGACTTTAGGAAAACTCGCCAACAGTCACTTTATGACGTGTTGTGCTTGTCTTATTGGCAGGTCTTGGTGTCAACCATCTTGCAAATCATAGCAGCTGTGTCCTTTTCTCTTTGAATGTTTTCATTTCGAATGATGTGCTTTGTTATGTCAGATTGATAGTGTGTTTCTTTTTCAATTAACCTTCCTCCTTCAGGAAAATTGGTGGTCTAATTATCTTCCACTGCCTGATAAAATGTGCTGTGTACTCAGCTGCCAGGACCCTGGATTTGACCTATTCCATGTTGGCAAATCGACAGGATTCCGACCAGTTACTGGAGAAAACAATTGCCATGGAAGATCAAGTCAGTATATAATGCATGCATTCTTTAAACGGATGGACACCCATATCACAATAATAAACAATATACTTACAAGGCAACCAACCGATGGGCGTGAGCAAAGACAATTCACCTCATTCGGAGTTCGCTGTGCCGTTAAAAAATTGAATTACCGCCACAATTAGTGCATACCCACTTAACCTTCAAAAATTGGCAGATTTACTGCACGATATTACCGCTCATGGTAAAGCCACCAAAAATCCACATGGCAAGTATTCCAGAAAAGGGTATTTACACCATCTATCACCACTCATAATGCCACAGGACTGAGTGGTTGTAACAGTAAATTAGTATGGCACTAAATCAGCAAAATCACCACCGCTTTATCACCAAACTCATAGTGGTGCCAAATGACAGGTAGGGCACGGACACCCATCATTACATGTCACAGCAATTTCTGTAAGGATGGCCGAGCAGGGGCAACACAAGGAACATGTCACACCAGCGATCGAACAATCAGTAGGGCTGGAGCGCTGCACTGTTGGTTACATGTCAAATGCTGACAGGGGTGGGGCAGAGTCAATCACATGACATGGCACAGTGGTGGCGGAGTTGGGCACACATCAGATCCTCTAGATTGTCACTATTAGAAAGCTCTACTTTGTTGAAGGTAGGTAGTTGTAATGTCATTGCGTGACAGGATTTACGAATTCGATTTGCAACCAAACTTATTATATTACAAAGTTTTATCATTATTCTGAGGGCGACTGAAAATGGTCCTTCTTCGAAACACATAATAAAATGAGATCTATGATGATTGTGTTCTGAGTAGCACAGGCATCATTCCGTTTTTGAGGGTGAGGGATTGGAGGCCGAATACACAGCACCAATGTTTTTAAGAGGAAAGGGAGAGGTTTAGGGAATTCTATCAACACAAAAGGTTGTGGAAACTGGCCATGGTGGAAACTCCTACGGAGGACTGTAAATGTTCTAAAGGGCCTCATCACGAGTTGGGCTGTAGCCCTTAAATGCGGTGGTAACGGTATTACCGCCGCATTTAAGGGCTGGCCCTATCACGAGTTGGGCATTAAATGGGCTGTTTTACCTCCAGCCTTTCTCTTGAGGTGAAAATCCCCTGTTTTCCACTGTATTGCCGCCAGCTGTATTAGCCCGCATAATTAGCGCTGAAAATGCCCCATTGAATCCAATGGACCCAATGCGGAATAGGGATTTATCGTTAACACCCAACCCGTAATACCGCCAGACCGGTCGGTGCTAGGGCTATTACAGTCGGGCTGTATTACAGCCGGGATACAGCCCAACTTGTGATGAGGCCCTTCTAATGAGTGTATAAAATACTGTTGTGCTATTCAGCTGAGGAAAGGTTTGGACATTCAACACATTTCCAAGGTTCTTCTATCTAGAGCAAGGTGGGAGCTGAGGATTCGGTACATTGCTTGGTGTTAGATATTAGAAGTTTCAATGGACAATTCACATAGCACATGCCGGCCATCGCAATCTATTGAACTGTGACTGTATGATACATTCAAGAGCTCCGAGCAAACAATTCTCTGGATACCAGGTTAGATAAGAAGATGCAAAAGGCCTAGGAGCCGACTCATTGATCCCGCTAACCTTGCTTTCCAAAAGATTGCAGTTAGCTATGTATTCATGGTAAATTCATAATGTGAGAGCAAAGGCAGCAAAGAGGAGCAGAGTGAAAGAGGAAGTGGCAGGCTAGCAGCTGATATATTAGGTAGGAAAGAGGTGGACTGGCCTATAGGGAAGTCTGGAGATTGCCTGGTGGGTCTCTGCACCGTGGGCCTCTTTTGTGTGATATTTCAAATTTCACATAGGAAAAGCATTAGGCTAGCTGAAAATGTGTCATATGGGGCCACTTTGAAAATTATTTTCAGGGCCTCTTTTGGTCCCCAGTAATTATTTCCGGGGCCTCTTTTAGCTCCTAGTCCACCCATGGTTGTGTGTGGTTTTGTGAGGATGATTACTTTACATAGTTTCCAGCAATGTGTTGCCTGTAGATACAGGATGCCAATGTGTTTGAGACCAGTCACAGGTCTGGGCACTTGCATCAGTGGTAATGCATGCATGTGTGTGTGTGTGTGTGTGGTGTGGGTTTGTGGCTAAGTGTGAATGTTTTACTCCATGCCTGTATGACAGCACAGGGAGCAACTGGAAGAGAACTGAGAATCCGCAAGGTTTCACCCTAGCTTTATGGTCAGATGTCCTTCTCAGGGTGTTCATGCAGGAGATCTGCATGTTGGTTTCATTATGCATGTGGAAGGTATGTTCTGCACATGGGGGCAGCACCTGAAATCAGCACCCACTAAAGCCAGGTGCAAACCACTTTTCGGGGCCAAACATCAGCACAAAACGAATGAAAACATGTCGGAACAACTAAGGAAACAGCCAACACCTAAAACCATCCACAACAAATCAGGGAGTAAAGCCAAAAGAAAGGAGTTCTAATGGATCTATGGGATCACTGCGACCACACATAATTGCGACGGCCGAAAATACCTCCTTTTTAAATTCATTTATTAAAATTAAACCCCCTTTACCCCACATAGATATGCGGGGGGAGACCCCCGTAACCCCTATATTACTATAATATCCCATACCCCACCCTCACATATATATGTGGTGTAAAGGGGGTATTAAAAAAAGAAAAAAGTCGGGCATTTCAGCCGTCGCAATTTTAAGAGCGACATGTTGGCCCATTTCCGGTCTTATGATCATATGCACAACAATGCAATGCAATGGTCCCTGGGCGGCGCGGCACCAACGTGCAAAGGGTCTGGGATCTTGACCCCCACATCACACGCATGCTCACTCAACAGGGTCAGCTCATGACTCAATGATCCTCCTCAACAGCTGGCTGCCATGCATCGTGAGCAACTACAGTTGCACATGTGTGCAATACAACAGTTGTGCATAAATGCCTACCATCTTCACACAGTTTGCATAATTGACTACCCATCTGAAAGCACTCCTTGCGCATGTTTTTGTGAGTGGAAACATACGTGATGGAATACCGCATTCACAGCAAAGTCACTCAAGTCAATCACATGAGACAAGAGAAACAAATCAATTTCTAATGACCTCTCAATTTCATTTCAGCCCATCATTGATGGTGCAGCCATGAAATACATGAGCCATCAGTGAGCTTACCAGAATTGCTATGCAGAGTACTGCATCCAGGCCATGTGTGGCAAGCCCTCCCTTCTCATGAACACATTGTTCAACCTGGTTGGTTATGTGTTTAGAAGCAGATTGGCCTCAGTCACCATTAAAGAAAAGCAGCAGCTTCCACATCCTCACAGAATCTAGGCCTGCACACTTCCTCTCTACCAAGTCCACCAAACACTCCAAACCCTTCCACTCCTTACAGGTGACACAGGAAATCCACCAGGAACATGGGGTTGGACACTGTAATGCCAGACAGGGACACCAAGACAGCATATCTACCAAGAGGTGCAATCCAGAACCATGAACAGGCTGCTGGGGTGCCAAAGAACCTCTTCCTATGTCTAGTAAGGATGAGGGGCTTATGGTTAACCCCTGGCAGGGTTTGCCTGATCACTGCAATGTACTGCGTGCTACATAATATTGCCATCCAGTGCAATGTGGCCAGGCCCGCACAGTATGGGGATGACGACGCCGCTGATGATGCGGTAGATGGGCACAGAGCAGACATACATGTGGCACATGAACACATATGACAAAGTAGAATGGGTCATTCAAAGGGATTCAATCATTAATAACGCCTTGAGATAAATGTATATTTTCAACAAGGATGTTAACACGTCAACAATCAGCCTGTGCTACCCCTCCCCAACTCACCAATAAATCCCCCAACATTCTATAAGCATTTTTTTTTTAAATTTAAAAATACTCCAACTGGAGAAGGTGGGGGATGAGGAGAAGAGTACATGCTGGAGAGGATGAACATGCACCATTAAAGAAAAGCCCTTACTTGAAGAGGTTAAATTCTTAAAAACTGAGAAACAAGCAATTCCAAGGATAGGTGTGGGGTTCCAAAATCAAATATTTAAATTCAAGGGGGGTCATGGAACTAAAAGCAACAAAAGTAGAATTTCCGGTCGGGAATGGGACTAGAAAAGAGATTGTTGTTTGCAGCCCCTTCCTTGGATGCCTAAACCTTGTAGGAGTAGTGGGGTGTCCATTGTTACTGTGCAGGAAATACAACAAGGCTGGTCTGGGGACTACTGTGCCAAGGGGAGGGCCATGAAGCTGGTGGAAGTGACGTCAGCTGTGGATGTGGAGTGGACACTGGAAGATGGAGTTCCACTGTCCCAGTGGATGGAAACTGTCACGTGGGACAAGGTCAGCACCTGGTGCACCAGCAACCCCGTCTAGGTGGCATGGACTGGTTGTGTTGCGGCCGGCATACACCATCTGGAGGCAGAGAGAGAATATGGGAGCAGCCAACACTACAGAGGGAGTAATGCATTCAGGGACGTCATTTAGGGGTCGCAACTGCGACCTCTGTGGTCTCCCTTGTGACCTTTGTGGTTTTATTTTTTTTGTAATGCAACTCATGGGCTGTGGCCAGCACCATGTGGCTCTTTAGTTCTGGAAGGCTGGCTTTCTTGTTACAGCCCCTAAAAAAAGAAGAAAAAGAAGAAAAGGAGTGACACAAGTCTAACACTTTCAGCACTGACCCTAAATAAGAAAGATTAGGAATACCAAATAATGTGTCTTTCTGGAATTCTATACGCTAATGCTAGACTCATTAAAGGTTTATTTCAGGGACACTTGAGGGGGTGTGTCACTGATTTAGTCTGTTCTTAAACGCCTCAATTCAGCCTTTTATCCGTCTGAGGTCGATAAATGAGTGCCAACACAGGTGGGGTGATATTCAATGTATATTTTTTCTATATAAAGCGCTTAAGCGTAAGTGCTATATAATAACACATCCTTATCATTTGGTCATGGACGTCTGCTTGCATTCACAGTAATTTGGTAACATGGGCCTATATACACTGATATTAATGATACATATGGTGAGCCATTCTTGTATGAAATTTATATCACATTACAGTGATATCGTAACTATATTTATTTTAGTGATAGCGCAACCATATTTTTTGTAGTGTACAATGCTATGTGATAGCACTTCTTGTTTTGTCAACGGGTGAATGGTCACATGCCATTGCATCCCGCTATATCACTTTGGGGTGGGATCAAATGACATCACTTCCTGTGATGTCACCAGGGGTCAAGGGTCGTGTGATGTCACTCCCGCTACCCCTGGCATTTTGGTGAAATGACGTCCCTGAATGCATTCCTTTGTGAGGCATGGCTGAGTGCAGCAGTGTGCATGGAGGATGGCTCTCAGACTGCCTGAGCATCCTTCGGGGCTATACAGCCTCTGCTCTTCCACATCCAGCTTGGTCACTTCCTCTTCAGGAAATGCTGCAGCAGTCCCCAGTCATACCTCTGCCGCCTTCCCGCGCATCTCCCCTGCATCATCTAGCATGGCCTCCCTGGGGGGGGGGGGGTTTCCGGACCTTATTTACTGCTGAATGAGCGTCTACATCTGATGCATCTGCCCCATGGCGATGCAGGTAGTTCCCTGAATCCTCCTTTTCTTCTCAATCCTCACCTGCCAAACCTCATTGGCTGACAATCTGTCCATGGTGGCATGGTCAGCTTTAAGAGCATGTAGGAGGGAGTAAGAAGATGGGAGGGAAACTAGAGCTGTGTGACCACTAACTAGGGAGGACATCTTTCCAGAGCTGGCACCTCCACTTTGTTTCCAATGTCAGCCACTCACAACATGCCTACTGGACTCATCATGCCAACCCCCATTGGCACAGAGCGTAAGTGTGATAATGGAAGTTGGCGTACTGGAGCTGGAGGCCGCCATGGGACCATGATGGCCAGGATGTGTTGGTGTCTGTGGGAGCAGGTCTCCACTTCTGTGTACAAGGGAGAGGGTGGCTTCCTTCCTGGTGTGTGGTGCCCTCTGCTACCTTTGTGGGGTATGTGTAAGTGAGAGTACACAATGAGTATGCAAGTTCCCGTATGCTCACATTGAACATGTCGGACAATACATTCACCATTTTGATTGTCAAGCGTTCCCCCACTATCATTGAACCTCTCCGTGGTACTCTGTGGTATCTCATAGAATTCCAAATAATGGTGATTTCACACCATGAAGTATTATGCACTGATATGTCTGATTGGTGGAACAAAGCCCCCTGGCAGGGACCTGAGGCATCACCTTGCCCAAACCCAACACTATCAACTACGTTTTCAGCTTCCACCCTAAGCAACACCACATGCCTCCACAAATCATAAGACTAAAAACTGCATGCCAACAACCTCAAAACACATGACATGCATGAATGAACATTGCTGACCCATCACACAAACTCAGACTTCGTAGGAAGCATAGCCACCCCCACGGTAGGGCTATACAGTGGTATTTATGGACAGCAAACCTCCAAAAACAGCTGTGAGCTTGCTCCACCCACACACACAGTGCTTGGGTTCCTATGATCATATATTGCTGTCTGAGAGTCTCTGAAGCATATTAATGTATAACCACAGATGAAAGAGCCTGTCCCAAATAAGCCTACATTTTGATTTTGGTGGTAAATGACAAGAGTAAAAAGATAACAGACAAGGACAGGTACCCTGCCTTTTTTTACGTTCAGTGCCATTTTAGTTAGGGCTATTTTTTTTTTTTTTTGATTTGTAGAGCGCACTACAGCCCACAGGCATCGAGGCGCTATAATCAGAGCGTAAGAAGGCTTAATTAATGGTTACAGGAATGCATCCCAGCAAACGTAACTTGGTACAGGTAGTTTGGTTACATATATAGCGGTACATACAGGTAATTATAGGTACACTGACAGTGATACATAGAATAGGTACATGTGCGTTGTCAAACAAAGAGCCTGGGTTTGATGCCATTCCGGAATGCTGCATGAGAGTCAATCGCCCTGATGTGGGATGGGAGGGCGTTCCAGAAAGTGGCGGCCATGGTTGGGAAGCTGGTACTGCCCGCATGGACTTTGCGGGTTATGGGTACTGTGATCCTATCTGAGTATGCCGCTGTGGTAGGCCTGGGGGGAATAGGTTTAGATATCCTGTGTGATAGGTAGGGAGGTGCCAGGTCATGGACACACTTTTGCGTCAAGGCAAGTGTTTTGAAGCCAATCCTTTCCTTAACAGCAAGCCAATGGACCTACCTCCTGACCTGAGAGATGTGGTCTCTTCGTGAGATGCCTGTTACAGCCCTGAGAGCATTGTTTTGTGCTAGTTGGAGTTTGGCAAGATTCTTACGTGATGTCCCTACAAGGAGTGCATTACAGTAGTCCAGCCTTGACCCAATTATTGCCCGAGCAATGGTGAGGCAGTTCTGTTGGGTTCAGAAAGGTCTAGCTGCATTGAGAAGTTTGGAGTGATACGCAACTATTAGCTGGTGCTTTTTAGTTTGGCTATTAGGTGGTGCTTTTTAATTTGGCTATAAGGTGGTGCTTTAGTGAAAATCTACATGACCACTGCGTGCCCCGTCACACCAAATCCGAAAATTTCGGCTCCGAAAACGGTGGCACGCAGTGTGCACAAGGAACCCACTGTGCCGCTTTCCCCCACCAGTGACCAAGGCTCACTACTTACCTTTGTCTCCTTTCAGTTACCGTCATTCCTAACTGTTCCTACACTCGTCCGTCCCCCTGAAAAATAAGTTTTCATCCCCTAATGTGGCTAGGGACTTCCATCTCAGGCATCCATTTTCTTTTCTTTTTTTTTCTTTTAATTATCTTTTGCAGGCACTGCACTCCTCGAATTGGAAGCGGGAGACACCCCTGCAGCCCCCAAATCCATTATACTGAACACAGGAGTGTGGGACTCCCCCGCAACCCTTGTTCGGTATAATGGGACTCAGCATTTTCGATCGGGCCGAATGCGCAGTAAATGCGCAGTCAGCATTTTATGGAGGGTATTTTTATGCAATACCCTTTAGCACCACCTATAAGCTCAAATATTGTATTAGAGTACAGAAAGGGAGAAATGGCATAAAAGGAGGGACACAAAGCCTGTAGGTGTTGTTTGGTTATTTGCCCACCCATTGCCTGCCCATGGCCATGCTAATCTCTATGGTCATTCCCACCCAGATCCTGCCCCTCTCCCCCCAAAACACCTCCTCATGGGAATTCTTTGAGCTCCTTTAATCAAGCCATACCATCACCCTTTTTCATCCTCAGCCCCGTGGGAACACCAAGCACCTCCTGCACTGCTAGCGAGGGGAAAAAAAACCAAGAGACAACTCGACCTCCTTGACTAGGCCCACAGCCCTCCCTTTCTCCTTCCCAGCTTTCCTTCTCCCCTGCTTCCCTCCCCTGCATCAGCTCCTCTGCGCTACTGCCCACCCTCACCTGGATTGGTTAGCAGCCTCCAGGAAGGCCATCTACATTGAACAAATTGCATGGAATCACTAATTTGCAACCAGGGCCCTGTGGGAATATCCAGCACCTCCTGTGCTTCTGGTGAGGGCAAACCCCCTGAGAGACAACTCAGCCTCCTTGATGAGGCACACGGCCCTCCATTTCTCCTTCCTGGTTTTCCCTCTTTTTTGCTTCCCTCCCCCTGCACCAGCTCCTCTCTGCTCCCCTTACCCTCAACCGAATTGGTTAGGGGCCTCCAGGAAACCCCCCTTACCAAGAGTCCCAGGGCAGCCCTGCCTGCGCAGCTGGCTAACGGCCACAAGGCAAAGGGCAGCTGTCTTCCTGGGCAGCACCCCCTGTTTGTCACTGTTTGCCGTGGACGAACGACAGAGCAGCCTACTGCAACAACACCAGGTAAATTGGCATGAGTGCTGAGCAAAGCCATTACTCTGCTCAAATAAAACCCTGTCCCTTCTATTACTACTATGGCAGCCTAATTACTATTGTACTCTCACCTCATCCTCACCAATTGCATCGTCTATCTTTGGATTCTAGTCAATCTCTCACTATGATTGTGACAAATCAACTTCTGGAGGACCAGTGGTCCAGGGGTGAATATCAGTTTCTAAACCATCAATCAGCCCCACACCTCTCACACACCAGAAAGGATCCAAAAAGATTTGAGTAACAAGCAAATTATAAACCGCCTTGTCCAATTTTTGTAACGCTGATGGAATGGCAGGCTTATATCCAAAAGGTTGTGGATCGTTGATTAATTGCAACACAGCGAAAATGTTTTACAATTATTACCCAGTGATAAAAGAAGTGTCCAGTCAAGGTTGTATTAAAAATATGTACTTCATTAATCACAACAGACAGTCTAACCACACTACGTATTACAACCCACCCTGCAAAAGAATGAAGATGACAGAGTTTCAAAAAAGGAAAAGAATGCATTATGGATACTGACAGGTGGCAAGTCAGTATGGTTAATAACTACAAACGTTTATTAAGGTTTCTTGACTTTGGCACAATACGAGCAATTGGTCTTAAAAGGCTTCTGGGAGCCTTCTGAGAAGGGCCCTAGGGACAGAACAACAATGTACCTTGTGCTGTAGATGTTCTTGCTGCTCAACAGTGTCGAGTCGGCTTCAGGGTCCTTTGCAGGTTTCTGTGACAGAGTTCGAGATGCAGGTCGCTGTGGCCATCAGGCGGCACAAAGGTTTGGTGAGGAAACCTGGATGAACGGCTGCAGGCTGACCTACACAGCGGCTCGTGGTCAGGAATCTTTGTCTCCGTGCTGATCTGATCAGCGGTTCTGAAGCACTGGTTGAGAAGTCTCAGATGTCTTTAAGCGACGGTGGCTTGACAACGGTCAGTGTTGCCGTCGTTTGCAGATCGACAAACTCGACTGGTTCAAAAATGTCCTTTAAGGCATACGTTAGCAGAGGCTCCTTGTGGCACTTCTCCCAGCTTCTTCAATGGGCTTGTGTCCCACTTTAACGCGGATAGCCCAAAGCTGAGAAGTGTGTTGAAGGCAGCTGCCTTGTCCTTGGTTCTAGGTTCAGAGACCTTCTGGCACTTCCCATCTGGAAAGCTTGCTGCACAGCCTAGCAAGACACGCTGTGTGCTGGCTGGGTACTGATTCTGGAGCGGCTTGAAGATCCTCCAAGTTCTGTATCTTCCTTTTTTCCCTGGGAGATGTTTAGGGGAGGGAGCTTGCTTCCCTCCTTAGATATCCTGGCCTTCCTTCACTGGGGGACGATGTAAGGCATACTGTACCTTCAGCCAGAGTCCAAGGTTGAGTTCCCCTCTCTTACTTCTTGTTAAGTCTTCAGATGACCTGTCAAAAGAGGGGCTCAACCCTCTTTTAAAGCCAAGTGGGCCACAGTGATTGGTGTAGGCTAATCCTACCTTAATGAACCAATCCTGGGGTCCCTACCAACAATCTCCTCTATGCGTGAGCAGTGGAGTAACTTTGCTGAAAATGTTGGGGGGGGCATGACATCTGAAGAAAAGGTGCCCCATCCAAATGAATGGTGACTAAATAGAGTGCCATGAAAGTTGGGGGGGGGACAAACACCCCTGTCCCCCTCTAAAATTACGCCCATGTGCGTGAGGTAATAACCAGAGTTCTTTGCAACAGGAAAGGTAAAGGGGTGAAAACAGGAACACAGTGTTCCCTAGAACTAAAATGGCAGAATCCTTCATTCAACAGAAAGAACTCTGGGCTCACTCCCTTGTGCCACTAAGTCCCACCCATCCCCCTGTCTGTTTTGATCAAAGATTCTCTCTGGTTAATTGTCCTCCCTGTGTGGTCCCTGTTAAAGCGGCAGGTCTCTGTTGAAGCTGCGGCAAGACCAGACTCTCAGGCTTCTGCAAACCACATTCTCCTACATTATGAATAGGGCCCCCTAGTGAGTTGGCCTACTGTTAACAGACTAAGACATGACTGTTCACTTGTCATTGATACTGAGGGTGCGAGCTCTATTCAGGTGGACGCAGATACATATGAAATATTGTTTGGTTTCCTCCTTTGTTAACCTCTGCAGCCAGGCCCCATGTGGGCATGTATGAAGTACCCTCTTGGTATGTTAATCACTGCCACCAGGTGTAGGGCCTAACAAAAGAGCAGGATTGTTTCATGGAGCCTTTGTCAGTTAATCAGGCTGGTCATGGCAGGGGGTAGTTTGGCCATCCCACTTCCTAGAGATGACATTATATACTCCCGGCTGTCACATTCCAACTAAATAGCCCGGAGTAAACAGGTCTATGCTTTTGTTGTGGTGTAAGCATTTGAAAATGTGTGGGGATTAACCCCTCACATTTTCCTGAGGTTGGTCTACCATCATTCCATTTAATTAAACATTTCAAAAAGCCCAGATGAGCGCACGCCAACCATGCGGATGGCCGAACTCCTCACACTGATACTATTTTGAATTTAGGCATTCCAAAACACTGTTAATGTTTTTGAATTTAGGAATTTCATCGCAATGCAAAAGTTTTGAATTGAGGCATTGCCTTGACTCTGCTGATGTTTTTGAATCTAGACATTTCGTCACACTGTTAACGTTTTGAATTTAGGCATTCCGTCACTCTGCCGATGGTTTTGAATCTAGACATTTCGTCACACTGTTAATGTTTTGAATCTAGGCATTCCGTCACTCTGCCAATGGTTTTGAATCTTGACATTTCGTTGCACTGTTAATGCTTTGAGTATAGGCATTTCGCTACACTGTTAATGTTTTGAATCTAGGAATTTCTCTGCAGTGTTAATGTTTTGAATCTAGGCATTTCGGTGCACTGCTATTGTTTTTAATCTAGGCATTCCCTCACTCTTTCTAATGTTTTGAATATGGACACGTGTGATGTATTGAATCTAGACATCTCAGCCACTGTTCATACTGAATATAGTTTGCATTCTTCAGACTGCTGTGTTTCTCAAATGGTGAACCGTCCACTGACCAGATCTCAGAGCAGCAACACCCCCTACCCCACCATCCATTAAGGACACACCTTTGTCACAATGCCTCACTCTGCCCAGATCAAAGCTACATGCTGGCGCTCCAAAATCCTAGCCAATGATACTCCTTGCCACTGACACCACCCTTTCACAGCCCACCTTCCTCCCCTCCTCTCTTTCACTCACTCCCCTCCCCTTACCAATCAAACTCCCATCCACACCCATCCTCCTTCCTGCTTTACCTCATATCCTCTAACACCCACTCCCTCTGTGTCCCTCACACTTCCAGGAACAGGGACGCACGCTGGTGCTCTACTGTCCAGAACAACAGCACTATCTACTGCCCCCAGGCCATATTCTCACCAATCCTCTCATCCCTTATACACCCAGACACCCCTCCTAACCCACTTCCTCCCTTCCCAACCCACCACCCCTCCCCACCATACCAATTCCCAGTATCCCTAACTTGCAATTCTACTCTTTAAGCGCAGCACAGGGTGCCCTGGCGAGCACACCATGTTCAACATCCCCTCTCACCTTCATTCACACCACTTTGCACCCCAAACCACCCCCAAAACGCACAGGTCTCATGCACCATAGCACCTCACACCCACATTCTTCTTCTCAGCTCTGCCCCCGCCCTATACCCAATTTGTATTCCTCCCAGACCCTCTGCTCCCACTCCCAACCCTGTCCTGGTTCTCTTCACCTCCCTGCTAAAACCCCCTACCAGCACCACACATACCCCCCAGGAAACCACTCCATGCCTCCTGCTGCTTCCACCATTGTCATCTCCCCCCACTACCCACCCCCTCCCTTTTTCCAGCACTACAACTGCTCACCCCTCCGAACTCCCCCAGACAATCCTCCCTCACCATCACATTGCTCTGCCACCCCTCAGACAACCACCCCTCCCATCCCCAATCCGACCCTACACCAGAACGCACACCAGCATCCTGCATTCTCCTTATCGCCACATCTGTCTCCAAAAACAAATACAACATGTTCAACCTCATTTCCCATGAAAACCCTGACATCCTGTTCATCACAGAAACCTGATTCACCAATGACAACGAACCCATTGCACACAAGGGTTCCCCTGCCCAACTACTCCCTGATCATACAAAATAGATCCTGCAGAGTTTTAGGACTACCTATCCTCCACAAACAACACCTCTTTGTCATATCCACTGAGAATCTATCCTGTAACACTGAATGCAAATCATCACTAGTAAAGATCCGCTCCCACCCCTCCTTCACCCACAGCTTCCAACTCCTACAGAGGCCTCCCTTTGCTGACTCCCTCAGTGACTCCCTATCAGACACCCTATTCCAGCATCATCCCTCACTATATTAGAAGACTTCACCATCTGGTTTGAAGTCCCCACCAACCCAATGACCCATTCTCTCACTGACAACTTGGATGCAGCTGATATCCCTCCCAACCCACACCGCAGGTCACTCCCTTGATGTCTGATCCAGCACATCAGACCTAATCTCCACCTTCCCTCCTCGTCCTTTAATCTGGGCAGATCATTACGCTATATTCTTCTCCCTCATGCATCCTTCCCTCTCCCTTCCCTGACCCACAAACTCCTCCTCAACCCCACCCCCCACCAACCCTCTGTGGAATAAAGTCATCATAAACCCTGATATGGCCAATTCTTTGGCTCTCCAGCGCCCTGATCCCCCTCAGTCCAACTACACGCACCTCTCAGAGATCAAGCCCCACCCCAAAGTGGTACACACCCTCCCCTCAAATCCCATAGAATGATATGATATGATATGACATTTGTAACGCGCCTATACACAAGTGTAAGAACCCTCAAGCATTGCCTCAAAATAAAACCACTCTTGCAAGATTGAATAGGGCCTACCTGACCAAAATCAGAAAAACCAAAAAAAGCCTTCTATGGAAACCGAATTTCTAACACCAATAACCAGACCAGGGAACCCCACAAAATCATTGCTGAATTCAAGACTCCAAGCTGCTTAACCACCCCACCACACTCCCAATCTTTCACAACATCACAATTGATAGACACTGCTCTATCTTCTCCAAACTAGCTTTGGTCATCCGACAGTCCACCCTCCCTTCACCCTGTCCTAACCCTCCCCTGCCCACTCGGCCAGTCCTCTCCTCGTTCACACCAATTTCCCACTCTAAATTCTTAAAACACCTAGCACTAATCCAGCCCTCGGGCTCCCCTGGAGATTTATGTCCCGCTTCACTTCTTGAAAATGACCTAAGTACAACCTTTGCAGGCAATGTTGCTCGGTCTTTCATCTGGTATCTTCCCAGAGGTCTTCACAACCTTTTATGTCAACCCCCTGCACAAAAAACCCTCTCTTAACCTCTTCCTTCCTTCAAACTACAGCCCTATATCTAACACCTGCTTCATTGCCAGACTCCTAGACCACACTGCTTACAAGCAACTCTGCCTATTCACAGAGGTCATCAGACTCCTCGAACCAGCCCAATAGGGCCACAGACCCCTTTGAGGGATTGAATCCTCTACTGCGTCTATTTGGGATGATCGAAAAAGAGCAACAGATTTGGAAGGATGCTCTGCACTCATTCTCTTCGATCTATATGCTGCTTTTGACACCACAGACCACACAAAACTCATGGACACGCTCGACAAAATAGTCATCAGAGACCTCCATCTAAAATGGATCTCACCATTCCTTTCTAATTGATCGCAAATCATGCTCCTTCTGCCCTTCACCTCTGCCCCTCACACTGTTCCGGGAAGGGTCCCACAGGGAGCCTCCCTGTCACCCATTCTCTTCAATCTCTACCTTATTCCACTGCCGGCACTCATACACTCTCATACACTATCATGCTATAACTATGCAGATGGCACCCAGATCATTTTCAAGATCCCCGAGACACTGGCCTCCCCCTGACTCAACCTCTCCTCCTGCCTCTTTGCTATCAACACTGGATAAGAGCCAACCACCTTCTCCTCAACCCGGGCAAAACTGAAATCCTAATATGTGGCAAAACCACATTCATCCCCCAACCGATACCCTGGCCACTCTCCATAGGAGCCCAGCCCGCAGCTTACACTTCTGTAAAGAAATCTTGATGCACAATGGACTCAGGTTATCACTCTCCGAACACATCAACACCATGTCCAGAACGTGCCATGTCTACTTAGGCATCCACAGGAGAATCTTCCCTTATCTCTCCAACCCTCACAGACTCTCTGCAACACTTGTCATCATTCTCTCCCACTTAGACTATGCCAACTCCCTCTGCTTAGGCGTCTGAGCAAATCAGCTCAGGAAACTCCAGCAAATCAAAAACTCTGCGGCCAGACTCCTTCTTGCCCTCCCATCCAGGGAACATATCATCCCGCCCTCAGAGCACTACACTGGCTCCCTTTCAGCCAGCAGGCCACCTTTAAAGTCAAGTGCATCACACACTGCACTCTCCATAATACTGGGCCAGAGTTCCTCCAGGACAAGATCACACGCTACCAACCCACCACAACCCTCCGATAAGGCTCAGCACTCATTCTCATAATCCCCCCTCACACTACACCCAGAAAGGGAGGCTCTGCCTTCTCTATACAAGCCCCCTCCCTCTGGAGCTCCCTTCCACCACACATCGCCGCAAAAATGACTACCTCTTCTTCAGAAAGGACCTCACAACGTGGCTATTTCCAACCACACTCTGAAATGTGTAGTGGAAGGGAGTGCCTCCTTCATCTCCATCATGACAGCATCATGTATCCAGCCGCTGCTGCGTAGGTATCTAAACATGTCCCTATGCAAGGTGTAACATAACACAGATCAGTCCAGTCATCTCCATCACCCTAGCAGCACCATTGCAAAACTCCACTCAGGTACATGATCTGACACCACCAGGCAGAACCAGCCATAATCGCGGTGGCCTGCCCTTGCAAACTGCCAACCACAGTCCACGGATATGTCTGCGAGCCATTTGGACCTGGTAAGACCTAATGCAATGCCCCAATCAGGAACATGGCCACGCTCCACTAGGTGGAAAGCAGACTTAATTGCGGCTGCCCTGCCTACGATCACCAGCATCTCACTAAATGCACAGAACACATCATCCATCTACAGTCTATAAACTACTGACATGACCACGAGTAAAATAGATGTAAAACGAACCCACTGCTATCGCACACACTGCTCGCCTCCTCAGCACCCTTCCACATGCCTGACCTCTTAGGAGGCTTATTGTAGCATAGCCAGCATGCCTAACAGCTTAGCCCAGCGTAAGCACACACACATTCTAAGCCTCAAGACGTCCTTCCCTTATCTCGAAACCAGTATTAGGATAGCCTGTCCTCTGCACTTACTTCTGTCATTACACCTAGCAGACCTATGATTTTAGCCCACCTTCAGCGCATATATGTAGAGGATTGACAGTAAATTGCAATTAATGATAAATGAGTAGCCTCGATATCGCACCTAGAAGACAGTAGGACAACCAGTCTATCACGCTTAGAAGATGCATTATGAGCTTGTTCATTACGCTTAGAAGACCTAATATGGCAACCCGGCTAGTGCGCCTAGAGTACTATCTCACACAGACAACCTGATTAAACAGTGGCATCAATAACAAAGCTCCATCCGCACCTCAAGGTACATATAAATGCACCACTTCAGTGGACATCTGCCACAGGCATGGCCACCCATATGCACGCAACAGAATGTAGTGATGACCTACGACAAATTTGGTCTAGCTGGGCATATAAGGCTTTTGCCTACTTACACCAGATTAAGCATCAACACCTCTGCCATCAGAATACAGCGACAACCTATGCCAAATGTCGGTCCAGCTAGACACATAAAGAGTCTATTGCGCACATGCACTCCCCTGACCTCCCTCAGCACTCATCCACATGCCTGATATCGGGGGTTGCTTACTAGAGCCCGGCCAGCACACCTAATGTCTTATCTTGGCCAAATGCGCACATGCATTCTAAGCTTTTTCTGAGAATGCTCCCATGCTTTGGACTGTGGTCCCAGATGGCGTTCCCACCACAAGTGCGTTGAGACCATTATAAATTAGTACCACTACTACTCAAAGTGCCTGCCAGTGTTTTCCCAATGCAGTCTTCTGAGATGTAATGACTTAATTGGAGTTGTAAATGTGCTACGGGTGTAATACAAATGTCTTAACCAGGTCTACCTTCAGCCACTCACTCTATAAGCACTAGGTGTGTCCTTCTCTAAAATCTTAAAAACAACCACTGGCAAAGGCAAAATGTAAACTTGTGTATAAGTATCTTGCATTTGCCAGGCACTGCAATTAGATGTCCAAGTACTCACACCATTTTGCAACTGCAGTCATTAATACCCTGTTAATACCACTATGGCAGTGCCTGGCAAGTTCTTCTCACATGCCTACACAAAAGACCAAACTGTTGGGATTGCCAATGCGTGTTGGATTTATTTCCTAAATGGAGTGTGACACGGAGCAAAAAATCGACTCCATCTGTGTCCCTTGCTCCATCTCTTCCAGCAACAAATTTTGATGTGGAAGTAGTGGATTGAAACCTCAAAGATTGGCGCTGCTTTTGTAAGAAGCTGACAGAACGCATGCAATCAGAATCCGGGCGTGACTCCCATAGAGAGAGCCTTGTTTGTGGACACAAATAATGATCCCAGGGTGCCTTACACCACCAGACAAGGCATGAACTGCAACATGTCAAATAATAAGCAGTTTCGTAATGACGTCAAAACAAGTTAACAATGTTTCCACAGAGCCACATTTGGACTGCTTCCACTGGCATGGGGTGGGTGGGGGCTTGGCGGGGAATATCATGTTATCGCTGGATTGAGGAACAGCTGGACTGAGATAGGTAAATTGAATGTTTTCGGTTTCCAGTTAAAGCCTCGAGGTTTCTGGAAATTGAAGCGTGTTTCCTGAGCTTCAAAGGAATTTACAAATTCATTCTCATAATTGATACGCGTCATCATTTGCATAGACTACAGATAAAAGACGGGCTCATTTAAAATGCGCAGCAACCGATTCAGGCCTATCCAAAGGCGCCCACCGAGTGTTGAAATTCCTGAGAGCTGCCTTCCCGCTGCGATGGATGGATGTTTATCTGAGTGAATGAGAGAAGCTGCAGGGAAGACGTAATGCCGAGTAAATCCTAAGAGATCACGTGCATGAAGGTAGGAGCTGATTCCTAACGGAGCTACAAAGAGTAACTCGGACTAACCTTTGGCTTAAACCTGAAGTGGGCTATTCGAGTCACAAAAAAGCTATTCTGAGGAACTCCAGCATACTACTGACTAAACCTGGCAGGGGCTATTCAACACACAAAAGAGCTACTATGACAATACTCCTACTTACTACGGACTAAACCTCTACACTCTAGACTAGAGGGCTATTCCACTCACAAAATGGTTACTGTGAGGTACACCGACGTACTGCTGACTAAACCTGGCAAGGGCTATTCGATACACAAAAAAGCTACTATGACAATACTCCTACTTACTACGGACTAAACCTCTACACTCTAGACTAGAGGGCTATTCGACTCACAAAATGGTTACTGTGAGGTACACCGACGTACTGCTGACTAAACCTGGCAAGGGCTATTCGATACACAAAAAAGCTACTATGACAATACTCCTACTTACTACGGACTAAACCTCTACACTCTAGACTAGAGGGCTATTCGACTCACAAAATGGTTACTGTGAGGTACACCGACGTACTGCTGACTAAACCTGGCAAGGGCTATTCGATACACAAAAAAGCTACTATGACAATACTCCTACTTACTACGGACTAAACCTCTAGACTCTAGACTAGAGGGCTATTCGACTCACAAAATGGCTACTGTGAGGTACACCGATTGTCATGATGCCTACCCCCAGAGCACCAGGCCAGGCCCAGCACCCCCGGGAGCAGGCATCATGCCCCCAGGTAAAAGCCCAGCGGCCCCTTATAGGGGCTCTTTGGACTCTGTCCTGGCGCCTTTGGCGCCAGGCTCATGTTGGAAATCAGTCCTGGCGCCATAGGCGCCAGGCTCATAAAGGAAGGTGTTTTGTGCACTTACCTGATGCAGACCATGCTGCAAGATTCAGGCCTCCCTGAGACCTGAAAGGGACTATTTTTTCATTGGGACTATTTTGCCACTCGGGCGTGGCCAGGGAAGGATACTTACCTGGAACTACTTTGGAGGCTATTTAAGCCACGCCCAGACAGTAGCTCACGCTTCGCATTGTTCTGCATCCAAGCAGCTGAACGCTCACCGTGACTGCTCCTGAATCTGGTCTCCAGCCACGCCCGCCTCGATCCTGGAAAACCTGTAAGGAAAGAAGAGAAGAGAAAGGTGAAAACCAAGAATTTTATCAAACTTCTTACCTGCATCCGGAACCTTCACGCCAGCGTTCCTGAGAAAAGACTTTCATTTAAAAGCACCGCGTTGCTCGCTGCCGCGCCGCGCTTCACTCACCTGTCCTCGGGAGTCCTTCTGGCTCCACCGCGACTGTCTGCACCGGTCACCACATCTCTGCGCCTAGGGGAGAGAAGAAGAGACAAAAGGTGAGCAGAAGGAACATATGAGGAAAGCCTAATTTTCCGCCATAACACTTACCGGTCTTCTGTTGGTGGATCATTCCTCATTTCGGGTCGGCGCCGCTTCGTTGGCGGCCCCTATGGGGAAAGGACAAAAGACATTACTGGAGGAATATAAAGACATTAAGAGGGATCGTCCCCATCGCTAACTCACTTGAGTTTACCATCGGCAATTCAATCCCTCAACGCATCGCCTTCATTCTGCACCTGAAATAAAGGACAGATCACAGGTTAGGAAGGCAACAGAAAAGGAGGCTCAACACTTGAACTTTTGTAATCTTCATACTTACGGCGTTCCGCTCGGAAAAGTCAAGTGGATTTGACAGCGCCATTCTGAAAACCAGTGAAGTAACTGGACAAACACGCGCCCCTGCACCAGAAGCAGGATGGAGAGTTCATCCTTTCAAACCATAAGGTGAGCTTCATCCGGGGATTTCGGAGGAAGTTAGTGAAGAACGAAGGGGGGAAAGGGGGAGCAAGCACACTATTCTGCAGACTGTTAATCCCCTTTCTCATCTGCAGAAGGATATTCCTACGGGCCAGACAAGCAAGATTTGAGTGTCCTGTTCAGTCGGTGTTCCGAGTTCTGCGCATCATGCTCGAAGAGGCCACTGCAACCCAGACTAGACCAGCGCCTCCGCGGGAGTCAGGTGAGTGTTACACCGATGTACTGCTGACTGAACCTGGCAAAGGGCTATTTGATACACAAAAAAGCTACTATGACAATACTCCTACTTACTACGGACTAAACCTCTAGACTCTAGACTAGAGGGCTATTCAACTCACAAAATGGCTACGGTGAGGTACACCGACGTACTGCTGACTGAACCTGGCAAGGGCTATTCGATTCACAAAAAAGCTACTTTGAGGGACTACTAGTGTTTCAATCTGTCTGATGCTTCTTTATCTGCTGAGTGAAAAGATGAAAAATATGATCTTGCTGTCTGCATCCTACGGCTCTCTATGTTTATCATTCCACTCCCAGGATTCTTCACTATTGACTACGTTGGTTATGGATGATGGCAGTTGTAGTCCAACACATCGGCAGGGCCAAAGGTCGCGGACCTCTGCTTTCTGTTTATTTAAATGTAATCAACTAGCCGTTCCCCAGACTGTTAAAAGTTATTAGTTGATGTGGTGGAAGTTCTAAGTTTAAAGCAATCTAGAGGAGCATAGGATCCTGATTCTGGTCTAAGCATTAAATGGTCATACATTTTTCTGTCCTCACTTGTGACTTGAATGAACTGGCTCGAGGAGGCAACGCTGTTCTGAATCCATACTGGTATCCGCTCCCCACCAAATGGCAAAGGGAGGACACATCATGCTAACCGGACTCAAAGCACTGTGGCAGACGCACTGCGGTATCAGCAAGACATTCATCCTGTACTTATTTTCTACCATTGTTTGCTTTGGTACTTTCACAACATCACGGGAGGTGCCATGATATACCACCTATTGTCATCAAAGGCTAAGGCGTGGAACTGAAGCCCAGAAGGAAGGCGAGAGTTTGGGGTGCAGAGTAGAACCAGAGGGGATTGAGTAATCTCATAAAAAAACATCCCTGCTGGCTGCTCCTCTGAGTCCTCTCTGCTCTGGTGCCTATCTATGTGGTGTTGTTGCTGTGCTACTATCTCTACTGCCTACACTGCTACCGTGGCATGCACCATAAAGGTGGAGGGTCGTAGTGGCCAGCTCGTCGGCAGACACAGCAACAGCAGGGTGAGGCCATGAGAGTCATGCAGAGCTGCCGCCGCCCTTACACATTGATGCATGCGTACGCTGCACACATCTGCCTCCTCTTTCTCATCAGGGATGACACAGTGTGCAGCGTGAATGCCACAATCAGAAAGTCAACAAACAATGGGGGTCATTCTGAGGTTGGAGGTAAGGGATGAACGATGCCAGTAAAGGATTACCGGCATCGCTTACCGCTCCGGGCTATTCCGACCAGCCAAACCGCTAATAGCGGCATCGTAAATAACAGTGCCTCTAATAGCGGCAAGGGCGCGGGCACGCGGGCCATCATACTGGCAATAGCGGCATGCCGTAACCTGGAGGAGATAACAAGTGAAGCGGACATGCAAATACCGGCATCTCTGACCAACCGTAAAATGCCATGTGCAGTGTTCCCAACTGCCACAGGTGCACAGGTAGAGGCAATGGAGGCAATGGAGTCTGGGCCTGACTAAAAGGAGCACACCCACACACCACACCCCTTTCCACACCAAGATCAATCCAATAGTAGCATGAACACTTCAGCTGGAGGACATGCATGCATTGCAACACCAGCAACAACACCAACACCAACAGCAGGCACCACACAGGAGACGGAGAGTAAGACAGGCCCAGCATGCCCCACCAGTGCAGCCAGCGTAACCACGCATGCAGCACCTAATCCCAAACATCAGAGCCAGTCCCTCCAACCCAACCCCGCAGCGAAAACCACACCCTGTACCGTCTGGACCGTGATACCATCAACACCATTGTGGACATGTTACACGATTGTCAGCCTCATTGAAATATGCACCGCCACCCCCCCTCTACTGAAGGCAGTGTCGGTGCTCCACTTCCTTTCCACAGCCACCTACCAGCACACAGTGTGGTACATGCATGGCATATCACCACCCTCATTCACTTGCATCCTAAATCAAGTGCTAGATGCCCTCCTCAAGCACACAACGGAATACATATCCCTACCACGGACTCCCTAGGAGATTCTTGAAACAAAAGGTGGCCTCCATGCCAGGGAGGTGGTTTACCACAATCGCAAACTATAACACTACAAACAGGTGCAGATGGAAGGCGACGCAAGCAAGATCATCACACATTCTTGTGCCCGATATCCCGGATCAACCACAGGAATGCTGAAAGTCACCATGGGTAAAATCAGCGCAGAATGCCTGACATTGCAGAGCCTACTGCCAACGCCCCCCATCAGAAAATCCTACAGAACACAACACATCACTAAATTTACACAAACACAGCTGTATAAGTACACAATGCATGAGCTACAATATGGCAGAGCACACCGTGTATCATCTTGAAGATGCAACCCACACCATTATTCCATGGCACAGGACACATTGAGGGCCTAAAAATGGCGTCCATACAACCAGGGACATGTGCATGTGACCAACGATAATCTGCCAACATGTGTGACTAGTACAGCTGTGCATCATCAATCGACTGACATATAGCTTTTAATGCCTCCCATGCAGGTAACAGTGGCTATCCCTTGATGCCGTGGCTCATCACCCCTGTCCGAAACAGACAGAATAGGCATGAGGAGGACTACAATCGATCCCACACCCTTACCCGTGTGGTCATTGACCAGACCTTTGGCCAGGTGGGGAACTCCTTTACAGGCATGAGAAGGTGGCCAAGACCATCATGGCATGTGTTATGCTGCCCAACATGTTTATCCGACGAAACGTGCCCCTGACCCCTGACATTAAACTGCTACCACCTGGTGATGATGAAGGGGATGAAGAAGAAGTGGCTGCACATCATTGTGGTGCCGATGCATAGGTGGACGTGCTGTGCGTCAGTCAGTGATTGCACAATATTACTGACAGACATGGCTGCAGAGGGTGACATGATATTCTGACAGAAGCCACTGGATGTGTGGGTACATGCACACTATGCACTGTATATGAATAAATGACACATGTGCAATGATGAATGTCCACTCAGGTCTTGCTTTTGACACAACGGGTGTATTAAATATAACAATGATAATGATAAAAAAACTCCCCCGCCCCTCCCCCCACAACTTCCCCACACACCCTCATCCCCCTCCCGCTCCCCCCACAACTCCCCCACTACCCTCCTCCATCCCCCTCCACCCACAACTCCCCCACCACCCACAACTCCCCCACACATGTCCCATCAAGTCTCCAATGCCTACATAAGGCTGCCCAGACTGTCAATTCGCAGTCCCTGGACCAGGTGGTGGCATGTCTTGCCGGCACAGGGTGCGTGCTGACCTGCGGAGCGGCCCGTCTCGGTCAAGCTAGACGATGACGGTGTGGCCGCCTGCCCCAATTGGGTACCCAGACGCCCTGCCTCCATGGCATCAGCTATGCGGCCTAGTACCTGGCAGAGGGCGGAGACCTCCTCGCAGAGGTGGCTAGTGTTTTCGGAAAATATTTTGCCCATGGAGGCGGTGTTCTCAGAGAAGGACCTGCTTAGAGAGGCGAGTTCTCCTGCCACTCCTTGCTAGCCAGTGTGTTGTGCTCAATGAACTCCCGCACAAGGGCAGTCAGCTGTTCTGCATGCTGCGGCGCTGCGGTGCACCTGTGGAGGTTGATGGTTCCTGGCTGTCCTGCTCAGCCTGCTCAGCCTCAATACTCGGCCCTATAGGATTGAAGTGCCCTTCCATTTGCTCCTGACCAGACTGCTCTGGGGTGGTGGCGTGGTCTGTTTCAAGGGATGATATTTGGGGGGATGCCGGTGGACTGGGCCTGCGGAGCGGATCTGTTCCATCGTCCTCAACGTGCACCCATTCCTCATCATGTGGGTCTTCCACAGCCTGGGGTGCTGTGGCTGCCACCTCCCCAGCCAAACTAGACTCCTTGGAGTGTGGTGCCTCGGCTGATTCCTCAGGCTGGGCAATGGGTGTTGGTGCTTCGGCCTCTACGGCCCTTGGCGGCACCGGTGTACTGGCAACCTGGGGTGTCCTGCCTGGTGGTGCACGGCAGCCCCTGGGTTGTCCCTTCCAGTTTGAAGGGCATTGACATCATCCCGGGACCTCTTCTGGGGTGTGGTCTTCGCAGGGGTTGCGTCACGCCCATCACTGTCATGGTCAGAGCCTGTGGGTGTTGAAGAGAGGGACGGCATGAGTGATGTTTTGATAGGCATCATACATACATTTGGGCAATTGATCATCCACACAATTGAGGGTAATAGGCATTTGAGTTTGGATGAGCACGTTGTTTGATACATGGGTGGGTTATGCAGGCATACGTCGAGGTCACTCATGTTGGCCAAGAGCTATGCTATCTGACATGCATATTTGTTGGGGCCTGCATGATGTGTGACTTATGGCATTTACATCTTTGTGTGGTATGTGTCAGGTACGGCATTGCCTTGCTGCAGGCATCTGCATGTGTCTGTGATGCGTCTGCCTACTTTGCTGGGAGTGTGCGTGTGTTGGACCATGGCTTGCCTCTTTGGACTGACATATTGGTTGACTTTCTTCAGACTCTGCATTACAGTGTTTTGTTAGGACACTCACCCCCATCGGCCGATGTTGTGACGTCACACTCCATCTCGCCGACACCTTCTATCCCCTGCATTCTGATCACGCTGGCGCAGATGTCCCCCCATGGGGTCAGCTTTATGGGTGAGCTGGGACCTCCTCCTGTTGCCATTGCCTGGCTCCTGTTGACAGAGAGCATGTTCCTCCCTCTGAGTCGCAAGTCGTCCCAGTGCTTATGGTAGTCTTTGGTGGTACGTGGGGTGTTTCCAACAGCACTAACTTTCTGTGCAACAAGTGCCCTGATCTCCTTTTTTTTTAAGATGGCCTCCCTCTTCAGGCTGTTGGCAAAGCATGCTCCTGCAGTGTCCCGGTTAGCATCGCCAACTCAACCTCGTTGAATCTCTCCTTGCGCTGGCGGGCAGCTCACTTCTTAAGGGCCTTGGGCATTGGGGTGTGTTTGGAGAAGGTTTTCTGACAAACAGAGATTGTGTTTTTAAAGATGGCCGCCGTGCTCCTTCCCGTTCCTGTGCGATGAAGCTACTTCCGGTTCCGCTTATTTACGGTGACCATTATTTGCGGTGACCGCTCGCTAATGCTGCATTGGTTCATGCCGGTAGTGCTATCTGCGCTATGCATGATGCCGCTAAGGGAATTTTTCGTGCCTTTAACGGCATGGCGGTAATGCCCTTACCGGCATGGCACAAAGCTTGTGCCCGCGAAGTCGTAATAGTCCTCTATTAACGGACTAATGACTGCACGGGCACGTTATTTGCGCCATGCCGGTAAGGACCGTTACTTACCTCCAAACTCGGAATGACCCCCAATGTATCAATCACAGGAGCATGGTCAATGTGAAATAGACCAATTAACAATACTTTTTGCATCCGCTCTGCAGATGTTGGATTTCCTACATGCTTCTCTGCATGTTTTTAATAATCTAAAGATTGAATCACTGCATTATTTTACCTCGTGTTGAAATATTACTGCAAAACATATGATTAAATGTTTTCCCATGACATCAAATTCTAATGATAAATATTGTTGTTATTTGTTGTACGTTACTTCCATCACCTTATTCTTATTGCATCTTGGTTATCTTTACCATCTTAAGATGGCGGCCAGATTCTGAGGCATAGTCTTCCTCCTCAATGACCCATTTGGCACAGTGAGTGCATGCTAAGAGCATGCTGCAGTTACACAAAAACCAAGCACATCTCTGCACTAGATGTTCCTGCTCTGCCTGTGTATTTGTAACCACTTACAACTTGGAACTCTGTGTCTCCAGGCCCTTTTAAAATTGGTGAATTCTCGAGTCCTCCTGTTTTTGCTCTCATGACAACCTACATTATACTCACATATTATATGAGAGGCCATGTGATAAATATTTCTCTCTCTACTGGCACTGTACATCATTATTTTAAAAAGGCAGTTGTCCCTCCCCTTTAAAAAAAAAACTTCACTTGACAAATGACAACAGCCTTTTTTCGTTCTTCCTTTTCCCCATTAAACTCTCTGAGAGTATTACGGCAGTTCAAATTCAAACTTTGTTGGTGGGCCAGGACATTCTACATCTTTTCTGACCAGATTTATGCCAGATCACAGTGATGATGACCTTGGTTGGCCACTGTCTTGGCAGGAGTCAATGGGCCTCATTAGGAGTCAGGCGGTAGCCGTGCCAGAATAACCGGCAGGCTGCCGCCAGACCCGTAATACCATTCCGCCTCCATGATTGCCGGAATCACCGGGGCATTACAACCCTGGTGACCCGGTAATTCTGGAGGAGGAATTCATTAAATCCCCATTCCCATGTAGTCCTATAGGACTCCATGGGGATGGGGGCCATGGAAACACTGGTTCCATCTATGACGGAGCCGGTGTTTCCATGTCACTCTGCAGGCAGGTGGTGTTACTCCCGCCAGGTCAGACCTGGCGGGAGTGACACCTCCCGCCTGCAGGACTCGGAATCAGCCAGTCCGGAAACAACGGTGGCAGCGGATTTACCACCACCATTGTTTCCAGACCGGCTGACTTGTAATGAGGCCCATAGTTTGTGATGCCTGACATGTGTGCCACTTTTGATACAGCAGAGCATGTTATTCTCCTCGGCCGGCTCTGTCCCCATGGTACTGTCCTGGCTCTCCACTTTTCTTTCCAACCTCTTCCTGTCAGTTTCTTTGCCCCCATGAGCACCCTGCGGGTGTGCGCCAGCGGTTCAGGAGGCTGGAAACGTGGGCTGATACTCCCGATCTTACGTTTCAAGCTGCCTGACGGTCGGCTCCAAAGCCCGTCATCTTCACCTCACACTCAATTCCCCCTTTTTTTCTATCCCAACCAGCCTCCTCAACCCCACTTAACTGATTGTGGCCTCCACCGCTGCAGCTCCCATGCCTCTTTCTTTTTCGGTACGCCTTGGTAATGCAATAGGGCTCCATACAGAGCCCCACTTCTACTACCATGGAGGCTATCTTGGCATACTCCGGGTTACCGCTTTGGTAACCTGGGGTGCTAATGGTGTTCTTAACCCGCTCCACGGGCCGTAATGGCAGGAAACGTTCAGGTGCCCTTGTTCACTGTCTTTGCCTCACTTGGGCCATTAACTCAGGCTACCGGTACGTTATTCCCGATATGGCCCGTGCAACGGGTTAAGAATGCCATATTCTGTTCTAATGTTATTCTCATCTGTGGTGCATATCAGGGCACCTCCCTCTTGCCTATTCTATTTAATCTTTATGTTTAGCATATTTATTCTTTTATAGCCCGGTTTGATATTGTTTTATATACATAGGTTGATGACACCCAGCAACTCGTCCATTTGAATGGGAACTACAATATCACTTCTCTCTGGGCCCAATCCTGCAAGATTTTCATATCTTCCTGGGGGAAGTTCAATTTTCTTACTTAACCCGTTGTTATTGACTTTGGCAGATGTGCTAGTTTGTCCTGTTCTCCTTTTCAGCCATCTTCTTTGGGGACTTATCCTCCCTCTCCTCCACTGTAAAAAAAGGACTTGGCTTCCAGCTGGATATTTCACTGACTTTTCTTCCTGTACTCAGTCAGTTGTCATTTTCTTATCGTCTCCTTTATGGTACCACTTTCATCTAATTCCCCAAATTATGCCTCCTTTTCTTTCACACTTTGATTGGAGTTCTTCCTCTACAGTTCTTATTCGGTCCTGCCGTGAGTATTCAAACTCTATCTTGGCCTTCCAGTCACTCAGCTTAAACATCTTCAAATGTTGCAAAACTCTGTTGTCCTTGTATTTGGACTTCGTTGTTCCTCGCAAGTATCCCGCTTTGTCATTAAAATCAACTGGTTACCAATGGAGCATCTGGTCCAATTTGAAACATTTGTGATTTGTCTTGGCTTTTTGCACATACATTAGATGTTAGTTTCACCAATCATCCTCAGCATTATTTTTTCCTGTCGACTCTTTCTGTGCGGACTGCTAAGCATTTCTGAGTCGGACGCCCTTCTTTTGCTGTCTTATGTATGCTCCCCTATGGGTTAAGCAGTTGGAAACCCGACTGGGGTAACTATGTGCTTAACAAATCGCAGAAAATAGAAAAATAGAAATGATTGCCAACAGATTGCCTGTACGCATGGCAAGCAAAAGGTCTGCAAGAGAGATACAGGTTTCTCTAACAAGACCTAACAATGGGGAATCCATTTTATTTATTTATGTGTTCATTTATCAATGTATGCATTTGTTATACAACAATCTTACTAGGCCCAGTGACATTTAAGAAAGCGCAAGTGCATGGGAAAGGAAAAGGGGGAAAAGTGCAAGGAAGGGGGGGAGTGGAAAGTGTGAAGCAGAGGAGAGAAAACATAAATAAATATTAAATAGAATAAATAATAAATAAGGGCTTTAAACCATGGTAGTGCAGCCAGAAAGTGGCAGGTGAAAATTAGTCAGAAAGGTATATCTGATAAGTGCAGAAGAAACATGGGAGGGGGACTGTATGGGTACAGATACAGAAGTCTAGCCCAGATGGTGGGCTGGAGGCAGTGCAGGAGCAAAGGGCAAAGTTAGCAGTAAAGTTATATTTTGCTGGGCTAGGATTGTGCTGGATTTCCCATTTGTAAATTGTTCGCCAGTCAGATAGCTCAGGTGACTAAGAACTCACTGTCAAAATCTGTCTTTATCATACAGGTCCAAATGCCAGCAAAACCGACTCCTTATTTCATCCTTCTGATGTTGATAATTTGAGTAAATTAAAAATGCATATTAAACCTGTTATTTAAAATACTACAACAAAGGAAAACACTGTTTTAGCGAATGCAATATAAAATGCAAGCTATTATTTTTAGTCATATTCTCACAAGTGAATTGGGTATCAAGAATTCAGTAATGCTGTGGCAAATCATTTTGTTTCATAAATGTATAAAGGGATTTTTAATTTATTTTAATTTTAAACAGAGTCTGATTCTGAATGGTTGTAAAAGCCACTTGATTTGCTTTTGAGCAAATGTTATGTTATGGTGATTTATACCGTGTACCCTTACCACCCAAGTGTAGGCTCCAGGCGCTCGCATGGCTCTGCAAGAGAAGAGGGCCGGGTGTGTTAGTGGAGATAGGATGATAAGATAGGTTTAGAACCAGGAAGAACTGGCCTCAGTGTGCGTTGTCTTGCATGTGGGAGTTTGAGAGGCCTAGCTTGCTCTAACTGTATGGGTAGTGCCTCGGAAATGTGCTGGTGTTTGTGTTGGGTGTGTGGGCCATGTGAGGTTAGAGTGGGGTTGCGGTCATACGCACTGGTTAGTGGACTCCAGAGTTGCGGATGACTGTTAGGTTGTTTATTGTACTGTGTGCACATTTGTGTAGTGTCGATGGATTTATGGACTGTGTGCAAGGGTATGTTCCCTCTAAGGTTACTACCAGATTAATTTCAAACCTTCCAGCCATCACCTCTATTTTTTTGCCTAAGTCACCCCGAGTGGGACAGGTGTGCCTAGACATGCGTCCCGTGCCTGCTGGGCCTGAGACCCAAGCTACTCCTCACTGCTGAGGCCCAACAATGGTGGAACATGTTTGGAGATGCTCGTGGTCTCGTGCAGAAGGGATGTGACCAAGCAGTTCGGGCTGGACTGCTCCGTTTGGGGTGGGACCAAGTCTGATTTGCATATGGTCTATACCCTTGTGTAATTGCTTGCCAAGTGAAGAACAATGGTATGTAAGGCTGCCCAGAGCAATGCCAGAGGTTAGGATTAATTCAAAACCTTCCAGCCATCCCCTCTTTTCTTTTGCGTACTTCGAGAGCCTCCCATGAATGAAATTCTCCCAGCCCTACCGAGAACTACAGAAAGTTATGGGTTGTTATTAGCAGACCCTGAACCCTAGAAGTCCCGCTTGGCCCCCTTGATCCTTGAGGTGCCATGTCTAGCCCTCATGCAAGGAAGACCTCTGGGACACAGAGTGTCTTTCTGCATGCATTTCACAGCTGCTTGGCATTCTACAAGGGAACGAAAAACTCTTGACAGATATATGATAATTGCTGATTTTTATAAATGGTAATATATGCAGGAGGCTACTTGCAGTCAGAAGGGGAGCATATATTCTCAAGGATGGGACGAGTGTGTGAATGCTATTTGCCAAATTACTCGACGCACATATTAATGATAACTTCTCATTATGGCTGGCATAGCCTCACTTAAGTGTTTTCCGAGACATGGGACGCTAGCTGAGCAAATACAGCTGTAATAGCACCCATAATGATGGAGATAGACAAATGGCATAATTAAAAAATTGCCTGTCTGTAAAGTGCGCTCGTTAGAGGTACCCGCGGTGTTAAGTGGTCATGGCGGAATAGGGGATAAACCGCTCACGCAGCGACGTGCCAGGAAAAGACACATAGTGCTAAGAGATGTCGGTGCAGGTCCTGGACTCCAAAATGACATGCTAATCAGTGCAGTTATGTATGGCTTCTCTCACGTATGCGGCTGATTCAAAGAACCTTTTTTACAATTTGTGCACCCACAAATGTAAAAATGCACAAAGGTGGCCTTGGACCAATTCACAAAAGAGCATCTGCATTTGCGCTTTACTGGTACGCACAAACTTGACAGTGTTTGCATAAGTGTGCAAATATGGATTGCGGGAGAGAAATATTACCTCATTTAATTTTATTGTTAAAGCGCAGTCCTAGCTCGAGAGCAGCAGAGCGCTGTGTGGGTAGGCTGGCATCTTTTAACAGTAGTGTTTGAGAGATTTGCGAAAATGGAGAATTGCGGGCCCATTCCGAGCCGATACCGGGATTGAATTCAAAAGGATAGGTGCGTTGCAAGACAAGGATGATTTGTGGGTCCTCCTTTGCAGGCTAGTTGTGATCCCTAAAATTTGGGAATGTATCCGGTATTCACAAATAGGGTAACTCTTGCCATAGATTGGGATGGCAATGTGCCCCCAGCAGGGAAGACCTAAAGCCTGCTGGAAATATCAGGCCCACCCCCACACATATTCTGTGAACCAACAAAAACATAAATAGTGGGTGCGCACATACTAAGGGTACGAATCATGGAACTTTTAGTGTGTTGCAAAGTGACTTTACACTGGTACAAACTGATTTTGCTCTGCAAAAATACACTTTCCACCACACTCTGAATCAGGGTGTTTGTTGGCGTTGCAACATCACTTTGCACCGTGCTAAAAGTTCCATGAATTAGGCCCTAAACGTATGCATTTGTGACAGGTGGTGTGTGCATCACAGTGCAGCACAGCACTTCCCAGCCCTCTTAATAAGTGGTTCCTTCCTGCCTTTTCTGATAAGACTTGTAAAACGCTTCTGTGAATTAGACACTCAGTTTTGTAACTCCCTTTGAGTGGAGAATCTTAAACTGTGCAAAAGCACCTTGAAGCGTCCTGTGTGTTCGAAGGAATTACCAATAATGATTTCAGACCCGAATAACCAGACAGACTCAAAGAATATGGTAAAGTACTACTTTATTATCAGCACAATAAAGTAGGGCAATCTGGCAAGCAACAGAATGCAGTCCACCTGCTCACACTTACGTTTCAATTATACAACAACTTCATGTTTCGATGTACGTCAGCTATGACATCATCCTACGTGGCAAACTGTAAAACCTATTAAAGGGAGGGATTGGTTAAGGGAACATATATGCCTATATGTCATATAAGTGTTACTAATGTTACTGGATGCCCATTATCTGCACGCCTTGAACCACTCTTAATATGTGTAATACAGATTATAGCATAACAACAGCAGTGGGTTGGCCTGTGCAGCATTGTATAGCATGTTGCTACATAGACCCATTTGTTTGGTTGGCATTCTTTCGCACCCTTTGACTTTCGGCTCGTTAGCTAAATGAAACTCAGGTGCAGAGAACATCAAACTACTGCCCACTTGCCCAATTAGTCCATCATCTCTCATCGGTCAGGCCCTAAGCCAAGGCTTCTTCTTTGTAGTTGACCTTGCAGCCTGTTGTCTGCTCTGGGACTTTCAAGTGAGTGTAGGTACACCATTATCTTTGTCCAGGGATAAATGAATAGCTCTTGTGTTGATCTTCTCAATCACGTGTGAGGAGACCATGATTTTGTCATTTCAGCCTTTTATTTAGTGCTTTTTAATTCAATTAGGCTGGTTGTCATTACTCCTCTTGGCCTCTGGTTGGAGACTTGGTTGTACTACCTCACATAAGCTTTCTGCATCTTAGATTGTCCAGTACTTGGCACTTGCAGATGTTTTCTTCTTTGCTTAATCTAAGAGAAATATGTCTTATGCACATGGCTTATCCTCTTGACTCCCTTTGTACCTTGCAATTATTCCTTGACATGGCAGCCTTGATCTCAGGCCAATAGACTGCTCTTTATTCTTCACACAAATCTGTTTTTCCAGTGTCTCCTGACTCTGCAGCCCTGGTCTGTCTCTGAGGTAGGTTGATTGATTTCAACACAAGGCTGGCGTCCATCTTTTTCTCATTGCTGCTTTAGTGATGTTACATTTTCTTCTGCAGAAAGCTTCTACATGTCTCATCTACCTTGTGTTTCTGCATATGTACATTCACTGTGTCTCTGCTCAATAATTTATTTGGTGCTCATGATTTCTTTATGTTCAGTCACATCTTCATCCTTTGCATATCGTTTCAGTGCATTCTCATGTCCTTCTTTCTTAACGTCACTTTGCAGCTGGCAGACTTTCTTTAAAGCTCTTCAAAGCTTAGTGGTTCCTGGAAACCTTCCACTACCCTTTCACTTTGAGGGTACATTTTATACGGTTGTCTGAGTGCATATCGTCTCTCACACACTCAATGCAGTATTGGGAGGATACCTGTTGTCACACATAGGGCTTTTCTACCGTTGTTCCAGTATGACGGAGGAGAGGAGGTGGAGTCTATCGATGATGTACATGTCCGCTCCTCTACAAACCCATGGGAGTTTCAAAATCAATCACTTGTGTCTTCTTTCTTGTTACACAGCCCCACCCACCCCTATGTCTCTTCACGACTCCAGAGTCCATGCGGCTTGCCCTCACCCCTTCACCTCCAAACTACACCTAGTATGAGGACACCTTGGGAATGCTGGACACCTTTCTGCTACCTTGTACCCTCTCCCATTAGCTCCCCAGTCTTCTCGACCCCCTTCCCATACGATGCTCTACACCTATCTCCTTTTACCGGCCCCACTGAGAAGCCCTGATCCTCCTAAAAATACGATGCATTGGAGAAGGTTTTTCCGTACGGGATCACACATCAAAAATCCATTTCACAATGCACCCCAGGGTCCTAAAAAGTGACCTTTGAATTGTGTACCCCTTACTATCTTTATACGACACAAGACTTGCTGAGCACACAGAGCCGCAGACAAAGACAGATGAGGTGACAATCTGGAGCCACACCCATACGCGGAAGCAAAGAAGTGCAGCATTCTTGCTGCTTTCAAAATAAAGAATGGTGAAAATTGGTATGGCACCAGTCCAGATTAAAGATGAATTTTGGCAACAGGGCGATAATGGAGGAAAGGAACTCTGAAACCATTGGAAATGAAAATGTCATCATTCAAATGTTGCAAATAAAAGAGGTCCCTTATAAAATTCTGTTTCAATAAATTCTCTATCAGAGAACATAGAGGAATTTGTATTTTTGTTGTGTTGTTTTTAATGCCTATAGAAAATAAAATGCTGGAAAGGTGATTTAGCATCATACTTCAATGGTATACTTGATTAAGTTCTAGTTATTCCACTACATATTACATCATTGTATTGCAATACAGGCAGACAACCAGTATGCTACACATGTGACATTTGTGTAGAACCTTATGTGATATAGGCCAATTCCCGCTCATGCAAAAAGCACAAATGAGGCAGAATGGATATCTTACATTTTTGCACCTGAGCAAAACCTAATATAATATAGCACATATTTCCTTGTTTAACAAATGTTTTGCTGATTACAGACTCATCCACTAATCAGGGTCTGTTGTCATTAACATGGCAGGGAACTAAAATGGCTGAAAAGAATAAGGACGGAAACCCAAACACTCTGGGCCTGATTTACAAAGCATTGTTCAATGGGATTGTGCCATTATAAAAGGCTTTTGTACATCTGTCCCTCTATGTCGTGTGCATCCTTCCAGATGCGAAGTAACATGTGCAATAGGGTACACACAGCATAGAATTCTGCAGAGCACATTTATTTATTTATTTATTCGTATTCATAAAGCGCTCAACAGCCCCTGGGCATGGTGGCGCTGTTACAGAGGTGAACAAACTTGCTGGTTACATTGGAGAGGAGGATGGTTACATGGAAATGTACATTTATAGAGCAAATTGTAGAGAGGAGGATGGTTACATGGAAATGTACATTTATAGAGCAGATTGTAGGGACACAGTGATAGAGATAAGGAACAACTTCAGGAATGCGGTGACGTGGAAGGGTGTATGTGGAGGAGGGGGTTGGGTAAATAAGATAGTTTTAAGTGATTTGCGAAAGGCAAGCAGGGATGGTTCTGCTCTGAGTGTGTTGGGAAGGGCATTCCAGAGCTTGGGTTCAATGTGGGGGAAGCCAATGCCACCGGCTTTGGCTCTTCTGATGGTCGTTATGCGGAGTTGGTTCGTGTGATGGCTCCTTTTGGGGCGGTCTGAGGAGTTCTTCACTATGGTTTCGGATAAGCAAGTAGGTTCGGTGAGGTTAATGCATTTATGAGTAATAGTGAGAATTTTGAAGTTGATTCTTTCCCTAACTGGGAGCCAGTGTGCATTTTGTCTTGCTTGGGATACATGGTCGTATTTAGGAATGTGCAGGGCGGCTCGGAGTGCATTATTTTGCACTATTTGGAGTTTGCATAGGTTTTTGGTTGAGGTGCCGGCTAAGAGGGTGTTACAGTAATCTAGCCTCGCTCCTATGGTGGCCCTAGCAATGGAGAGGCTGTTTTGGGAAGTTAGGAATGGTTTTATGGCATAGATGAGTTTAGTGGTGAGCGCAGAAGCGGAGGAGATTGCTCTGACCTGTTTCATCATTGAGAGTGTGGAGTCTAAATAGACTCCTAGAGTCTTTACAGATGCAGAAACTGGTATGTTAGTGTTGTCAATAGGAAAGTGGGAGTACTCAGGGCCGAGTTTTGCTAGAATTTCCTTGGGGGCTAGGATGATGATCTCGGTTTTTTCACCGTTTAGGCAGAGGCCATTGGTGGCCATCCTGCTTGAATGGTAGCATATATTTGGAGGAGGGCTTCTGTGTCCAGGGAGTAGTCCCCGGTGAGGGGGTGGAGGACTTGGGTGTCGTTGGCATAGTTGGTGTATGCTATGCCGAGTGCATCCAACAAGTCAAAGAGCGGTTTGGTAAACAGATTATAAAGGGTGGGTGCAGTGCAGGATCCCTGAGGGACTCCGCAGTTGATGGTCTCAGGGGCAGCGTTGGCCACATCAGACATTTTCATGGCCCTTCCTTTTAGGAAGGAAGTAATCCAGGTGGTCACCTTGTGTGAAAAGTGTGCTGCGTTAGAAAGGTGGGAGGTGAGGATGTTGTGGTCAACCAGATCAAATGCGGCGGAGAGATCGAGGAGGAGCAGTAGTGCGGGTTTGTCATTGTCCATTATTTTGGTGATTTGGTTCTTTAAGTCTAGAAGGACGGTTTCTGTGCCATGACCCTTGCGGAAGCCTGATTGTCTTCTGCCAAGGATGGCGTTGGTTTCCAGAAATTGTTGGATCTGATTATGGGTGGCATTGTCTAAGATTTTGAGGAGGAAGGGGACAGTAGTGATAGGGCGGTAATTATTGGGTGATAAGGGGTCAAGGGAGGGTTATTTTAGTAGTGGACGAACACAGGCCTCTTTTAGGCTTTGTGGTACGATGTCTGTTGAGAATGAGGAGTTAATGAATTCGGTAATGATTAAAACCAGTGAGTCTGCGCATTCTTTGATGATGTAAGGAGGGCATATGTCCCCTTTCCATGTGGACAGTTTGATTTTTTTGAGCAGGTCGGTGACTTCCATCTCAATGACACCTCTAAAAGTGAAGAGGGGTATTTGAAGGTGAGGATTGTGCGCAAGGGGAGTGGGGGGGTGTCTTTATTGGGGAGGGCCTTGCGCTGAGATGCTATTTTGTCTTGGAGTGTTTTAACTTTGGTGAGGAGGGCAGTCTGAATGCTGGAGCACCAGGCTTCGTCCTTAACGATTTCATCTGGGCTGGAAATAGGTGAGGTGAGCTCTTTGAAGATGGATAAGATTTCTCTGGATTTGGAGCTGGCGTTAGAGTTTCTTTGATTATAAGATTCTGATTTGGCTTTAAAGATGGCTTTTTTATAGGTGGAAGAGATCTCTTTAAATTCGCTGAGGGAGGGTTGATTGGGCGCAGATTGCCACTTGGTGAGGGCTTTACGTTTCTTAGTATGGAGGGCCAATAACTCTTCTGAAAACCAGGAGTTGGAATGCATAGATTTCTTTTCTTTTTTTCTTCTAGGGGTGCTATGGCTTCAATGGCTTGGGTGAGGACATGGGCATAGGTGTTGGCAAGAGAGGTGGGGTCGTTGCTGAATGGAGGTTTGAGTTAGGTGATATTGAGAAAAGGGGCAAGGTTGGTTTTGGTGAGTGTTTTTGAACTTCTAACTTTAGCTGGTGGGGCATGAGTGAGGGTCTTGTGTGTGGCAGAGGTGGGAATAGAGAATTGTATATAGTGGTGATCGGTCCAAGGGAGGGCTTAGATGTCGGTGACGAAAGATGAGCAATTATGGTCGGCGATCCAGTCGATGGTTCTGCCTTTGCAGTGCGTGGGGGCTGAGATTTTATGTTCGAACCCTAGGCGGGTGAGTTCTTTGGCCAGGGATGCAGCTGCTTTATCCTTAGGGTCAAGTTGACCTAAGTTAAGGTCACCGAGTAAGATGGATTTAGTTGAGCTCTTGAGGTTGTTGTCTATGATTTGCAGGAGTTGCTTTTGGTAGTCGGGGTGAGAACCTGGTGGCCTGTAAGTGATTATGAGGTTTATTGTACAATTGGGAGAGAGTGCACGTTTGGTTGTGAGGAGGTCAGCATTGTTTTCCCATTGATGGTTGCCAGTTCTAATGGAGAGGGGTTTTTTGTGGATAATGGCTACGCCTCCGCCTTTAGAGGTGTTGCGGTCCTGCCTCAGGATGGTGTATCCTGGGGGGAGAGCGAGGGAGACGGCGGGGCTGGAGGCTTCATGGAGCCAGGTTTCAGTTATGGCTCGTAAGTCCAATTTGTTGGAGGTGATAAGGTCATTGATTTCAATGGCATGTGCAGGGATGGAACAGGCGTTGATGAGAGCGCATTTGAGGTCATAGTGAATGGGTGTCAGCGGAAGTTGTTTGTGGGTGCTGGAGGTGGTGGTGCAGGGGGTATTGAGAGTGTGTGGTGGTGAACGGTATGGGTTGGGAGTGGAATGTTGGAGGGAAGTGTGTGTGAGTTGTAGAGAGCGGTGTGTGAAAGTGCGTGGTGTAGGTGTGCGGTAGCTAAGTCTGTTGTTCCTGAAGTATGTGGTAGGTGGAGAGCTACGGTGGGTGCTGGGAGGCTTGGTGCGAGTTCTGAGGTGCCAGAGCCTATGTTGGAGGTGTGCTTGTCTAGTCAGTTTGGTGTTTTGGAAAAAACTGTTGGATTGGAGTGTAGTGGGATGGGGGTCAGGTGGTGGGGAGTGGTCAGTAGGTGAGGGGGGTATACTGCTGGTAGCCCAGAGCATGAGTGTGATGATAAAGATGGAGGAGCAGGTGAGGTTGAGTGCGGTGCACTGGTGAGGTGGTGCTGTGGTGTGGGTTCTACTGAAATACATTAGTGCAAAAAACAATACAATACAGTATACTGTTTAAGGCAAGTAGTCTACCTAGAAATATCAAATAACATTGCAGTTAAATGGCTAGTGCTAGAGGACTCAGATATTGTTAGCATAGCTTGCTTGGGCATTGGGACGCCGTTTAGAGTAAGGTACTCAGGGCAATGATGTGAGTACCAGGGCAGTTGATAGCAATCCCGGATAATGGTGCGATGCCAATGTTAAGTTATGTTGTGTAATAAGATTTTACAAAGCGCTCATTCACCAGTGGCATCTAGGCGCTAGGGAGAAAGACCACCAGAGTAGAGGACAGCTTGAGATACATTAGAACAAAAGGGGTTTCAATTGGTGTCTAAACAACAGATCGTAATCGATAGACCTGAGAGAGTCAGGTAGGGCCATTCCATAGCTTTGCGGTTGCGACCAAGAAAGTGCGGCCATCCATTCTAGACAACGGCACCCGAGGGACCTGAATAAGGAAGCCATCCTGAGAGCGAAGAGGGTGATCCGGTACATAGGGACGGAATTTCTCCTGCAGATACTCTGCACCTTTAGCATAGAAGGCCCGATGAATGACACAGAGAGCCTTAGATCTAATAGTTGGTATATCAAGGCAATTCCTGTCATATGATGTGAGAATGAAAGCAAACAATGGGCACATGATGAATGTCTGTCAAATCCCAATACAATGTCCATACAAACGCCAAATATATTGGCAATTTTCAATGCCTTGGTATAGCAGGGTACTTTGCTGAGATCACTTTTTGTAGCAGGGGCATGTCAGACTCACATGGAGGGCTGTACACATAATGATAAAGTGTGTGGAGTGGGAAATAGGATGGTATCAGGATGTGGGGAGTGCGCATGGGGACATGTTATGAAGCCCGCACTGTGTGGTGCTGTGGGTTTTACATATTCACTTTATACAAATTGTTTGGGTCAAGATCCTAAGCTGATAATAGAATTTAGCAACAGCCCATGCTGGTGCCCAAAAAGGAGACACCAAGCCTTGGAAAAAGTATGTCTCAGACGTCCAAGGAGGTGGACTAGGTCTGGTGACCTCACAAACAGCACGAACACTCTCTGCATTCATCAGAATGCAGAGCAGATGGATGCATTCTTCCCTATTGGTGATTTAGACTCATCAAGGTCCACCACCGTTCTTCATCCGCCACCTAGGCCTGTGAGACCAAATAATCAACATGCAGCGATTTGCACTGGAGCAAATCTGAAGAGTTGAAGAATGCAAATAGTGAAAAAGTGAATGTTATCTGCACTTGAGCCTCTCTATGTTGTTCAGGCATCTTCATATTTACTCCAGTGCATGCACACCTGCAATAGACTGTCTAGATACTTTAATTGTTAGGTGCTCCCATAGATGAGATTCTCTGATATGAAGGATATAGACTAGATAGCGTCAGACACACAGAAGCTGGCACAGCTCATAGACATGTATGTAATAACATCATTGACTTTTCAACATAGCTGCAGCGATTGCATGTATGTTGACACTAAGCACATGGAACACTCTTTTTTCCACCTTTTATTTATTTTAGGAATACCATGACAAGGAACAAAGCAGGAAGGAAAGGGAGAAAAAAAGGAAAAAACTTCAAGAAAAGTACAAAAAAGATTGTCAAAAAAGGGAGAAATACTAAATACAGATCACAACAACAATAATGCAAAAGAAGACAAACAACATTTTAGCACATCCAACAAATGTAAGAACATTGATTTACAAAGCCATTCCCTAAAAAATATTAACCCATAATAATGAATATTTAGTTTTCATTTTCACCAATTTTCTCATTATGACACCCTGTCAGTAGCTCCTTCATTAGGTGAGAAAGCATTGAGCTGATAAAATGCACGTGCAAAGTTCTCTCTGTGACTCCTGAGTTATCTATCGTCCTTCAAATATAAAAGTCTTCGGGAGTTTTTAGCTACGAGATACTGGATTTTCATGGAATTTGGATCCTGGAAATATTGATAGCTTTATTTATAAATACTTGATACAGTATAATCTGTGTTTCAGTTACAAGGACAAAACTACATCAATCCTAGTTTGAAAATGTAGTCTACCTATAATCCCACTCTTGCATCTGTCATTAATAGCTAATTGCCTGAGTCGTAATGAGGCCCTATAACATTTAAGTTGCAGATGCAAAGGGTCGTAATGAGGCCCATAGACAAGTCTAAATAGCTGGTACCAACACAGTTTCAGATTGTGGCACCAGCTATTTAGACTTGTCTAGGGGCCTCATTACGACCCAGGCGGTAAGTTACCGCCTGGGTCGTACCTTTACCACCAAGGCGTAAACTACGTTTACGCCATGGTGGTTGGCGGACTTACCGCCCCATTCCGAGGTTGGCGGGGCGGTAAGTCCCCAATCCCCATTTACCCTTCCCCATTCCCATTTTTGCCCCATAGGGCATAATGGGAGTGGGGAAGGCGTTAATTACGCCACCGTAAATTACGGTGGCGTAATTAACATCAAGGTCCCTTAGCGCCATGGATTTTAACACCTGCGGTGTTAAAACCTCCATGGCGCTAAGGGACCTCGGAATCAGGCGGTAAGGGTCGGCGCTGTTTACGCCGCCGTAAACCCCTTACCGCCTGAGTCGTAATGAGGCCCTATAACATTTAAGTTGCAGATGAGAATCATCCTTCAGTCTTTCCAAAATTAATAAAATGAGTACCAGTCAGTTGTTTTTAGTATTTTCTGACGTTGAGGTGCTATTGTGCTCCAGTACAGGCAAAACGAGGTGCACATTTTATTTTAAGAAAATCTCTTGTTCATTATGGAAGTGCCCAATTGTGTATCCTGTCTACTAACATCACTCCAGTATGGACCCCTGTCATGCAAAGTCTTAACCCATCTTTTGTGATAAGGTATGTGCTGGGGTGTATGCTAATTAAACCGTTCTAGCTGCTCCAAGACCATCATCTGCCACTGTAGAGCTCTCTTTTGCTCTCTCTACCCCTCTCTACGCCTCTTTCTCTCTCTCTCTGTCTTTACAATGTTTTAATCGGACAGCATCTAATTCAGCTGAGCTTTCCACCCACCTCAAACCAGGCACGCATCATTTTCGTTTAGTTGGTAAGGTTATTTTTATGAATCTGGGACGGCAATTTAGCAGTATTGATTGCCTACAGCTTCCCTCCCCTTTCGGGACAAGAAACACACAGGGTTGCACAGAAGGTACATTTTTTAATGAAATAGCAATAATTGAAACAATTAAATTATCAACTATGAACTTCCAATGTCAAGCTGTACCACAAAGAAAAAGTATATATGTACTGGTTACATCACTTTTCTATGCTATATTAACTTGAATAGACTTTTGCAAACACACACATCACCATATGTGCATTGATTACGCTGGGCGCACATGCACCATGGACTGAAACATGCATGAAGGTCAAGGATAAGGCTTTCATTTGTTAAAAACCAAAATAAATCAAAATGCCACCGCCTATCTAAATCTCTCTACTTCTTATTAATTGCAAATATACATTGCCCACATCCAATGAAACTGTCAGAAATTAAAGCAGCGTCCTAAACAACTCCATTGCATGACAAGCTACTTAGCATACCCGCATGTGGCTCACTTGCAAAATGAAAGCTTGCGTTTGCTAAACTCCCTTCATTAGTGTTTCTATTGCATTCATGTGTACAACTGTGCATTTCAAATCTCTTAAAAGCGAGAAAATAGGTGGCAGTTAATGACTCTTTCGCCCTTTTCTTGAATGTATGAGCACCAGTGACAGAACTCTGCTTGGTGATGTGACCAGGAAATGACTTCAATTACTTTATTCTTCTAGGTATGCACACAGTGAGATGTTCTTTGCTCTTCTGTACTTGTACATTGCACGGAAAAGGAGTCAAGCGATATTACAGTATTGCACACACATACACAGTCAATTTATATACCCCTGTCTCTCAATACTGACAAAAGGCAGGGCCAGGTTTTAATCTATTACCCCTTAAAGTATAGGCTTCCCTCTGGATTATTTCAACTATATATATAATACTTCTAATATGAGTGTTTTATGGCTGTCTTACAGACAGGTTGGCACCCTCTTAAAAGACTTGTTCATTTCTCCCCCTCTAGGAACAGGTCAGTAAGCAAGGTCAGTGTGATTTCCCCAAAGCCTGGTCTCCCTCTTTCTGTATTGCAACCTGCCTGCTGTCTCTTCCACTGAAGAAGGCCTGGGTCTTTAACGCCAGGTAGGCCTCTCTCACAGTTCTCTACTGAAAACCAATATAATTGTTGCAAAAGGGAAGGCAGTTTACTCCTCTCTCCTTTCTGTTGTTATCAATTATGCTTCCTCTCCTTCTTCCTCTTCATCAGACAGTGAGTGAGCAAGTGCCTGTGTCAGAATCTATGGGTTGGAACTTTTATAGTGCAGAAACCACTCCCTGGTCAGGTGTGTATGCTTTCTCAAAACTAACTGGCCAATGCATATGACTGAACAATGATCCAAAAGTGATATCAACATCACCTAAAACCTACCCCTCCACAGGGGCAGTCTGATGGGAGTAACTTCTACACCCAGCTTCCCTCCCATTTGACGTGATGTAATCTTAAAGATTTCTGCATTAAATTAATTAACTTTCTGAAATAGCATATTTGACACATGTGACCATTTTACTAATCGATTCAACAGGTTGCGTTCACTTACACAAATTAAATAATCAACATTTCATCTCAGTAGGACATACAGGGAACATGTTACACATGTTGGCTTTTAACTCATTCATACTTGTATACACACATTTAATTTCCATCTCAAAGTAATGGCCTCACCAGCACAGATGCTCGGATATATGAATCACTGGCATGTGTCGTTTCTACATGACAAAATACACATTTTTCTAATTTGCATAATTAAATTAACATCACACAAATATTTTTTAGGACCATCTAATGGGGATTCTCAAGCTGAACATTTAAAATAAATGTAATTTCTATGTTTGATTCAATAGTCATAACATGAAATAGTGAATCCCAATGTAACCTTCAAAAGGTATTTCTTTCTCTCTGTTCCACTGTACTCATTACTACATGGCAGTCATTCATTTTTTCTGCCCAGCAGCAGGACATCTGGTGTCCTTTCTGCTAGTTCAGAACTGGAGTATTTATGATCCAGACGCTTGACACCATGGTAAAAGGTATTTGTAGATTAAGCTGGCAGGGTTTTTATTGACATCAGTTCCACCTCCTTAGAGTAATCCTAGGGTCTGGCTGCCCTTAGATGAGACATCTACCCCCAAAAGGCACAAGATCCCTTCCTTTAAGAAAGCGTGGCTGTTTGGGAGATCAGATTACTTGGGAAGAGACTACTACTGACCACTGCTCTGAATAAATTCAATGGGCCTCATTACGAGTTTGGAGGTAGCCATGCCATTTTTACTGGCGCGGCTACCCCCAAACTCGGGTCCAGGTCCCGAAAAATGGGAATTACTGGGCCATTCCGACCTTTGCGGGCCCGGTAATTCCCATTCCCGAGACCCGGACCCGGTACATCCCCATTCTCATTTGAGCCCCCATAGGGCTCAATGGGAATGGGGAGGATGGTAACAACGGTCCTGTTAATAACGGGACCGTTGCTACGATCCTGTTCTGCTAGTGGGTGCCGCTCTGCACATCTGGCCTGACCAGGCGTACAGAGCGGCCCCACGAGCAGAACTCGTAATGCTGCGGTAGAGTGATAACGGCGCCGGCAGCACTACCGGCACCGTTATCACTTTACCGCCTGGGCCGTAATGAGGCCCAGTGTATAGTTAAGAATTTAACCCAAGCTAATAGACATATGAAGGCTGAAAATCGATAATATTGGATTTTTCTGGTGGTCCTGGCTTCCTGATAACTACTTCCAAGGACATTCATCAGCTTTGATTGCTCAGCTTCAAAAGAGTTTTATTTTCTTGAGAAAGCAATGCATCCCCTTCCTGCGTCTGTGTCTGGGTTGGAACACCATTTGTCAGTTCAGGCCTTAAGCTGGTGCTTAAGTCAGAATGTAGCATTTAAAAGTACTTTAATTCTCTGTGTTCAAATTGTCACTTTAAAATAGAACAACACTAAACATTGCATTTGCTGACCAAAGTTCTGTCCACGGCACATCTTTAATGTCTGTGCCTATTTCATAATACTGATTATTAAACTTGTAAAAGGAAAATGCATGTTCAATTCTGTTTTTTCTGTCATTTTCATTGATATGCTTCTCATCTCACATTGGGCTGTTTTTCATTTTAATAAAGGTTGCTGGACACTTTCTGGTAACGAGCAGGACTTATTTTCTTGGATATATCAGTTACTTTGGACATTTACAATTTTAGATTTCCTGGCACATGTAATTTTTCAGAACAGGGCCAGCTCATGCATTAACTTTTTTTAAATGGCACTTTTCTTTAAGTACTTTCCTTGAGGGTAGATTTCCCTACAAATCCTACCCCTTGCTCTGACACTTAGCAGTAGCAAAAGGGGAAGGACAAGGTAGTTGATCTGTACACTGGAGTCTTTTTTTTCCTGAGAGCCCCTTCCCTATTCCACCAGCCCTGGAAATAATGTTCTGGTTAATGCACTATTGACAAAGGTAGAAAGGATGGTTTAGTAACAAATAGAGACACACATTTTCATGAAAACAGCACATCCTATCATGGAATTTTTACATTTACTTCATAAATGTAAACTAGTCTTTTCATCCAGTCTTTCTCTTGCACTAGAATTTTGCTACTTACTGATCAATTGTTCTTGCGATTCCTTTTCCTGTCCGGTTCTACGGGTTTCTTTCTTCAGGAATTTCTTCAGCCCTAACTTCAGATGGCACCTCAATTATTCTCAATGCTAGTCTAAGATGACATCTTTTCACCTGATTAATATGGACCAATTTTTCCTCAATAAAATCTCCTTTTGGGATGCAGATCTTATAGGTGACAAGAGAGATTGTATCGATGAGCTTAAAATCACCTCACCAGGAAGGCAAAAACCTCTTCTCCTTTTTTTTGGTTTCCTTACAAATTATGGAAATGAAGGCTGTCACCTATCTTGTACTCCCATTTTGTTGTCGTTAGGTCATCATAGATCCACATCCTTTCAGCAGACTTCTCCAGATCACGCTGGGCATATGTGCAAGCATGCTGGATGGGTGTCATCAAATTCTCAATGTGTTCATGATTAGTTGAGGCGTTTCTCAATTTCTGCTCCTGACTTTGATTTAAATGTAGACATCTTGGTGGCAGAAGAAGGTTTAGATCTGAGGGGCATCAGATGTCCCAACTTAGCTCAGTATGGACCACAAACATCTTCAAGATACTTACAATTGTTTTGTTGTACCTCTCCACACCCCCACTCGATGCTGAGTGGAAGGCAAGGTGTACCTTTCTTTCTTTTCACTCCTAAAATTTCCCACATCTTAACTATCACCTCACTGGTAAAATGACTACCTCTGTAGCTCGGAAGTAGCTGGTCTGCTGTGTCCTGCTGTTCCTGGAGACTGCGAGCTACATTCAAGGAGAAGAACCTGTGCTGTAAAGTGAAACCACACCCACAAAACTACGCGTCATTAAAACTGGCCCCCTGTGCGCTCCTGCGCGCACGCTCCAAGAAGTAGCTCGGAAGTAGCTGTTCTGCTGTGTCCTGCTGCCCCTGGAGACTGCGAGCTACATTCAAGGAGAAGAACCTGTGCTGGTATGCACACTACGACTCTTTTACATCTTTAGCGATTAAGATGAACATTTATAGACATTGTAATCTGTTTGTCAGTGGTCAGTGGCAATTATAGTTTCTAAATTCCCAATTGTTCTATTTTAGTAACGTGAAGCCACGCCCACAAAATTACATACGTCATTCAAACTGGCCCCCTGCGCGCTCCTGTGCACGCGCTCCGAGAAGTAGTTTAGAAGTAGCTGTTCTGCTGTTCAGCTGCTTCTGCGCTTTGAGCAAATAGTGAGTTTCTATCTTTTCGTGACTTAAGATTAGTAGGAACCACGCTGTACTCTGTCCCGGTGGACTTCCTTAAGTGTACTTAGCAGCATTTTGGTACTCTGTGTGTGTTAGAGGTTAGAGGTTAGAGTTTAAGGCACATGGTAGCAGGTGTTTACAGTGCACAATATTACATGTGTCTTATTTTCCCTCATTGTGCACAATTCTCTTTGTCTAGATACATTTGCATACGTATCTGTTGTACTTGTTAGCTTTGAAAGGAGTATTTTAGTTTGGGTGCTTTCCAGTCTAATTTGCATAGGTTAGCGGCGAATTAAAAAGTCTAGAAACAGCCTATGAAATTGTCATCTTGTGGGCAACTAATGGTTAAGTCAAGTTGTTAGCCTTATGAAAGTGGTTTGTGGCCACACGCACTAAACTGTCAGCATACAGAAGTACAATTATACAGAAAGCAACCTTTGATCCACAGGTCCTGACACATCGGGGAGCATGGCTCTGGCGGTTGCAACTGCAATGCCCGGCTCATCCGACATGGATGATGATCTAATTGAATGTGCTCAACCTGGCTTAAATGTTAGTGAGGGTTTTGTTGACATAGGCAATGCTGTACTTCCTGGTTCATATCAAAGTTTATATAAGGGGGATGGCATTACGGCATGTGATAACTTGCCTGTTTGTGATTTAAACTGGAGCTTGATGTTTAAAAACACACCCCCATCTTTAGCACAGCGGACCATACCTTAATGGGAGTCACGCAAGATCTAGATACCATTATAGAGGGTCCTGATCATCAACACTTCACAAATATAAATGTGGCAACATATAATGGCCATATTAGTGTGAATGGGCTGATGTTCATAGAGCTCAAGAAGCAGTCTAGACTATTGAACGAGATAGCTTTGGCCATTACGGCTTTACCTGAATTGTGTACTAGAATGATGAATGAATTGGAGGCTAAATGTTTCAGAAAAAGAACTAGCAGGGAACCACCAGGTTGTGGTATCTGCATTAATCCAATGGATACATGTGATCTGGAACCTAGTAGTGAACCCATTCTGATTTCTGAAAATACTATTTGGGTCAAGAAGAGATTCATATGCAATTGCCAAATATGCAGATAAAATTAGATTTTAATATGGGGAATGGCGTTAACACCTCAAATGGGCTTGAGCCAATAAAAATGTCAAAAAAACAAAATAAAAAAGAAAGAAAAAAATTCCTTACCCAAGGGCTCTAATAACAACTCGCGTAAGTTCATGAGAAATATGGACTTACGGCCCGTGCAAGAAGACTTTCAAAATGAGAAAGATAGCCTGAATGGGTCTGGGATGAACATAATAGCCAGACCACCATCAGGGGAACAGATGTCTTGTACAAGAACTCCTCTATATTCTGAAGCCGGAAATAAAACAGAGAAAGAGTATTCTGAAGGATCTAATCGATTAACAGATTTTATGAAACACAAACAGATGACAGACAGGATAGATAAAAATCTTAGGCGCATGGAAACGGGTGTGGCTGACATTTTTGATATTTTCAAATATCCAGAAGTACAGTCATGTGCGAATACACCCTCTTCAGCTGGCCTTATGTCACCAAATGTACTACCTCATTTAATGGGTGTGTCTGTAGTGTGTGTGGATGATATACACCCCTGTATCTCTCCTGCTACGGTCTCAGGTCATGTAGTCAGCGTGATACCGAAGGCACACAAGAGGACGGGGAATGATGCTCTTAGGGATGAGCAGGTGAATTTTGCCCCGGTGAAGGTTCCCACGGCTATGAAAACAGGAATGGGTATAAAGAATGATGTTCCTCCTGTTCATTTGAGGGATCCAGTCTTCCCAAATGAGCATAGTTTAATTCTGTATTATGTATTTGAAGAAGGTGGCCCCATCACTTTGAATAGATCGTACTCATTGAAACTATTTAATGAAATTCCGGAACTCTGTCTGATATCATCGGCAGATATTCAACTAGTTGACTTTATTCATAACCTAAGATATGACTATGTTCGCCTGATTATCAAGTCCCCTCTGATCAGAGCTCTATTACTGAATCAAGTGGGCTCTCTTCAGAAGAAGGGATTTGACATTATACCATACAATGATACATCTAATAACAAATCTAGACAGATGAATGACGTGCATAAGGGAACTTCGGTCGTTAGAACAGTTGCAACATCCTTTATAAAAAATGAGGGAATCGAGGTCCTAAATGAAGCCAAGTCTTGCTTGAAAGATATGCAAGAAAGGCGTTGGCTTGCACTTTCCCTGCGGGAATCTATAGAACATCTGAAATCAGTACCTAAACCCCTTTAGCACAAGGAATTATTTTCAATGTGTTTCCTGGAACACGAGAGGTTATAAACATATTTTGCTGGATACAGAGGAAAGTGCGAAACACAATACATTTGATTTTGTGTTGCTACAGGAAACCTGGGTCACCTCTAGCCTATATATCGAAGGTTTTAATACTATATGTCTTTCAGAAAAAGAAAAAGAAAATGGCAGAGGTAGCCCGAGCAGTGGCCTGGTGTTTGCTTACAGAAATGATGTGTGCATTAATCTGGTAGAAAGCACTTTCTTGCTGGATTGCTCCATACAAGCTAGTTTTAAATTGTCAACAAATAACGGAATGATCTTTATCCTGATGTTCAATGTGTATTGGAACACTTGTGATGAGAGTATGTGCTCCTTACAGGAGTTTCTTGCGTGCCTAAATGAAGATATCGGCAACTGGCTCGATATCCATCCACAAGGAATTATATTACTTGCATGCGACCTGAATGTGGATTGTTTTCTCACAAGGGACGATCTGTACTTGGTGTGTGTACTTCCCCCTAATGATAATAAAAAATCTAGAGGTTGCTAATGGTTGGATTTTGGGAAGAGTTTGGGATTGGAGCCGATCTACAACATTGTTCCTACATGGGTTGCTTGTGGTTCCTGTTCTATAATAGATTACATCTTTGCGAGTACTTATGAGAACTTCTATTGTAAAATCATTCAAGAACTATATGATTACAATAGTGATCAGGCAATGTTGCGTTTTGAACTACCATGGTGCACGGCTGATAAAGAAAGTATGTTCTTTCCAATACAGATTGAGGCACACAATGATGGAAAGCGGATAAAATGGAATCAATGCAAAATAGAACAAGCCAATTATATCAAAACACTGGATTTTGCATACTCTAATTATGAGAAAAGCGTGTCTGGTACTCTGTTGATGTTTTTGGAGACTTTATTGAAAGTATGTTAGATCGAAGCAATGTACTTATTAGTGATAGTACTGAAATAAATCACGTACATACACACACATTTTCTCAGGCCATAAAGAAAGCAAAAGCTAATATGAGAAAGACTATCCGTAGCATAAAGAAAATGGCCATAGGAGATCTGGAGAGGAGTATAAAAATTAGACGATGTAAACAAACTTATAAACATTGGATCAAGAGCATTAGAGGAGGACTTGCTCAAAAAGATGGAGAGGCAATGATTTAAGCTATGCGTGGGAATACCAACAACTGCTGCTGGTCTTTGATAAATAAAGATCAGTGTGCACAACAGCAGCTTCAAATAAATCCTATTGATTCTGGGGTCTAGGCCACATATTTTGGATCCTTATATATGTACCCTGATACCAATTGTCTCTTGTAGGACTCGCAGATGTGATATGGCATTTGGATACATCTGTATTGAATATCAAAATTTTAATTAAAAAATCTAAGCCGACTTCCACTCCGAGTCCCAATCATGTGTCTTTTGCCAATCTAAAAAGCAACATAGATTTGTGGTCTAAACTTCTACACTTATTATTTGTGGATATTTGCAGTAAAAAGAAAATACAGAATGATTGGAAAACCTCATATATACTATTGCTATTCAAGAAAGGCAATCGCCTATGTCCCAAAAACTATCGGCCAATTACTTTAATGAATGTTGAGTCGAACATTTTGCAGCACTTGAGAAATTGACCACATGGATTGATGACAACAGTGTATTAGATTACAGACAGATAGGTTTTCGCAAAGCTATAGGAACTGATGCTGGTGGTCTTTTGGTCGCTCAATTAATGAGTGCAGTCAAACAAAAAGCAGTGAAGTATCTATACATTGCATCTATGGATCTAACTTCCGCTTTTGACCTTGTGGATAGACCTACTTTGTGGAAAACCCTGTCTATGTTGGGCATTGATAGTGCTCTACTTGATGTGATTATCCATCTTTATACTGAAACAGCAATTAGAGTAAGGCTCAATAATAAAGAAGTATTCTCTGATATTATATCAACCGGCCATGGGCTCCAACAAGGGTGCAGATTAGCTGCAACTGTATTCAATCTGTATGTTTCAAATGCAGGCAGGTCCCTTAATTCTAGTGGGCTTATTGGTCCTAAAATTGGAGGTCTAACCATTAGATGGGTGGCATATGCAGACGATTTTTTATTGATGGATTGCACAAAAATAGGTCTCCAAAGATTAATAAATGATTGTGGCTCTTTCGTAGAAGAAAGGAAACTCAAAATCAATCCAAGCAAAACTATAATATTTCAAGTGGGATTGTAAGGATATTTGGCGTGTTACAGTACACAGTACAGCAATACTGCACAAGTAGCATTTTTTTTTGCAGCACCACCACAAGGGTGCGGTGCATTGCTATATGGGTTAGCAGATTAACAAGGAAAGACAGACTATTCAGTCAAAAACGATTTTAACATATAAGATGCAAATCTATTTTTACAGTTAAAAGCACACGTGTTCATTTAAAAATGCACACTATTTTTCACCTGAAATGCCTATATTGCTAGAGACACATTTGAAAATTAACAGCTAACATATTAACCATTAACCTGACTAATAAAACCTTATTTTAATATAAATCACTAATAAAATGTGTTCTCTACTGCAGAATTAGGCATACTTTGAAAACCAGTTAAATGAGTGTGCAGATTTTTTTTTCCTCTCTTCTCTGCCTGATTATCCGTGTTGTTGTGCACAGTAACTGCAGGAGGAAGGAAGTCAGATTTGCAACAATTGCAAATGTATAAGCGAAGCTATTGTTGAAGAGTAGGAGGATCAGAGATGATGGATTTCATTGGAACACGTCATAAAGAGGGCTGAGAGGAAAGTTTTAGTGGGCAGTAGCAGGGAAAAAGACAGGGAGACATCTTTCTGCACTACTGGGGAGAAGACCTGGCTGTGGGGGTGTCCTGCTGCAGTCGAGACTGGGGAAAGCTGAAAGAATTACCTTTCCACTGGCAGAGGCAGTCCTATCTGAAAAAGCTGAGAATTCCAGGCAATGACCCCGGCTTGAGAAGGCAAGCGTTCCTTTTTGTTGGAGTTAAGCCAAGAGAGCCACATTCACAGAAAGAAGCCTCTGAACAGATAAGGTAATTACCTAACTGGGGGAGCTGTGTGTGTGCACGAAAGTATGCAGTCAGTGTAGAAAAATGAAAGTCCCGTGCGTGTCTTAATCAAGTGCTAATGTTGCAATTTAAGTTCTGTTCTCCGCCACTATAATTGCAGTGTGTCATTGAAAATGCTTTGATTGTTCCATTTTATTGCTGTAAAGAATGAGATCATGTCTAAATGCAACTTTTATAATACAGAAAATATTTGAAAACAGACGGGTGGTTTATTTTCTATTTACCATTACAATGCCAATGATGTGGGGAGATTTTTAAACAGTGCAATGGTCATTTTAAGACAGATGTGTGTATGTCAGAATCAGTATGAATAATTGTGAGTGACTGTAGTATAACTTGTTGGAGGTACATGAGCCAACGGGAAGAGAGACTCTCTGAACATAGCTCCCTACCGTATATAAGGTAGTGGAAATTACCACAAGACTACCACATATAGCTCTCTGTCGTAAATAAGTCAGTGAGTTTGCCCATGGTGGCGCACCAACACTATCACTGGAAATTGTGGTATCCCTAGAATGCAGGTCTGAGGTCTCTCTAGTGATCACACGAAAAATCTAAGCGAAGATAAGGGATTCTGGACATTGGGGCCACAAATAAAACAAGGGAATTATGCTCACCAAAATACCACCAACCACGTATACCAAATATGCAGGTCTGGGTGCTGAAATAATGCATGTCCATTGTATTATTGTTGCACATGGCCAAATCTGAATACAAAGAGTGATTATTGCTAAGTTATTTTTCGGCGGTAATAAAATACCGTCAGGCCCCAAATCTCCACAAAATACCCTACATATTTATGGTGCGTTGCAGGCCGGGAAAGTGATCATAGAGTACCTACTGGGCGTGGCAAGCGTGTCTCACACTGCCATTTGCACATTAAAGGGAACCCATTTTATAATAGCAGTGTGCCACTAAAAACGAATTTCAGAATGTCACAAAGGGAAACCACATTCTCAGATCTAGTGCAATATTTAGAGGCAAAGTTATTTGCACATGGGAATTGGTCTTCGAACAGTACCTTAGAATGGAGTAACCGCATTCAGGGTGAGGTGCAGAAAGAAAAACTAGACAATATTTTTGCAGAAGGCAGCATAATTCAGGTCTGCCTTACAAGATTATTGAATGCAGCCGATAAAAGTGCAGAGAAAGACTGTTTAATACGGCTATGCGGCAAAATATGGTTTATTTTAAACAAGTCCCTGCGAATGCAAGAGAATGATACTCAGCTAATTAACAGGTTAAAGACTGAATTAGATGGGGCAAATAAAAATCAGGAAATGTTGAGAGCAGAATTGGATGTATGCCAAAAAGACATGCAATTAAAATGCAGAGACTTTGATACTCAGTTATCCAAAAGCAAGAAACAATTTGAAGATAGTGAGCAAGAATTGACACGCTTAAAAGCCTTAGTGGATCACATTAGGCAGGATAAAGATGAGGTTGTTTCAGAAATGCAGATTTTACAAAAAGAACATTGCGAAAAAGAAGGTGATCTCCAGAGTGCAGAACAAGAAATGATTAAAATGATCCAAGAAAGAGACAAGAGAAATAAAGAGTTCAATGAATGCCAAATGCAAATGTGCGATATGCAGGAGGCAATTAATAAAATGAGTGATGAAAATAATTATTTGCATGATGAAGCCAACAGACTCCTTAAAAAGTGTAAGGACTTAGAACAGCAAATGTGCATTCCCAGGTCCCAGGAGAGGCGGCAGGGTACCACATTCAATGGAGTGGAGGTGAATTCTAGCTCTGCCCAAAGAGCTAGTGCCCCAGTGACTGGGCCGGTGACTGAACTTGGTTGCAGCGCCCTTGGGGGATTTGATACTCCCATTGGGGGCAGCCACCAATCTCATACACCTGAAAACAGGATTGAATCACAAAATAGTGCAATTCCATGCATTGCAACAAGTAGCCCCATAAAAATAATGAAATCCATTAAAGCCCTGATCAAACCATTTAAAAAGGGAGGTGAATGCTGCATTGAGGATCACTTAGAAGCGGTGCATGACATTTTTAAAGCGCTCCAGATACCTAAGGAACAGTACAGACAATATTTTCATTTAACTTTAGATGCCCCGATGGCCAGCATCATAAGGGGATTAAATGAACAGCAGAATATGACATGGCTGGAGTTTGAAAAAGAAATTAGGCGTCATTTTTCTCCTTTTCAGTCATTGCAGGAGGCAAAGAAAGTCGCGTACACTATTACTGCTGGACCTAATACATCACCTCGCCAATTTTTACAAGACTTAAAAAGAGCATTCTCTCGCTTTGATGTATCTTTTGACTCAAATTCCAATGAGTTTAAAACCGCATACTTCTATGGGCTACAGAAAGACATCATATCCCAATTGGTCCGTGAATTTGACCGTGACAAGTCCCTTGAATGGATTGTACATCAAAGCACCAAGCTATATGAGGTACTCTATTGTCAGGGTAGAGAAAGTGATAAAATGAAAGATACTAGGCCTAAATCTAAAGAACCCTCAGCCACAGTAATGGAAATCAGGTCAGCCAAAATGTCCCTTGAGTCTGCTCAAAGCCAAGGTAAAAATAATGTGACACCTGAACAAAGGGGTAATCAACAAAGATCGCCATTTCCTGTACCAATGTTCCAATCACATGATCATAGTAATAGAGAGAGCTACATCAGCCCTAGATATTTAGGAGATAGACCCCGGGTAAGGTACCGGTCTGATATGGCAGGTATGAACAATAACCAGAGACAAAATCAAGATCAAAGAAATGATGGTCCCTACCAGTCATTGGGGACACAGAGCAGATTTGATCCCAGCACCATGATATATGGTAATCAGGATAGGCCCCGATATGTGGATCGATTTACTGATAATGGAAATCAATATAGGGGCCAGTACCCACAATCTGAGAGACAGGACATGAAGCAAAACGTGAACTACAGTCCACGCCAGTACAATGATTCCCCACCAGGGGACTATAATCAAAGGATGGGTGCAACCCGCTCCCCTCCACAAATGAATCAAGAGTTCAGAAACCATCCCAACCGGTATCAATCACCTGAGAGGTATCAGAATAGATCCAATCAGGGGGAAAACAACCAATATCGACCTAGGCCACAGAAAGAGGATCCTAGAGAGGTGGAAAGGTTCCAATGCCTTGAGGCCCAAGTGAAAATGTTAGCTGAGCAAATAGGAAAGCTCTATACAGCGCAAAAACAACCTTCCAAAGAGGGGGCTGATGGCCATAGCAATGACCGGGGGGCTTCCGAAAAGTGACTAAGTACTCATGATAACTGCAGTGCCAAAATGACAGATTGCTCTGATATAACTTTGCATAACGACTCTGAGATGACTAATGGATTAAAAATGAAAGTACCAGTAAATGAAATTGTGATGGAAAGTGTAAATACTTCTAAAAAAGAGGTACGGTTTAACTTAGAGCTAAATAAAACAGTAAAGATTTGCACAAATGAAAAAGAAACATTAGGAATTCCAAAAGAACAAAGGGACAGATTTAAGAAAAATGACTCATGCATGGGGAATACCAGTGAACAGGGAGTAAGTGGGGATGCCATAGCTCCTTCCCTGGGCAAGCAAAACAATGACCAAACACAGACAGAAAAAGGAAATACTCACAAGGAGGGTACAAGTCAATCACCTGAAAAATTCTTTGAGCCACATATTTTTGAAGAGGCTGAAAGGGCTGGTATTATACTAAATGATCACAAATGCACAGAATTAAAAAATGACAAATTGCTGAATGATGTTGTGACACATGTTCAGTTGGAAGGTTGTAATGTGGTCTCTGATGTTACCCAGATGGATGGGCGAACGGTGGCCACACTCCAAAAAACCTCTGAACATGGAGAAATGAATAAAATACCTCGCACAGAAATGGGTAAAAAGGAGGGAAAAATGTCTTTTCATTTACCAATGTGCTTAGCCAAAAGTGAAAAAGACCTGAGAAAGGTGAGCCCTGAAATCAGTAAGAATTCACATTTCTTATGTGTATTAGAGGAAGTTGAGGACAGATATTATGCACCCATCACTGTAGAAGAAAAATGCCACACCTTTGCTATGATTGACACTGGCGCACAGGCCACAATTATGTCCAAGGAGCTGGTAAAGAGTATCAATGAAGGGAGGCCTCCCCAGAGTCAGATCACAGTGAAGGCAAATCAAGGCCCAGTGCATAACTTTAATGGGGAGGAGGTGCCCATCATAGGTGTAACTGAGGTTGACATAAAAATAGGAAAGCACAGAATGAAACAAGAGGTATTGATCACATCTATTTGTGAAATTCCATTTCTGATGGGGACAGATTGCCTGAAAAGATTGTCTCCTCTCATAGATGGGGTGAATGGAGTGCTGTGGTCCTTAACCAAAAAACCATTGAGGCCTAAGAAACTAAAATCACAAAACAGCAATATAAAAGAATGTCACACCGTTGCCAAAACAAATGATGCTGTGGAGGTATATCTCCAGAATAGCTGCATACCTAGTGTCACTGTTATATTAATGTGTCAAGACAAAGATCAGAGCGACAATGAAAAACTACCTGTACAAATATACTTGGACCCAAGGAAAGATTGGCAGACTGCCATAGATGAGTACACATTACGTTTCTACTTAAAAGAGAATACATGCAAACAGAATATTGTTCCTAAAACAGATTCAGAAAAACACATTACCACTCTGGCAGAGATACACATGAAAGATGAGCAACCATGGGTTCACGTTGGTATAAATGATTATCTTAAAACAATAAAAGCCACTTTAGCGCTTGAACATGAAAGGAGTTTCATTAATGAGAAATTGTTGCAAAAAATTATGGAGAGGGAAGAAATCCCGAAATTTAGGATTAAAAACCAATATGTTTCTGGGTTGGACAGTCCAGACTTTGAAAACCGAATTACAGGCAGATGCATGCTTAAAATTAGCATTGGGCAGAAAACAATTTACCATAATGTATGGATAGTGAATGGAGCACAAAATGAATTTTACATGGGCAATGACATCATGCACAGAATGTGTATGGTGTTAGATTTCCTTAATCAAAAAATATGGTCACGCCTAGGTGGTCCGGCACCTGAATTTGAAGACAAAAGAAGGGCTTATCATTGTGCACAACTAGTTCCTTATGCAGTCGAATTACAAATGAGGAAAAATACTATTGTTCCTGCATTTACAAAACAGTTTGCAATAACACTGAAATGCAAAAATGGACAGCAGATGAAAGGCTCTGATGCATTTGTATGCCTGAATGAATCCATAAAACAGCAAGGCCTGGATTATGAATACATTCCATTGGTAGACATTGGTGAGGGATCTGTAAAAATCATGGTAAATAATAAAGGTTGTCAGGATATTCATTTAGAGGAAAACTCCCCATTAGGAATGGCCATACAAAGATCACATTATACGGCAGATTTAAATAACATGGTGATTGGGAATATTCCTGAAAAATATGTAGATGCCAAGGGCGAGTTGCCAGAACACCTGGACTCTCAGCCCAAAGGAATATTTAAAATTCATTCTGTGTATCCTTATGATTCAAATGAGACAGTGTGCTGCCATCAAGAGGATTGCATAATATTTAATTTAAATGAAAATGAAACAGGAAATCAGCCCATTGAAGTGGAAGCTGATATGCCAAAATATTTGAAAGTGGCAGCTCTACAAAAAGACACAGCCACACAGTTAGAGGAAAGCGCTGAGATTCCTTTACCAGAAGAGTTTCCAGAATTTTCCAGAATGGTAGAAGAGCAGATCTCCTTAGCGGATGCATGTAACAGCGATGAGGATCGACGCAATCTGAGGGAAATATTTATGGAGTTTAAGGATGTATTTGCAAAAGATGCTTATGATTGTGGTTTAACTGATTTACATGTGGCCACACTACCAGAAGGTTGTAGCAGAAATCCAGTGTTTGTACGCCAGTATAGACTACCGCTGGCATGTTTAGAATCATTGGCAGAGATTATTAAAAATTTGGAATCACGGGGAATAATTAGGCCCATTCATAGCACATCCAATACGCCTATTTTAGGTGTGTTAAAGCCAAATGGTCAATGGCGGCTGTGTGCAGACTTAAGAGAGTTAAATAAAAGAGTACCAGTATCTAGATGGCCACTACCATTCATTGATCAGGGCCTAGCTCAGATACATGGTTCAAATGTATTTACCACGTTAGATCTCACATCTGGATATTGGTGTGTGCCATTGGCAGAGGAGATACAACACCTATTTTCCTTTACATTTGACAGGACTCAATATGCCTGGCTTAGAGCTCTGTTCGGGTACATCAATAGTGGGAGTGAATTTGGCATATTTTTGAGAAAGGCCATGCCGGATGCAGCGGAAAGAGGGACAATAGTTTATGTGGATGATGTCTTGATAAAAAATGAAAACCTTAAAAGCCATTTTGATGAAATAAGACATGTGCTTGGCCAATTGCAGAAAGCAGGCGCCAAAGTATCTTTGCAAAAAGCACAATGGTGCAAGAAAAAAGTGAACTTTCTAGGGCATGAAGTGACTGAACATGGGCTAAATCCACAAAGGAAGAAAATAGAGGCCATACAAAGATTAAAAGATCCTAAAAATGTGAAAGGAGTAAAAAGTTTATTAGGGATGACAGGCTATAACAGAAAGTTCATTGAGAATTATGCAGAAATCACTCAACCATTGACTAAACTGCTTAAACTAAATACTCCCTGGAGATGGGAAAGAGAGCAATCTGATGCAGTGGCTAGATTGAAGGAATGTCTTGTAAAGGCACCATGTTTAGCATACCCCATAAAGGACAGGGATTTCTTTATAGAAATAGGCTTTTCTGAACATTGTATGTCAGCAGTGTTATCACAAAAACACGATTTGAATCACAAAACCATTGCATATGCAAGTAAGGCATTTTCCCAAGTTGAAATGAAATTTAATGAATGCGAAAAGGCCCTATTAACCACTGTGTGGGCGCTACAACATTTCCGCCCCATTATTCAGGGAGAAAAGGTGATTATTGAAACAAATCATCAACCTTTGCAATTTTTAGAGAGTAAAAGAATTAGATCAGGCAATTTAGCGCAATCCAGAATCACTTCATGGACACTGGCATTACAAGGTTTTCCCGTAGAAGTAAGATATGGACAAAATAAAAAGAGCCCAATTGCTCAAGGGTTAGCTGACTTACATGACTGTGCAGCTGAACAAATAACAAATGAAATGGATGTGGAAGCTAGTTTACAGGAATTTGAACAATCACCACACAAAGCTTTTGATGAAAAAACATGCAAGGATTTGCCAACTGTATATGTGGATGGTTGTGCTTTTCACATTGAAAATGACAGTAATAAACAATTAGTGGCAGGAATAGGAAATGTCTGGTTGAAATGTGAAGGCGTTCCTAGTATAGGGATGAGGATTGGAGATAGGAGTAGTCAGGTGGCGGAATTGGCAGCCATCTATAAAGCAATTGCTACTGCAGTTGATAAAAAGTTCAGTGAAATTGTCCTGGTGACTGATTCTGACTATGCACGGAATAGCTTTGTGGAATATTTGCCTGGTTGGAAAGCAAGAGGCATGGTTACATACAACAAAAAGCCACTTAAACATGGAAAAATGATACAAGCCATAGACAAATTGGTGTCAGAAAATAATTTAACAATATACTGGAGAAAAATTCGTGGGCATTTAAAAACACCAGGAGAGGATAAGGAGGGAAATGATAAGGCAGACCATCTGGCTAAGATTGGGGCTGTGATGGGAGAATTGCTACCTATTGATTATTTAATGGGTGAAATACAAATTGATGCAGTCACACGTTCTAAAGCACCAAAGGAGGTAGATCAACCGGTGGTGCAGTGGAGTCATGACACGCCAGACCAAGATTTGATGGAGGCACAAAAGAATGATCAAATTTTAGGAATCTATTATAATCATTTGATAGATCCTGAACAAAATCCTTTAACAGAAAATGATTGTATGGGAAAAGAAGAGTTGAGGGTGTTATTAAAGAACAAAACACGAATTAGATTACAGGATGGACTCATGATTAGAGAGTCCATAACAGGGCAAATACAGTGGGTAGTACCCCTTTCATTCAGAGGACTAATGCTACACCATGCACACGATGCCATAACTGCAGGCCATAGAGGTTCACAAAAGACATTAGAAATACTAAAAGATTATGCTTACTGGCCACATATGTCCCAAGATGTGGAATTATATACTAGAGGATGTCTAGTATGCGCCCAATTTAAACCTGCTTCACCAATGCATAGAGCACCATTGATGAAAAGAGGCCTAACTCTCCCATGGTCAGATTTGCAAATAGACTATGTAGGTCCTTTAAAAAGGTCGAGCAGGGGACACCGCTATATTTTGAGTGTGGTATGTTTGATGTCAAAGTGGATTGAGTGCATTCCCGCACCAGATTGTAGTGCGCAAACAGCAGCCACATTGCTGGTGAACCATGTGTTCTCAAGGTTTGGGTTGCCACAAAGAATTGAGTCAGACAGAGGAAGTCATTTCACAAGTACTCTAATGAGTAAGGTATGGCAAATACTAGGTGTGAAAAGGAAACTACATATCGCATATCGGGCGGCGTCTTCAGGTACAGTTGAAAGAAGCAATAGGTCTGTTGTGGACATTTTAAAGAAATTTGTGGCAGAAGCAGGTTCCAGCTGGGATTTGCGTTTACCATTGGTTTTGATGGCAATCAGGTCGACTCCTGCCAAAGCAACAGGTGTTAGCCCCCATGAGGTCTTAACAGGTAGGAAAATGGTGTTACCACAACACCTACTATACAGAACACATGAGCAAACTCTAGTGAGTGCATCCACAGTTCATGAATATATTGATGAACTGAGGAGGCATTTGCAACATGCATTTGCTTTTGTGCAGAGAAATCTGGAAAGAGCTGCTGACAGTGCTAAGTCATATTATGACAAAAAGACATCAGTAAAGGAATACAATGTAGGGGATCAGGTGTACAAGTTTCATTTTGGAAAAAGTAAACAGAAAAATTCTAAATTTCTGGCAGCCTGGCAGGGGCCATTTCGAATTATAGATAAAGTCTCTCCTGTAGTGTATAAAATTTTGAAAAATGAAGGTGAAACAGCAATAGAGCAGTTTGTCCATGTAAATCAAATCAAACCATGCCATCCCAGACATGAGATCAGGCAGCTTGAGCATGTGGAAACGGATAGAGTCCCTTGAGAAAATAAATGGGTGTGATCAGGAGGCAGTGACAAAGAAGTTAAAAAAAAAAAAAAAAGTTGATTGTTATGATGGCACATAAACACTGTAATATATGTAAAAATATATAATATAAATAAATAAATAAATAAATAAATAAATAAATAAATGCACATATAACGGAAGCTCGTGGTTGGTGTGCAGAGAGAAAGTGTATTAAATATTGAATGCTGTTTTATATGTGTTTGTTTTCTTTTAACTTGTGTTTAATTTCAGAAAAAAGAAAAAAAAAAACGAAGTATTTTACCAAGCATGTTTTATTTTTGGCAAAAGGATGAAGTTAGTATTGTGCTATGTACTTAATCTGTTTATTTTCTATTTTGATTTAGACAATTAACATTATTTGGTCGGAGGTTCTGGGACCAGAGGCCACGGGAGACGATGGAGTCCTGGAGACCGCGAGGACGGATTCCGGGAAAGCCCCAAAGAGGGGTGAAGACCAAGGCTACAAAGCGATCAGCATTGAAGATGATACCGATGACATGTTTAACGATGGTGATATTTGGAGGGATCTTCAAGAATTCAGAAGCACAGGTTGTCATTGAACCTGGACCAGCATCTGGTATCGCGGTGGAAGAGGCACCAGGATTCATCATGAGTGATAGAAGGATGATTTTCCAAAATATATACATTCCATTAAATCCTGAGATTTTGATTGAAAAACACTTGAACAATACCGGAATTAAGATTGAACAGACTAAAGAGTGGCTGGAAATAAGAAAAGAGGACACTAAGCAGTCAATAAGAGATATATTAATGCAATTGGAAAAAACATTCGTGAATTCAGCAGACATTAAGAAGAAGAGAGGAAAGAGAGGTGCGGTGATGCTCGCGATATCAATGGTAATGTCTATAATTGGAGCAATAATAGGTACTACAATATCAACAGCCAATTCTATTTCGGTAGGAACACTGAGTACTAAAGCACAACAACTGAGTATTGACCTAGAAATAATACAAAAGACATTAGATGGAATTAGAGGGGGACTGGATGAACAAGTAAGATTCATAAATGAAACTGCAATCATTCTAAATGAACAAGCGGATGTGGTGCAACGGGCGACTAAAATAATACTTAAGCATGACAGAACTTTAAATGAAATATTGAACATAATGAGTCCTGTTGATAGACTATTAACGAATTATATGAGAGAAGTTCAAACTGCAGTTTCACAATTGATTCAAGGACATATTCCCTTGTATTTTGTTTCGCAGGATATCATTCGTCAAATGATAGAAAGATTGACCAGGAGGGAAATTGACCTTATACAGATAAAAATTGCATTCGAAATGGGGAATGCAATGCCGTTATATGTGGACTTGGAAAGACTAGAGATCGGATTTTTGCTATGCATCCCATTTGTAGCCCCTGAACTTATTTATCAAACGAAGTGGGTACACAACGTGGGATTTTGGCAAGAGGACAAATTCATTAAGATTAAGACTCCAGAAGTGGTGGCATTTCAGTCATGGGAACCTGAAGTTTATTTAATACCAAACCTGGAAACATGTGTAACATTTAAAGAACAAAATTATATGTGTCCAGGTAAACCGTTTGTTCCTGATGCCACAGATGCTATTTGTGGGTTGAAATCTGACCCAAGTATATCAGAGGGATGTGAAGTGATTATTAGTAATATGGGGAGTGAAGAAATGGCACAGGCTAAGATGGTCAGAGGTAAATGGTTGGTCAGCACCTGTTTAAAGAACATGACGGTAGTACATTTAAACCATGGAACATACGTGGTTAAACAGGTAAAATATAATGTTTTTTATTTACAGGTTCCAAAGGATGCAATTGTGTCAATTGGGGGATTAACATTGTTCCATGTAACAAATGATGTTTGGGAAAGCCAAGTGGAAAATATCGATTTTTTTCAAAGGGATACTTTTCCAATAGATCCAGATGTGGAATATTTATTGAATCACAAAGAAAGACATGTTATGAAAATGAATTTGCGAAAAAACAATATTACAATTAGTAATCTGGGCATAATAGAAGTGGAAAGATTTAATTGGGGAACCTGGGGGGAACGCTCAATAGTGGGTTTGGCTATCCTGGTGCTAATCATGGGTGGATGGTTGATTGTGCTATCAGTAAAAATGAAAATGTTACTGATTTTACTGACTACGTCAGGAAGAGAAAGATATCCCAATACACATGCATTTTAAGAGAAAAAGAAAGAACAAGTTGTTTTTAGGAATTGGCTTGGATTATAGCCAAGTTCTAAAAAAAAAGGAGGGTATATGTAAGGATATTTGGCGTGTTACAGTACACAGTACAGCAATACTGCACAAGTAGCATTTTTTTTTGCAGCACCACCACAAGGGTGCGGTGCATTGCTATATGGGTTAGCAGATTAACAAGGAAAGACAGACTATTCAGTCAAAAACGATTTTAACATATAAGATGCAAATCTATTTTTACAGTTAAAAGCACACGTGTTCATTTAAAAATGCACACTATTTTTCACCTGAAATGCCTATATTGCTAGAGACACATTTGAAAATTAACAGCTAACATATTAACCATTAACCTGACTAATAAAACCTTATTTTAATATAAATCACTAATAAAATGTGTTCTCTACTGCAGAATTAGGCATACTTTGAAAACCAGTTAAATGAGTGTGCAGATTTTTTTTTCCTCTCTTCTCTGCCTGATTATCCGTGTTGTTGTGCACAGTAACTGCAGGAGGAAGGAAGTCAGATTTGCAACAATTGCAAATGTATAAGCGAAGCTATTGTTGAAGAGTAGGAGGATCAGAGATGATGGATTTCATTGGAACACGTCATAAAGAGGGCTGAGAGGAAAGTTTTAGTGGGCAGTAGCAGGGAAAAAGACAGGGAGACATCTTTCTGCACTACTGGGGAGAAGACCTGGCTGTGGGGGTGTCCTGCTGCAGTCGAGACTGGGGAAAGCTGAAAGAATTACCTTTCCACTGGCAGAGGCAGTCCTATCTGAAAAAGCTGAGAATTCCAGGCAATGACCCCGGCTTGAGAAGGCAAGCGTTCCTTTTTGTTGGAGTTAAGCCAAGAGAGCCACATTCACAGAAAGAAGCCTCTGAACAGATAAGGTAATTACCTAACTGGGGGAGCTGTGTGTGTGCACGAAAGTATGCAGTCAGTGTAGAAAAATGAAAGTCCCGTGCGTGTCTTAATCAAGTGCTAATGTTGCAATTTAAGTTCTGTTCTCCGCCACTATAATTGCAGTGTGTCATTGAAAATGCTTTGATTGTTCCATTTTATTGCTGTAAAGAATGAGATCATGTCTAAATGCAACTTTTATAATACAGAAAATATTTGAAAACAGACGGGTGGTTTATTTTCTATTTACCATTACAATGCCAATGATGTGGGGAGATTTTTAAACAGTGCAATGGTCATTTTAAGACAGATGTGTGTATGTCAGAATCAGTATGAATAATTGTGAGTGACTGTAGTATAACTTGTTGGAGGTACATGAGCCAACGGGAAGAGAGACTCTCTGAACATAGCTCCCTACCGTATATAAGGTAGTGGAAATTACCACAAGACTACCACATATAGCTCTCTGTCGTAAATAAGTCAGTGAGTTTGCCCATGGTGGCGCACCAACACTATCACTGGAAATTGTGGTATCCCTAGAATGCAGGTCTGAGGTCTCTCTAGTGATCACACGAAAAATCTAAGCGAAGATAAGGGATTCTGGACATTGGGGCCACAAATAAAACAAGGGAATTATGCTCACCAAAATACCACCAACCACGTATACCAAATATGCAGGTCTGGGTGCTGAAATAATGCATGTCCATTGTATTATTGTTGCACATGGCCAAATCTGAATACAAAGAGTGATTATTGCTAAGTTATTTTTCGGCGGTAATAAAATACCGTCAGGCCCCAAATCTCCACAAAATACCCTACAGGATGCAAAAGCCTGACTCCATTCTTCTCTTATTGGAGTTGTAATGGTGTCAAAATCAAAAGTCAAGCCGTCCTATGTGACTTGGGGTATGTTTTTGCGAGCAACTCCTGTGTGATGTTAAAAAGTAGCTTGATACAAAAAGCTAAGGTGGCTCTTAACCAAATAAGAGCCATAGAAAGGAAATATGGTAAATTCACATTAATGCCATGCATTTTTTTTTATAAGCTTAAAGTGTTTCCAAGGCTTGCATATGGGAGTGAATTTTTCCCTGAAAATATGTGGCCTCTTTTATGTCATCTGGAGGCCTTGATATGGCGGAAAATATTATATTATGTCCCGAAGTGTGTTCCACTGGAATTGCTTAGATATGAACTGGGTTTATATTCCCTTACCAGCGTCATGTTTAACAAAAAAATGGCTCTTTTGAGAAATTGTCTGGGTGCTGAAAGCGGCTCAATTTATTATCATTTGAGTAAAGCTACAAATGGTAATTTCATATCCAAACTGAAATCGGAATGTGAGAAAAAACGGCTTGATCTAGGATTGTCTATAAAAACACTACTTAGGTTTCCAACGAAGGTCAAGGAGCTAGTTAATGCTTATGATTGGTTGGAAAAGAATGTAGTTTTGTTAAATTCTAAGCTCTATTCTGACAGTGTTTCGTATTGGAAATTTCTCTCCTATCCAGAAGAATATCGAATGAAATATATTCAAGGGTATTTATAAATTCCTTTATGCGTTTCCGGTTTAATATATTAAGCACAAACAAGATATTATTTATTCGTGGGTTAAGTACCAGTGGGAATGATGAGTGTCGGTTCTGTAAAATAAAGGGTGTTAGTGAATCTTTGAAACATCTACTTCTGGTATGTCCTACTTTACTGGAGAAGAGACTAGAAAGCTTCTCAATGTTTGTAATGAATACAGCCTGTTTTATGAGAAGCAAACTTTGGCATGATATGCTTCATGGCTCCTCTATTGCCTTGAAAATGAAAGTGAATGAGCTTTTGAAAAATACCTGTTCTCTAACATGATAATATTGCCTTGAAAATTAAAGTTAATCAGCTTTTTCGAAAAAATACCTGTTCTCTAACATGATATTACCTCATGTTACGATATGTTAAACAATTTGTAATTGTTGAGCAATGTGATTTCGTCTTTTACGTGCATTATGTCTGAAGCTTATACACTCCTGAAGATTAGGTTAAGCAAATTAGATGTGATGGGATCGTTTATAGACCCGCTAATAGCCTTAGGTCATTATGTGAGGTGGCATAATGTGTGTTCCTTTTCAAAATGATTGGTAAAGACTCTTTAATGGTAATGTGTAATGATTTGTAAATTGAAAACGTTCCTTTTTTTTAAATACATTAATGCAAATGATATTTATTGTGGAATTAATGAGTTATTGTAATCTGATTATGTTTCTTTTAATAGTAAACATTTTTCTAAAAGTTTGAATAAACCAAAACAAATAAATAAAACAAATAAAAAATGACTACCTCTATCAGACTCAATCCTTTGAGGAAGACTGAAACAAGAAAAGATATGTTTGATCATCAAAGTGGTGGCTGTCCTAAATTACTAAAGGAATCCAGACGTGGTCCCCTTGCTCACTATTCTTAGAGAGGCACAGCTTCACCCTACTGATGAGGTTCAACCAGACCGAAACACGTGTCTGGTGTTGCTGTTGGTACTCTTGTTCACAGGAGAAGCCTAGCATTTCAGTGCGAGACGGCCCCAGGGCAGGGTAAAAACTGATATGTTTAGGATATTTCTCCTCTATGAAAGATAGTGAGGTAAAGACTCTGGGTAAGGCTCTTGTAACTAGGACCTCATGTCTGGCAGAGAGTCTCCCATGACCCCCCTTGTTATTTGCATATTTCAAGTAACTTTGGGTCGCACCCTAAGTTATTAGGGGAATCCAGACGTGGACCCCTTGCTCACTATTCTTAGAGAGGCACAGCTACACCCTAATGATGAGGTTCAACCAGACCAAAACACGTGTCTGGGGTTACTGTTGGTACTCTTGTTCAGAGGAGAATTGCCTAGCATTTCGGTGCTGGACTGCCCCAGGGCAGGACAAAGACTTATATGTTTAGGATATTTCTCCTCTGTGAAAGATAGTGAGCTAAAGACTCTGGGTAAGGCTCTTGTAACCAGGAGTCATGTCTGACAGAGAGTCTCCGAGGACCCCCCTTGTTATTTGCATATTACGATTTCGGGCAGGCAGGCACTCAATCCTTTTTGGGTGGGAAGAGGAATGTCACTATCAACATGTATTTGTTTCCCTTGGGAATGGGTTACGGGTCCAATGAAGTCTACCTGCTTGCATATCAGATTATGGCAAAGTCATTTATTTTTCTGTAGAGGAGCTCTGTGTGTGTGGGAGAACTCAGTTGGAACTGAGCACATGCAAGACATTCCTTTAAATGTGTATTGAGATCCTGGCCCATTTGTGCTGAGTAAGGGACCTCTCACAGTATCTCAAAAGTAATTTGAAATCCTCTATGCCCGGCCGTAACTGCGTCATGGGCATTGGATAACATCAAACTTCGGAGTGAGGTATGCTCCATCCACTGGTCATAACCAGTTTAGGGTCTCTTCACCAACAGTCTGTCTTGAATCTTGAACATTGTCTGAAATTTCAGCAAGATGTAGAGGTCTTCCTTTCCATGATTATCTAATTCTGATAAGGGAAATATGTTTGGATCTTCTAAATAGGTAAAGGATTTCCCAATGTTTTTTAATCAATGATGAATTCTGCATCAGCAGCATCTCTACTCCATGGGGCAGTTGAAGGTTCACTGTCAGTGTGAGTTTGTGATCTGGACACTGCTGTGACCTGGAGGTCTCAGAGGAGGCGTTCCATATCTATGAAGTCCATTTGTAGAGCTCCTGATTTGGCCAATCATTCGGTCAGCCAAGTCATTTCCAGTTTTATCAGGACCCTTTATCTTGGAATGACCTTGGATCTTTTTCTAATAGATGGTCATTTCATTAGATATTACCAGATCATCAACCATTTGGATCATTCTACTATGTGTAATGGCTTATTACTTGCACATGGCATGGCTCTGTTTTTTTTTACAATTAATCATGTGTTTCACAAACCCATTTCACTCATAATCAGTCTGCGATAATCACTGGCTTTGTCAGTTGTTGGTTTACAGCAGTGAGAACAGCTTGATAAATTGTCATCAATTCTGGCACCTGACTACTTTGGGGACCTATTTTGCAGCCATCAGAGGGTTCAGGATGATCATTCACCCATGCGTTCCCAATGCCAGCAACTATTATTTTACCCTGTCTTTAGTAATGTGTTAGGAACACCCATGCACATAAACTGCAGGTATCCCCAGACAAGTGATTTCATCATGTACCTTGTTTGCCGATGTCAGGTATGCCTCTATATGTGAACCCGAGGTAACAGTATCTGAGATGGATGGGGATGCAGATCTTACTCATACATCAATAATCAGACCGACTCAGGAAGTTGGCAAACATTATTTGTTTTAATAACAATTCTTTAAAACAGGGAGTTCAACTGACATCTCCGGATGCCGCAGAGCTCGCTCAACGAGTTCTCAAAAACATTTCATAAAAAACACAACTTTATACTAATAATTCATCATAAGTGATGTCATACTACGTGACAAAATAAGAAATCCTAGTAGGGGATATGATAGGCTTAAAAGGAACATCTATGGGGTATGGGGGTTGTGATAGGGTCTATAAGCCCACCCCAAGTGCAAGTCATCTTCTGTGTTAGACTAATACACAATGTTCTATTGGCTTCTCAAACTATAGGGCTCCTTGCTATGTGGCCCTCTACAATTGGTTGGCATGCTTGTACCATTCTGGAATATGTCACTCACTAGCAGCACGCAAGCTGGTAGCCCATGAGCTGGGGAGGTTGGCCTGAGAATAAAAGGGAGTGAAGGCATCACCATATCTTCTGGTCTTGGTGTAGCTCACCCCAAAGTGACCATGTGACCTGAGACCACATTTTGAGCTCCTTCGTTGCTTTTAATACTATTAAGTGAAAAAACCTTGGCACTTCTAGTGTTTTTCCATTACACCTCAAACAGGAGCTCAGTTCACTTGTCAGGTTATTGTATCTTCTCGAGTCGATAACCAGAATCTCGGCAGCCCCGACTATTGACACTGGGCCAGGCAAGCCTTCCCGAATCTTCCTTTGCCATCAGCTATTCTATTCTGCTGTGTCACACTTCCATCCCTTTCATCCATGGGGTCCAAGTTTGCTAAAGTGTGTTGTGGAATATCCAGATGCTATACATTCCTATATATATATATATAGTCACATCCCCTGCTGTCTATTCACTAGGTAGCCAGCCTCATGATTACTTTGTCTACTTTTGTTACTGCATCTGTACAATTGTGAAATGGTTTTGCATTTTCTTCAGTACTTCTCTGCACGTGCAATCTTCATTTCGCTCCCGAAATGTTGCTTAATTTGCTTACTTCATCATCAGATTCTATAAGGTCTATATTCTTTCTTCATTGGCATCTCTTCTGGATGCATAACTTCCGCTTCATATGACCAGTCTTCTCTTTCATTCACTTTCACACTTCTTCTGGAACTTCCTACAGAAGGCCGTCAGCTCTCTGTGGATACGTATAGTGTTTTCTCAATGGATACCTGGTTTCAAGGACTCTTCGTGGTATAGGTACCATTACTGCCCTTGCGCATGTTGCAATTTCCGGCTGCCAACATATAGGCAGGATGGGGGTGAGACTTCTAGTAGGAGTACTTGGCTTCTCCTCTACACTCCCCCCTCTTGTTGATTCAGTCTTGACATCTAGACAGTCTTGACATCTAGACATCCTCGTCTGAAGAAGTGCTTCTTTGGAGTCCATGGGGGTCATTACGAGGTTGGAAGTAACCATGTCCGCGTTCCTCAAATGAGGACTTACCGGGCAATTCCAACCTTGGAGGACCCGGTAATTCCTCATTTGAGGAACCCGGACCCCGTACATCCCCATTACCATTTGAGCCCCCATAGGGCTCTATGGGAATGGGGAGGGAGCTAACAACAGGCCCGTTAATAACGGTGCCCGTTGTTAGCTCCATGGTCTGCTAGAGGGACCCGCTAAGAGCACCTGGTTTTACCAGGTGCCCTTTGCGGAGCCCGCAAGCAGACTCGTAATAGGGCAGTGTTAGGAAAGATTTCGTAATTGTAGGTAATTTTCCTTCCATGTGGCAACCCCTAAACTTTTTGCTGTTGTTTTACACCTTGTTCTTGACTTTGCCAGAGAAGTGCAGCCTTCTGCCGCACTCCTCTGGGCTTTCGCTCCTTTTCTTACGGGGAAACTGACATGCCCTTAAGACAGTCAGTACCGGGGAACGCTGTTTCCCGTAGTTTCTTTTATCATGTTGCGGCTTTAGTGCAACATGACACGAGAGGGCACTGTAAGCTAAGTTACAGCTCTCTTGGGTCTCTAGCCTTCTACAGGCCCTAGATACTCTTTTAGGATGGTATTTGATCGGTGCAAGTCATTCAGGGACTGGAATGGTGGCAGCGATCGTTTTGTTTATTTTGAGCTCCTTTTGGCGTTCTGAGCACGTTTTTCGCACTGAACCCAAAATGGTGGCCTGGCTCCCAAAATGGCCAGACCACGAGGCTCCTTTGTCCTGTCCACTGACCGTCTTGCTCCCTTCACCTTCCCCAGGTCGGGCAACCCGGGGCCTTCCTTATTTGGGCATGTACTTTCCCGCGAAACGTGGTTGCTTTCGCTGGCTTCTACATGTCGTTTGTGTGCCTCCAGGGTGTGGGCTGGGATGTCTGGTCCCAATACACATCCTGGGTGCCAGAGAGTCTAGGGTAGTGTGAATGCCTGGGACCACCGTGGTCCGTGATTGGTCCACGTATGGTATGTGTGTTGATGAGCGGATCTCCCATTGGCTCCCCTCCGTTTTGGCGCGAAGGGAACCGTGGATAAGAGGGGGCTGGAAACACCACTACCATGTCGATCTCCTGAGTTCTCACGAACGAAGGAATACAGGAGCCAAGTATCCTGCAACCAAGAGGCTGCACCGAGGAATCGCTGGTGACCCGCTGAAGGAATCCTCCTTTGCACTGCTGTCGTCCTGTGAAACCCTTTCCTCCTTGGATCGAACCAGAAGGCCTGTACTGGTGCTTCGACCTTTGGAATAGCAGGAACAGCTATTCCCGGCGACTTCATCATCTCCTGCCAAGTAAGCCTTCGGAAGCGTCTCTGGGCCATCCAGTTGACTGACCAGCTTACAAGGGAGTCCTGCTCTGTAACCGCCGCCAGGTTGTGTTGTATTTAGAGTCCTTGTCACTCTCCCACGCTTCGTACACTTGGCGTTCCCAAGTCTGAAGGGAGGAGTGTACATTTGGCTCGAATACACACGGCCGCTCCGTTGTCCTGCTGCGGCAACAAACTGTGCTGGTTTCGTCGATTGGGACGTCTTTTTGCTCTACACGACTACGAGGCGTTCCCTGCTCTTCTGAACCTGCCAGCTGCTGAAACTAACGTGGAGAAGCCTGGGTCTGCTTGCTTCGGGGACCGGTGAGTAGTTTAGCTAGGATCTGGTCGCCCTCCTGCAGTATCCCATTGCTTTTCCCTGCTGTGTAAAAACAGCACCCTTTTGGCCGTACTCGCGCTCTGCTTCTGCCCGCTGTGGAGACTGCGCTTGAGTTGCGGAACCTGTTCTCCTTCTGCTGTGCACTAACCCGAACTGCCTGACTTCCTCCGAAGAGCTTCCCCTTTTGCCCGTTGGCACCGGCGTGGCAGGTACTTTGAGCACAAGGCTCCACTCTTCGCAGGGCTCGGACTTCCATCTAGTTAGGTGCCTCTGAAGGCGAACTGAGTCTAAAGCGTTATCGCACTGCCTGTTTTCCTTTCCTTTCAGGTGGACTACATATTTCGTGCTTTAAACGCTTGCGACTGTGTATTTGTATATATATATTGTGTTAATATGGTATGTGTTGGTTTAGTATTGTGATATTGTGATTTTCTCGCTACGGTCATTATTTTAAAGGCCTTAAAATAAATGTGTATCTATTTTTGATATAACAACTGTTTGGAGTAGTTTGTAAGCGCTCTTGCTTTGTGTGCTCATTGCGGGCTTTCAGTCACCCTCACCCCTCTTGAGACCTAGTCTTGACCGCCGCGATCGCTACCTTGATTGGTCTGGCTCGTCCACAGGTTACCCTGTTCCAAGTAATTAGGTTGGCCTTCTGAACTTCTGCGCCACCAGGACAGAGTTCAGAAATCCGTCTTAACAGGCAGCATGGGGTTAACGCACCGGCACCATTACCAGCGCTGTTAACCCCTTACCGCCCAGCTCATAATGACCCCCCATATCTTTATCACTACTTTAAGATATCCTGCTGATTTCACATGTTTGTCAACACTCCAGGGGCCTCATTACGACTTTGGAGGTAGCCATGCCCTTAATAAGGGAATGGCTGCCTCAAAAATCGGGTCCGGGTTCACTGAATGGGGAAATACCGGGCCATTCCGAGTATGGAGCGCCCAGTATTTCCTCCTTCAAGGAACCCGGGCCCGGTCCTTCCCCATTCCCATTCGAACCCCCATAGGGCTCAATGGGAATGGGAATGGGGAGGGAGCTAACAACGGGCCCATTACAAAACCAGATGTCCAGAGCGGGTTCCGCGAGGGGACCTCGTAATAGTGCGGAATGCGTTTAACAGCGCCAGCACCATTACCGGCGCCGTTAAACGCATTCCGCACATCTTATAATCAGGCCCCAGGTCATAAGAATGCATTGCCCATTCGGGTTGCAATAAACACATCTTCCCACATACTTCTTGTGGTTCTTCGGATACAGGAACTTTGTACCCTCAGGTGCATGAATACTGGCTTTTTTTTTTTTTTTTTTTTTTTATTTGATTTAATTGTATAAAACAATTTTTACAAAATTGAAGAGGTGTAGAACGAAGAAAAGAAAGAAGAGTTTCCACGTTAACTGTTCCAAGTTTCCCTCCGTCATTCTTTGGCCTGCGCCCCAAACGTCACGCCCGCGAGGCTCCGTCAGGTCAATTCTTTTTCAGTTCAAGTTCAGGTTCGGAGTCAGGGTCAGATTTTTCTCTTTTTTCAGCTTCCCCCCCGGAGGAGATGAAATAGGGACGCCCGGCTGGCAAACCAGCCCCCTCATTAACTGCCGTCAGTTGAGCAGTTTTAACTCTCGGAAGAAGCCCACCACCGCGATCACCCAAGTAGACTTTTCCCCACTTAGAAGCCGACACCACCATTCCTCTTCATCGTAGATATATAGATTTTTGAACAAGTGACCCAGATGTCTCTGGCGGGGGCCCGTGACTCCTAAGCAGTTTAGCAGTAGGTGTTTTATGGTTTCTGTCATCTCTGACTTTCTACAGAATCTGCAGGTTTTGTCCGAAGCCAGTTTTCTTCGGAAAAGAACTTCTCTTGTATGTAGAATATTCAGGCGGATTCTTAAAAAGTTTGCCCTAAGATTCGGATCTACTGGCTTTTACATAGTCTCTGATTTTTTAATCTGTGCAAACCCAGACTCGACCTCAATCATGATCTTCATTCCTGTCGCTTTCTTTGCTGTCTTCTTGCACTGTGTGATTATTATTCTGACCACACAGAATCCAAACATGATCATCACCAACAGGGCTCCGAGAAACTTGAAAATATTCACCATCCATTGTGGAACCCATGAGAAGATTGATGCAAACCAGCTGTCATCAGCAACTTCTTCCACTTCATCTTCCATTTTGACGTGCAAGTTTGTCAACATTGTTATGGCTTCTGTCAAGGTCCCATTCTCTCCATCGTGAGAAGCTGTGAATGTGCAACTTGATTCTCTGATTTTGGCACAAACACCTCCATCCATAGCTCTAATCATGTCCAGGGCATATATGTTCTGATGAGTCATCAGTCATATGGCTCTCAGCTCTTCTCTGATAGCATTGAATCCCTGTATGGTAGTGTTAATCGTCTGCAGAAGCTGCCATCTGGTTATCTGTAACCATTTGGCATTTGCCATCGTCTGGAACCCTGGCATAAAGATTGTCGCAAACACTGTTGAAGTCTGGCTGAACAACCTGTGTTCACACGGAATAGAATTGAAGGCTTTTATCGATTTAGCTGAGAAATAATTCTCCCTCCTTGTTCGATTGAGGAATCCACTTGAACTCCTCTTTCTCAGGTGAGAAACTGCTTTTGGAAACTCCCCAATGTTTGAGTCACTTTTTGGAATCACTATCCACAGGCCCAGTAGTGATCCATCATCACTACTGTCCCATCCTTCATTCCTGGTACATCGAAGATTCGACCACACTGCTGAATTTCTCCAACTTTTATTGTGCCATTATTTCTGAAGTATAGCTCTGCACTAGCCAGAGGCGCTATCTGCAACGGGCCTCCTTTGTCTTCGACCCATGTCAGCAACTTTGCAAGCCTGCATCCTTTTTCCACACAATCTATAACCGGTTTGTTATGTCATGGTACTGCCAGAGCTCTGCATACGACCATGCATCTGGCCTCTCTCCTTGCATCTTCGTATTTCTTCATCAGTCTTTCCTTGGAAATTGAGCTTCTTGTTTATCTGCCATTGGATTCCTGCTCCCTTCAATACAGGCTGTTTGAATCTTATCACATGATCTCTGGTGTGTGCTCTTTCTCTTGTCTTCAAATCTTGAACATAATCATCTTCTTCTGGGGCCGACCATTCCATCACCCATACTAAGGATACTGTTCGACCATGGTATTGTCCTGTTGTATGGCAAGGGCAAGGTGAGTAAGGCAATGAGCTGTTTGGACGTCTATTTCTATAGCTATGAATATCTTGGACTTCCTCTTAGATTAAGGTAGGAGAGCACATACATAGCAGTCCTCCTCAGGGGTTCTGTTTTCTACCTCCTTCATGGGTTGATACCACATGTTGTTCCCCAAATGTTCTGTACTGTCTAGATAATTATTTAACTTATATTCATCTTTTCTTGCACTTCACTTGTGTCTCTTTCTGGCCAAAAGAATGTGTGAATAATGCTCATGGAGTATATCAGTCATCATCCTTCCTACAGGTGGAATCATAGGAACACTGGTCAGAGAAATAGGTGACCTTGTATTTGTCATTGGTGTAGGGATAATCACATATGGCCTTGGTTTCCTTGCAGTATCTCTTTCTGCATAGGTCACTAGTGTGGGAAGAATCAAGGGGACTCCTACCTTTCTGGGACCAGCAAAGTAAGCACTGTGCATTAGTAAAAACAGGAAAGCAATAATAGATGCTGTGCGCACATATATTATGCATCAATACCTGACATCCGGCCACTGGTGTCCCTCCACTGGTCGCTTTGTAACCAAACATCAGCTCTACGCATGATATCTACTGAGGACATTAAAGTTGTGGAATTCCCAAGAGAACAGCGAATGGTCCAAGTTATATTGCATCTTAATTCAAATGACATCAAGCAGAAATTTCTGGAGGCTACTGACATCGTAAGAAAAAAGGGATTTCGTTTGACGGAATTAGAGGATGACATCAAGCCTGATAGTATTAATATATCACCAAAGGACAGAAGACGTGCTAATAATGAGGTCTCATCCTGCATGGAAGAAGAATCTATGGGGAAAAAAGAGAGAAAAAAATGGTCAAGAAAAAGAGGAAAAGAAGAGGAAGACTCCAAAAGAAAACGAAAAAGAAGGAAATAAAAACCCCGAAAACCATTCATACAGCACCAAAGAAAATGTTGAAAAACTAAAATATTTGAGGTTTACGGTAGATAATTCACAAAACCCAAGGAAGGGTAAAACAAATGAAAACAAACCTGAAAATAAAACAAATGATTGGCCCCCCCATGGCAAATGATCACAACTAAAAATAAAACCAATAGAATAAGGAAGTTGGAAATGGATCCGTTCGCTGTGCCTCATGGAATACCAGAGGATTTCATCATCTGTTCTCGACGGAAAGCTCTTTCTTGGCCAAATATGATCTCATTTGCATCCCAGAATCATGGCTGTGTGAACCTCCAATATGTGAAGGTTATGAAGTTTACTTCAATCCGGCAAAAAAGGGACAGAAAGGCCGACCATTTGCAGGCCTCTTGGTATTAAAAAAAATCAATAGCCACTTACAAATACTCAAGCATGAAGCTCCAAATCGTTACGTTCAAATATTGAAAATAGCCTCTGCACAGAAAATCAGGAGGAGATGACCAACTTGCTATTGATTAATACATACTGGAGGGATAATATGCCAAACCCAGGGTCATTCTTAAAATCTATCACGAATGCCATTGACAAGTCCATGACGGAGGAAGAAGATCAGCTCATATTGCTGAATGGTGATTTAAACATCAAGCTCCTAGACAAAGGGGGCGAAATTAAAAAGATTGAAAATCTTACAGGAAAAGAAAGCCAAAGGATGAAGGAAATGGGCATACGGGATATGATGATGTTAAACAGCCAAACAAATGGCGACCTCATGGGGGCCGACATTTGGCATAGTGGAAAATTGAGAGCATGCTTGGACTATTGTTTTGTGGGAAGAGATACGCTTGCCTGGATAAAATAATTTCGAGTCATCAAGCAAGCTAACAGTGACCACTCTCTTCTGGAAACTGAGCTTGCATGGGATTCAAGAGCTTTCTCAAAGGGAGGAAAAGTGATGGAAACAGAGATATCGTGGGGAAGAAACAGGCTGCAACTTAAAGATCAGATTATACCAACACTGGCGAAAAATGTCCAGGAAGCCGTAGAAAAGGGCGAGGAGGTGGTCGATTATAAATGGCTGTTTAAAGCTTATGAGGTTAAGTACGATTCATCTAAACTGAAGCAGGTCAGAAGGAAACACGCCTTTAATGAACTTGTAGTCGCCAGACGAAAAAGATACAAAGCTGACCTCAGGTGTATAAAAAAGTTTCATAGCCTAGACAAATGTGAATTGGAAAGAAAATGCCGACAAACCTATAAGAATTGGCTGCAATCAACCAGATACCAAAGAACTCAAAGAGACGCAGAACAAATGATGGCAGCCTTAGCAACAAATAATACAAAAAGTACCTGGGATCTAATTAACAACAGAGATTCAAATCAATCGGCCATAGGTATCAACCAAGTCTCTGAGAAAAACTGGTTCGACCACTATACTGCCCTGTTCAAAAGGAAAAATGAGGAAAAAGTAGTTGAGAAAAGAACAGGAAACGCTACCTGGACATTGAACTTTGATAGAAGTTCTGATCAAAAAATTAAGCTCTTCCAGGGCTGCCGGTCCAGACGGCGTCTCCAACAAAATGTTGAAAGAAAACATGGAAGGCTGGTCAGACCTAATTTACGCACTTTTCAAACAAGTAGCGAGAACCAAACAAAGTCCAACTACATGGACGGAGGCCTACATCGTGCCTATTTTTAAAAAGGGTGACCGCGGCAATCCAAGAAATTACAGGCCGATTGCGCTACTAGACTCCATTGGCAAGCTCTTCGCCTCCATCCTCTTACGGGATTTAAAGAACTGGGCAGCTCAAGCCGGAATCTTGGACGAGAGACAAACTGCTTTTGTGAGTGGAGTGGGCACCTGCCTTAACCTGTTCCTGATCAATATATTAAAAGCAAAGGCCCTAAAAGGAAAAACAACGATCTACTTGGCCTTTATAGATCTTGAACAGGCTTTCGATGGAATAAATAGAGAACGGCTGTGGGCAAAACTGAGGAATTGGGGATGCCCTGTGGACCTATTGGAGGCAATCCAGGCACTGTATACTGATACCTCGATCCAGGTTCAAATTACTGCAAATGGAGGACTATCAAGGCGGATCAAGAAATCCGGAGGCATCAAGCAGGGATGTGCCCTCGCCCCTTTTCTCTTTATACTCTATATGGCTGATATGAAGTCTTCACAAGATCAGATCCGGGCCTTCCCACCGAAGGTAAATGGCATAGAGATACCATGGATGCTATATGCGGATGACGCAGTGTTCATAGACCAGACGCCGATAGGTCTTCAGCGCAGGATTGAGGCTTTCAATGACTATCTTAAAGCCAATGACATGAAAGTAAATGCAAAAAAATCTATGATTTTGACTATGAAATCAACCCGCGGAAAGAAACTAGCAGGGAAAATACAGACTTGGTCATTGGAAAAAGAAAAACTGGCAGTAGTCGACACTACGATCTACCTCGGGATAAGAATTAATAGGAACTGCAATGAGCAGGCCCATTATACCCTGATCAGAGAAAAACTAAAAAGTCTGGTTAACCAAGGGCTACTTCTACATCGTAGATATGGGAAATTTTCTCTGTTGCCGATTACAACCTTCTATAAGCAAAAGGTAGTGGCCATCATTACATATGGAGCCGAGGCCCTTATAGCCCTAAGATGGGAGGTCTGGAACCTATGCGAAGCCTATTTCTGGCGAAAGATCTTGCGCCTTCCAAATTCGCTACCCTTGGAACTTATAAGATCGGAACTAAGACTGCAATCCATCACTTCAATCACGACGTGGAAATCACTATCTCTTTATAGAAAGTGTATTTTGGACAATCCACCCGTGCCATTTAGAATCCTAGCAAAGCCAGGGGCTTTCAGTAGTGATTCAATTCTCCAAGACTGGAAAATGAGATGTGAAGAAACTTTAAAATACCTGGCGATCTCTGAAGACACCCTGAAAAATAACCCAGATAAGGCTAAAAGAACAAATCGGGAAAAAGACTGGGAGGAAACACAGGAAAAGAAATTAACACGAGACCTATGTCAAAATGTCATCTGGTAACGCAAAGCTCTGAACATGTTACCTCCATATTTGATGAAATTTCCCTCACAGCACTACCGAGATCTGCTTATGCGCTGTAGATTTAACATCTGGCACTCGAGAGAAATAAGGTGGCGAAGAAGGCAAATTGACAAATCACTAGCATATTGTAGATTTTGCAGAAAGAAGGACCAACTGGAAACTATAAGGCATGTGATGCTAACTTGTCCGAACCTGGTATTGAATCGCCTGATGTACATGGGAAATTATACGAGCCTGATCTCGGAGGAGAACGAAGAAGAGTATTGGGAAAGGCTCATCACAGCTGAGAAAGTGGGCCGCACTTTGGACGCATTGAAATTTGTTGAATCCTTAAAACTGGAGCAGGAGGAGGGGGAGCCTGAGGTGGACGTCACCCAAACAACTGGAGATTCTGGCCTAGGGGCGATCATTTAGGGATTTTGAACTTGAACCTAATTTGGGGGGCCTCCACCTCTTTGAGGAGGGATTGTTAAAGGAATGTTAAAGGTTGTTAAAGGTTGTTTAACCAATAAAACAAAAACAAAAAAAAAAATTAGGCAGCTCCTCCCAAAGTATTCCCGCCTTTTCTATCCCAATGTTCACTAGCTTTAGCAAGCAACTCTTCATTTATGTTTTTGGCTTTCTCTCTAGCATTCGGCCCTCATTTATAGTCACTTTGATTTTCAATACATTTACATTTTTATTTTATTTTAAAAGCGCAGACCTAGCTTGAGAGCAGCGGAGCACTTTACAGACTGTAGGTAGCCGGCATTTGGTACTGTGAGGTCTGTGCATCGGTTAAAATCAGGAGCGAATATCCACCAGATATAGGAGCTCATTATATGTGGAGCGATATACGTCAAAGTAGCAGTGACACTGTATCCACCACTTTTACCGATCTGTCAAATTAGGAGGCAACTGTATCACCGTTAGCGGTAATACTGCCAACGGTAAAACCATTGGCTGACTTAACACCAACGGTATTACTGTTGACGGTATTACCACCAAAATCACAAAATGGTATTACCAACCTATTACAAGCTGGGAAATGGCAGTAATACCATTGAAATTGGTTGATAATACTGCCAAAAGCAGAGTGCAATTACCTCCACCTAAAAGGTGGAGGCTAATGCATACATGTGATAGAAATGTAGCCACAGGTGCCCCCAATCCACTCAGGAAGGATACATAAAGCCCACACCTACCCCAAACACACTTTCCAACACCATCATGTTGCCACTGGCTTCTTTGCACAGGGACGAGCAGCTGCTCCAGTTCCACATTGAGCTGCAGAGGCTGGAAGAGCAGGACGCAGAGGAGAGGAGGAGGAGGGAAGGGTGAAGGAGGAGATGCCATGTAAAGCAAGCACCCACACCCCGGCTCAGACCCTCACCCTGGACCTCAACTGGCAACCAGCTAATCACACTGTACCAGCTGAATAGGGAGACCATCGCTGAGCTGCTCACCCTGATCCAGGATGACATAGAGAGCAGGATCAACATCAGCACACCTTTACCCCTGCAGTTGAAGCTTGTGTCGGTCCTGAATTTCTTTGCAACAGGCACCTTGCAGCACACCGTGGGCGTGCTGCACGGCATGTTCCAGCCCATATTTTCAAATGTGCTCGTGCAGGTGCTAGAAGCAATTGTGTGCCATGTCTCCCATCACATCTCCATGTGCACCATCCCAGCACAGGAGAACACCATGAACGCACAGTTCTATGTAGCAGCACACATGCCCAACGTGATTGCTGCTCTGGTCTGCACCCATGTTGAGTTGATGGCACCCCAGGCATCCGGATAGGTATTCCACAACTGGAAGCAGTACCATTCCGTGAATGTCCAGGTCACCTGTGATTCTGACCTACTCGTTACACACTGCTGTGCCCACTTCCCTGGTTCCACCCATCATGCCATGGTCCTGTGGGTACATAGAGAGGCACAGAGGGCAACAGACGTGGATTTTTGGAGAGTACAAGTATCATCACACAGGCTATTCCTGCAGAACAAGTGCAATGCAATGTGGGGGTGGTGGGGGTGTTATCACAACTGCATAATGCTTGCCCTGTTAAGGCACTGTACATGCACGACCTGCCGTCTCACCTGACAGACTAAATCCCAAAGGACTAAAACATTTGTCACAATGCTGCAGAAAATCGCTAATGCATATTCGCCCAACAGGCAAGCAACACACACATACGACTACAGGAAACACATTGCAGCATCACACATTCCTATACATGTAATGACATGCTTCAACACTGCAACAAAGGAATGTAACACTGGAAGTAGTAATGCCATGTACTCAGGTGGCTACGGATAAGAAGCCATCATGGAACAGACTCGGGCAACCTGTGCAAGTAGAACTAAATACAAAATCAGAGCAATGCACAAGCACAACACAGGCAGCATGGCATGTTCAAAATAATGCACCCCGAGCTGCCATTGGTATCCCTAGAAGGGAACACATTTCAGATCCCGGGAAACAAGCCCATTGGCTACCTGTCAAAGAACAGATCATTTTCAAAACATTACCCCTCACACATAAATGCATCCACCACGCAGGTCCTCAATACCTGTCTCAGAGGTTCACTAGACCACACACAGAAAGACCTATCAAAACCCCATAGACCAATTTACTTGCAGTGCTCAAGGTCACAAAAGCATGAGCCGGGGGCTCCAGCTTCCCCTTAATTGCTGCAACACAGTGCAACACAGCTGAACTCCCTCCCAACCTTAGAGGGATCTCATCTTCGCGAAGAAATCAAAACATGACTGTTCATCTGAAATTTCGCAGTACCCACCTATAATGCTATAAAAGTTTCAGTTGTACTGCCTGTTCTCACTGCTTCTTATCCTAATGTTATGTGTAATCACTGTTCATCCATGTAACCTGCTCCAAATATGCTAGCCTCATGTAACCAGTACCATGTCTTACCTTGTAACCAAGTCAGTCATGTGTAACAGAGCCTCGAAGCCCTTCGGCTGCTAGTACGCTTTATAAATGCAACAAAAAAAAATGCTGCCCTGTCAATCACAGACTCTTAAGGTGACAAGTGCTGGCTGTGATCTGTATACATGATGTTCCACAACAGAGCAAATGTACCCTCTGAGTGAATGACTCCGTATGCAAGTACTGGCATGTTAAGTCATGTTGTGTGACAATGCTTGTGAAATGCATTTTTGGGCTAGTTGAGGGCCTTATGTACCCTTCCTGAGTGGATTGGATTCACCTGTGGCTTACTTACCATCACATGTATGCAATCACCACCTTTAGGTAGAGGTAATTGCAGTGTGCTTTCGGCAGCATTATCAACCAATTTCAACAGTATTACTGCCACATTCCAACGTGTAATACGTTGGTAATACCTCTAAGTGAATGACTCCAAATGCACATACTGTCATGTTTTATGACAATACTTGTGAAATGCATGCACAGACTGTTTATCAACATGCTGTTGCAATGGGCAACATATCTACAATGCACTGTGACTGACACCTATGATCTTTGACCTTGCAGGTGACTCTGGACACCCCCAGCTTCCAAGGCTTCCAGTGATGACACCTGTGCAGAATCCACAGATGCCACAAGAGATGACCTACAACGAGGCACACGTCCGAACCAAGGTCTGCATCCAACAGATATTTGGCCTGTTGAAGGCTCGTTTCTGGTGACACCACTGGTCTGGAGGGGCCCTAATATACAGGCCAGAGAAGGTCGGACAAGTTGTCCTTTCCTGTGCCATGCGACACAACATTTGCCTCAGGCAGAATGTTCCCCAGCTCCATGATGAGGACATGCCACCCCCAGAAGAGTAGGTGTCACTACCCACGGGTGCTGTGCTGCCATGCAGTTAGTGGGAAGAGGGTAGGGATGGACGTCTGGTTCAGCAAGAACTCATTGTCAATCTGTATACAGTCACATTATTAATGATACACTTGGACACAATAAGGAATATCCTAGCATTGCTTTAAGTGAGAACCTAATTGATGTGCAAACAACCCTCCCCAAAAATCTTCCCCAGAAATCCTTCAAAAACACTGTCCCCAATACACCGTCCCTACAACACCACCCTCTCTCAGAAACCCTCCCAAAACACCATCCCCAAAACACTCTTGCAACATCACACAAATAGTAATTTCCGGTGCCTCTTGGATGCTTGCTCCAGCACTTTTGGTGTCAGGTAGCGCTGTGAGCAGTGCCTTGGGGTGCTGGGTTGTGAGCCCTCTGTGGGGGTAACAGAGGTGGAGGGCTCTGAACCCTTGCCCCGGATATGCTGCAGGCTCAGCAGCAAAGTCTGACATTCCCTCTGTGTGTTCATGGCTTTTTTGTGTAAATCTAAATCTGTATCCTCCATTGCCTATATGCCTGCCAATACTGTAACTAAGAGCCTTCTGGCACCTGTATGTTATCTCAAATCTGTGTTTCCTCTGTAACAGTGCCTTGATGCCTTATGGGCTGCAAGTGCGCTTAACAAATGCAAATAAATAAATAAAATAAAATGCATTCAGTGCCCAACGGTGGTCATGGCATCTGTGACCTGGTCGAGGGAATGGAACATTTTGGGGCAAAACCCCTATAGTCAGTCCCTCATTGCCTGCATATGTTGTGCACTGCTAAATGGCCACTGCTAAATGGCATCTATCCATGTAGACCATATAACTGACATTTTGCAAGGGCAGAGGTAGTAGGTTGTGGGGAGGGTGTGGGCTGAAGCACAAGGAGTGAAAGCCCATGTCCTGCTCATCCTCCTCCTACTCCTGCTAATTAGTGGTGTAGGTACTGCACATGCCATGATGGTGTTGGGGCTTCACTACCTGTGACAAATGGGAGCTGGAGAGGGGACTGCAGCTGTGTGGATTGCCACATGTGCATGCTGTGGCATGACTTTGGTAGCTTCAGTGGCAGCCAACCCACCTGCCTGGCTGTGGGGATGGTGCTATCCTCGAGACCTGCCGAAGGTATCACTATGGAAGAATGTGGTTGCCTTGCTCCATGGATCCCCCGCTTACTCCCGCTGCCTACGGTGGATGGTTTGGCAGCAGTGGAGGATCCGGCCTCTTCAATGTCTGTGGACTGTATACCATGCTGTCAGTCATCTTTCAGACAGGTTAGCGGGCTTGCAAGACACTCAGGTAACATTGTGTGTGTTCTACATACACACATTTTCTTTGTTTGGCATGGGTGGTATTAGGCCAATGAGGGCTGCTACTACTAGGTGGAAGTAGTGCCTTCTGAGGGTGTGCATGGTGCATGCATGTGCACGTTGCCTGTTGGTCTGTCTAGGTCGCTTGTTGTTGTGGGTGCACTGGGGATTCACTTCCCAACATAAACTGTCATGGTTCACTGAGTGCTTCTCATGTTTCCATGTTTTGGTATGCACATTTCACCTACAGTGCATGTGCATTACATGTCCCCTTGCCATGTGTTTGCCCAATCCCTTGCCCATTGTGCTCATCTATGCTGTGGGATGCATGCTTTTGGCCAATTCATTCCCATGTAATTGGGGTCTGATAGACTTACTGCCATCACCGTTGCTTCCTGATCCGGCCTCTGTGCTCCTGATACCCTCAATGCCCTCCATATACAGGATGTAGCTGAATTTCTCCTCCCATGGCATGAGGGTGAGGGTTTCCACTGTGCCACCTCCTGTGGCAGCACTCTCCCTGCTGTGGCATGAGATCAGGCTGTGGACCATCAGCTTCAAGTCGTTCAAAGCCTGCCTGTGGTAGTCCTCTGCATCACGTGGAACAGTGCCCACAGCTGTCACCTTGTCCTGGATGGATGTCCAGATTGCAGCTTTCCTCTGTGAAGAGGTCTTCTGCTGAACAGCTCCTCTGCATGCTGCACTACCTCCTCTGCCAGCATGTACAGCTGCCTCTCTGAGAACTTTGGCTTGCACAGCCTCATTTCTGGGAGACAAGCTTTTCCCTTTTCCTGAGACATGTTGATTCCCCAATTATGGTGTCTGGATGGCAACAGGAAATGGGAGCTTCAGAGTGGATACAGTTTCTAGAGATGGCAGTGTACAAGATGACTTTTTTCCGCCAGCGGTAACAGTAATACCTTTGTATCTGGGTGTTATTACCACCAGATGACCATTATCAGCGGTAAAACCACAGGACAGTACTATTGATACTGCCGGGAGGGTGTTGTTGCGCCCATAAGGTCACAATACTGTGGTAATCCCACCGGTCATCCTAGTGGTAGCAGTAATACCTCCAGTGGTATTACCACCTATAATGGTCATCTGGCAGTAACACCACCAAGCTACAATGGTATCATTTGCACCAAACTCGTAATGAGGCCCATAGTGTACAATTTACATGAAGGAATCAATTTGAATTTGGGGTTGTTTTATTAAGCATCCGCATATCAAAAATGTATCCCTACTATATAGGTGGATGTCTACCTAGAGATACAGCCTCATAAAATTTCTTGATTACTTCGATATTTTCTGCAGCATCTTGGCAGTACCTTTATCTTGGGTAGGGCAGCGTCTCACGTTGTCTACAGGATCAGAGTGGTTTTATCCTCAGAAGTGATGGATCAGATTTGGAGAAGTTCTAAATGTAACCATCTCAAGATGTGTGCATGCACTGATCTGCCAGGATTGCTTATCCTTGTGCTGCGATGCACATGGACGGTCACAGCCATGGGCACTCATATGAAATCAATGCTCCGTGACGACCACAGCGCAAAGTGATTTGATTGCCCGGGACAGACTAGAAGAACCCCGTCAGGACGGGTTTCCAACATGCCATGGATGGAAGACGCCCTGCGATGGTCGCGCAATGATTCGCCCATTCTCTTCCTCTGCACCCACGCCAGGATTAACTCGCCTTGAAGTTCAGCGACTTCTGTCAGCTTAACTCTATAAAAGAGCAAAAAGCAGCAATACATGGATCAGAGACCTCCCTCTGGCAGTTCCAAGTGAACGTGACATTTAAAAAAAATGGTTTGTCAGTAAGGTAAAGTGAATGTGGCCGCTACTGGTCAGGTCGTGTTTATGTCTTTCCCCACCCCTAACTCATACCATCGTGATTTCCCCCTCCTACCATAGTCTCGCCTTCAATTGTTAGTTCATGTTTTAAACCCTTAACCCTTTCCCCTCTGCTCAATATGTTTTCTGGGTCAACCTTATTTCGCCCAACCGTAATGACAAGGGCATTTTTAAGCACAATCTTTCTTCCCGTGTCTCCCTTCCGACTTGTTCCTGTTGAGTGATACCCAGTAAGGCAAATGTCTCCGTTGTTGGCCTTCTGTCTTCAGTATTAGACCTTTTCCCCATGGTGCTGTTCTTGCATCACAGTGCGGGTCACCTCCCGAGATCTCACCAGAAGCGCACTGCTGACAATACAGCAAAAGCACTCAACAGGGGCTACGGACTAGCCGGCAGAGCAATAGGGCAATGCTCAAAGAGCCGGCCCATCTGCCAAATAGGGGGCACTTTTCTGGGGTAACGTGTGTCACTTTGATCAGTTAATGCATGGTTCAGCGTGTATCTTTGGCTATTGAAACACTTGTGTATAGGCACGTTATAAATGCCATGTCATATCATTGCTATTGAGCCAATGAGTATGCAAATACGCCCTTGAATGTTACCAAATAGCTAATTTTGTTTACTAGGAAAATAGTCTGTGATGGAGTAGTAAAAAGCATTATGTGATTTTGGGCCACTTTTTTTGTCCTAGTCAACCCTGCTCAATAGGTCTTAGCTTCCTTTGCCTACGTTAATCTCCCGGGAGAATATCGACTCTGATGGTTTTCAACAAAGGTCGTCACTTTCAATTCATGAATACGTAAACATTTGTCTTTTTCTCACAGGTGTAACCAGCCCATATGTCCTTCTCACTCGCCCCTGCTCCTCAGGCTTTCTCAGGGTTTGTCGCTTTGGGCTTTTCTTAAAGGTGCAGTGTCCTAAGTTAAAGTCACTTAATTTGTGCTGCCTCTGAACTGACACTTTCTTCTATGTCAATGGGCCTCCTTACGAGTCCGGCGGTAGCCGTGCCGGAAAAACCAGCTGGCTGACGCCGGACCCGAAATACCATTCCGCCTCCGTGATTGCCGGAATCACAGGGGAATTACAACCCCAGTGACCTGGTAAATCCATGGGGACAATGGAAACACCGGTTCCGTCTATGACGGAGACGGTGTTTCCATTTCCGCCAGCAGGCGGTTGGCGTTACTCCTGCCAGGTCAGACCGGGCAGGAGTGACACCTCCCGCCTGCAGAACTCAAAATCAACCGGTCGGAAAACATCAGTGGCGGCGGATTTACCGCCACCGTTGTTTCCGGACCGGTAGGATCATAATGAGGCCAAATCTCTTGTGAATGCTGCTAAGACACCTGTAGATTCTCTTAGCTCCCAGGGCGCACCTCTCTTCGATGAACATTGAACAAATATTCGTTGGGGATATTCGAATTTCGGTGTGCTTCCCAATCTGTGCATCCCCCATTTATGTGCTGTATTTAGTGCTTTGTGGGAAATTCGAATTTAGGTGTGCTTCTAAATCTGTGTATCCTCCATTTTTCTTCTGTATTTAGTGCTTCAGGGGGATATTCGAATTTAGCACGGCACAGCGCCCCTGTAGTCTCTGTCTCCTCCACTTCTCTCATGGCACTCTCTATCTCTCCTTTCTATTATAACTGCTATTGTGTCAGCTATCCTACCTCTCTAATGAGGTCTGGAAGAGAAAAGCTGAAAGAAGCTCTCCTGGACTCTAATCCAGGCCTACCTATTGCTTACACCTACGTCAATGCCACTTCCAGGCAGACTATTACAGACATCCTCTTCTCTGTCCCCTCACCTGACCTATGAAGCCCCCACTTGGTCTCCATTCACGCACCCATTAATGGCGGGTGGTATGTACTCCTGCATACTTGTCATCCTCTAGGTGTATCATTAATGTCTATCACAGTGGCACTATCATGGCCCAAGTTTCTCAACTTATCCTTCTCCTTCACAACCGGCGCCTGCCCTGTCTCATAAACGTCCTCCCTTCTCCTGCCACTCCTTCTTCTTCTCCTCCCACCCCCCCCACCACCACCAACTGGAGTACCACATCCCTGTAGCCCCCATGGAAAACCTTCAAAGGTGGTAACCAGCTTCACTTAGATACTCGCCCTGCTGTCAAACACTTCTCTGACATCGGTCTCCTTTTCGAAGACTTTGATCTAGACATCCTCGCTCTCAACGAGACATGGTTGAATGCCAGCTCTGTCACTGCTCTTGACACTCTTTCTCCTCTCCAAACCCTGACCCAACAGGCCTGGAGGTGGTGTGGCCCTGATCTTCCATGAGTAGGTCCCTGCCTCCATCATACCTACTAAATCCTACTCCTCTTTTGAATACATCACCTGTAGGCTTGGGATCTCAGCCATTCTCTCTCCCACTCTTGCCACTATCTAGATGCCCCCTCAACCTATCTCTCTCCTCCTCTCTGAATGGGCTGACCTTGCCTCCTGCCGCTCAACCTCTTCTTCCAAACTCCTCGTCCTTGGTGATTTCCACATCCACCTCGACTGACCTGAATCATCCACCTCTCAGTTTCATGTACTCTGTCTCTCCCTCCGTATCTCTATTCTCCCCTCTGGATCAACCCACTCTGCCTGTCACAACCAGTATGCCCTCATTTCTGGTGTCATCCCTATCTCTAATCCAGTCACCACCCCTCTCTCTTGGTTTGACCACTCTCTCCTCTCCTCCTGCTTGGGAACCCTTGGTTCTCTATGCAAGCCTCCCCCAGCAGTGTCTCCCTCCTTCACCTTCATCCAACCTTTGAAGCGAGTGTCAGTCACTGCTTTCACCTCCACCTTCATCCCCACTCCCACTCCCGCCTCTGACTCTCCCTCTGACTCTGTCATTGCTAACCTGCGCCTCTCCATCTCTAACACCCTTGACTGATCTTGTTGGCTGCCTTCATGACCATCAATCGGAATTCCGGGCATCCAGGGACACAGAAACCTCTCTTCCTGAACACCCGTGAAACCATGCTCGCAAATCTCGACTCCAACTCTCCTGCTGTTCTCATTCTCTGTGATCTCTCCAGTGCCTTTGACACTGTCTATCATTCCATCTTCATAAAACGACTCAGTGACACCATCCGCACCACGGACCAGGCACTGGATTGGCTGACCTCTTTGCTCACTAACCGCCCTTCTGAGTTGCAATTGGGCCCTTTCTCCTCCACCACCATGCTCACCACCTGTGGCATTCCCCAGGGCTCTATCCTATTGCCATGGCTCTTTAATATCCACCTTGCCCCTCTTGCTCACCTCATTTCTTCCTTCTCTCCTCATTTCCAGTGTTATGCCGATGACACACAGCTTTCCTTTAAACTTCCCTCTACTACCTCCTCCTCCTCTCTGATCTCTGACTGTCTGTCTGAAATTCAGGCATGTTGTGCAGCAAATGATTTCTGCCTTAATGCCAGTAAAATAGAGATCCTTCTCATTTGAACACCTGCGTCCTCTTTCCCTCCCACCCTCTGGCCATCCTCTTTGGGCCCTTTTCCTCCACCTTCCTGTGAGGCCAAATACCTGCCACTATCAGCTCCACCTCCTCAGAGGCATTCTTCCTTTCCTCACCTTCCCCCAGAAGCTCAATGTCTCCAGAGCTATTATCCTCTCCAGGCTGGACTAGTGGAACTGCCTCTTTCTCATTCTTACTCTTTCCTCCCTTTTTACCCCGCCAGTTAATCCAGAATAGGGCTGCAAGACTTATACTTGGCCTCAAGTCCAGGGACCATAACTCTCTAGTCATAAAATCTCTCCACTGGCTCCCGGTGGCTGCAAGGATCAAATTCAAGATCCTCTGCATTATGTACAAGGCCTTATGGGGCATGGGGACTCGCTATCTCCAACTTTCCCTCCCTAAATACTCCCCTACTAGAGCCCTACAGTCCTATAACTAATTTTCTTTGACTATCAAATGCTTCTCTATGCAGAGAGTGGGGGCAGGTATCTCTCCTTGGCTGGTGCCTCCCTTTGGAACAGCCTCCTTGCCGCTCTCAGACTTGAGCCAGACCTCCTTAAGTTCTGGAAACTGCTCCAAACTCTGCTGTTCTCTACCTCTTTCCATTCCCTGCTAACCACCCCCACTGCCACTGTGACCGGTGGTCTGATCCTCATGAACCTCACAGGATTCCAGGCACTTCTTTATTTATTTATTTACTCGTGCATGTATTTATTTATTTTGGCATTTATATAAGCGCTCCAAGCACGAAGGCATCAGGGCGCTGGTTACAGTAAGAATGGAGCAGACACAGGGGTTTGGGGGAGAAAGAGTCTTAGTTGAAGAGGTGCATTTTTAGCTTCTTCCTGAAGCTGCCGACGGATGGTTATTCAGAGAGGTAGCCAGGGAGTTTATTTCTGAGTCCACGGCACGGACTGGGAAGCTGCCCCCCCTTTTTTGCAGTAGAATCTGGGGGTGATGAGGCAGTGTTTTGTAGGCAGTGCATTGCAGCCTTGTCGTAGTGCGTCTTGAGATTTTTGTTGCCAGGTGGGAGGGGGCATTGTTAGAGAGGCAGCGGTGTGTGATGGATAGAATCTTGAAGTTGATCCTAACCATAACCGGAAGTCAGTGGGTGGATCTCCTAGCTTCGAATATGTGGTCATACTAGCCAATGTCAAGAGCTTCTCTCAGTGTATTGTTTTGGATCGATTGAAGCTTGCATAGGTTTTTGGTGGTAGTGCTGCAGAACAGAGAATTGCAATAATCCAGTTTGGAGCAAATAAGAGCACAAGCCACTCATAGCTAGTTTTTGAGGACAGAAAAGGTCTGCTCGCTGTGATGAGCTTAGTGGCATAGCCTGATGTTGAGGCAATGTGGTTGGTTTGACGAGTCATGTTGAGGGTAGAGTCCAGATAGACGCTGAGGGTTTTTACAGCAGTGGCGGCAGGAATGATGTGGCCATCGATTGTGAAGTATTTTGTAGTCCTGATGGAGCTTTGCTGGTCTTCCTGGGGGGGCCCACGAGAAGGAGCTCAGTCTTCTCATTGAGACAGAAGCAGTGTGTGGCCATCAAGGTTTGGATTGTTGACCTTGAGTGAGTCTTGTGTGTGATTGCCTGAGAGAGGGATGAGGATCTGGGAGTCATCCACATAGTTAGTACAAGAAAACCCTTGTTGAGTCGAGGTGGTCAAAGAGAGGTTCTTCCCAGTCGATACGAGCACCCCCACCCACCTTGCACTGCCCTTGCAGGCCCCTGTTTGGCGGCTCTGCTCCCCACCCTGGGAGGCGCCACAACTAGCATTTAACCTGAGGTTCTCCTCCTTGGCTCCCCTTTGCATTTCCCTTGAGAGACCTCCACCAGCACTTGCCCACTCCTCTGCCCCCCCCCACTCCCTATCTCCTGCACTTCTCCTCACTGCACTTGTATGGTTACCGCATACCGTGTAATGAGGCCCAATATGTGGAGGGGGGATACAAATGAGTTGAGATCTGGAGTATCTCCCCCATTTTGTGCACGAAAGAAACAGGAAAGAAGTGTGGTTAAAAAAATGGTCATTGCCAGAATTTAGTTGTTTTTTTTTATTTTATGTGTATGACTCAGAATGAGAGCCCTCGGGCATAGGGGCGCCAGGCCAAGACATACAACACCATAAAACAAAAGGAGCAATTCAAGGCTGAGAGGGCGATGCCAGGGTCTGCTGGGGCAAGAAAAGTAGTTTAGAGGAACAAAGCAGTTTTTAGTCCTGGTTTGACGGGAGCCAGAGAGGAGCAAGCTCTCAGGTCAGGAGTCAATGCATTCCCGATTTTAGGGGCTCCGTAGGGAAAAGACCCTTGGGCAACAGTCGACAGTCTAGCCCGTGGTGTATCTAAGATGCGGGCCTTATTGAATAACACAGAACCGCTCTACAGAATTCTGAGAAGGCTGGGTTGACAACTCCTCCACAACACTGCTGTATAGCAATGGTGTGTCCAGGCAGTGGCCTGGGGTGGCACGTGCTACTCCTCGAATATGATTGGCCACCCAAGGTGCCACCCAAGTAGCCTAAACTATGATCATTGAACTTTAAACACAGGAATGTAAGGCACTAATATTAGTCATTAAAGTAGATATGGGCATTGGAGACAATTTTGTAATTAATGCTATTCAGCCGTGTGTCTTTGTGTGTGTATGTGCACGTGCGCTCGTACTTCATGCCACCCATGCATAAGGCAGTGCCCAGTTGTGCAACACCAGTCAAAAGGGTCTAGACACGCCTCTGCTGTATTGCCACCTTCACGTTTCTTTCTATGCATTACAGTGTGTTTGTTATTTTTTTGCAGCTCACAAGCCTCGGTTTCCTCAGAAGTTATACTCCTTATTACTTTGCTCATGTTGGGGCTCCGTCACATGATTTTATTTACTTGCATTGGTTAGGCTTGTGCTTTTGGATTTATTTACTTCTGATATTGCTCTTGTACTTGACTCCTTTGGCTTTTAGAGTGCTTGCACTCTGGTTCACCTAAATTGGCACTCACACTTTACTCTTCTAGATGTAACTGCTATTCAATTTGGGTATTGTGGCGTGGCTATTCTATCATCGAACCAACTGATGTTTTATGGCATCTTCAATTATATTTTGGTACATTTTTATTGTATATTTAGGCTGTGTCTTGGGCATGTGTGTATTGTGCATTTTGAAATGCTGGTTTCATGGATATGCTTTATTCAAGATAAACTACTCTTCGATTGATTGCTACTTGGTATGTCACACTTGTAACTGACGCACATGGATTTCTCAGTGTTCGGTTTCTTCATTCAGACAACTTCTTTCACTGTGTTCCTTGGAGTGTTGCAACCAAATTTTCCATAAGGCAAGCATAGGATTTGTTAAGCGGCTTCACTTCAATACTACAGCTGAGTCAATGCCTAGTCTGGGATGCTGAGGGAAACCCTTATTGATATATTTTTAGGTCCAGTTCATGTACTCTGGATGACAACCCTTATATAACACCCCTCTCTTAGAATCCCCCTGACCCCACTGAGCCAAGAAGTAGTATAGAGGATGAGGTAGCTGAAATGCTTTATGGTTTCAAGGAAATGCAAGGTGGAATAAATGCAGTACAGAAAATAAACTGATATGGTTTCACAAGAGATAATATGTTCACTTTTCCCCTGGTGGCAATTCACCCCCCCTATATGCAATGCAAGGAGATGGAAGTAACACACAGTCTTCAGGAATACAATCAAATACAATACGGAATTCAGTTCCCCCCCAGCAAGCTTAGACAACAGGTATGCTTTTTAAAACACGGGCAAGAGTGCTTTGTAATGTGGTGGCAAGGAAGTGAAAAATGCTAAAATTGCTTTTAATTCCCTATAGGAGGTTCAGGGTGAGTGGTAGACGCTTTAAATCAGTTCAGGTCAGCCCTAACAATGGTTCAGGGATGGTTATTATGTTGCAAATGAATTTTAGCAGTTCAGGCAAAAGCAGCTATCTTTTTACAGATGATGAAATCAGGCCAAATCGCAAATCGCGGTAAATATTGCGAGTGCGTAAATCGCGATTGCGGTAAAAGTATAAGGAGTAGGAAGTCGGTTCTAGGCTTGTTGGAAAGCTTAGATTCGTTCCTTGCCCAAACGGTTCAAGAGATACGGACGATTTAATAAAGGTAGATTTTCGGATTTAAAGTAAAACTCAAAATTACAGGCGACAGCTTGCAGCTGCAGAATCAACAGGTGACAGTTGGGCAGCTTTAAAAATGACAGATGACACGATTTCTAGGAGGCTGTTCTAATTAGGTTAAAATAGTTTGGATTAGATTATTTTAACTAAGAGATTGGGTTCTGCACAGTTCTGGCGGATACTCACTCCTAATTTTGAAATGAATGGGCCTCGTCACGGATCTGGTCAACACGTCCACCGGCGGTTCTCTCTGCTCGGCGGGTCAATCAGGTACCGGTTCTGCTCACAGCGATCCGGATCTCTGGTTCTGCTCAGAGCGGTCTGGGTCTGGTCTGCGGTTCCGGCAAAAGTTCTTGGCAAAGAATTCAAACAGCTCGCACGGCTGTTGAATAGTTTGCCAAAGATTTTGAGGCCTGCTGACAAATACTTTTGCTTGCAGTGGGCCTTCTTGGTTCAAAGTGCTGTAGTCTCTGTTTAGCTTGGAAGTCTAAGTGTTGGATCTCTGGATGTGAAGTCGTCGGTCAGCATGCTCCGCAGCAAATGGAATTGAATGTCTCTACCTGTCCCAGCAGTCTCTTTTTATGTGTTTTGGAAGTGGGTGTGTGCGTGGCATAACTGAGCCTGCCCCTCTCTACTTGTCATTGGCCCAATTTTCCCCTATCCCATGATTGGGGGAAGGAAATGGATTGTCATCATGATGAGGTCTGTTTATGGGTCAGAGGATCCTCCCCTGGTCAATTTGCCCACAAATCTATATTTGATTCAAATTCATATTTCCCAGATACACAATTTGTTGAAATTACATGTACACATTATATATTCCTTATGGTCCATGCTTGTCCGCCTCTGATCTTCCTGTGGGCTTGCTTTAAAAAATGACAACATTTTGCACTTTTTGACTGGTTTACCAATATCGGACATTTACCAAAAATTACACACATGTGCGCAAGGAGTATGGACATTAATTGATGAAGTGTCAGATTTTTAACATGCAGACATTTGGAGTAAGACCCTACTTTCCGCTAGCAACCCCCCAGCATACACCACAGGGTCCTAACACCCCTTAAAACGTGCACAGAAAAATCACAAGAATAATGATATTACTTATATAATTCTGACAAGTCCGTACTATGAATTATCCATCTTTTTTAAAATTATGCTCTGGCCCAGATGGGTGTGGTTTAGGTTCCAAAGCACATGGGGGAAGCTTCTGTCTGCCCCCGCCTCCAGCTCGGGTGGCTCCCAGAGGCACTTCTCCTCTCACTTCTCCCAAGAGGAAGCCACTTTACGGCCCCCCCAATATAACATTTGCCTGAGTCCAGGACAAGTCTTTGTTCAACCTCCTGCAGGTGCCCTTCCCCTAATCTAATCAGAGAGGTGTCAACTCCTTTTGGTGGGGCAGCAGGATGCAGCTAGGCCTGGGAAGAGTGGCTGAGCAGGTTTCTCCTGTCGGGGGTAGTTGTCAGGCAGAATTCAGCTAAATGTCACTTTAGTTCCCAGTTTAAATCAAACTTACAATTTTTACATATACATTAAATAATTACTTCCTTCAAGTCATTTCAGAATATAGTTTTACATTGTGTCCACCTCTTAGCAAGTCTTTCCTTGGCCTGGTTTGGGTTCCTCTGTTCAGTTTTACACAAAAGTCTGGTGGTTTTAAAACGCCGGCTTTCTGATAGTGGTGAGCACCGGTATTGCATCCATTTTTGGGATCTGTCTTGAATTACTGCATTTCAATAGAGTGGTCTTTTGCTTGATAGTATAGGACCCTTGCTTAACATTGTTTTGATGGCATCCTTACAGTAGAGTGGTGATGTGGAACCCCCCACAAGAAGGTTGTATCTTTGGAGTGGTCTTGTGCCAACTGCGCAGTTCTCCTGGATTCTGGCATGAATGTGGGCGGCGATAGCTCATCCCCACATCCACCCAGTCTATTGATTTAGTTTGTTCCGGGATAGAATAATGGGCGGCGACAGCTCATCCCCACATCTACCCAGTCTAAGGATTCAACATGTGTCAAAACCCTTGACAGATTTTACCCATTGTAAATGTGTCGAGTTTTATAATCGAGACCTAGAGAAGTCAGATATATAAGATGTGAAGGGTGTTGGGGGGCGGGGGCTTGGCAGGACATAGAGTCAAGCCCAAGTGGAGAAGTGGGGGCGGGGGAGTGAAGAGGGTATCTCCACCTTCAGGAGCAATGGTCAGAGGGACCATAGGCTGAAACAAATAAGGCCAATGTTCTCTCAAAACAGACACCAAACATGGGAGTCTGCATGTTTTGGCTTGTTATGCAGGTAATTCAGCTTATTTTTTGGTCTTTGCGGATGTGCTGAAAGATGCTATGTTAAACCATTGCAGCTAAGATTGCCAGCCATAGATGTTGCACTGCAGAGACATGGAAGCAGCAATGTTGGCACTGGTTTAAATGTGTTCATTGGCTCTGCTGTGCAGCCAACAATTCTCCCTTGGTTCTGTGGGTTTGTCAATGCCTCAGCGCACATTGGACTGTTGGATTCAAAATGCTCAGAAGGCAACTTTGTCACTAGCTCTATCCTATTTATGGGCACCACTGTGGACACAACAATTCCCCTTTAGTCTGCCTGGTGTATCAGTGGCACTCGTTTTGTCATGACTGATTTAATTCTATCCATTCATACCTTTGGCACTCATAGCATTGCTTGCTTGACTCGTATTGTTTGTCAGTACAACAATCTTGATCATTGGCGTTGGAACCACAACTCCCACAAATCATCACTTGAATGATTCACTTCAAGCTGCAAGCAACTTCTTTGACCACCGTGTGCTTGGAAGCAGCCTATGGTAGATGCGGCTTGAGATTTATGATCATGATTATGATTGGTTATTTATAACGTGCTTAATATCCAGAGGTTTCTAAGCGCGGACTGCTCCACGTCGTCTTGCTTCCAAGGCGAGCATGTTGCCACTGAGCTATACTCCCAAGACAATTTTGTACCCGTCTGTCTTCCTACCTCCTCCTGCGAGGGAATACTCCCACCAAATGCATTCTCTGAATGCAGACGCATGGTCTCCTTCAGCCTCTGCAGTAATGGGTTATTGAGAGGGCAGGTAGTGGAATAATCAGGACCCTTCCTGTTGGCCACCATACCCCTTGTCTGTCCCATGCAAACTAGCAAATTGGAATCCCGATTCCTGGCAGGGATGTGGGTCGGTGTGGTACAGCTAATCAGGGGATCCCTGCTACCAGGGCACTTCACAATAGCAGCCGGTGGAGGCTGCTTTGGCTATTTTTACCATAGTGCAACCTGGCTTAAGATGGCAGTGCTGCTTCCACTGGTGGCAAGATACAGCTACCTTCAGTAAATTGCATCTTGAGATGTTGAGTGGGTAGCTGGCATATTGTCTGGGACCTTTCTTTGCTTGATCCCAATTCAGAGTGTGTCTGTGCTCTGGATAGAACAGGGGGAAAGGGTGTATGGGATGTGGCAGTTAGTAGAATGCAAAGATCGGGTGCCAGCTTTTGGTGCATCTACAACTTTTCCCCGTATCCCCCAGGTATGTTGCACTTTATCTTTTTTGTCTAACTTCAGAGCATCTTGGCATACTGCTGACCTTATTTGATAGTGGCCACTTCTTGGTTGTTGGTGCTAGATCAGAGGGTAGGGGTGCATAGTGCTCTCCTTCCAGGATATTCCTTTTAGCTGTAAGTGGCTCCAAGGTGCGGCAACATCTGGACGGAGCAGGAGAAGACACCCCTGCAGCACTTGTGCTGAGACTGATGAATGTCTTCCGGCCTGGCTGGGAGTTGATCGAGGGCCGCTGGGGGTCTGGAGCGGCTCAGCCTGTCAATCAGCAAATTTGGTGTTTGATAACACCAGACTCTCATAGCCATTACAATCATTAGGCCCACTAAATCAATTCACTTACACCACTGGGACTATAACTTGGACCATGCACAATTATGATTAGAACTGCTAGGGATTTTAGCCCCACTTGCGTTTTTGTGAAAGATATGATATGATATGATATGATATGATATGATATGATATGATATGATATGGCATTTATAAAACACCAGAGAGCAGAGGATGGCGACATTTACAGGCTCGTGTTTTTTTTTCTTCTTAGTTTTCTAGGATAATCTAGAATTCTGTTAAATTCTTTGTGAGATATTGTTTTACATTACTTCTCACCTAGGTTGGTTAGCAGTGGCTATGGTCTAGCCAACACCGGTTCTCTATCCGTTCCCTCTACCTTCGTAGAGGTGATGATTGGCTTGGGAAATAGGCCAATCCTCCGTACAGTTTTTAGTTTGTATTTATTTGTATATCCATAGAGAGATCTCTATATCTGCATATGTGTATATATCTTAATGGTCTGAAATGGCAGATATTGCCCAATGGCTTGCCTTGAAGATAAATGAATAAAAAAGAGGTGGGAGGAAGCAATACACCTGCCAATTCCCTTAGGATGCACACATATCTCCCGTTTGTCCAACCCGGGATTGAGCTTGCCAGCTGCTTTGAGTGGTGGGAGTGGCCCAATAGCATAGCACCATATAGACATCACATGACTTTCACAAAGAATCATTAGACTGGGCTTCTGGCAATATCTAAGCCACAAGCCATTGGTTGATTTCAGCAGCCAGCCAGACTTCTTTTTCTGATAATAGATGTCCATTATCCAATCGTAGTAAACCGGGCAGTACAAGAACGAGTATGATATTAACCATCAGTTATGGACCCTCCCATGGTGCTAACAACTACTCTTTGCTCAACCACATAGTTGCCAATATTAACTGGGGAAGGTGGATGGGTGATGGCAGAAATCATGAACAGCCTTGTGATCTCTAGTTAGGACACCAAGGGCCTCATTACGACCCAGGCAGAATGGGTTTAACGGCTCCGGTAATGGTGACAGTGCCGTTAAACCCATTCCGCCCTATTACGAGGTTCCCTCTCGGGACCCGCTCTAGACGTATGGTCAGACCAAACGTCCTTTGCTGGTCCCACGAGGAGACCAGGGAGCTAACAACGGCTCTGTTATTAACGGGCCCGTTTTTAGATCCCTCCCCATTTCCATTGAGCCCTATGGGGGCTGGAATGGGGGATGGGTAAATTGAATGAGGAATTACCGGGTCCTCCAAGGTTGGAATGGCCCGGTAATTCCTCATTCAAGGAATCCAGACCCGAGTTTGGAGGCAGCCATGGCGCTAATAGCACCATGGCTACCTCCAAACTCCTAATGAGGCCCCAAGAAGGGATTAAGTTTCATGAAGTAGCAAGAAGCACCACAATGAATCTTCTTCCGGAAGTGGGTATATTACTTCCGGTTATGATCATTGTTCCCCAGCTCCCCCAGGCAGTGAGAGAGCCCACCAAGTCTTTAACTAATATTCCACTGCAGTGTCTCAGCAACCAAAGACACCACAGTGAAATAAACAACGAACCGTGGCTAGGAGAGTTTCCGGGGTGGGGCTCAGGCCGAATACAGCCCTGGGTGATTGCACAATGTTAACTTATTACATTTTCTGGCTGGAAATTGGCTTGCTATTATCCACAACACCCACAGCAGGGATGACTCTCAGCACCCCATTCGAGCAGGAATAAAGGTGGGGTCTACTCATCTAGAGGAGAGGTGAAGTATGAAAGGCCAGGCTTAGGTACCTGTTCTTCCAGGGGGCCTGGAAAGAAGAGTGATGTAAGAACTCACCTGGCGGATGTTAAATGCTGGCCACGATCTGTGACAGGCCCAGGGGAACTGGGCCAAACAATGGTAGGTAGATTATATCACCAGTGCACGTAATGCCAGGCCTCTTCCCTTGCTGTTCTTGCTCTACCCTGATCTTCCTCTACTGTTCAGAAGAACTGCACCTCCTCCCTTTGCACTTGGTAGAGTGCTCAGAGGCCCACTGGGTAGGGCCGGCACAGTCTAAAAGTTTAAAAACATATCGGTCAGATAGCACAGCCAGTAGAGCGCTCGCTTTGACATCCATGCAGAGGCTGCTGATGCAGGTTCGAATCCCGGCGGGGCCAAACTCAGCCTTTCATCCTTCCGAGGTCGATAAATGAGCACCACATAGTGTGGGAAATAAGCGGCGCTCTAATACCTGAGGGTTCATAGCGCTATATAAATGCACAAACAAACAAACATAAACAATGTTCGTTCTCGCAAGTTGTGTTGTAGTGTAGAAGCACGCAATAAATGTAATCCGTGTTTGCCCATTTATGGAACCATAAGCAAAAACACATATACCATGCCATCATAAGCATGAACACAACACCCGGAAAAAAACCAACCCAACGACTGAAAATAGCAGGACATGCAGCAACATCTAACAAGAAAAGAACCGGTGCTTATTTAAACAAAGGGATGTGAATGGGACAAAACCCTTTCACCACCCGGCCTCCCACAGCCTTCCCATCACCTGCCAGGGCTCCACCCATTCGTCTGTGTTCTGCTGTCTTCCCCTATCAGTAAATAGTTTTTTTTACCTCAAGTGCAATTTTTACTGCGGGCTATTTTCCAATGAGCAGAGTGCCAAACTAAAGAGTAGAAATGCTTTTACGCGACCCTTTTCAGCTCATGTGTGTGCCTTTCCAAGGATCAGAAGGGCAGCAAGGCGGAGTTGGCATCTTTGCTTTGCTTTCCTCCTCATCTTGGGAAGGCACCGGGTTTTACGCCTGCAGGAATCAAGCGATTCATATGGTATACACGCCCTGGTTTAGCAGCTACTGAAGACCAGACGGGTTCCATTAGAATCCATTATAACACGCCTCCTTCAAGGCATCATTTGCAGGCGGAGTTCTATTTCTCACAAAGCCGGGGGTAACCGTGAACCCTAAAGTAGATTTCGCCTGCATTTACTCTTCAAAGATGCACTCTTCCTTTTTTATTTTTTTATTGTGCATTTTGGTTTACAAAAACCGTAAAAACAAAACTTTATCATAAAATATGAAAAGAAACCACAGTTCCATCGTTTCCACAATTTCACATTACAAACATACCCTAACATTCTAAAACATTAATAAAATTAACTAACTTATATAAATATAAAATGTGTTAGGCAGCAAACTCAACTGACTTGTATAAAAGTGTTATTCAACAAACAAGGCACCCATTCCAGTGTATTTCAAATCGATGGATCAGGTACACACTCTGCTTTCTCCACCATTATGCGACTGCCAGCAAGAACTTCAAGGATTCCTTCCACGCATAAAACCCAGCGCCAGAAATAACAAGCGAGTTTGCACTGTATGATGAACTCCAGAAGTGGCTTTTAAACTAATGAGGACTGGGTTTTTTTTGTAACTGAGGCCAGGACCACGCCCCTCACTCAAAAATGTAAATGTTACAAAAGAGATCCTGCTACCTCACTTTCTCCCCTTTCTAATGAGCTGATTACTCAAAATATCCCCTTTAGGATGTGCAACATCACGGTTCAGACCAAATTACTATGTTGGACCCATAAAGTTAGAAACAATATATATTCTTTATTTTATTATACCAAATTTCATTTTGTTCTTAAAAATCGTACATCCTCATTAGGTATACAATATCATCTTTAAAACACCATAGCCCTCAGTACAAGGTATGCCGGTAAGGGAAAAAACGATGCCGGTATGGTAATACCGGCATCGTTCACCGTTCTGTAGCATTCCGAGCTGGAACCCCGGTATTAGCGGCATACTAAACAACGGTGCCGCTAATAGCAGCATAGGCGCATACACGCGCCCCTTCAGGGAGCAAATACCGGCATGCCGGTAATAGGGGGTAATTCCAACCCACGCATACATGCAAATACCGGCATCGCGAAGCCGGTAATAATGGGCTGCACGATGCCGGCAAAACAGGCATCGTGGACCACCCGCAAACAGCAAGCAAGATACAAGGCAGCTGCCACAGGTGCACACAATCCCCACAGGTGGAGTCAAAGGAGGCTGTGCCAGTATAAACTGAGCACACCCACACACCACAACCACCCCCCCACAGGTGTAGGCACTAGTGCCCAGCACTAAAGAAGCACAACTAAACACCACACCCCTTCCTACACCAAAATGCTACCACTAGCATTTGCAATCATGGCACAGGAGGACATGGCTATACTGATACAACTACAGCAACAACTGCAACAACAACAACTACAGCAGCAAGAACAGGCAGCACAGAGGAGACACAGGAGGAGAAGGAGGGTGAGACAGGCCCAGCCATTACCACCAGCGCAGCCACCAGAGCCTCGTAGGCAGCCAGCAATCCCTCGCTCCAGACCCAGCCCATTCAACCTAACGCCTGAGCAGCTCCACAACCTGTACCGGTTGGACCGTGACACCATCACCACCATAGTGGACATGATACAGAACGACATTGCCAGCCACATACAAATACGCACTGCCATGCCCCCACTACTAAAGGTGGTGTCTGTGCTACACTACCTGGCCACAGGCACGTAACAACACACAGTGGGCCTGCTGCATGGCATTTCACAACCACTATTCTCACGCATGCTGAACCAAGTGCTGGATGCCCTCCTGAAGCACGCAAGCACCCATATATCCCTACCACGGACTGGCCAGGAGATAGCCAAAACCAAAGTAGGCTTCCATGTACTGGCAGGCATGCCCAATTGTGTTGGTGCCATCGACTGCGCCCATGTGGAATTGGTAGTCCCCCATGCCATAGAGGCGGTGTACCGCAATCGCAAGCAATACCACTCCATCAATGTGCAAATGGTATGTGACTCCAGCAAGATCATCACCCATTGCTGCGCCCGATATCCCGGATCCACACATGATGCCATGCTACTGCGCAACTGCACGCTACCCCCGTCACATGGAGCGACATGCTGGACCACGTGCCTGGCTGCTTGGTGAGTTGCACAACAGGGCCATGGCCATGCTGTGGGGTACTGATGTGTGTGGAAGCAGAAGGGGGGGCTACTGCACCAGGGTGGGAAAGGGGGGTTAAATGTTCACCTGGGTGGGAAAGGGGGGGTAAAAGTTCACCTGGGTGGAAATAGCCAGTGAGTGGAGAATGCATGCAGAGCTAAACACTCCTCACCTGAACCAGCAAAATGGAACAGGACACATCACTGGGCCACATATCACAAATAATGCATATGGATGACAACAAGTAAGAGGTACAACCAGGGCACCATGGTGATGGCAAGCAATGCATGACTGAATAGGATGGCAACAGTGGCAATGCGGCTAGTGTGACCATGCATAGCAATCAATATACAGCATGAATTTGAGACTAAACATTGTCGCACTACCACAGCACATCTGCCTCAGCATGCAGGATTACACCCTGCATCATCTATTGAACCCGATCCAGTGTACCGCACCTCTTTACAGTATATATTGCATATAGGTGACTATTTTGTACATGTACTGGGACATGTGCATGCCCACACCAAATAGCTGCTGCCATGGCCGTGCTCCCTGAAGGTGGCAGTTCAGAGTGACACACACTTACTTGTATCTGCTTGCAGGTGATGGAGGATATCCCTTGAGGCCGTGGCTACTTACCCCTGTGCGGAACCTGCAGAACTGTCATGAAGAGGAGTACAATTTTGTGCACACTCGTACCCGTGTTGTGATTGAGCAGACCTTTGGCCTGTTGAATACTTTTGAAACGCAGCGACAATGAAAGTAATGTGTTTGTGACACATTGGCTGAATGTGGACATGCACACTTGTTTTGTTAGAACTGCCCCACTGTACACCATCACACAATAAATGTACATGTACAAAAAGAAGTATGTCCAGCCAATGATTTGCTTGCACACAACGGTGTATTTTCAACAGAAGTGATATTGTGAACATAATCCCCTCACAACCCCCAGTAAACTCCCTCACCCACCCCACAAACCCCAAAAATACCCCAGTAAACTCCCTCACCCACCCCACAAACCTCAAAAATACCCCTGTAAACTCCCTCACCCACCCCAACAAACCCCAAATGTCCCCATATGTCCAACAAACAGTAGTCCCTTCATACCTTCCGCAGAGTACTCAAAACCACGTTGTTTAACTAACTCCACCTTACCTATCCTGACTGTATTTTCACAACTGTATGTAAATAAGCACAACTGTATGTAAATATGCAAATATTCTCTGCACTGTATCTATGTATACACCATGTATGCCTGTAACAAGTAAGATTGCTCTCAGCGCCACGATGCCCCTGGGCAGATGTGCGCTATACAAATCCAAATAAATAAAAAATAAAAAATAACGTACATTTTCAATATGTCATTGTCTGTCATGTTATTTCTTGGCAATTTTTGGATCTGGGGGTGCCATGGTCAAGCGCCGTGCATTCCTCCGCATCAGCCGCACAGGACTCGATTGGGCCGAGGTGGAAGGGGTTGGAGCAGTTGTAAGCAATATTCAATCAACACTACAGCCAAGTCAATGCCTAGTCTGGGATGCTGAGGAAACCCCTTATTAATGTATTTTTATGTCTAGTTCAATACTCTGGATGACCACCCTTGTATAACACCCCCCTCTTAGAATCCCCCTGACCCCACTGAGCCAAGAAGTAGGTTTGTTTTGCAAATTAAAAGGTTTATTTGAGAATTTAAACAATATATATATATCACACTTTATAATAAATGAATATCTGATAGTACACTTAGACATATGATGTTGATCAACAATGGGTAATCTGGCACTAGCACACTTCTTTACAATCAATGAGGAGTTAGTATAGGATGGATAAAGTAGCAAAAATACTTTTATGATTTCAAGGGAAAAGCAATGAGGAATAAAATGCAGTACAGAAATACCTGATATGATTTTAGCAAAAGATAAAATAATCACTTTTTCTCTGGCAATTCACCCCCCTCCCCTATGCAATGTAAGAAATGGAAGGAGATGGAAAGAGGAGCACACAGTTCTCAGGAATGCAATCAAATACAGTACAAAATTCAGTTCCCCCCCAGCAAGCTTAGAGGAAACAGGTAGGAGTTTGAAACACAGGCCCAAAATCCTTTTTAAATGTGATGGCAATGGAATGGGAAAATGTGCCAATGATTTTAATTCCCTCTAGAGATTCAGGGTGAGTGGGAGATGCGTGTTGGTATTAGTTCAGGCTCACTTTAGCAATGCTCTATGAGTTATTACCAAGTTGCAAACGGATTTTAACAAAGGAAAGAATGGAGCTGCTATTTTGACAAGTGGAGAAATTGAGCCAAAAATCGCAAATCGCGGTAAATCCGCGAGTGCGTGAATCGTGATTGCGCCAAAAGTATAAGGAGTAGCAAGTCAGTTGTTGGAAAGCTTAGATCCTTAGCTTTCAGAGGAAAGTTAAATCTCGTTCCTAGCCCAAACGGTTCCAGAGATACGGACAATTAAATAAAGGTAGTTTTTCGGATTTAAAGTAAAACTCAAAATGACAGATGACAGCTTGCCGCTTTACAAATGACAGATGACACGATTTCTAGAAAGCTGTTTTACTTAGGTTAAAATAGTTTGGATTAGATTATTTTAACTAAAAGATTGGTTCTGCACAGTTCTGCTAGGTACTCACAATATAAATTTGAACTAGGCCTCGTCACGGATCTGGTCAACACGTCCGGCTGCGGTTCTGTCTGGTCGGCGGGTCAATCAGGCACCGGTTCTGCTCACAGCGATCTGGGTCAGCTCTGCTCTGCTGGTCTAGCCTCTCTGGATTCAGCGGCCTCTGGTTCTAGATACTGCTCTACTTTCCGGTCCGGATCAAGTGGATTCTGGATGTAACACTGCTTTCTGGGTACTGGCAAGAGTTCTTGGCAAGAGAATTCAGACAGCTCACCCGGCTGTGGAATAGTTTGCAAATGATTTTGAGGCCTGCTGACAAATACTTTTGCTTGCAGTGGGCCTTCTTGGTTCAAAGTTCTGTAGTCTCTGTTTAGCTTGGAAGTCTAAGTGTTGGATCTCTGGATGTGAAGTCGTCGGTCAGCATGCTCCGCAGCAAATGGAATTGAATGTCCCTACCTGTCCCAGCAGTCTCTTTTTATGTGTTTTGAAAATGGGTGTGTGCCTGGGCCTAGCTAAGCCTGCCCCTCTCTACTTGTCATTGGCCCAATTCTCCCCTCTCCCATTATTGGGGGAAGGAAATGGATTGTCATCATGATGAGGTCTGTTTATGGGTCAGAGGATAATCCCCTGGTCAGTTTGCCCACAAATCTATATTTGATTCAAATACATCTTTCCCAGATATACGATTTGTTGAAATTACATGTACACATTATATATTCCTTATGGTCCATGCTTGTCCGCCTCTGATCTTCCTGGGGGCTTGCATTCAAAAATGACAACATTTTGCGCTTTTTAACTGGTTTTGCAATATCGGACATTTACCCAAAATTACACACATGTGCGCAAGGAGTATGGACATTAATTGATGAAGTGTCAGATTTTTAACATGCAGACATTTGGAGTAAGACCCTATTTTCCGCTAGCAACCCCCCAGAAAACACCACAGGGTCCTAACGCCTCTTAAAATGTGCACCGAAAAATCACATAAATAATGATATTACTTATCTAATTCTGACAAGTCCGCACTATGAGTTATCTATCTTTTTAAAATTATGCCCTGGTCAAAAAGGGGTGTGGCTTCCCACATCACAGGGTGGAATAACTGGTTTATCCACTTCCCGCAAGCCAGCTTGTTCACAGAGACACAGCTGCCCCCCAGTTTCTCCCAAGAGGAAGCTATTTTACAACACCCCCAATATAACATTTGCCTGCGTCCAGGACAGGCCTTTGTTCAACTTCCTGTAGTCCCCAGCTGCCACTCCCCTTTCAATCAACGGGGCCATGTGACCTCAGGATGCAGCCAGGCCTGGCAGCCAGGCCTGGGAACACAGCTGTTGATCCAGTATCAACTCCTGTCGGGGGTAGTTGTCAGGCAGAATTCATGGTAGGGCTTGGATGCATGGGTAAAAACATCCCACAAGCCCCCCCTCTTGCGATGGCCTTCTGTCCTTTCGCTGATGGAACTCGCAAGATCTGGGATGTTCGCCTCCTCTTCTTCCAATTCCATGGATGGCACAGTTCAGCATCTTTTACTCCCTCCGGTTGGATCGATCGGTTCTCCTCGCCGGTCCTGATGGGAATATTGGGCGGTACCCCGGTCCCCTTGGGTCTCTGCTCCCGGTCTCCGGATCGTCCTCCTTGGTCAGTCTCCATGGTTTCATCTCTCCTAGGATGATAAAGCAAAGCGGCAATACACATTCCTAGACATTTTTCCACCACTATTAATGGTGTGGCGAACATATACATTTTATGAATCAGAAGATATGAACATATACATTTTCTTTTTTAACTTAGGAGACAAGAACATATATATATATATATACAAGGATCACAGAATTTTATATGCTATATGTGGAATATTTTAGGGTTGGAACTGAATTACTCTGAAGCGGCCTCCTCTGAGATTCCAGTGGATTCCTCCAGTTGTTGCAGAGTGTGCCTGGGATGGCAACACTTTAGCTTATTTATTTGTACCCACTTGTCTTCCCCCTCTGCCAAACCGCCTTTGGGGATGTGGATCTTGTAGGCCACAGGGGAGATTTTGTCTATAATTTCAAACGGTCCCTTCCATGTAGGCAAAATTTTCGCTGTTTGGCCTGGTTCCTTTGGAAATTGTATAGATAGACCCGATCACCCACCTTATATTCCTTTCGGGTAGTTTTTAAATCATAGTGGGTCTTCATGCTCTCGGCTGATCTTTCTAGATTCCGCTGAGCATAGGTAAAGCATGTTGAAGGTGTTTCCTTAAATTCTCCACATACTCATGAGTTGTGGAGGCATTTATCAGTGTCTGCTCTTGAGTCCTGTAGAGCAAATGCTGGGGAAGCGCCATCTTGCGTCCAGTCATCAACTCAAATGGTGACATTTTGGTTGCAGATGAAGGGGTAGATCTGATGGCCATTAGGACCAGAGGTAATCGGATATCCCAACTTGGCCCAGAATCTGCCACAAACATTTTTAAGATGCTCACAATGGTTCGGTTATATCTCTCCACTGCTCCAGAAGAAGCTGGCCTGTAGGCAATGTGTAGCTTCCTTTTAAGCCCCAGTATCTCCCACATCTTTGTCATTACTTCACTGGTGAAGTGGCTACCCCTGTCTGACTCAATCCTTTGAGGTAGACCAAAACGGGAAAAGATGTGGTTAATCATCAGGGCAGCTGCTGTTTCTGCCTTGCAGTTTGGGGCTGGGAGACATTCCACCCACTTGGTAAACAAGCATGTAACGGTCAACATGTACTTGTTTCCTCTAGACGAGCGAATCACAGGGCCTACAAAGTCGATTTGCAAATCTGACCATGGCAGTGTCATCCCCCTCTTTTGGAGAGGCGCACGGTGTGTGAGGGATGATGGCTGAAATTGTGCACACACAAGACACCCCTTCAAATATTGGTCGAGGTCCTGCCCCATGTTTGGCCAGCATGCAACCTCTCTTAAGATTTCCAGTGTTGTGTGAAACCCCCTATGACCGGCGGTGGCCGCATCATGGGCGTGACTTAACATCAGGCTTCGGAATGAGGTAGGAACCACCCACTGATCATGGCCAGCTTGGGATTTCTTTACCAACAAACCGTCTTGGATTCGGAACATTTTTGGACATTTCATCAATACTCTTAGGTCCTCTTTCCCAATGTAATCGGTATCCGTCAGGGGAAAGTTCTCAGGGTCCTCAAGGTGTTGGTAAAACTTACCAATAATTGGATCCCCCTTCTGAGCTGTAATTAAATCAGCATCAGGGGTCTCCTTACTCCATTGTGCAGTTGAAAGATCATTGTGAGCATTTGTCTGGGACCTAGTGATAGCAGTGACCTGGATTTCCCCCAACAGGGACTCTATTTCTATTAGATCCCCTTGGATGGCCCCGGTTTTGGCCAGCTGATCAGCTAAGTCATTTCCAGTTTTGTCTGGTCCCTCTACTTTGGAATGACCCTTGATCTTTTTCCAGTAGATAGTCATCCCATTCGATATGACCAGATCATCAATGTTTTGGAATAACTTCCCATGTTTCAAGGGTTTGTTATTAGCACATAACATGCCTCTGGTTTTCCAATTAACCAGGTGCTCCACGAACCCGTTCCGTACATAATCCGAATCTGTGATTATGACCAGTTCGTGGAGTCGATGTTGGACAGCAGTGAGGATGGCCTGATGCACAGCCATCAATTCTGCCACCTGACTACTTCGAGGACCAATTTTGTATCCAGCGGAGGGTTCTGGGAACTCCTTCACCCATGCATTCCCTGCGCCAGCCACCAGTTCTTTCTCCCCGTCGTTGTCAACATGGTAAGAGCATCCATCCACATAGTCAGTGGGCATTCCCTCACACTTGTCTTCTTCAAAGACTTTTTGTGGGGAATTAAGGTATGCCTCCATGTTGTCATTGATTTTTAGACTTTCGTCCTCGAGACAGTTTTCTCTGGCAAAATCATGCAAGTCAGCCAGACCTTGCGCGAGGGGACTCTTCTTGTTTTGGCCATATCTGACCACCACAGGAAAGCCTTGCATTGACAGAATCCAGGAAGTAATTCGGGAATTACTCACATTTCCGGCCCAGATTCTGTCACTTTGGAGATATTGCAGAGGCTGGTGTGGAGTCTCCACTATGATGTGTTCCCCTGGATAAACGGGCGGTAATTCTTCAATGCCCACACCGTTGCCAGGAGTGCCTTCTCACAATCGTTGAATTTTTCCTCCACAGAGGATAAAGTTTTGCTCGCATAGGAGATTACTTTATTGACCTTGTCATGCTTTTGGTATAATACTGCCATCAAGCACGTATTAGAGAACCCCATCTCCAGGAAGAACTCCTTGTTTCTGACAGGGTAAGCTAGGCAAGGCGCTTGTGAGAGGCTTCTTTTGAGTTGTCTTACCGCCTCGGATTGTTCTGGACCCCATTCCCACTTGACCCCCCCCTTCAAGAGATGAATCAGGGGTCTAGTGATCTCTGCGTAGCCTTCAATGAACTTTCTGCTGTAATTAGTCAGTCCAAGGAGGCTCCTTAGTTCCTGCAGAGTTGTGGGGTCTTTCAGTTTCTGGAGTGCTTCCACTTTCTTTTCTTGGGGACAGAGACCCTGAGGAGTAATCTCATGCCCCAAGAAATTAATACGGGTTCTACACCACTGTGCTTTCTGAAAGGAAAGTTTTGCTCCGGCGGCCCTCAACTGTGTCAGAACATAACGGATCTCCGCTATGTGTTCCTCCACAGATGAACTTTTGATGAGGACATCATCTACATAAGCCAGGTTACCCCTCGCACCCAGGTCGGGCATGGCCTTATGTAGGAAAATGTTGAATTCATTGCCGGAGTTGAGGTATCCGAAGGGAGTCCGGATCCATGTGTACTGCTGGCCCTCAAAGGTAAAAGCCAGTTTGTATTGGTCCTCCCTACTGACAGGCACGGTCCAGTATCCATTGGTCAGGTCTATTGCTGTGAATACCTGTGACCCCTGAATCTGGGCCAGCCCTTGGTCAATGTAGGGCAGAGGCCATCGGGAAGTATGGACCCGTTTGTTGAGCTCCCTAAGGTCAGCGCAGAGTCTCCACTGGCCGTTTGGCTTCAATATTCCTAGCACCGGATTATTGAAAGTTCTGTGGACTGGACGGATTATTCCCCGGGACTCAAGGTTCTTAATTATTTCAGTAAGGGACTCCATGGATGCGAGAGGCAAGCGATATTGCTTCACAAACACTGGAGTCATTCCAGGGTCCGTGGGAATTGTTGTGGTGTGGATGTCGGTGCGACCACAGTCATATGAGTCTACCGCAAAGAGATCTTGGAAATCCAAGAAAACTTGTTTCAACTTTTGCTTCTGTTCCAGAGTCACACAGGCATCAGCTAGGTTGACTCTCTCTTCCACCATCTGCCTGAAGCTGGGAAAGACTTCTGGTTTGGCTATCACAGCGACCTCCTCCAGCTGGTTGGAGAAGTCCCTGGTCAGAGTGCTGATTTGGACTGGAGGCTTCAGGTGGGAAAGGCAGCCCTCATGGACCTGGAAAATCACCTCATCCCTCCTGAAGTCACAAGTCACATCTTCCTTACCATAAGGGCAAGAAGTGTACACCAGGAAGTTCCCCCCATGCCGGGTAAAAATCCTGTCTGGTGTTGTATTGTCCTCACTGTCACTGTCAAAACAGTCCTTGGGGATTGGTCCTAACAGTTCATTTCCTAAATCAATGGAGAAATGTCGGTCATCAATCGCCATTCCAATAATGGTGCCTGCGGCTAGAGTAATACTCTTTAAGTCGCTGTTATCCACCTCTATTGGAATGGTGTCATGTTCTATGTTGACTAATGGTGTTGGGTTTACCCCTAACCCTTGCTGTTGGAGAGTAGCATTTAGATGAATATAAGCATCAGGGTTTTTCAATTTTTGTCCTCTTTTAACTTTCACTCCCAGGGAGAATTTTCAGGTCCTTTCTGGGATGGTGACTTCCTCTTTAATCTGAATTTCAACTGCATAAGGTAGCAATTGAGCTGACCTAAATGCTTTTTCTGGATCATCAAAGCCCATGGGATTATCCGCTAATCGGGACCAAGCTTTGAAATTTATTAGGTCCAAACTAATGGCAAAGCGATTGAGAATGTCACTGCCTAAGTAAAAGGCGGCAGTGACGTCTCGCACGACCCAACAATTATGGACTATGCTCTTGTTGCCAATGGAGATTTTGAGCATACACCTGCTTGGCAGGAGATGTTTGGAATTAGATGCTTCCAGGTCCATTTCCCATTTGTCTATCAGTTTGAATGTGGGAATGGCTGGATCTTTTGGGAGTTGGCGGAACATGGCTTTGCTGATGAAGCTCTTACCGTTGTTCACACACACTCGAGCGAGAACAGAGTCCGTCCCATCATTTAACTGAACAGGGATGAACAACTGCTCTCCAATTTGCTGAATAACATCTTTCTGGACTATAGGAGTGGGAGTTTCCGATTGTGGATTAGTAAAGAATTTCAGGGTGTTTCCTTCCAGTGTGGAATACCACCTTAAACTGGAAGGAAGGTTGATTTTCAGAAATAGAGAGGACCCCCCATCACCAGTCTGTTGTCCTACTGCTATTAATGTCACGTCTGGAGCTTGGTTGTTCTGGAAGTGAAATTCTACTTGGTCAGATTTTTGTTCAAGCATGTGGCAGGTGCCGTTTAAACTAACATGGTTGACACTCTGTTTTAATTTTATTGGTCGGCTAGTCTGGGTCCAGAGGACCTTGTTTACACAATCTATTAGGGGTGACAACCTTCTCAGGAGGTCATTCCCTAGTAAACAAGGGGTGCCCTCTGGAGTCACTACTATGACCGGGTGTTTCACCTTGTGTCGCCCAATTTTAATGTCCAAGTCTGCAGTCCCCTCAACGGGAATTTCCTTCCCGTCAAAGTTCTGCAGTTGTCCAGGAAGAGAGGTGAGAGTAATTCGGTAATTCTCCCCCCTTCCTGCATTTAGTTCCTCAAAGGCCCTTTTGGACAGAAGGGTAGCTTGGGATCCAGTGTCCACCAGTGCCAAAATTGTACCCTGCCCCTGTACTTGTACCGGGGTATAGTATCTTCCCTCCTTCTCCTCAAGGGGGCACAGATAATTCACATTTTTGGACAACTGGTGGGCTAACTTTCTGGTTTTGGACATTGCTAGCGAAGAGATTTGGGCAGAATTCTGTGGAGAGCCTTGGGAATCTGAAAGAAAAAGTTGGCAACTGGTGATCAGAGCCATTGTGGGTTCCCCTGGTTCCGGCTCTGGGCCGCCCCCCCTTTTTGGAGGCAGTCACCAGGATGGGTTTGAACCAGGGGATTTTGGTATTGTCGGTTCTGGGATGAGATGATGGGCGGCGGTAGCTCAGTCTCCACATCTTCCCAGTCTGGATTGGAATCCCTTGGGACCCATTTTTCCTTGGGAGGAGTTCCCCCATCTCTGAAGGAGAAGATCCTTTTCCCAGGATCTTCTGAGGATCACCCTCCCTCAAATTGGAAGACCTGTACCTCCTCCACAAAGTGGGTCTGTTTGGGTCCTTTGTTTCTCCTACCTCCTCTCTGTTCCTTGGGTGGCAGACTTTCAGGGGCAGGAGATTTTTTTTCCGGTTCCTGGTTTTCCAGGGGCCGTTTACAAGTTGGGAAGGAAGCTTCCTCCAAGGCTTTACACCCCCCTTCCCCTTGTGCCTCCTCCCTGGGAACCCGTGGGTTATCGGGGTGCTGCCCCCGTCATTGTTCTGGAGCACCAGGTCCAGAGTTTGGGGCATTCTGCGGTGGCATGCTCATCTGAGGGTTCTGTTGAGCCCTCAGTATGTGACCTATATCCCGTGCCATATTTTGGACCTGGCGCTCAAGTTGTGAAACCTTCTCAGGCTGATACGGGGCTCTATTTTCTCCCCTGGGCTGATCCCGGGAAGGGTAGCTATCCCTTCTCTGGTAGTACCTCTGGTTGGGAAGATTTTGGTACCCCTCCACCCTTGGCCTCCCCTCTCCCGGATTAGGTTGTCTGGGCTCAGGGAATTGGGGAAAGACGGATGGATGATTTTGGGGCTGGAAATTGGGCGGATACCTGGGGAAAAAGTTCTGCCCAGGATTTGGAGAATTTCTGCCCTCCTGGGGGAAGTTAGGAGGGAAGTTCCCCGGGTCAGGTGCTTGGCTGGATCCCCCCCTTGGGCTGGAGGAGTCCACACATAACCCAGGATTGGTCGGTTTCCCTTGTAGCGGGGACTTACATAGTCAGGGGAGCGGGGAACCCCATTTGTGGGACTACCTCCTCGACTCCCTGTCTGTGACTGGCCCGAGGGCCTTCTGGGCTGTGAATTATTTGGTGCAGGCAGGTTTTTAGGCCCCCCCATCTCCAAATCTAAAATGGGGGCAACCTTTACCTCTGCCACCTTGGCAGCAGCAGGGATGCTGTTGGTTTTGGTGTTTTTCGGCGCATTATTTTTATTTTCGATGGGCTTCTGCACCTCCTAGATCCGGGTAGCCTGTTCAATGACCCAGTCTAAAGCTCTTTTCTCATGAAAATCTCTCACGAGCTGGGTCATTATGTATTTGGGTAAGGCATGGAAAAACGTATTGATAATTTCTCTGCTATCCGTGCGCACCCTTCTGGTGGTCTGCGCAAAAGCACGCTTTAATTCTTGCACAAACCCTTGTGGGGCCTGATCCTCCCCTCATTGCAAATTGTAGGCTGCCTTGCGAGCCTCTTGAGGATTTCTGTGCACAGAAAAATGTTTCAAGATGGCCGCCCTGTATGTTTACCACCTTGAGTGGTTTTGATCCTCCAGGCCCGCAAAGAAACTGGAGTATTCTGGTGAGAAGGTCCACTTTACATATTGAATACAGTTTTGGCTGTCCTTCAAATGGAAAGTCTTCATCATTTGCTCATAGAGCTCCAAGTGTTCCCAAACAGAATACTTGGCGTTCTTATGATAAGGCGTGATGACACTCCTTATTGCTTTTATTTGTTTCAATGGGTCCTTAAGCAAGGCCCTTTTTGCCTTATTGGCCTTTTTGGTTCGGGTAACCCTGGTCCATTCATCCTCCGACTCAGAAGCGCTGCTCCCAGAGGTGCCCGTCTGATCTTCCAGGTTTTCCCGGATTCTGCTGGCCTGGGAATTGCTGACATAATGTGGGGACCTGGTCTCCTGTGTCCTGTGACACTCAGAGGAGTCTTCAGATCCCTCCTTGCTACCAGGATTTTCTGGGTATTCCCCCCACTGACCTACCTGGGCAGAGGTTTTCAGGATGCCCTTAATGGGCCTACTCTCCTGGGGTTCCCCACTAAATTGCACTGTGCTTGGGTGCCCATACCTGGATACCCGCCCATCCATTCCTGGGAGGTACTTACCTATGAGCCCCATACTTCTAGCTGGATAGTAATCTGCCATCCCCGTGGACCTGGGCTCATGTGCGCGAGGGGACATGGGGGTGGCAGAGTCCAGGGACTGGGAGAGATGAAGGCCTCTGGTACTAGGGCTCCTGAGGTTATGCTCAGGACTTTCTCTTTCCCAGCGAACCTCATCTCTATCCGCCCCTGCTTCCTGTTGCAATGCAAGAGCCTGCGCTTTCAGTTCCTCAGTTAAGGCCTTACTAGACTCTATCAGTCTCTCCTGCATCGCTACCTGTTGCTGGAGCCTATCATTGTGCTGACAGAGAACCTCATTTTCTCTCTGTGCCTCCTGATTGGTCCTGGAGTACTGGGCCAGTCTCTGCTGCAGGAGGGTTACCTCCTGAGCTGTGTCCCTATTGGCCTGCTCTTTTCTTGCCAGAGCATCCTCCACCCTCCTGGTGTGCTCTAACAAGTTCTGGTGTTCTTCTTGGAGGTCACCCAGTCCCTGGAGGGCCAGGTGATTTTCTTCCATTTTCCTTTTTAAGTGGCAGACTTCCTGGCCTAAGGTATCCCTTTCCTGACTAAGAGCCTGCATCTGTGCCGCCAGGTCATCCCTTTGCCTTTGGAAGGCACCAGCTTTCTGGCGCTCCTGATCAAACTCTGCCTGGGTATCCAGGTCTTTCAGAATCAATTTATTGCTTTCCTCTTTCTCTCTGTCTAATCGAATTTCCAGGGTGGCTACCTGCTCTGTGCATGCCCTGTTGAAGTCCAGTTGTTGCTCCAGCTTTTTCTGGCTCTGCAGAAGGGAGTCCAAACCTTCTTAGAACTCCTTCTGCAAGGCCAGAAATCTGGTATCCTGGTCAGCCTTCTCCTGTTGCAGTCTATCCATGTCCTCTTTTATTTTAATGATATACTGCCTACTATCATTTTCTGACTCCTGGCTCCTCTGCAGCCTCTGCTCAGAAGAGACCAGGTCAGATTGGGCCTTTTCTAATGCCAGCTGTTGCCTACTTGCCAGATCTTGGCCTTCAGCACATTTGTCCTGTATGGCTCCCATATATAGATACAAATATGCCGCTATCCTAACCATCTTGTCGTGTTCATCTTTAACTTTAGGAGCCATGTATAATTCACTCAGGGCCACATGTAATGGACCCTGATCTCTCCATGTATCTGACCCTGTTTCAGTGACCTGTTGCGCGATTGCCTGCAGCCAGACCGTTTGGTCCTGATGAGACCACTCACCTCCCACAAATAGCTTATGTAAGAAGTGCTCTCTGGCTATTTCATATCAACCAAGGTCGTCATTCTGGAATTTGAGTTCGTTCCTGACTTACAGAAGTTTGCATTTTATTTTGCAAAACAGACCGTTTCCTTAGAGCGTACCTTTGAGGGGTGCTTTTACAGTGTAAAACAGCATGGTGATCTAACCAGATATGTGTATCTGGTCATTTGGCACACTGTATTAATCTGCACAAATGGTAAATCTAACCCAGAACATCCCAGCTCCGAGCCCCCACTTTTGTAAGCGATATTCAATCAACACTACAGCCAAGTCAATGCCTAGTCTGGGATGCTGAGGAAAACCCTTATTAATGTATTTATATGTCTAGTTCAGTACTCTGGATGACCACCCTTGTATAACACCCCCCTCTTAGAATCCCCCTGACCCCACTGAGCCTAGAAGTAGGTTTGTTTTGCAAATTAAAAGGTTTATGTGAGAATTTAAACAATATATATATATATATATATATATCACACTTTATAATAAATGAATATCTGATAGTACACTTAGACATATGATGTTGATCAACAATGGTTAATCTGGCACTAGCACACTTCTTTACAATCAATGAGGAGTTAGTATAGGATGGATAAAGTAGCAAAAATACTTTTATGATTTCAAGGGAAAAGCAATGAGGAATAAAATGCAGTACAGAAATACTTGATATGATTTTAGCAAAAGATAAGATAATCACTTTTTCTCTGGCAATTCACCCCCCTCCCCTATGCAATGTAAGAAATGGAAGGAGGTGGAAAGAGGAGCACACAGTTCTCAGGAATGCAATCAAATACAGTACAAAATTCAGTTCCTCCCCAGAAAGCTTACCAAGTTGCAAACGGATTTTAACAAAGGAAAGAATGGAGCTGTTATTTTGACAAGTGGAGAAATTGAGCCAAAATCGCAAATCGCGGTAAATTCGCGAGTGTGTGAATCGTGATTGCGGCAAAAGTATAAGGAGTAGCAAGTCGGTTCTAGGCCTGTTGGAAAGCTTAGATAAATCTCGTTCCTAGCCCAAACGGTTCCAGAGATACGGACGATTAAATAAAGGTAGTTTTTTGGATTCAAAGTAAAACTCAAAATGACAGGTGACAGCTTGCCGCTTTACAAATGACAGATGACACGATTTCTAGGAGGCTCTTCTACTTAGGTTAAAATAGTTTGGATTAGATTATTTTAACAAAGAGATTGGTTCAGCACAGTTCTGCTAGGTACTCACAATATAAATTTGAACTAGGCCTCGTCGCGGATCTGGTTAACACGTCCGGCTGCGGTTCTGTCTGTTCGGCGGGTCAATCAGGCACCGTTTCTGCTCACAGCGATCTGGGTCAGCTTGTAACGCTCACCTGATTCCCGTAGAGGCGCCGGTCTTGACTGGGCGTATACCGTATCTTCAAAGGTGATGTGTAACACACGGCTGGCTCTTTGGGCTGGACCTCTGTGCACTGTATGTTTGACTCGAAGGGTAAGATGTCTGCAGATAGAAAATATGGGATTAATGAACTGGGTTATTGAATGTCTCTCTTCTTCCCTTTCTCTTCTCCTGTAAAACCCCGAAGGTTAACGCTCTCACCTTAGGTAAGTGAACGCCGTGCTCTCCATCTGCCTCGGTGCAGGGTGCTGTAACCAGTTTCTTCACTGGATAAGGGGAGCAGGCCTCTTGACTTCAGAGGACTGCTGTCCGTCGTTTACTGCACGAACGGTAAGTTTCGAGTAATTCTAATGTCTTTAAAGTCTTTAGTAATGATGTCTCTTGTTTTGCAGGGTTCCGGCGATGGTGGATGACGGGCTGAAGTGAGTTGAAGATGGAGCCCGTGTGATGAATAGAAGCGCCTGGAAGCACGTAGGTAAGCGCTTGTTGCCTGCTTCACGATGCGCTCTAACTGTCTTTTTATTTTGCAGGTACAAGTTCGGAGCTGCTGCAGGGTGCCGGAATACCCACTGGGTTAGATGTGGAAAGGAGTAATGGCACGTGAGTATTAAAGTTCCCCAATGTCTTTAAACGCACCTTGTTTTGTCTTTCAGATGCGGGATGCAGCGCCGAAGGCCTCCGGAGCGTGCAAAGAATTGGTAAGCTTTTGTCTTTCAGATGCCGGAATGCAGTGTGAAGACCTCCGGAGCGCACGCAGAGTAGGTAAGCCTTTGTCTTTCAGAATGCAGCGCGAGGCGTTGGTGACAGCCGATGGCCCAGGTAAGTGAAGAGCTGTCACTGAAGACCGTAATGCTAACCTGTTCTTTCTTGTCTTTATAGGTGTTGCTGAAGACTGGATTCAGGATGGTAAGCCTTTTTCCTTAGGCCCAGGATCAGATGCAGAAGACACGATGAGCGTTCTGCTGCAGAGGATGCAGAATAACGCAAAGCAAGATTCATCCATCGGGTGTGGTTTAAATAGCCTCCTGTAGTGCTTAGGTGTCTCCTTCCACAGCCACGCCTAGGTAAGAAAAGAGTTCCTGCTTTCCAGAAGAGTTCCAGTGTTCTGAACCTAGGGAGTGGCTCCTGCCCCACCCAACAGGAAAAGTAGTTCCAAACAGAAGAGGATCAGAGGCTCAACTGGCAGGCAAGTAAGCAGCATGGTCTGCTGCAGGTAAGTCCACCCAAGCATTATGAGCCCGGCGCTTCCAGCGCTGGGACTGGGCATATTTATGAGCCTGGTGCCACTGGCGCCAGGACTGGGTCCAAAAGGTCTCAATTGGGACTGGTTGGCACTCGGAACCTGGGTTATGAATCTGCTTCCAAGGGAGTTGGGAAAACCCTGACCTTTTGGAAGCAGAGATCATGACACAGCTCTGCTCTGCTGGTCTAGCCTCTCTGGATTCAGCGGCCTCTGGTTCTGGATACTGCTCTACTTTCCGGTCCGGATCAAGTGGATTCTATATGCAACACTGCTTTCTGGGTACTGGCAAGAGTTCTTGGCAAAAGAATTCAGACAGCTCGCCCGGCTGTGGAATAGTTTGCAAATGATTTTGAGGCCTGCTGACAAATACTTTTGCTTGCAGTGGGCCTTCTTGGTTCAAAGTTCTGTAGTCTCTGTTTAGCTTGGAAGTCTAAGTGTGTCATGATGCCTACCTCCAAGGAGCCAGGTCCGACCCAGCAACCCCAGAGGCAGGCATCATTTCCCCCAGGGGAGTGCCAGTGGGCCCAAGCTGGGGCCCTTAGGACGCAGTCCTGGCGCCTTAGGCGCCAGGCTCATGTTGGACCTCTGTCCTGGCGCCTTAGGCGCCAGGCTCATAAAGCTAGACATGTGTTCAAGTGTTTTAATGTGCACTTACCTGATGCAGAACATGCTGCCACATCCAGGCCCTCTTGAGGCCTGAATGGAACTACTTTACCTGTGGGACTACTTTCCACCCGGGTGTGGTCGGGGAAGGATACATACCTGATCGGGCGAAGGATACACACTTAGAACTTCTTCCAAAGCTATTTAAACCACACCCGATCAGCAACTCACGCTTCGCGTTTTTCTGCTCCTCGCAGCTGGACGCTCACCGTGTCAGCTCCTGCATTTGGACTTCAGCCACGCCTGTCAGCATCCTGGGTCACCTGCAAAGGGAGACAAGAGACCTTACCAGCTAAATCGGCACCACGGAGACATCACACCGACGATCCTGAAAAGGAAGACATCATTTTTAAAAGCATTTCGTTATGATCGCTGCAGCGCTGCATTTCACTCACCTTTCCTGGGTGCCTCCATCTTCAGCAGCGATCATCCGGATACACAGCCACTTCCCAGAGCATAGAGAAAAAGACAAGAATAAGAGGTGAGAGAAGGAAGGGAATAAGACTTACCTGTTGGGTCATTCCCATTTCATTTCGTGTCTTGCCGCTTCCAGGCATTTTCCGGACCCCGGCTCCTATGGGGGAAAAAGACAAAGACATTGAATGAGCGAATGCAAAGACAGTTCCCGAGCGCTCATCCAGAACTAACCTGCCATTTACTGGAACTGCACGTTTCACTTCGGGTCAGCGCCATATCTCCGGCATTCCGAACCCCGGCCCCTAAGGGGAAAAAAGACATAAGCATTAGCGCTTGCTGCAATAAGACAATGAACATTATTATTAAGCTTGGACTTTTGAACTTGCAACAGAACTTTTACAGAGCATTACCTGAATAGTCAAGCTTACCTGAACTCCCATCAATCCTCAATCCAGTGAAGTAACTGGGTTTCAACGCGCCCCTGCATCTGAAGCAGGATGGAGAGCTCATCCTTCCTGACCCTAAGGTGAGACTTCACGGGGAATCGTGGAAGGGTATCGTGGAGGGTTGAAAGAGAGTGGGAGGCTTGAGCATAACTCAGTCAGTAGGTAATACTCCCTTTTCACGCACAGGGGAATATTCCTGCGAGCCGGAGAAGCCAGAGTAGAGGGCCCTTCCTGTCCATCTTCAGAGTCCTGCGCTTCACAATTGAAGAAGCATCAGCACTCGAAGCCAGACCTGCGCCTCCGTGGGAATCAGGTGAGCGTTACAAAGTGTTGGATCTCTGGATGTGAAGTCGTCGGTCAGCATGCTCCGCAGCAAATGGAATTGAATGTCCCTACCTGTCCCAGCAGTCTCTTTTTATGTGTTTTGAAAATGGGTGTGTCCTGGGCCTAGGTAAGCCTGCCCCTCTCTACTTGTCATTGGCCCAATTCTCCCCTCTCCCATGATTGGGGTAAGGAAATGGATTGTCATCATGATGAGGTCTGTTTATGGGTCAGAGGATCCTCCCCTGGTCAGTTTGCCCACAAATCTATATTTGATTCAAATACATCTTTCCCAGATATACAATTTGTTGAAATTACATGTACACATTATATATTCCTTATGGTCCATGTTTGTCCGCCTCTGATCTTCCTGGGGGCTTGCATTCAAAAATGACAACATTTTGCGCTTTTTAACTGGTTTTGCAATATCGGACATTTACCCAAAATTACACACATGTGCGAAAGGAGTATGGACATTAATTGATGAAGTGTCAGATTTTTAACATGCAGACATTTGGAGTAAGACCCTATTTTCCGCTAGCAACCCCCCAGAATACACCACTGTGTCCCAACGCCTCTTAAAATGTGCACCGAAAAATCACAAAAATAATGATATTACTTATCTAATTCTGACAAGTCCGCACTATGAGTTTTCTATCTTTTTAAAATTATGCCCTGGTCAAAAAGGGGTGTGGCTTCCCACATCACAGGGTGGAATAACTGGTTTATCCACTTCCCCCAAGCCAGCTTGTTCACAGAGGCACAGCTGCCCCCCGGTTTCTCCCAAGAGGAAGCTATTTTACGACACCCCCAATATAACATTTGCCTGAGTCCAGGACAGGCCTTTGTTCAACTTCCTGCAGTCCCCAGCTGCCACTCCCCTTTCAATCAAGAGGGCCATGTCACCTCAGGATACAGCCAGGCCTGGCAGCCAGGCCTGGAAACACAGTTGTTGATCCAGTTTCAACTCCTGTCGGGGGTAGTTGTCAGGCAGAATTCAGTTTCATTAATCCAGGTTTCAGCTAAATGTCACTTTTTGTTCCCAGTTTTCTACATTCAAATCAAACTGACAATTTTTACCTATACATTAAATAATTACTTCCTTCAAGTCATTTCAGAATATAGTTTTACATTGTATCCACCTCTTAACAAGTCTTTCCTTGGTCTGGTTTTGTTTCATTTGTTCAGTTTTACACAAAAGTCTGGTGGTTTTAAAACGCCGGCTTTCTGATAGTGGTGAGTACCGGTATTGCAACCATTTTTGGGATTAAGAAAATGAATTCCCCACAGTTCTGAGTTGCTTTTTGGCAATCAGCATTGCCATTCCCAATGGTTTCAGGCTACTGTGTGTGTAGCCCAATGGTGGTTTTAGGCAGTGCCCTCCTGTGCTCACAACATAGGCAAAAATGGGTGGCAGCCTATTCTTCTTGTTTTCCCTGTGCACTCTCTGGGGAGTTCTGGCCATCATGATGTTTTCCATGCCAGTACTGGACAGTTTTATGGTATGGCTTGGATACATGGGTAAAAACATCCCACAAGCCCCCCCTCTTGCAATGGCCATTCTGTCCTTTCGCTGATGGAACTCACAAGATCTGGGATGTTCGCCTCCTCTTCTTCCAATTCCATGGATGGCACAGTTCAGCATCTTTTCCTCCCTCCGGTTGGATCGATCGGTTCTCCTCGCCGGTCCTGATGGGAATATTGGGCGGTACCCCGGGCCCCTTGGGTCTCTGCTCCCGGTCTCCGGATCGTCCTCCTTGGTCAGTCTCCATGGTTTCATCTCTCCTAGGATGATAAAGCAAAGCGGCAATACACATTCCTAGACATTTTTCCACCACTATTAATGGTGTGGCGAACATATACATTTTATGAATCAGAAGATATGAACATATACATTTTCTTTTTTAACTTAGGAGACAAGAACTTATATATATATACCAGGATCACAGAATTTTATATGCTATATGTGGAATATTTTAGGGTTGGAACTGAATTACTCTGGAGCGGCCCCCTCTGGGATTCCAGCAGATTCCTCCAGTTGTTGCAGAGTGTGCCTGGGATGGCAACACTTTAGGTGATTTATATGTACCCACTTGTCTTCCCCCTCTGCCAAACCGCCTTTGGGGATGCAGATCTTGTAGGCCACAGGGGAGATTTTGTCTATAATTTCAAACGGTTCCTTCCATGTAGGCAAAAATGTTCACTGTTTGGCCTGGTTCCTTTGGAAATTGCATAGATATACCCGATCACCCACCTTATATTCCTTTCGGGTAGTTTTTAAAACATAGTCGGTCTTCATGCTCTCGGCTGATCTTTATAGATTCCGCTGAGCATAGGCAAAGTCATGTTGAAGGTGTTTCCTTAAATTCTCCACATACTCATGAGTTGTGGAGGCATTTATCAGTGTCTGCTCTTGAGTCCTGTAGAGCAAATGCTGGGGAAGCACCATCTTGCGTCCAGTCATCAACTCAAATGGTGACATTTTGGTTGCAGATGAAGGGGTAGATCTGATGGCCATTAGGACCAGAGATAATCGGATATCCCAACTTGGCCCAGAATCTGCCACAAACATTTTTAAGATGGTCACAATGGTTCGGTTATATCTCTCTACTGCTCCAGAAGAAGCTGGCCTGTAAGCAATGTGTAGCTTCCTTTTAACCCCCAGTATCTCCCACATCTTTGTCATTACTTCACTGGTGAAGTGGCTACCCCTGTCTGACTCAATCCTTTGAGGTAGACCAAAACGCGAAAAGATGTGGTTAATCATCAGGGCAGCTGCTGTTTCTGCCTTGCAGTTTGGGGCTGGGAGACATTCCACCCACTTGGTAAACAAGCATGTAACGGTCAACATGTACTTGTTTCCTCTAGACGAACGAATCACAGGGCCTACAAAGTCGATTTGCAAATCTGACCATGGCAGTGTCATCCCCCTCTTTTGGAGAGGCGCACGGTGTGTGAGGGATGATGGCTGAAATTGTGCACACACAAGACACACCTTCAAGTATTGGTCGAGGTCCTGCCCCATATGTGGCCAGTATGCAACCTCTTTTAAGATTTCCAGTGTTGTGTGAAACCCCCTATGACCGGCTGTGGCCGCATCATGGTCGTGACTTAACATCAGGCTTCGGAATGAGGTAGGAACCACCCACTGATCATGGGCAGTTTGGGATTTCCTTACCAACAAACCGTCTTGGATTCGGAACATTTTTTGGACATTTCATCAACACTCTTAGGTCCTCTTTCCCAATGTAATCGGTATCCGTCAGGGGAATGTTCTGAGGGTCCTCAAGGTGTTGGTAAAACTTACCAATAATTGGATCCCACTTCTGAGCTGTAATTAAATCAGCATCAGGGGTCTCCTTACTCCATTGTGCAGTTGAAAGGTCATTGTGAGCATTTGTCTGGGACCTAGTGATAGCAGTGACCTGGATTTCCCCCAAAAGGGACTCTATTTCTATTAGATCCCCTTGGATGGCCCCGGTTTTGGCCAGCTGATCAGCTAAGTCATTTCCAGTTTTGTCTGGTCCCTCTACTTTGGAATGACCCTTGATCTTTTTCCAGTAGATGGTCATCCCTTTCGATGTGACCAGATCATCAATGTTTTGGATTAACTTCCCATGTTTCAAGGGTTTGTTATTAGCACATAACATGCCTCTGGTTTTCCAATTAACCAGGTGCTCCAAGAACCCGTCCCGTACATAATCCGAATCTGTGATTATGACTAGTTTGTGGAGTCGATGTTGGACAGCAGTGAGGATGGCCTGATGCACAGCCATCAATTCTGCCACCTGACTACTTCGGGGACCAATTTTGAATCCAGCGGAGGGTTCTGGGAACTCCTTCACCCATGAATTCCCTACGCCAGCCACCAGTTCTTTCTCCCCGTCGTTGTCAACATGGTAAGAGCATCCATCCACATAGACAGTGGGCATTCCCTCACACTTGTCTTTTTCAAAGACTTTGTGTGGGGAATTAAGGTATGCCTCCATGTTGTCCTCGAGACAGTTTTCTCTGGCACAATCATGCAAGTCAGCCAGACCTTGCACGAGGGGACCATATCTGACCTCTACTGGAAAGCCTTGCATTGACAGAATCCAGGAAGTAATTCGGGAATTACTCACATTTCCGGCCCGGATTCTGTCACTTTGGAGATATTGCAGAGGCTGGTGTGGAGTCTCCACTATGATGTGTTCCCCCTGGATAAACGGGCGGTAATTCTTCAATGCCCACACCGTTGCCAGGAGTGCCTTCTCACAATCGTTGAATTTTTCCCCCACAGAGGATAAAGTTTTGCTTGCATAGGAGATTACTTTATTGACCTTGTCATGCTTTTGGTATAATACTGCTGTCAAGCACGTATTAGACAACCCCGTCTCCAGGAAGAACTCCTTGTTTCTGACAGGGTAAGCTAGGCAAGGCGCTTGTGAGAGGCTTCTTTTGAGTTGTCTTACCGCCTCGGATTGTTCTGGACCCCTTTCCCACTTGACCCCCCCTTCAAGAGATGAATCAGGGGTCTAGTGATCTCTGCGTAGCCTTGAATGAACTTTCTGCTGTAATTAGTCAGTCCAAGGAGGCTCCTTAGTTCCCGCAGAGTTGTGGGGTCTTTCAGTTTCTGGAGTGCTTCCACTTTCTTTTCTTGGGGACAGAGACCCTGAGGAGTAATCTCATGCCCCAAGAAATTAACACGGGTTCTACACCACTGTGCTTTCTGAAAGGAAAGTTTTGCTCCGGCGGCCCTCAACTGTGTCAGAACATAACGGATCTCCGCTATGTGTTCCTCCACAGATGAACTTTTGATGAGGACATCATCTACATAAGCCAGGTTACCCCTCGCACCCAGGTCGGGCATGGCCTTATGTAGGAAAATGTTGAATTCATTGCCGGAGTTGAGGTATCGAAGGGAGTCCGGGTCCATGTGTACTGCTGGCCCCCAAAGGTAAAAGCCAGTTTGTATTGGTCCTCCCTACTGATAGGCACGGTCCAGTATCCATTGGTCAGGTCTATTGCTGTGAATACCTGTGACCCCTGAATCAGGGCCAGCCCTTGGTCAATGTAGGGCAGAGGCCATCGGGAAGTATGGACCCGTTTGTGGAGCTCCCTAAGGTCGGCGCAGAGTCTCCACTGGCCGTTTGGCTTCAATATTCCCAGCACCGGATTATTGAAAGTGCTGTGGACTGGACGGATTATTCCCCGGGACTCAAGGTTCTTAATTATTTCAGTAAGGGACTCCATGGATGCGAGAGGCAAGCGATATTGCTACACAAACACTGGAGTCATTCCAGGGTCCGTGGGAATCGTTGTGGTATGGATGTCGGTGCGACCACAGTCATATGAGTCTACCACAAAGAGATCTTGGAAATCCAAGAAAACTTGTTTCAACTTTTGCTTCTGTTCCAGAGTCACACAGGCATCAGCTAGGTTGACTCTCTCTTCCACCATCTGCCTGAAGCCTGGAAAGCCTTCTGGTTTGGCTATCTCAGCGGCCTCCTCCAGCTGGGTGGAGAAGTCCCTGGTCAGAGTGCTGATTTGGACTGGAGGCTTCAGGTGGGAAAGGCAGCCCTCATGGACCTGGAAAATCACCTCATCCCTCCTGAAGTCACAAGTCACATCTTCCTTACCATAAGGGCAAGAAGTGTACAACAGGAAGTTCCCCCCATGCCGGGTGAAAATCCTGTCTGGTGTTGTATTGTCCTCACTGTCACTGTCAAAACAGTCCTTGGGGATTGGTCCTAACAGTTCATTTCCTAAATCAATGGAGAAATGTCGGTCATCAATCGCCATTCCAATAATTGTGCCTGCGCTTGAGTAATTCTCTTTAAGTCGCTCTTATCCACCTCTATTGGAATGGTGTCATGTTCTATGTTGACTAATGATGTTGGGTTTACCTCTAACCCTTGCTGTTGGAGAGAAGCATTTAGATGTATATAAGCATCAGGGTTTTTCAATTTTTGTCCTCTTTTAACTTTCACTCCCAGGGAGAATTGTCGGGTCCTTTCTGGGATGGTGACTTCCTCTTTGATCTGAATTTCAACTGCATAAGGTTGCAATTGAGCTGACCTAAATGCTTTTTCTGGATCATCAAAGCCCATGGGATTATCCGCTAATCGGGACCAAGCTTTGAAGTTTATTAGGTCCAAACTAATGGCAAAGCGATTGAGAATGTCACTGCCTAAGTAAAAGGCGGCAGTGACGTCTCGCACGACCCAACAATTATGGACTATGCTCTTGTTGCCAATGGAGATTTTGAGCATACACCTGCTGGGCAGGAGATGTTTGGAATTAGGAGCTTCCAGGTCCATTTCCCATTTGTCTATCAGTTTGAATGTGGGAATGGCTGGATCTTTTGGGAGTTGGCGGAACATGGCTTCGCTGATGAAGCTCTTACCGTTGATCACACACACTCGAGCGAGAACAGAGTCCTTCCCATCATTTAACTGAACAGGGATGAACAACTGCTCTCCAATTTGCTGAATATCAGCCAGGCTCTGAGCTGATTTCACATCTTTCTGGAGTATAGGAGTGGGAGTTTCTTATTGTGGATTAGTAAAGAATTTCAGGGTGTTCCCTTCCAGTGTGGAATACCACCTTAAACTGGAAGGAAGGTTGATTTTCAGAAATAGAGAGGACCCCCCATCACCAGTCTGTTGTCCTACTGCTATTACTGTCACGTCTGGAGTTTGGTTGTTCTGGAAGTGAAATTCTACTTGGTCAGATTTTTGTTCAACCATGTGGCATGTGCCGTTTAAACTAACATGGTTGACTCTGTTTTAATTTTATTGGTCGGCTAGTCTGGGTCCAGAGGACCTTTTTTACACAATCTATTAGGGGTGACAACCTTCTCAGGAGGTCATTCCCTAGTAAACAAGGGGTTCCCTCTGGAGTCACTACTATGACCGGTTGTTTCACCTTGTGTCGCCCAATTTTAATGTCCAAGTCTGCAGTCCCCTCAACGGGAATTTCCTTCCTGTCAAAGTTCTGCAGTTGTCCAGGAAGAGAGGTGAGAGGAATTCGGCAATTCTCACCCCTTCCTGCATTTAGTTCCTCAAAGGCACTTTTGGACAGAAGGGTAGCTTGGGATCCAGTGTCCACCAGTGCCAAAATTGTACCCTGCCCCTGTACTTGTACCAGGGCATAGTATCTTCCCTCCTTCTCCTCAAGGGGGCACAGATAATGCACATTTTTGGACAACTGGTGGGCTAACTTTCTGGTTTTGGACATTGCTAGCGAAGAGATTTGGGCAGAATTCTGTGGAGAGCCTTGGGAATCTGAAAGAAAAAGTTGGCAACTGGAGATCAGAGCCATTGTGGGTTCCCCTGGTTCCGGTTCTGGGCCGCCCCCACTTTTTGGAGGCAGTCACCAGGATGGGTTTGAACCAGGGGATTTTGGTATTGTCGGTTCTGGGATGAGATGATGGGCGGCGGTAGCTCAGTCTCCACATCTCCCCAGTCTGGATTGGAATCCCTTGGGACCCATTTTTCCTTGGGAGGAGTTCCCCCATCTCTGAAGGAGAAGATCCTTTTCCCAGGATCTTTTGAGGATCCCCCTCCCTCAAATTGGAAGACCTGTACCTCCTCCACAAAGTGGGTCTGTTTGGGTCCTTTGTTTCTCCTACCTCCTCTCTGCTCCTTGGGTGGCAGACTTTCAGGGGCAGGAGATTTTGTTTCCGGTTCCTGGTTTTCCAGGGGCTGTTTACAAGTTGGGAAGGAAGCTTCCTCCAAGGCTTTACACCCCCCTTCCCTTTGTGCCTCCTCCCTGGGAACCGGTGGGTTATCGGGGTGCTGCCCCCGTCTTTGTTCTGGAGCACGAGATCCAGAGTTTGGGGCATTCTGCGGTGGCATGCTCATCTGAGGGTTCTGTTGAGCCCTCAGTATGTGACCTAGATCCCGTGCCATATTTTGGACCTGGTGCTCAAGTTGTGAAACCCGCTCAGGCTGATACGGGGCTCTATTTTCTCCCCTGGGCGGATCCCGGGAAGGGTAGCTATCCCTTCTCTGGTAGTACCCCTGGTTGGGAAGATTTTGGTACCCCTCCACCCTTGGCCTCTCCTCTCCCGAATTAGGTTGTCTGGGCTCAGGGAATTGGGGAAAGAAGGATGGATGATTTTGGGGCTGGAAATTGGGCGGATACCTGGGGAAAAAGTTCTGCCCAGGATTTTGAGAATTTCTGCCCTCCTGGGGGAAGTTAGGAGGGAAGTTCCCCGGGTCAGGTGCTTGGCTGGATCCCCCCCCTTGGGCTGAAGGAGTCCACACATAACCCAGGATTGGTCGGTTTCCCTTGTAGCAGGGACTTACATAGTCAGGGGAGCGGGGGACCCCATTTGTGGGACTACCTCCTCGACTCCCTGTCTGTGACTGGCCCGAGGGCCTTCTGGGCTGTGAATTATTTGGTGCAGGCAGGTTTTTAGGCCCCCCATCTCCAAATCTAAAACGGGGGCAACCTTTACCTCTGCCACCTTGGCAGCAGCAGGGGTGCTTTTGGTTTTGGGGTTTTTCGGTGCATTATTTTTATTTTCGATAGGCTTCTGCACCTCCTAGACCCGGGTAGCCTGTTCAATGACCCAGTCTAAAGCTCTTTTCTCATGAAAATCTCTCACAAGCTGGGTCATTATGTATTTGGGTAAGGCATGGAAAAACGTATTGATAAATTCTCTGCTATCCGTGCGCACCCTTCTGGTGGTCTGCGCAAAAGCACGCTTTAATTCTTGCACAAACTCTTGTGGGGCCTGATCCTCCCCACATTGGAAATTGTAGGCTGCCTTGCGAGCCTCTTGAGGATTTCTGTGCACAGAAAAATGTTTCAAGATGGCCGCCCTGTATGTGGACCACCTTGAATGGCTTTAATCCTCAAGCCCCGCAAAGAAACTGGAGTATTCTGGTGAGAAGGTCCACTTTACATGTTGAATACAGCTTTGGCTGTCCTTCAGATGGAAAGTCTCCATCATTTGCTCATAGAGCTCCAAGTGTTCCCAAACAGAATACTTGGCGTTCTTATGATAAGGCGTGATGACACTCCTTATTGCCTTTATTTGTATCAATGAGTCCTTAAGCAAGGCCCTTTTTGCCTTATTGGCCTTTTTGGTTAGGGTAACCCTATCCATTCATCCTCCGACTCAGAAGCGCTGCTCCCAGAGGTGCCCGTCTGATCTTCCAGGTTTTCCCAGATTCTGCGGGCCTGGGAATGGCTGGCAGAATGTGGGGACCTGGTCTCATGTGTCCTGTGACACTCAGAGGAGTCTTCAGATCCCTCCTTGCTACCAGGATTTGCTGGGTATCCCCTCCACTGACCTAACTGGGCAGAGGTTTTCAGGATGCCCTTAATGGGCCTACTCTCCTGGGGTTCCCCACTAAATTGCACTGTGCTTGGGTGCCCATACCCGGATACCCGCCCATCCATTCCTGGGAGGTACTGGCCTATGAGCCCCATACTTCTAGCTGGATAGTAATCTGCCATCCCCGTGGCCCTGAGCTCATGTGCGCAAGGGGACATGGGGGTGGCAGAGTCCAGGGACTGGGAGAGATGAAGGCCTCTGGTACTAGGGCTCCTGAGGTTATGCTCAGGACTTTCTCTTTCCCAGCGAACCTCATCTCTATCCGCCCCTGCTTCCTGTTGCAATGCAAGAGCCTGCGCTTTCAGTTCCTCAGTTAAGGCCTTACTAGACTCTATCAGTCTCTCCTGCATCGCTACCTGTTGCTGGAGCCTATCATTGTGCTGACAGAGAGCCTCATTTTCTCTCTGTGCCTCCTGATTGGTCCTGGAGTACTGGGCCAGTCTCTGCTGCAGGAGGGTTACCTCCTGAGCTGTGTCCCTATTGGCCTGCTCCTTTCTTGCCAGAGCATCCTCCACCCTCCTGGTGTGCTCTAACAAGTTCTGGTGTTCTTTTTGGAGGTCACCCAGTCCCTGGAGGGCCAGGTGATTTTCTTCCATTTTCCTTTTTAAGTGGCAGACTTCCTGGCCTAAGGTATCCCTTTCCTGACTAAGAGCCTGCATCTGTGCCGCCAGGTCGTCCCTTTGCCTTTGGAAGGCACCAGCTTTCGGGCGCTCCTGATCAAACTCTGCCTGGGTATCCAGGTCTTTCAGAATCAATTTATTGCTTTCCTCTTTCTCTCTGTCTAATCCAATTTGCAGGGTGGCTACCTGCTCTGTGCATGCCCTGTTGAAGTCCAGTTGTTGCTCCAGCTTTTTCTGGCTCTGCAGAAGGGAGTCCAAACCTTCTTGGTACTCCTTCTGCAAGACCAGAAATCTGGTATCCCGGTCAGCCTTCTCGTGTTGCAGTCTATCCATGTCCTCTTTTATTTTAATGATATACTGCCTACTATCATTTTCTGACTCCTGGCTCCTCTGCAGCCTCTGCCCAGAAGAGACCAGGTCATATTGGGCCTTTTCTAATGCCAGCTGTTGCCTACTTGCCAGATCTTGGCCTTCAGCACATTTGTCCTGCATGGCTCCCATATATAGATACAAATATGCCGCTATCCTAACCATCTTGTCGTGTTCATCTTTAACTTTAGGAGCCATGTATAATTCACTCAGGGCCACATGTAATGGACCCTGATCTCTCCATCGTCTGACCCTGTTTCAGTGACCTGTTGCGCGATTGCCCGCAGCCAGACCGTTTGGTCCTGATGAGTCCACTCACCTCCCACAAATAGCTTATGTAAGAAGTGCTCTCTGGCTATTTTCATATCAACCAAGGTCGTCATTCTGGAATTTGAGTTCCTTCCTGACTTACAGAAGTTTGTATTTTATTTTGCAAAACAGACCGTTTCCTTAGAGCGTTCCTTTGAGGGGTGCTTTCACAGTGTAAAACAGCGTGGTGATCTAACCGGATATGTGTATCTGGTCAGTTGGCACACTGTATTAATCTGCACAAATGGTAAATCTAACCCAGAACATCCCGGCTCCGAGCCCCCACTTTTGTAAGCGATATTCAATCAACACTACAGCCAAGTCAATGCCTAGTCTGGGATGCTGAGGAAAACCCTTATTAATGTATTTTTATGTCTAGTTCAGTACTCTGGATGACCACCCTTGTATAACACCCCCCTCTTAGAATCCCCCTGACCCCACTGAGCCAAGAAGTAGGTTTGTGCTGCAAATTAAAAGGTTTATTTGAGAATTTAAACAATATATATATATCACACTTTATAATAAATGAATATCTGATAGTACACTTAGACATATGATGTTGATCAACAATGGGTAATCTGGCACTAGCACACTTCTTTACAATCAATGAGGAGTTAGTATAGGATGGATAAAGTAGCAAAAATACTTTTATGATTTCAAGGGAAAAGCAATGAGGAATAAAATGCAGTACAGAAATACTTGATATGATTTTAGCAAAAGATAAGATAATCACTTTTTCTCTGGCAATTCACCCCCCTCCCCTATGCAATGTAAGAAATGGAAGGAGATGGAAAGAGGAGAACACAGTTCTCAGGAATGCAATCAAATACAGTACAAAATTCAGTTCCTCCCCAGCAAGCTTAGAGGAAACAGGTAGGAGTTTGAAACACAGGCCCAAAATGCTTTTTAAATGTGATGGCAATGGATGGGAAAATGTGCCAATGATTTTAATTCCCTCTAGAGATTCAGGGTGAGAGGGAGATGCGTGTTGGTATTAGTTCAGGCTCACTTTAGCAATGCTCTATGAGTTATTACCAAGTTGCAACGGATTTTAACAAAGGAAAGAATGGAGCTGCTATTTTGACAAGTGGAGAAATTGAGCCAAAATCGCAAATCGCTGTAAATTCGCGAGTGCGTGAATCGTGATTACGGCAAAAGTATAGCAAGTCGGTTCTAGGCCTGTTGGAAAGCTTAGATCCTAAGCTTTCAGAGGAAAGTTAAATCTCGTTCCTATCCCAAACGGTTCCAGAGATACGGACGATTAAATAAAGGTAGTTTTTCGGATTTAAAGTAAAACTCAAAATGACAGGTGACAGCTTGCCGTTTTACAAATGACAGATGACACGATTTCTAGGAGGCTGTTCTACTTAGGTTAAAATAGTTTGGATTAGATTATTTTAACTAAGAGATTGGTTCTGCACAGTTCTGCTAGGTACTCACAATATAAATTTGAACTAGGCCTCGTCACGGTTCTGGTCAACACGTCCGGCTGCGGTTCTGTCTGGTCGGCGAGTCAATCAGGCACCAGTTTTGCTCACAGCGATCTGGGTCAGCTCTGCTCTGCTGGTCCAGCCTCTCTGGATTCAGCGGCCTCTGGTTCTGGATACTGCTCTACTTTCCAGTCTGGATCAAGTGGATTCTGGATGTAACACTGCTTTCTGGGTACTGGCAAGAGTTCTTGGCAAAAGAATTCAGACAGCTCGCCCGGCTGTGGAATAGTTTGCAAATGATTTTGAGGCCTGCTGACAAACACTTTTGCTTGCAGTGGGCCTTCTTGGTTCAAAGTTCTGTAGTCTCTGTTTAGCTTGGAAGTCTAAGTGTTGGATCTCTGGATGTGAAGTCGTCGGTCAGCATGCTCCGCAGCAAATGGAATTGAATGTCCCTACCTGTCCCAGCAGTCTCTTTTTATGTGTTTTGAAAATGGGGGGTGTGCCTGGGCCTAGCTAAGCCTTCCCCTCTCTACTTGTCATTGGCACAAATTCTCCACTCTCCCATGATTGGGGGAAGGAAATGGATTGTCATCATGATGAGGTCTGTTTATGGGTCAGAGGATCCTCCCCTGGTCAGTTTGTCCACAAATCTATATTTGATTCAAATACATCTTTCCCAGATATACAATTTGTTGAAATTACATGTACACATTATATATTCCTTATGGTCCATGCTTGTCCGCCTCTGATCTTCCTGGGGGCTTGCATTCAAAAATGACAACATTTTGCACTTTTTAACTGGTTTTGCAATATCGGACATTTACCCAAAATACACACATGTGCGCAAGGAGTATGGACATTAATTGATGAAGTGTCAGATTTTTAACATGCAGACATTTGGAGTAAGACCATTTTTCCGCTAGCAACCCCCCAGAATACACCACAGGGTCCTAACGCCTCTTAAAATGTGCACCAAAAAAACACAAAAATAATGATATTACTTATCTAATTCTGACAATGTCGCACTATGAGTTATCTATCTTTTTAAAATGATGCCCTGGTCAAAAAGGGGTGTGGTTTCCACATCTCAGGGTGGAATAACTGGTTTATCCACTTCCCCCAAGCCAGCTTGTTCATAGAGGCACAGCTGCCCCCCAGTTTCTCCCAAGAGGAAGCTATTTTACGATGCCCCCAATATAACATTTGCCCGAGTCCAGGACAGGCCTTTGTTCAACTTCCTGTAGTCCCCAGCTGCCACTCTCCTTTCAATCAACAGGGCCATGTGACCTCGGGATGCAGCCAGGCCTGGCAGCCAGGCCTGGGAACACAGCTGTTGATCCAGTATCACCTCCTGTCGGGGGTAGTTGTCAGCAGAATTCAGTTTCATTAATCCAGGTTTCAGCTAAATGTCATTTTTTGTTCCCAGTTTTCTACATTCAAATCAAACTGACAATTTTTACCTATACATTAAATAATTACTTCCTTCAAGTCATTTCAGAATCTAGTTTTACATTGTATCCACCTCTTAGCAAGTCTTTCCTTGGACTGGTTTTGTTTCATTTGTTCAGTTTTACACAAAAGTCTGGTGGTTTTAAAACGCTGGCTTTCTGATAGTGGTGAGTACCGGTATTGCAACCATTTTTGGGATTAAGAAAATGAATTCCCCACAGTTCTGAGTTGCTGTTTGGCAATCAGCATTGCCATTCCCAATGGTTTCAGGCTACTGTGTGTGTAGCCCAATGGTGGTTTTAGGCAGTGCCCTCCTGTGCTCACAACATAGGCAAAAATGGGTGGCAGCCTATTCTTCATGTTTTCCCTGTGCACTCTCTGGGGAGTTCTGGACATCATGATGTTTTCCATGCCAGTACTGGACAGTTTTATGGTAGGGCTTGGATGCATGGGTAAAAACATCCCACACAGTGGAGGTGTCGATGTTCAGTCCCATGGCTGCCCCAAGGTGTGGGCGCTGCATTTGCGGCAGATTCGCAAGCAGGGCTGTGTAAGTGACCCCATACACTCCCTAAAGGCACATGTCGATGCCTCCACAGCAGCAGTATTGGCTGCGATGGCCGTGGCAATGGCCCTCATGGCGTCATTCCCAGTGGTTACGTGTTGCCGCATGAGTTCCAGCATGGACTCCTGTCGGGCCTCAACCCTTGCCAGGCGAGCCTCGAAAGAGTCGTTGGCTGCAGGAGTACTGGAGCCAGGGTGGCGGTAGACAGAGTGGTGGCTGACAGGGTGGTGGATGGCACCTGCGTGGGGTCCACGTCCAGGGCACTGTCCTCCTCAAAGATGCCAATGTCAGACTCTCCAAGGTCCGAGTCATGGAGGCACGGATCGTCCATGCTCTCAGACTCTGTAGTGGGGGGAGGCTGGTAATGGGGCTTGGGGTGGGTGTGCCGGACATGATGTCACCCTCATTATCCACCTCTGTAGACACAGTCCGCGGTGGCTGGCGGAGCATCAATGGAAACGCCTCCCACTGTTGTGGGTGGCTGCTGCTGTTCTGTGGCTGCAGGTGTCCGCTGCAGGGTTACTGCCTTGCGTGGCACACTGCCTGTTGCTCTAGGCAGTTTCTTGGGCTGGGGGGTGGTGGTGGCCCTGGTCCCTTGGCGTGCAGTGGATGAACTTGCACCCCTGTCCTGCATTCCATCTTCCTCATCGGTGCCTGGGGGATAGAAGAGATGCAGGTCATCAGTGATGGTGTCAAATGGCAGCTATGATGTATTGCGGTGTGATATGTTCATACATTCAGGCATCATTTAATTTCTGGGGTGTGGCATTTGGTGTTCTGAGGGGGCATGTGGGCAATCAATCCATGCCTGGTGGCATGCCATTGGTTTGGTGTCTGTGTGGTGAGTTCCATGGGCATGGTTGGGTCATGTTGCACCTCTGTTGGGATTGGCACTCAGCATGCGTGTGGTGCAGGGTGTGGCACACATTCTTGAATGGATATGTTGATGTAGCCGTGGGACATGCATTGCCTTGCCTAGTTTCATTTCCACATCACTTGTGCCACATCATGGTTTAGTCTACATGGATGTGATGGTTCACTCACCTTCCTCTGTGGATGATGCGGCACGAACCTCCTGGTCTCCAATTCCCTCGATTGATTCAGGGTCTATGAAGGAACTTGCGGTCTCCTCCCATGCCGTCAACTTCACACGGGAGTGTGGGCTCCCGCCTGTCGCCATTGCGGCCCTCCTGTTCACCGCCAGGATCTTCCTCACCCGGAGGCGGAGGTCGTCCCACCACTTCCGGCAGTCACGCACACTCCTTGGGGTGCTCCCCACTGCCGACACCCTCTGTGTGACCTCCTGCCAGACTTCTTTTTTTTTTGTTTGGGCCGCATGCTTCAGGTCAGTGCTCCTGATCGTATATGCATGCTGTGCAAGGGTGTTAGCAAGCATGCTTAGTTCTGCGTCTGAAAAACGCTGCTTTCTCTTCCTCGGGGTTGACTTCTTGGTAGCCTTAGATATCCTGCTTCTGTTGTGGCACACAACAACACGAAAGAAGTGGTGGTTGTAGAGGATGGCAATGGATTGTGTTTTTAAAGATGGCCGCCGGCCCATTTCCCGTTCCTGCCTGATGACGTAATTTCCGGGTCTGTTTTTTGCGAACACGGTAATACCGTGCCGGTATTACCGTGCCGGTATTTAGGGGTTGTTATGAGGCGGTTACGCATGGGCGGGCCCCGCAATGCCGGTATAGGGGGGTTGGTGGCCCTTTACCGGCATGGCAGTATTGCCACTACCATCATGGGGGAACGCGCGTGCTCGCACACTCGTAATCACCCGCTGTTAGCGGGTTCATACGAGCACGGATTTGCACGTTCCGGCATGCCGGTAATGAACCCGCTTTTACCGGGCAACTCGTAATGAGGGCCCATAACTCAAATGTATTACTAACATGAGAAACAACAGAATATTGACATACATTTTTGAAAAAAGAAAAAAAGAGAAAAAAAGATAAAAAGTGAAGGAGTGAATCAAAAACTCCAGAATTGGTCCATTTGTATGTTGTCCAAATTTGACACAAGGCCTGCTTATGCCTTTCTATACTGCTGTCCAACACGCTACATTGTGTCAGGACTTGGCGGCTAGATTCAACATGTTCCGCACACAACTGACACTATCTGTCATCATATGTGACTCCACTCCAACTCCCTGAGTATTCGTAAGTGGGTAGGATATTTAAGCAGAGCTATATGATGAATTGCTTCATGTTTTCAGTGCAAGGCTTGAGACCATAGGAACACAGCCGTCTATTATGCATGCCTCTTGCGAATATTCCTGATAGCGCCTTTTGGTGCTTAATTTCTGGAAAGAAACAGCCCTGTCAACCTCCCTGGTCTTTTTCTTAAGCAGGTTGAGCTAATCCGGCATGTCAGGGAGATGCGATAATTGAAAGCTAATGTTTTCGCAATGAGCTGTTGCTGTTTTTGACGGTGAAACAGGAAAAGTATTAGGGGGTCTCTGCATAGGTTCTACTCCACCAGGCTCTATAACTTGGTATTCATCCATGGGGCACAATCTTAGAGCACAGCATGATATGATGATTGGCTATTTATTCATAAATACCCAGAAGTTTCCGGACCCAGGGATCAAACCTGTGTTGCTCTTTGTCGTCTTGCTACCAAGGCGAACACGTTGCCGTGAGCTATTTTCCTGAGACAAGAACTTACACCTCTTGAGGAGCCAGTGAGCGTGAAGAGAATCGTCAGTGGTTGTGGGCTTTGGAAAGTACAACTCTCCCAAAACAGGTCCAAACAAATTCTTCTTCAGGTGTTTTGACAAGAGTGAATCAAGGAAGTGTTGGAAGACCCTTCTTTCAAAGGCAAACATCTACAGATTATTGGTCAAAAGCAAACCTACTTCAAGGATCCATTAACAGTCCTTGGAACAAGTGGACTTTCACTTCTGACATCACAGTCAAAGTGCTTTGTGCTATTGGAAGTGGAGCGTAGAGGAAGGAGAGATAGAGGCGGAGAGTAGAAAGATGGTGGAACCTTCCTCCTGCTGATAAGGAGCTCCCTCTGTCTGCATCAGTACCTTCCCCTTCACTTTTCAATAGAATCAACAGCCCTTTTGATGTGCAGCACTCTGGTGTTAGGCTACACTTTTTGTGAATGGGTTTGCGCTTTGATTCCTGTTCCTAGGACAGCTTCTTGTGGAGTGGCTGTCTCCCTGAGGAGGGTGTTAACTGTCCTCATAAATGATCAAATGAGAGGCCCAGTCGTCCAGGCCCCTGCCCTCACACTTGGCAGGCCCAGGCTGTCTTGGCAGAATATACGTACCACTTCAACAGCTGAGCTATGCTCACAGGGCTGATACATATGTGATATCAATTTGATGTGGCGGTTACCATCCACCATACGTTAAATCAGGTATGGTTTATATTTACAGTTTTGTGTGCCACCAGAACAGTAACATTCATAAATATGGTATTTTGGAACAGGTGGCAGATCCTTAATGCAATCCCTGTGCTGCAATGACTTTGCTGTCACTGCATCTGTCAAATGGGCAAATGTGTCCTTTGTTCCTGCTCTGTGTCACTGCAGAGCAGGCATTGCAGATCAGAACACAGAAGCAGTAGGACACAGGAGTATACATGCTTTTGGCATGGATCTTAGAAGAGGGGAATCAGATTAGCGGATTATGCTCTCTGTTATGGAGTTCCCGCATCGTTTTATTAATGAATACAAACCCAAAAAGTCAGGGCTTCAATGCCCTTTCCAGATATGATAGGATATGATATGACATTTATAGCGCGCCTATACACAAGTGTTTCAAGGTGCGACGAGGCAAGGGAGGGGAACAAAGGGGGGGACAAGACAACGATCTTACTAGGCCAAGACCAGGAAGACCAAGGAGCAGCAGACAGTTCATTTACTTAACAAATGTAATGTCAGTAAGGCAGAAACTGCTGTATGATGGTTACTTGGAGGGGTATGCTTTCACTAGGGACGGATGGGACATATGGGTCTTAAAGAAAAGATGGACTACGTTCGTGATCCGGAGAGTGGAATCTCGCAAGTAAGCGCAGGTATAGAGAAGATGGACGTGGAGGTAATGGTAATAGATTTTTAAATAGCACTTTATGTAAGATTCTGCCAGCTGCAAAACGCTGTAGTTACAACCCAATCTAATGGTAATTAAATTTAACAACCGTGTATGGAAGTAAGGTTGAGTGGGCAGGGATGATTCGAGCTTGCTAGGGGCAGGCTTGACCTTGGCCTGAGGGGAGTGCTTAATGCATGGTATGTAAAGAGCAATTGGATTTGTTCCCAGTGTTTCAATTTAACAGGGAGATACTCCAGTGCAAATCAGGTGTATAGCCCGGGAAAAAAGGAAACATATTGTCTTGCAAGTAGTGAGTTCTACTTCTGAGGATAAATCCCCCTCTTCTCCCAGGAAGAGAAGAAAGGTTACAACAAACAAAAAAACAGCAAGATGGACATATTCATAAGTGACAGAACTGGAGAAGCAGACACTTAGAGAGGAAAATAGGCAGGACAACAGAAGGCACACGTGAAATAGCCCTGCCTTCTTCTCATTCATTTTCAAGCTCTTCTATCTCCTCCTCTTTCTCGAGCTCAGGATCAGAACAGGGAACACACTTCAGCAGAGAGGCAGTGGCAGAGGTCCTGACCGAAGGTTGCCTGACCAGATGGAGACCCAAAGATCTCTCAGTCAGAGTATTCCGCAAAGAGCAGACTGCCACTCATCTTGGGTATGAAAAAAGATATTGAGAGAGTGGAAGGAGCAAGCACAAGCCAGTGCCAAGGTTTCTGGTAAAAGGTTATCATCTTAGGGCAAGAAAAAGAAATCTCTGTAGACATTGTGTTGGATGCGGGGCCTTACTGTTTTTGAGTCTATGGCATATGAAGCCACTATCAGAGACCAGGTGGATAAAAGAGTTGGCGGGGCCCAGAAAAAGGTCAATGCGCAACTTCTTCATCCATACATTCTTCATTGTATGCTTCCTATGCTGTCCATGCAGTAGTCAATGGATTCCACAGTTGCCAAAGGGCAATATATCTGGTGCAACACTATGCCCATTAGCTGCAGGCCTTTTAGAGACAACAAGAGATCCTGTCGGACCTAGGATGTGATGGTGTTTGAGCTGCAGCATTGACAATGGGGGCTTCTGTTTTAGGTCGGAGTCACATACACATCAGGCAGCGGCACACATGAGGATGTCTTTTAACGGGAGCACTGAAATTCAGAGAGCGCTTAGAAAGAAAGGTGCATTAAGAGTGTCCTAATGTCAATCATGCGGACAAACTCAGGAGAAAATCTAAGCAACCAACCTTGCTAGACTAAGTCAAGCAGATGTAGAACGCCTTAAAAGAGCAATGACTCTTCAAAGGGAGATGGCATAAACAAACTAGCAATATGTCAATACTCCCACTGTGTAACCTTCCTCGCTGTAGTGGCGGGTAGGAAAGCTTCAGTGGTGACCAAGAGTAGATGGATTAGATGGGCAATCAGTCTCTTTCCCCGCCAGAGTGCACAGTTGGCCTACAAGACGAATGGCAACCTCTTGAGCGGATGCTCAAGGGTTTCCTTTGCTGGACATTTGTGGGGCTGCTACACTGACTGACCAAAATGTCTTTTTAAGGCATTATAGGCTAAATCTGGAAGGTCGCGCCTAATGTACATCTGGTTTCCTGAAAGTGAGCATGGAATGAAGGGATGATATTTGGGTATTTCAGAAAAGAAAAGCCTGTGGTTGAGGTGTGCAGCATAATTCTTGGTATGTGGTGTTATTCACAGGACCCTTCCTCTTGCATTGTTGGAATTCCTCCAATTTAAGTACTGGCACAAGGAAGGGGGACATACTCGGTAATCTTCATTATTCGTAATACTACTCTTCCTGTAAGGATGGGAGGGCCCATAATATTAGCTGGTTTGTAATTGAATATTGTAGGTATACACACATCAAAGAGGGGCATGAAAAGGGTGGGGAACAAATGTTGGGATGGGTTCCTATGAATTGGGGACTGTAAGTGATTTCAATCCGACACACACCCAAGTCAATGCCTAGCGTGTAATGCACAACTGAAATCCTTATTTATTTTTGTCTAAAAGTTATTTTATTATGAACGATGTACCACTCATATCACGCCCCTCTCCTGGAACCCCCTCGGTCACACTGAACCAGGAATCAGGCTGGTTTGCAAAGTTAAAATATTTATTTATGTATTTAAACAAAATGTTCTTTGTGAATGTTTAGCCACAGATGGATGTTTGTCTCCGCCTCTTTTTGTCTCCCATAAGTTCAGGAGCCATCTCCTCCCTGTTCTCTTGGCAGAGGCCATTTTACGACAGTCCTCACACCTGGCCTTTCCTGCTTTGCAGCTGTTCATTGTTTACTTCCCCACTGCAGACCAGGTTCTTTCCACACCCTATAATTATCACTTAGGTGTGATTTCCTGGTTGAGGGAGCTGGAGGGGGAGGCCTTGCCTCTGTGAGGAAAGCTGTTATTCCGGTTTGGTAGCTTTAGCCAGCTTATTTTAACTGTTAATTCTGTAGAAATTTCCCTTAGCATACAACAAACTTGTGGGATCAAATCACAGCTAAATACTTCTGCAAGATTTTAAACCATGGAATCAAAACAATTACAACATAGGTTACTATCAGTACAGGCCTCTTAGATTGCAAACATTTGATTTTAGTTTATACATGTTTAAAGTTTTAATCCTGCTGGCACCTGACAGCTGTCATTCAGGCGGCCAAGGGTACTGCCCCAGATTTTGACAGATCCACTTTTGCTGTTGAAATCCCTCGATACTTTTCAGCTTTTCGGGACATTGTAAGTTCACAATGGTTTCTTATACTAAGTGAATTGTAGCACCCAGTAAGAATTCTGGATGTTTGAGTGTGTTTTGTACCAACCTTCTGCAGTTTCAGGCACAAGAAAACAGGGTTTAAGGCAAGATTTTGGGGTTTCAATTAGCAAACATGTTGTGGAGCCGAGTGACATGTTTCAGGAGTGAGATCTCTGTTCCACCACTGACAACATGCATGGCAGATTGGGCAGCCATCTTTTTGTGCTTTGCAAAGCGCGATTTTCAGAGGTTTTGGCGCGCACAATGGTTAGAACACAGTGATGCCGCATAGCAGAGCAACAAGTGGGTTGAATCTTCCGGCAGGATGGAACAGCCCAGCCACCTGACATGGAAGAGCCAGTAGAATAACATGTATGATATGATATGGCATTTATAACCCGCCTGTACACAAGTGTTTCTAGGCGCGACAAGACAAGGGGGGGACAACAAGGGAGGACAAAACAACGATCTTACTAGGCCTTGTGTCATTCAGATCACGCAAGTGCGGGGAAGAGGGAAGGGGAAAAGTGCCAAGCAGGGGAGGATGGAGAAGTGTGGGACAAAGGAGAAACAAGAGTCCAGCCAACGGCTGGCAAGTGCAGGTATTAGTAAGAGCAGCCAACAGGTGGCGACTAAGTGCAAGAGAGGGGACTGTACGGTTACAGATACAGACCACAAGTGCAGGGGAGTCCAGAGGCAGTGCAGGATTGCAGCTGGACAGGTCAGGACCTGGGTCAGAATTCAGAGGGTGACCAGGTGACGACTGCATGGATCAGGCAGGTGATCAGCAAGGGAGAGGAAGAGAGAGAGAAGGCAGTAGCAAAGAGAAAGATCTTGAGTTGCTTCCAGAATCGGAGATGGTTCTGTGCAAAGTTTCAGAGAGACTGTTCCAGAGGGAGACCCCAGTCAAAGAAAGATCTGTCACCAACTCTTTGATTGGAAAAGCGACTGATCCCCAGAGAGTTGGAGGTGGAGGATCAAGAGCTCGAGAAGGGAGATATTTAGGAAGAGAGAGTTGGAGGTAGTGTAGTCCCAGGACCCAGAAAGCCCTGTGGACAATGCAAAGGGTCTTGAACTTGATCATTGCCGGCCGCCACTGAGAGCCAGTGAGGCCAAGGACAAGTCTTGCAGTCCTGTTCTGGATGAGTTGTAGACGACATAGAGTAGAGGCAGGAAGATTTAGAAAGAGGCTGTTACAGTAGTCCAGCCTAGAGAGGACCAGAGCTTCTGGGGAAAGTGAGGAAGAGAAGAATACCTCTCAGGAGGTGCAGCTGGTAGTTTGACTTCTTAGAGACATCAGAGATGTGAGGAGAGAAGGAGAGTGTGGAGCGGAAGATTACCACAAGGTTATTAGCCTCACAGGTCGGAGCAGGAAGAGGCTCCAGGGTTGGCGGCCAGAGGGCAAGAGGAAAGGAGGGAGATGGTGATTTGATTATTAGGATCTCAGTCTTACTGCCATTAAGGCAGAGATCATTGGCAGCACACCCCTCCTGAATTGCAGAAAGACAGTCAGGAATGAGAGAAGGAGTAGAGGCAGCTGAGGGGAGCCTGAGGGAGAGCAGAGTGTCATCCGCATAATACTGAAAGTTGGAGCAGAGGGCGGCCATGCGGTGGGCAAGAGGTGCAAGGTATTGGTTGAACAGAACAGCCAGGGAGAAAGATTGGACCCCTGGGGCACACCGCAGGTAGATAGAGAGAGAGATAGAAGAGAGGAAGGAACCCAGTTGGATCCGAGAGGGTCCATCAGTTAGAAAGGAGGTCAACCGGGCAAGATCCTGATCAGTAATACCCAGGTTATCACAGCACTGGTTAAGCAGGATGGCATGGTTGACCATATCAAAAGCAGAGGAAAGATAGAGGAGAATGAGGACAGAGGGAAGGTTAGAGTCAAGGTTTGAGAGCAGGTGATCTCAGATGTTCAGTAGAGCAGTATACAATGGATAGGTACCCATATAGGTTTTTATACTCCTGACGGCCAATCCCACGCCGCAATAGGTTTTTGGAGAGAGGCCCAAGTATTGTCCGAGTGGTGCCGTGTTTTTTAGACAAAAGTGGCCTGCACGCCATTTACTATGTGACATGCTGAAACTGTTCTGAGAACTTGTATCGATCCCTGTTAGTTTTGGCTGTAAAAGACCGCAGTTTGAACTTAATATTGACTGAGTCGTCCGTGTATTCTGTGGGAGGGTGTTGGGCCCTCAAGACCGGGAGCTTCCAGTATCGCTCTGGCATACCTGGGAGTTATAGTTATCCCAAACAAGTTGGTAGTAGAGTCAATGGCTTGCCCTGCCAGCCCGGCACCGGGTCATCTCCTCTGCCGCGGAACCTGAGAGGCTGCAGGCCCCTCACATATTTCAAGAAGACCGGAAATGCGTGCCCTTGGAAAGGCTGTCAGGAGCCAGTTGGAAATCATCCTGCCTGAGGTCAGCGAGGAGTTCAGGCAGACCAGGACAGGGAAGTAAGCACCTTCTGGAGGAGTCAGCAGCCGAGCAGTGACAGCAGACCACAGAGTTTAAGTATTGACCCAGTCAAACAGCAACTGTGGTTGTGAGGGAGGGTATTGAACATTGTGGAAAATTGTTTAGTATCATCGAGTATTGTCAAAGTATTGTCTAGGATTGTCAAAGTGAGTAGGGACAGGAACTGAGGTAGAAGTCCTTTTTCTATGTGTAGGGCATAACTCCCAGGTATGTCATTCGGATTTATAGGTAAACGGTTCTAGTGAATCACCTACACTATTGACTTAAGGACACGGATGACAGAAGATATGTAAATAGTGGTTTTCTTGTGGGTTGGGCATTTTAGCTCGTGTCATAGATGACAGTATCCCCGTAAGGGTTAGCAAGGGAAGCTGACCTAGATTCTGGAAGGTGAGTTGACTGGTTAAGTTTCCCGGAGTGAGACATTTTGCACTCTAGGCCACGCAGTGGGTATAGTTCAACCACAAGAGAATATTGGTATACTCCGCCTGGAGGCAGGAAGACAGCTGTGGGGGTTTTGTGTTGTTGGGAGTAATGGGCTATAACAGTGTGCACACAGTATTTGATTTTTCTTCACTAGCATGTTTAGTAAACTAATGATGTCACCCATAGGTTTGCACATAAGATACGTAGAGCATGAGATGGTGAGGAGCTAGCAGTGGAAAGTGGGATTGGCAGACGGGGTGAACAAGTGGCGGTGCGCGGAAGGTGCATGCGCAAGATTGTGGGTGTGCCTGAGGAGGCAGTGACAGTGAGTTTGTGAAGGGGCCTTGCGCGGTGCACGCCTGGTAAGTTGTGGTGCCAGAGAGGCTCGTAGTAACCTAAAAAGTATTGTCATTATATTGTACCTTTCTCCCTCTTTTGTTCTTTGAACCCCCGCCTGTATTTTCTCTGTACAAGAAGTTTTACAACCAATTTGAACTTCTAAAAATACAGACACAAGAGAATGTAGAACTCCATGGCACAATTCTGTATTGTTTTGCTATATGCAAGTTTTGTCATTTTGTACTATGTTAAATGTTTTTATGTGAAAAGATATGTTTTGCTAGGCAAAGTCAGGATCTATGATTCACAAATTAATAAAATATGGTTTCCTTTTATAAAACACAAAGGTGTCCTATGTGGAGTGTAGAAATTGAGTGTTCCACCAATAACTAGACACTTACCCTCGGCTTTTGACTACAAAGAGTCAGGGAAATACAGGAGCAGGAGAAAGCTTGTGATTCCCCCCTTTTCTTCTCAGAGTAGAAGTACCCTTACATCACAGTCCCCTCCTTAACAAAAAAATGATGGGTACGACCTATTATAATACATGCTATGGTATGCTCCATTTTGGCTTTTCCTGTGCCTCCCTCTGCCCCCCTCTGCACTCAGCTCCTCTAACATGCCGAGACCCCTACTGGTGCTGATTGGACCACTGCCCCATAACAAGGCAGAAGGACACATTAGACCATCTCTTCTGTGTTTTTCTCTACAATTATAGCATGAGCACCATATGTGATAGACAGGAACAGTGTTTCTGCAAATACTGCTTACCCATATGACATCACGATGTGCATAGCCCATACACCCGCAAGCCTTTGTCACAAGGTCACAAGTGAGATGCTGACAGCTATTGCCAAATGTCTGCAATTTCATGCCAAGTATCTCCCACCATTATGCAAATGCTATAATATAATAGTGATTGAATATGATATGCTATATAACCTGCATTCTAAGGACTGTCCCTAGAGAGCTCCAAGTGCCAACTGTCCGCCACTTGTCCTACTGTATATTCCTGCGTCTCCGCTGATCATTTCTATATATGCTGTTTATTTTATATCTAATACAAGCAGCTTGTCTGTTAGGGGGAATTCTCATTCTATGGCTAATTTCCCTCACCTAGTGAGTCCCCCAGCAGCTTTGCTGGATTTCTGGAGTTTACTTTTTCCACTTGGTAAGAGTGTGAGCCTTTTTCACACTCTTACACGTGTTTTTCCATGTGTATTTCTGCTGTTTGTGTGATAGTGGGCTCTGGAGGACACCACTCCATGAACCCCACTTTATATGTGTGTTACACAGCACCTTCTGTGCAGTAACAAAGGGTTGTCTTTGAGACTTCCCACTGACTCCATTTTTCTGGGGCTGACTACTGTCCCCCAGAAAACAGGTAAAGTTGCCATTTACTTTACATAGTCATTTAAAACTACAGACCCAGTACACACCATTTTACATGGAGTACTGGAAAGGGTTAACTCCTATCCCTTTTTGTCTGTGCCTCTCTGAGCTTTGTTTTGCTCTTTTAACATTTAGACTTGGCTGGTGGCAGTGGTATCTACACTAATTTTTGTACCGTGATTACATTATATTATATAAATGTGGTACTGTTCCAGGCTATCATATTAGCCTCGAACAATAACCTGCTTGACCAAATACTCTTTCTTGTGGCTCCCGTCGGGTTTATTCGCCATTTCTTTTTGTTAAAGTCCTTCTTGTGTTTTACTTTGCGCGGCAAACAAGGTTTGCCTTCTTTGTTCACTGTCTTTTGGCGGGCTTCTCTCAAGAAGCCCTCCTTTTGGCGCCTGGGTGTCTAGGTGGGCTGAATGTGAGGAAGGGGTGTAGTCACCCCCTGCACAGGGTATCCTTGGAAACCCAAGTCGCACTTGGTCATGATTGGCTGAGGTGGTTGTCCGGGCCGGACAAGCCCCCTGCTGGGTGATTGACAGCCAGGTTGTGTGAATGGGGGATTTTCGCATAAAAGACAGGACTCTTAGGCTAGAAGTCAGAGTCTCCACTGGAACTGCAAGGAACTGAAGAGAAGCAGAGAAGAAGACGGCTGCTGCAACTACCGAGTCTCGGTGGAGCCCTACTGCAGTCCTGAGCCATCTACCCTTCAACGACAAGAGAAGATCTAATCCGGAGTCTTCTTCCCTTGAGCCTGGTGGGATCAATCAGCTCATCTTCCACAGAAAGAGGATGCTCTTCTTGGTTGAAATCGCTGCACACAGTTGTAGTGGTACGGATAGCCATCTGAAGAGCTTCTCCTGTTTTAAAGGAGCGCACCTTTTATTCACTGTTGCTTTTGCTGCTGCCGGCCTCATCCGTGGGTACTGCAGATCGCTCCAGACGTCCTCCTTCTTGTCCCCACGACTGAAGCCACAGGAACCGTGAGTCTGCAGGAACTACCAGGAACAACTGCTGTAGCACCAGCTCTTCTTCACTTTGAATAAGGTACTGTGTCCGACCTCGAGGAACTGGGGTGAACCCCTTTTTCCTCACCAAAGGCTTGTCCTTATCTTCCTTCCCTCTTATAAATTTTGCTTCCTCTTTTGACAATATCCAAGTACTCCTGGCAATCTCGAATCGTGAACTGTACTAACCGTGTGATCCTCGGCAAAAGGAACCCTTTTCCACTTGACACTGGCGCGGACATATTGACTTTTATTCACTTGTAGGAAAGTGTCCTCTGATTCCATCTGCCTTGACAAAAGTATTGCCTATGATTTTTATCCCTAACTCTCTTGTGTTGATTTGTGTGCTAAGTGTGGTTTAACTCCGGTAACATTTCTTTCTGCGGGTACGCATATTTTTAGTAAAACCGAACTGTCATTACTGTCAAAAAGTGTTTGCATCTGTACCCCCGGTAACGTATCTGTTTCACAACACCGGTCTGTCAAATCCAGAGGTACTTACCTTGAATTGTCATGCACAAAGTTAATTGGTTGTGGTTAGTGTATTTTATGTGTGGTTTTAAATTAATAGAAGTGAAGTGTTTTACGAACAGATGGTCTAGAAATAAATGTACTCTTACTTTTTAAACCAAAAACCTTGAGTCAGTGTTTGCTTGAGCCACAGTAATTGTAGTCCTTTGTGTAAGCTCCACTACTGCTCATTTGCTCTTGAGATAAGTCTGGCTGCTCGGCTACTGCTACCACTTTAACAGTGTAGTACAGGCTTGTACCAAAGGTGAACTTGTATTGCCACTTGTCGTCTTAATTGTGTATAGTGGTCCCTAAGGGCACTGCACAGGATTCTGCCTAACACTGGTGTACAGCGTTGGGATTTTTAAGTATAGTGATTACACTTAGAGTGCTGCTATTACCTTGGGTCAACAAACCACAAGGCTAAACACCACTTATTCTGTTAACTGAAAAACCATGTAAAATATGGAAAACTACAGTGAAGAGAGTCTCTTAAACTATACTGCTGAGGTTCTGAGAACCATGTGTAGAGAGAGGAGCCTCTCTGGTAAAGGAAACAAATCTGAACTGGTTGCTAAGTTATTGGGAAAACAAAGTCTGGAGAGTGGGTCAGAAGGGCCTACCACTCCAGCACATGTGGATAATGATGTTTCTGATTCTGAGAGTGCTGGATTAGAAGAAGTATATGAGTCCTTGTTAGGAAACCCTACAACTCCCTTGCCTGCTCAGAAAGCACAACCGTTGTCCACAGGGACCACCACAGGTCCTACACTCACCCCTGAATGTATTGCACTGGAGAAAATGAGACTTGAATTAGAAGTGAAACGTATTGATGCACAAACTGCCATGAAACATCAAGAATTAAGGCTCAGAGAAATGGAGATGGCTCATGCTCTAGAAATGAAGAAATTGGCTTTGGAAAATGCTTCTCTCTCAGAGTCTTCTAGTTCTTCCATCCCTGTATGCCAAAGGAAATGATTGGTATGTATGAGACTAAACTTGATGTTTTGGATTGGTTAGCAATGTTTGAATACAATCATTGGATTCAGGGTATCTCGGGGAATCAGTTGATTCCTTGGCTTTTCTCTAGGCTTCCCCCTGTTGCAAGTAATGCTGTAATGGAGATGGGGGAGGAGGATAAGCAGGATTATGAGTGTGTGAAGCTAGCTTTGATAGCTAGTTTTGGGAAGACCCCTTCCCAGTACCGTAAGAGCTTTAGGACCCTCAAAAAGCATGATGGTACCCCTTGGGCTACCTGGGTGTGTGAATGTTTGAAAAACGTAGATGGTTGGGTTAAGGGTTATAAAGCGAACACTTATGAAGGTTTGATGAATCTTGTGATGTTAGAGTCAATCTATGAGCTTAGACAGCACTTGGCTGATTCAAAGGAGATAAATCCTAAGGAGTTATCTAAGGCTGGCTGCTGACTTGTGGGTTGCCAACAGGGCTACTCACAAGGATTCTGGGGCAACTCAGAAGAAGGATGAGGGAAAGCAGCCAAAGAAAGACTTCTAAGAGAGTTCCAATAATTTCAATCCAAAAGAGGGCCCCAAACATAACCAGGGTAAGCCACAAGGGAAACCGAATCAGGCTAATGTACCATCTGGTCCCAAACCAGATGGAGGTCAGAACAAACCCCCATTCATTAAAGCATTTGGTAAATGTTTTGCTTGTGAGTCAACTGACCATGTGAAAGGGGATCCCAGATGTAAGGGTAAACCTTCAGGTGTCCACACTATCTCCTTAGCTTTCTCCCAGGTGGATGAAGTACCTATAGCCAGCAGAAACTTTCAGTTACTAGCTGATGAGCCCATGTGAGTCTCCGCTAGTGTTTCCTTAGTGTCCTTGGGTCTTTGGGAACAACAGAACTTAGATGTCTATAACTCAATCCCAGATAATACAAAAGTGTATTATAAAGATAGTGTTCTTTTGGATGGTCAGGAGACCCCTGCCATCAGAGACACTGGAGCCAGCATAACTGTGGTTGATGAATGTTTTTTCAAGGTGGAGGATGTTGCTAAGGCACCCAAACACCAAACCAAGTTAGCTGGAGGCCCTGTGCAAATGGTTCCCAAGTTACCAGCTCTCATCCAGTGCAACGATATGACTGTCAGAATACTTTTAAGTGTGCAAAATAACATACCTGGGAGAGTCCTGTTGGGTAATGACCTTAAAACTCTTGGAGTTGTGTCTAGTACCCCCAGGCCTCCCAGCAAAAGGAAGCAGGAGCTCACAAGGTCTGCTAGGGAGAGAACCTTGAGAGGCTCTCCTGGGGACTTGATAGAGGAAACTATCACCCCAGGTCCACCGGACTTACTTACTGCTATTGCAGGACAGAAAGAGACAAAGGGGAATCCCAAGTCTGCCAGCAAGAAACCAGCAAGCACCCCTGTGCCCAGAAGGACGTCTCCAAGACTGTCCAAAGTCACACCTGTGACTCCTCCACCAGCTGAGGTTGAGTGTGAGGTTCAACCCTGTATGGTTCAACTAGATACTGAGGAATCAGATCTAGAAGAAGATCTTACTCTGGTTGAAGATATTGACCCTGTTGAACATCCTGAGCTGCAGTCTTTACTGGCAGAAGGTGGACCCAACAGGGCAGACTTCAGCAGAGGACAAAAATAGTGTCCTACTCTTGAAGGTCTTCGCCCACAGGCAGCTTCTCAGCTCAATGGGACAGAGCCTGGAAAGTATAGGTTGCACTGGGAAAATGGCCTCTTCTACAGTGAACCAACTGTTTCAAACCCTGGTGACTGCAAAAGACTTGTAGTACCTCTAGTGAACTGACTCCAGTTCCTACAGTTAGTCCACGAGATACCTTTGGCTGGTCACTTCAGTTTAAGAAGACCAAGAAAGGCTCCCTCTCTACTTTTACTTGCCTAAAATGGGTTCAGAAGTAGACAAATTCTGTAGGAGCTGCCACACTTGCCAAACCTCTGGCAAGGGTGGAGCCAAGAATGTGGCACCCGTGGTGCCTCTCCCATTGGTGGGAGTTCCTTTTGAGAGGCTAGGGATTGACATTGTTGGTCCCCTTGATCCTCCCACATCTTCAGGTAACAGGTTTATCCTTGTTGTAGTAGACCATGCTACTAGGTATCCTGAAGCAATACCTATGAGGACTGTTATGGATCAGGCTGTGGCTAAGGCCCTACTTGGTATTTTTACCAGAGTAGGATTTCCTAAGGAGGTGATATCTGACAGGTGATCCAACTTTATGTCCCACTACATGCAAGCCATGTGGAAAACTGTGGAGTCACCTACAAGTTCTCTACTGCCTACCATCCCCAAACCAATGGATTGGTAGAGAGGTTTAACAGAACTATGAAGAGCATGATATGTGCTTTCAGAAGAACCCCTTAAAAGAAAGTGGGACCTTCTACTGCCATGCCTCCTCTTTGCATATAGAGAAGTCCCTCAGGAGGGAGTAGGTTACAGTCCCTTTGAACTTCTCTATGGCCATCCAGTCAGAGGTCCATTGGCCCTGATTAAGGAGGGGTTGGAAAGTGCTCCTTTCCCCAAGCCAGTCAGAGTGACTGACTATGTGATAGGTCTCCGGAGGAGCATGTCACACATGATGGCAGACGCAAGTGATAACTTGAAAGCTGGTCAAGCTCTGATCAAGCATTGGCATGACCAGAAGGCTAACATGGTTGAGTTTACTCAAGACCAGCTTGTTCTTGTTATGGTACCTACAAGGCAGAGGGCCTTCCAGGACAAATGGATAGGACCCTTCAAAGTTGTGGGTAAAGCTAGAGAGGTGAACTGTCTGGTGGACTTAGGCAACCCTAAGGAGGCTCCTAGAGTCTTTCACACCAACCGTTTAAAGGCTTATGTCTCTAGACCTGACATGGGAGCACTGCTCCTAGCTTCAGCTCAGGAGGAGGAGGAGAGTGAACCTCTGCCTGACCTCCTCAGAGTCTTACCTTTAGATGAGCAAGTGTAAGGAGTTAATCTCTCTTCCAGCCTAACATCTGACCAGCAGGAAGAGTGCAAATTACTGTTAAATCAGTTTGCCTCCCTGTTCTCACTTTCACCAGGCTTGACCCCTTGGGGCCAGCATGATATCCTCACTGGTGACTGTATGCCTGTGAGAAGCAGGGGGTACAGAATGTCAGACAATATAAGAAGCCATATAAGGAATGAGGTCAACAAGATGTTTGATCTCGGGGTTATAGAACCCTCTACTAGTCCATGGTCTAGCCCAGTTGTGCTTGTACCAAAGGCCAGATCCACAAAGTTGAGATTCTGCTTGGACTATAGGGCTCTAAATGCAGTCACTAAGACTGATGCCCATCCTTTACCTAGGACAGATGAGCTGGTGGACAAACTTGGTGCAGCCAAGTACCTCAGCACATTTGACCCAACGTCAGGCTATTGGCAAATAGCCCTGAAAGACCATGCCAAGGAGAAAACTACATTCTACACCCCAGCTGGCCTCTATCAATTTAAGGTAATGCCCTTTGTACTAAAGCATGCACCTGCTACATTTCAGAGATGGGTCAATCAAGTTCTGAATGTGATGGAGGACTTCTTCATGGCATACTTGGATGACATTGCAGTGTTCAGCCCTACATGGAAAAAACATATTGATCACCTAGGATATGTTTTGCAGGCTCTTGAACAGGCCCATCTGACCATAAAGGCAGGTAAATGTCAAATTGGTCAGAGCACAGTGGTCTACCTTGGACATGAGGTAGGAAGAGGTGAAATAAGGCCGTTGCCTAGCAAAGTACAAGCTGTAAAAAAACTGGGCCACCCCTACTACTCAAACCCACGTGAGAGCCTTCCTAGGTCTCACTGGGTACTACAGGAACTTCATAGAGAACTATGGGACCATAGCTTCTCCCTTGAATGTCATCTCCTCTCCCAGATTTCCTAAAAAGGTCAAGTGGATTGGGGAGTGCAATCAAGCTTTTGAAGGCCTGAAGAAAGCCCTTTGTCAAGCACCAGTCCTAAGAGCTCCTGACTACCATGTTGGGTGTCTTGACCCACGTTCAAGTTATTATGCTACAACATTTGGTGCTGTGGGCTTAGAAAATCCAAGATGGCGGAAAAACCCACATTTGTGCCAAAATCCAGGAAAACCGCACAGTTTGTGCGCACACCAAAACGGTCGCCTGACCTGCCACCCACCAGTGTGAACGTGAGGGGCCAGAAGTGCCATGAGCGAAATCAGTGCTAAGGAATATGGTGCTGTTCAAAATCTGTTGTTATTAATGTCAAAAATGGGTGCAATACTGGTGCTCACCACTACCAGAAAGCCGGCGTTATAAAACCACCAGACACTTGTGTAAAACTGAACAAATGAAGCCAAACCAGGCCAAAGAAAGACTTGCTAAGAGATGGATACAATGTAAAACTATATTCTGAAATGACGGGAAGGAAGTAATTGTCAAATGTATGTATTGAAAATAGCTGAGGATGTCAGCAGCTTAAGTGAATTTGGGTTTAAAGCCACTAAAATCGAAATGTTTAGAATAAATGAGTGACCTACTTTTGAGTGTCACATAGGTTGCAATTGTTTAAATGTCATAGTTTTGAACTTAGAATAAGTGTTCTAGCTGCATGTGTAAAAATTGCAAGTTTGGTTTGAATATAGAAAACTGGGAACCAAAGTGACATTTAGCTGAAGCCTGGCTTAAAGAGATTGAATTCTGCCTGACAACTACCCCCGACAGGAGTTGAAACTTGATCAGCAGCTGTGTTTCCAGGCCTGACTGCATTCTCCTGCCCCTGCCAAAAGGAGATGACACCTCTCTGATTGAATTACGGGAGTGGCACCTGGGGACTGCAGGAAACTGAACAATGGGCCTTCCTTGGCCCAGGCAAATGTTAAATTAGGGGGGTCGTAAATGGCTTCCTCTTAGAAGGAAATGGGAGGGGCGTTGCATCTGTGAGCAAGCTGAGTTGGGGGAAGTGGACAAACCAGAAATTCCACCATGTGCTTTGGAAAACCACACCCCTTTGGGGCCAGAGCATCATTTTCAAAAGATGGATAATTCATAGTGCGGACTTGTAAAAAATTATATAAATAATATCATCATTCTTGTGATTTTTCAGTGCACATTTTAAGAGGTGTCAGGACTCTGTGGTATGTTCTGGGGAGTAGTAGCGGAAAATAAGGTTGTTACTCCAAATGTATGCATATTAAAAATCTGACACTTTATCATCTGAAACCCATACCCCTTAGAGGTCGTTATCTGGATGAAAAGGGCAGAATTCTGTCAAAAGTGGACACGACATGCTACAAAGACAGGGATCGGATGGTTTGGTGCTACAGAAAATATGTTAACTGGACATATAATATTAGAAAAATGGTACATAGATAAATGTGTATTTGGATCAAATATAGATTTGTGTGCAATTTGACAAGGGGAGGACCCTCTGACCCATAAACCTACCTCATCACTCTGACACACAACTCAGTTCCCAAATCAAGGGAGAGAGGAGGAATTGGCCAATGATGAGTTGAGAGGGTTGGGCATGCAGAATGAGCCGATCCACCCACTTTCAAAACACATAAAAGGAGACTATGCAGGACAGGTAGGGATTCATTCACTTTCCACTTTCATGCGGGACGCTTTGCCGGGAGACTCCAGACTTCAAATCCATCAATCTCCAGAGACCAGAACTTTGAATCCAGACTCCAGAACTTGTAGTAGAGAGGCCTGAATCCACAAGCTGAATCCTTTTTCAGCAGGCCTCAAAATCATTTGCAAATTATTCAAACAGCCGGGCTGAGCTGTCGGATTCTGGCCTAGAACCCTGTGCCAGAAACACCCAGAAAGCAGAGCTGTATCCAGAACCGCAGACCGGACCCAGACCAGATCACTGTGAGCAGAACCAGAGATCCAGACCAGAGATCCAGAACCAGAGAACCAGTACCAGAAACCGCCCAGAAGTCCAGTCCATCCTGTTGACCAGATCCGTAACGAGGCCCATTCCTTCCAAAATTAGGAGTGAGTACCCAGCTAGAACTGTGCAGAACCCATCTCTTAGCTTAAATTAATCTGATTCAATACATTTGAACCTGTCCCGAACTGCATCATAGAATCGTGTGTCCACTCTCCGATTTTCAACCTGTAAAAGTGTCATTTTGCCATTTTGAATCATTATTCATTTCTGAAAATCTACCTTCACGAAATCGTCCGTATCTCTTGAACCGTTTGAACCGTTTGTGATAGAAGCGAGATTTAACTACTCCTTATGGTTTCTTCGTAATTGCGCTCGACGCACGCGACTAAATTGTCACGATGTGACATTGTGTTTCATTTCAGCCGCGTGTAAAATTATTTTATTGATTTAATGTTTTTACTTAAGCAAGAATGGATTTTTGTAACATGTATAAAATTGAAAAAGTTGTTGTAATACAACTATATTCAATAATAAAAAAAATTATTTGTCTTTTGCTTCCATTACGGAATTCCGTTTTCAACCTGATAACCATCCCTGAATCATTGATAGGGCTGGCCTGAACTGATTTAAAGTATCTCTCACTCACCCGGAAACTCTAGAGGGAATTAAAAGCATTTTTAGCATATTTTTCACTTCATTGCCACCACATTAAAGTATTTTGGGCCTGTGTTTAAAAATCATCCCTGGTGCTCTCAGCTTGCTGGGGGGGGATTGGAACTTTGTATTGCATTTTTGTTGGTATTCTTGAAGACTGTGTGCTCTCCTTCCATTCCTTATATTGCATAAAGGGGGGGAGGGAATTGTCAAAAGAAATTATTCTGTGTTGCATTCTGTCCCACCTTGCATTTCCTTGAACCATTTGAAGCATTCTCTGCTACCTTAGTCCTCTGTTCTTATTCATAAGTAACCAAGAACTGTGCTACTGTAGGATTACCTATTGCTGATTACTGCTCATATTCACAAGTGTGCTATCAATATTAATTTATTATAAAAGTGTGATATATATTTATATATTTTATATATTTGTTTTAATTTGCAAAACAAACCTACTTCTTGGCTCAGTGGGGTCAGGGGGATTCTAAGAGAAGGGGGTTATACAAGGGTTCATCATCCAGATTATAACTTGTCATAAAAATATATAAATAAGGGCTTCCCTTGAGCAATCCCAGACCAGGCACTGACTTAGTGGGAATGCTTGATTGGAGTCATTAACAACCACCAACCCCTCTTTGTACAAACGAATGCTTCTAATGTAGGTATAGGTGCAGTCCTTAGTCAACTGGATGAGAAAGGTAGGGAACACCCCATTTGTTTCATCAGCAGGAATTTAAAGGATCCTGAGACAAGGTGGGCAACAATAGAACATGAATGTTTTGCTATTGTGTGGTCACTGAAGAGGTTTAGACCATACTTGTATGGTTCTACCTTCATTATTCAGACTGACCACCAACCCTTGAGATTGCTGATGCAAATGAAAGGGGGAAACTCCAAACTACTCAGATGGTCAATCTGCCTGCAAGGGTTTGATTTTTCAATTGAGCATAGAGCAGGAAGTCACCACCAAAATGCTGATGGTCCCTCTAGGATGTTTATAACCGAATAGAGGTATGAGATCCATCCAGGAGTGGATTAAATCCTCCTGTCCCTTAGTCTAGGGGCGGGGGGGCGAATAATAGGGAGAATTCTCATTCTATGGCTAATTTCCCTCATCTAGTGAGTCCTCCAGCAGCTTTGCTAGATTTCTGGCATTTACTTTTTCCACTTGGTAAGAGTGTGAGCCTTTTTCCCACTCTTACATGTGTTTTGCCATGTGTATGTCTACTGTTTGTGTGATAGTGGGCTCTGGAGGACACCACTCCATGACCCCCACTTTTTATGTGTGTTACACTGCTCCTTCTGTGCAGTAACACAGGGTTGTCTTTGACTTCCCACTGACTCAATTTTTCTGGGGCTGACTACTGTCATTTAAAACTACAGACCCAGTACACACACCATCTTACATGGAGTACTGGAAAGGGTTAACTCCTATCCCTTTTTGTCTGTGCCTCTCTGAGCTTTGTTTTGCTCTTTTGACATTTAGACTTGGCTGGTGGCAGTGATATCTACCCTAACTTTTCTACCGCGATTATATTATATAAACGTGGTACTGTTCCAGGCTATCATATTAGCCTCGAACATAAACCCGCTTGACCAAATATTCTTTCTTTTGGCTATGGTCGGGTTTATTCGCCATTTCTTTTTGTTAAAGTCCTTCTTGTGTTTTACTTTGCACGGCAAACCAGGTTTGCCTTCTTTGTTCACCGTCTTTTGGCGGGCTTCTCTCAAGAAGCCCTCCTTTTGGTGCCTGAGTGTCTAGGTGGGCTGAATGTGAGGGAGGGGTGCAGTCACCCCTGCACAGGGTATCCTTGGAAACCCAAGTCGCACTTTGTCATGATTGGCTGAGGTGGTTGTCCGGGCCGGACAACCCCCCTGCTGGGTGATTGACAGCCAGGCTGTGTGAATGGGGGTGTGCGTGGCATAACTGAGCCTGCCCTTCTCTACTTGTCATTGGCCCAAAGGAAATGGATTGTCATCATGATCTGGTCTGTTTATGACAAGTCCGTACTATGAATTATCCATCTTTTTTAAAATTATGCTCTGGCCCAGATGGGTGTGGTTTAGGTTCCAAAGAACATGGGGGAAGCTTCTGTCTGCCCCCGCCTCCAGCTCGGGTGGCTGCCAGAGGCACTTCTCCTCCCACTTCTCCCAAGAGGAAGCCACTTTACGGCCCACCCAATATAACATTTGCCTGAGTCCAGGACAAGGCTTTGTGCAACCTCCTGCAGTTGCCCCTCCCCTAATCTAATCAGAGAGGTGTCAACTCCTTTTGGTGGGAAAACAGGATACAGCTAGGCCTGGGAAGAGTGGCTGAGCAGGTTTCTCCTGTCGGGGGTAGTTGTCAGGCAGAATTCAGCTAAATGTCACTTTAGTTCCCAGTTTTCTACATTCAAATCCAACTTACATGCAGCTATTTTTTTATATATATATTAAATAATTACTTCCTTCAAGTCATTTCAGAATATAGTTTTACATTGTATCCACCTCTTAGCAAGTCTTTCCTTGGCCTGGTTTCGGTTCCTTTGTTCAGTTTTACACAAAAGTCTGGTGGTTTTAAAACGCCGGCTTTCTGATAGTGGTGAGTACCGGTATTGCAACCATTTTTGGGATTAAGAAAATGAATTCCCCACAGTTCTGAGTTGATTTTTGGCAATCAGCATTGCCATTCCCAATGGTTTCAGGCTACTGTATGTGTAGTCCAATGGTGGTTTTAGGCAGTGCCCTCCTGTGCTCACAACATAGGCAAAAATGGGTGGCAGCCTATTCTTCATGTTTCCCTGTGCACTCTCTGGGGAGTTCTGGCCATCATGATGTTTTCCATGCCAGTACTGCACAGTTTTATGGTAGGGCTTGGATGCATGGGTAAAAACATCCCACAAGCCCCCCCTCTTGCGATGGCCATTCTGTCCTTTCACTGATGGAACTCGCAAGATCTGGGATGTTCGCCTCCTCTTCTTCCAATTCCATAGATGGCACAGTTCAGCATCTTTTCCTCCCTCCAGTCGATCAATCAGTTCTCCTTGCTGGTCCTGATGGGAGGATTGGGCGGTACCCCGGGCCCCTTGGATCTTCGCTCCCGGTCCCCAGGTCGCCTTCCGTGGTCAGTCTCCATGTTTTCTTTCTCCTAGGACCACAAAGGAAAGCGGCAATACCTATTCATAGACATTTCTCCCCCACTATTGATATAGTGGGGCGACATATACATTTTATACTTTAATAGACATAGCATTCCAATTTTTAAAAACAAGATATAATTCAGAGACAGTGGCTTACAAGCATCATAATATTTTAGAGACTATATATGGGATATTTTAGGGTTGGAATTGAATTACTCTGGAGCGGTCCCCTCTGGAATTCCAGTGGATTCCTCCAGTTGTTGCAGAGTGTGCCTGGGATGGCAACACTTCAGCTGATTAATATGGACCCACTTATCTTCCCCTTCCACCAAATTGCCTTTGGGGATGCGGATCTTGTACGCTACAGGGGAGATCTTGTCTATAATTTCAAACGGTCCCTTCCATGTAGGCAAGAATTTTCGCTGTTTGGCCTGGTTCCTTTGGAAATTGTATAGATAGACCTGATCACCCACCTTATATTCCATTCGGGTAGTTTTTAAATCATAGTGGGTCTTCCTGCTCTCGGCTGATCTTTCTAGATTCCGCTGAGCATAGGCAAAAGCATGTTAAAGGTGTTTCCTTAAATTCTCCACATTCTCATAAGTTGTGGAGGCACTTATCAACGTCTGCTCTTGGGTTCTGTAGAGCAAATGCTGGGGAAGCACCATCTTGCGTCCAGTCATCAACTCAAATGGTGACATTTTAGTTGCAGATGACGAGGTAGATCTGATGGCCATTAGGACCAGAGGTAGTCGGATATCCCAACTTGGCCCAGAATCTGCCACAAACTTTTTTAAGATACTCACAATGGTTCTGTTGTATCTCTCCACTGCTCCAGAAGAAGCTGGCCTGTAAGCAATATGTAGCTTCCTTTTGACCCCCAGTATCTCCCACATCTTTGTCATTACTTCACTGGTGAAGTGGCTACCTCTGTCTGACTCAATCCTTTGAGGTAGACCAAAACGGGAAAAGATGTGGTTAATCGGCAGGGCAGCTGCTGTTTCTGCCTTGCAGTTTGGGGCTGGGAGACATTCCACCCACTTGGTAAACAAGCATGTAACGGTCAACATGTACTTGTTTCCTCTAGACGAGCGAATTACAGGGCCTACAAAGTCGATTTGCAAATCTGACCATGGCAGTGTCATCCCCCTCTTTTGGAGAGGCGCACGGTGTGTGAGGGATGATGGCTGAAATTGTGCACACACAAAACACCCCTTCAAGTATTGGTCGAGGTCTTGCCCCATGTGTGGCCAGTATGCAACCTCTCTTAAGATTTCCAGTGTTGTGTGAAACCCCCTATGACCGGCGGTGGCCGCCTCATGGGCGTGACTTAACATCAGGCTTCGGAATGAGGTAGGAACCACCCACTGATCATAGCCAGCTTGGGATTTCCTTACCAACAAACCGTCTTGGATTCGGAACATCTTTGGACATTTCATCAACACTCTAAGGTCCTCCTTCCCAATGTAATCGGTATCCGTCAGGGGAAAGTTCTCAGGGTCCTCAATGTGTTGGTAAAACCTACCAATTATTGGATACCCCTTCTGAGCTGTAATCAAATCAGCATCAGGGGTCTCCTTACTCCATTGTGCAGTTGAAAGATCATTGTGAGCATTTGTCTCGGACCTAGTGATAGCAATGACCTGGATTTCCCCCAACAGTGATTCTATTTCGATTAGATCCCCTTGGATGGCCCCGGTTTTGGCCAGCTGATCAGCTAAGTCATTTCCAGTTTTGTCTGGTCACTCTACTTTGGAATGACCATTGAACTTTTTCCAGTAGATGGTCATCCCATTCGATGTGACCAGATCATCAATATGTTGGATTAACTTCCCATGTTTCAGGGGTTTGTTATTAGCATATAACATGCCTCTGGTTTTACAGTTAACCAGGTGCTCCACGAACCCGTTCCGTGCATAATCCGAATCTGTGATTATGACCAGTTCGTGGAGTTTATGTTGGACAGCAGTGAGGATGGCCTGATGCACAGCCATCAATTCTGCCACCTGACTACTTCGGGGACCAATTTTGTACCCAGCGCAGGGTTCTGGAAACTCCTTCATCCATGCCTTCCCTACGCCGGCCATCAGTTCTTTTTCCCCGTTGTTGTCAACATGGTAAGAGCATCCATCCACATAGACAGTGGGCATTCCCTCACACTTGTCTTCTTCAAAGACTTTGTGTGGGGAATTGAGGTATGCCTCCATGTTGTCCTTGATTTTTAGACTTCCGTCCTCGAGACAGTTTTCTCTGGCACAATCATGCAAGTCAGCCAGGCCTTGCGCGAGGGGACTCTTCTTGTTTTGGCCATATCTGACCTCCACAGGAAAGCCTTGCATTGACAGAATCCACGAAGTAATTCGGGAATTACTCACATTTCCGGCCCGGATTCTGTCACTCTGGAGATATTGCAGAGGCTGGTGTGGAGTCTCCACTATGATGTGTTCCCCCTGGATAAACGGGCGGTAATTCTTCAATGCCCACACCGTTGCCAGGAGTGCCTTCTCACAATAGTTGAATTTTTCCTCCACAGAGGATAAAGTTTTGCTCGCATAGGAGATTACTTTATTGACCTTGTCATGCTTTTGGTACAATACTGCTGTCAAGCACGTATTAGAGAACCATGTCTCCAGGAAGAACTCCTTGTTTCTGACAGGGTAAGCTAGGCAAGGCGCTTGTGAGAGGCTTCTTTTGAGTTGTCTTACTGCCTCGGATTGTTCTGGACCCCTTTCCCACTTGACCCCCCCTTCAAGAGATGAATCAGGGGTCTAGTGATCTCTGCGTAGCCTTCAATTAACTTTCTGCTGTAATTAGTCAGTCCAAGGAGGCTCCTTAGTTCCCGCAGAGTCGTGGGGTTTTTCAGTTTCTGAAGTGCTTCCACTTTCTTTTCTTGGGGACAGTGACCCTGAGAAGTAATCTCATGCCCCAAGAAATTAACACGGGTTCTACACCACTGTGCTTTCTGAAAGGAAAGTTTTGCTCCGGCGGCCCTCAACTGCGTCAGAACATAACGGATCTCCGCTATGTGTTCTTCCACAGATGAACTTTTGATGAGGACATCATCTACATAAGCCAGGTTACCCCTCGCACCCAGGTCGGGCATGGCCTTATGTAGGAAAATGTTGAATTCATTGCCGGAGTTGAGGTATCCGAAGGGAGTCCGGGTCCATGTGTACTGCTGGCCCCCAAAGGTAAAAGCCAGTTTGTATTGGTCCTCCCTACTGACAGGCACGGTCCAGTATCAATTGGTCAGGTTTATTGCTGTGAATACCTGTGACCCCTGAATCTGGGCAAGCCCTTGGTCAATGTAGGGCAGAGGCCATCGGGAAGTATGGACCCATTTTTTGAGCTCCCTAAGGTCGGCGCAGAGTCTCCACTGGCCGTTTGGCTTCAATATTCCCAGCACCGGATTATTGAAAGTGCTGTGGACTGGACAGATTATTCCCCGGGAGTCAAGGTTCTTAATTATTTCAGTAAGGGACTCCATGGATGCGAGAGGCAAACGATATTGCTTCACAAACACTGGAGTCATTCCAGGGTCCGTGGGAATTGTTGTGGTGTGGATGTCGGTGCGACCACAGTCATATGAGTCTACCGCAAAGAGATCTTGAAAATCCAAGAAAACTTGTTTCAACTTTTGCTTCTGTTCTAGAGTCACAAAGGCATCAGCTAGGTTGACTCTCTCTTCCACCATCTGCCTGAAGCCGGGAAAGACTTCTGGTTTGGCTATCTCAGCGGCCTCCTCCGGCTGGGTGGAGAAGTCCCTGGTCAGAGTGCTGATTTGGACTGGAGGCTTCAGGTGGGAAAGGCAGCCCTCATGGACCTGGAACATCACCTCATCCCTCCTGAAGTCACAAGTCACATCTTCCTTACCATAAGGGCAAGAAGTGTACACCAGGAAGTTCCCCCCATGCCGGGTGAAAATCCTGTCTGGTGTTGTGTTGTCATCACTGTCACTGTCAAAACAATCCTTGGGGTTGGTCCTAACAGTTCATTTCCTAGATCAATGGAAAAATGTCGGTCATCAACCGCCATTCCAATAATGGTGTCTGCGGCTAGAGTAATACTCTTTAAGTCGCTGTTGTCCACCTCTATTGGAATGGTGTCATTTTCTATGTTGACTAATGGAGTTGGGTTTACCCCCAACCCTTGCTGTTGGAGAGAAGCATTTAGATGTATATAAGCATCAGAGTTTTTCAACTTTTGTCCTCTTTTAACTTTCACTTCCAGGGAGAATTGTCGGGTCCTTTCTGGGATGGTGACTTCCTCTTTGATCTGAATTTCAACTGCATAAGGTAGCAATTGAGCTGACCTAAATGCTTTTTCTGGATCATCAAAGCCCATGGGATTATCCGCTAATCGGGACCAAGATTTGAAGTTTATTAGGTCCAAACTAATGGCAAAGCGATTGAGAATGTCACTGCCTAAGTAAAAGGCGGCAGTGACGTCTCGCAGGACCCAACAATTATGGACTATGCTCTTGTTGCCAATGGAGATTTTGAGCATACACCTGCTTGGCAGGAGATGTTTTGAATTGGGTGCTTCCAGGTCCATTTCCCATGTGTCTATCAGTTTGAATGTGGGAATGGCTGGATCTTTTGGGAGTTGGCGGAACATGGCTTCGCTAATGAAGCTCTTACTGTTGCTCACACACACTCGGGCGAGAACAGAGTCCTTCCCATCATTTAACTGACCAGGGATGAACAACTGCTCTCCAATTTGCTGAATATCAGCCAGGCTCTGAGCTGATTTCACATCTTTCTGGACTATAGGAGTGGGAGTGTCTGATTGTGGATTAGTAAAGAATTTCAGAGTGTTTCCTTCCAGTGTGGAATGCCACCTTAAACTGGAAGGAAGGTTGATTTGCAGAAATAGAGAGGACCCTCCACCACCAGTTTGTTGTCCTACTGCTATTACTGTCACGTCTGGAATTTGGTTGTTCTGGAAGTGAAATTCTACTTGGTCAGATTTTTGTTCAACCATGTGGCAGGTGCCGTTTAAACTAACATGGTTGACACTCTGTTTTAATTTTATTGGTCGGCTAGTCTGGGTCCAGAGGAACTTGTTTACGCAATCTATTAGGGGTGACAACCTTCTCAGGAGGTCATTCCCTAGTAAACAAGGGGTGCCCTCTGGAGTCACTATTATGACCGGGTCTTTCACCTTGTGTTGCCCAATTTTGAAGTCCAAATCTGCAGTCCCCTCGACAGGAATTTCCTTCCCGTCAAAGTTCTGCAGTTGTCCAGGAAGAGAGGTGAGAGGGATACAGCAATTCTCCCCCTTCCTGCATTTAGTTCATCAAAGGCCCTTTTGGACAGAAGGGTAGCTTGGGATCCAGCGTCCAACAGTGCCGAAATTGTACCCTGCCCCTGTACTTGAACTGGGGCATTATATCTTCCCTCCTTCTCCTCAAGGGGGCACAGATAATGCACATTTTTGGACAACTGGTGGGCTAACTTTCTGGTTTTGGACATTGCAAGAGAAGAGATTTGGGCAGAATTCTGTGGAGAGCCTGGGGAATCTGAAAGAAAAAGTTGGCAACTGGAAATGGTTTCGGGTTCTGGGCCGCCCCCCCCTTTTTGGAGGCAGTCATCAGGATGGGTTTGACCCTTGGGGTTTTGGTATTGTCGGTTCTGGGATGAGATGATGGGCGGCAGTAGCTCAGTCTCCACATCTCCGCAGTCTGGATTGGAATCCCTTGGGACCCATTTTTCTTTGGGAGGAGTTCCCCATCTCTAAAGGAGAAGATCCTTTTCCCAGGATCCTCTGAGGATCCCTCTCCCTCAAATTGGAAGACCTGTGCCTCCTCCCCAAAGTGGGTCTGTTTGGGTCCTTTGTTTCTCCTACCCGCCCTCTGCTACTTGGGTGGCAGACTTTCAGGGGCATGAGATTTTGTTTCCGGTTCCTGGTTTTCCAGGGGCTGTTTACAAGTTGGGAAGGAAGCCTCCTCCAAGGCTTTACATCCCCCTTCCCCTTGTGCCACCTCCCTGGGAACCGGTGGGTTATCGGGGTGCTGCCCCCGTCATTGTTCTGGAGCACCAGGTCCAGAGTTTGGGGCATTCTGCGGTGGCATGCTCATCTGAGGGTTCTGTTGAGCCCTCAGTATGTGACCCAGATCCCGTGCCATGTTCTGAACCTGGCGCTCAAGTTGTGAAACCCGCTCAGGCTGATACGGGGCTCTATTTTCTCCCCTAGGCTGATCCCGGGAAGGGTAGCTATGCCTTCTCTGGTAATACCCCGGATTGGGAAGATTTGGGTACCCCTCCACCCTTGGCCTCCTCTCTCCCGGATTAGGTTGTCTGGGCTCAGGGAATTGGGGAAAGAAGGATGGATGATTTTGGGGCTGGAAATTGGGTAGATACCTGGGGAAAAAGTTCTGCCCAGGATTTGGTGAATTTCTGCCCTCCTGGGGGAAGTTAGGAGGGAAGTTCCCCGGGTCAGGTGCTTGGCTGGACCCCCCCCCCTTGAGCTGGAGGAGTCCACACATAACCCAGGATTGGTCGGTTTCCCTTGTAGCGGGGACTTACATAGTCAGGGGAGCGGAGGACCCCATTTGTGGGACTACCTCCTCGACTCCCTGTCTGTGACTGGCCCGAGGGCCTTCTGGGCTGTGAATTATTTGGTGCAGGCAGGTTTTTAGGCCCCCCCATCTCCAAATCCAAAACAGGGGTGACCTTTACCTCTGCCACCTTGGCAGCAGCAGGGATGCTGTTGGTTTTGGGGTTTTTCTGCACAGTACTTTTAATTTCTATGGGCTTTTGCACCTCATAGATCCGGGTAGCCTGTTCAATGACCCAGTCTAAAGATCTTTTCTCATGAAAATCTCTCACGAGCTGAGTCATTATGTACTTGGGAAGAGCATGAAAATATGTGTTGATGAATTATCTGCTGTCCGTGCGCACCCTTCTGGTGGTCTGCGCAAAGGCATGCTTCAATTCTTGCACAAATTCTTGTGGGGCCTGATCCTCCCCACATTGCAAATTGTAGGCTGCCTTGCGAGCCTCTTGGGGATTTCTATGTACAGAAAATTGTTTCAAGATGGCCGCCCTATATGTGGACCATCTTGAATGGTTTTGGTCCTCCAGCCCCGCAAAGAAACTGGAGTATTCTGGTGAGAAGGTCCATTTGACGTACTGGATGCAGCTACTGCTGTCCTTCAAATGGAAAGTCTCCATCATTTGCTCATAGAGCTCCAAGTGTTCCCAAACAGAATACTTGGCATTCTTATGATAAGGCGTGATGACACTCCTTATTGCCTTTATTTGTTTCAATGGGTCCTTAAGCAAGGCCCTTTTTGCCTTATTGGCCTTTCTGGTTCGGGTAACCCTAGTCCATTCATCCTCTGACTCAGAAGCACCGCTCCCAGAGGTGCCCGTCTGATCTTCCAGGTTTTCCCGGATTCTGCGAGCCTGGGAATGGCTGGCAGAATGTGAGGACCTGGTCTCCTGTTTCCTGTAATGCTCAGAGGAGTCTTCAGATCCCTCCTTGCTGCCAGGATTTGATGGGTACCCCCCCCCACTGACCTAACTGGGCAGAGGTTTTCAGGATGCCCTTAATGGGCCTACTCTCCTGGGGTTCCCCACTAAATTGCACTGTGCTTGGGTGCCCATACCCGGATGCCCGCCCATCCATTCCTGGGAGGTACTGGCCTATGAGCCCCATACTTCTAGCTGGATAGTAATCTGCCATCCCCGTGGCCCTGGGCTCATGTGAGCGAGGGGACATGGGGGTGGCAGAGTCCAGGGACTGGGAGAGATGAAGGCCTCTGGTACGAGGGCTCCTGAGGTTGTGCTCAGGAGTTTCTCTTTCCCAGCGAACCTCATCTCTATCCGCCCCTGTTCCCTGTTGCAATGCAAGAGCCTGCGCTTTCAGTTCCTCAGTTAAGGCCTTACTAGACTCTATCAGTCTCTCCTGCATCACTACCTGTTGCTGGAGCCTATCATTGTGCTGGCAGAGAGCCTCATTCTCTCTCTGTGCCTCCTGATTAGTCCTGGAGTACTGGGCCAGTCTCTGCTTCAGGAGGGTTACCTCCTGAGTCCCATCCCTACTGGCCTGCTCCTTTCTTGCCAGAGCCTCCTCCACCCTCCTGGTGTGCTCTAACAAGTTCTGGTGTTCTTTTTGGAGGTCACCCAGTCCCTGGAGGGCCAGGTGATTTTCATCCATTTTCCTTTTTAAGTGGCAGACTTCCTGGCCTAAGGTATCCCTTTCCTGACTAAGAGCCTGCATCTGTGCCGCCAGGTCGTCCCTTTGCCTTTGGAAGGCACCAGCTTTCTGGCGCTCCTGGTCAAACTCTGCCTGGGTATCCAGGTCTTTCAAAATCAGTTTATTGCTCTCTGCCTTCTCCCTATCTAGGTGGCTTTGCAGGGTGACTACCTGCTCAGCACATGCCCTATTGAAGTCTAACTGTTGCTCCAGCTTTTTCTGGCTCTGCATTAGGGAGTCCAAACCTTCTTGGTACTCCTTCTGCAAGGCCAGAAATCTGGTATCCTGGTCCGCCTTTTCCTGTTGCAGCACATCCATATCCTCCTTTATTTTAGTGATGTACTGTCTGCTGTCCTTTTCTGACTCCTGGCTCCTGAGCAGCCTCTGCTCAGAAGAGTCCAGATCAGATTGGGCCTTCTCTAATGCCATCTTTTGCCTATTCGCCAGATCTTGGCCTTCAGCACATTTGTCCTGCATGGCTCCCATATATAGGTACAAATATGCCGCTATCCTGGCAATCCTATTATGTTCATCTTTGGCTTTAGGGGCCATATATAGTTCACTCAGGGCCACATGTAGGGGACCCTGATCTCTCCATGTATCTGACCCTGTTTCAGTGACCTGTTGCGCGATTGCCTGCAACCAGACCGTTTGGTCCTGATGAGTCCACTCACCTCTCACAAATAGCTTATGTAAGAAGTGTTCTCTGGCTATTTTGATGTCTACCAGTGTCATCATTCTGGATTTTGAGTTCCTTCCTGACTTACAGAAGTTTGTATTTTATTTTTGCAAAACAGACCGTTTCCTTAGAGCGTTCCTTTGAGGAGTGCTTTACAGCGTAACGCAGCGTGGTGATCCGACCGGATGTATGTCTCCTGTCAGTTAGCACACTGTATTAATCTGCACAAGTGATAGATCTAACCCAGAATCTCCGGCTACGAGCCCCCACTTTGTTAAGCGGCTTCACTTCAACACTACAGCTAAGTCAATGCCTAGTCTGGGATGCTGAGGGAAACCCTTATTGATATATTTTTAGGTCCAGTTCATGTACTCTGGATGACAACCCTTATATAACACCCCTCTCTTAGAATCCCCCTGACCCCACTGAGCCAAGAAGTAGGTTTGTTTTGCGAACTAAAAGGTTTATTTGAAAAATTAAACAATATATATATATCACACTTTTATAATAAATTAATATCTGATAGTACACTGAGACATATGATGTGGATCCACAATGGGTAATGTTACAGTGATACACTTGATTACTTAGGAGTAGTATAGAGGATGAGGTAGCTGAAATGCTTTATGGTTTCAAGGAAATGCAAGGTGAAATCAATGCAGTACAGAAAATAAACTGATATGGTTTCACAAGAGATAATATGTTCACTTTTCCCCTGGTGGCTATTCACCCCCCTATATGCAATGCAAGGAGATGGCAGTAACACACACAGTCTTCAGGAATACAATCAAATACAATACGGAACTCAGTTCCCCCCCAGCAAGCTTAGAGGAAACAGGTAGAAGTTTGAAACACAGGCCCAAAATGCTTTTAAATGTGATGGCAATGGATGGGAAAATGTGCTAACTGATTTTAATTCCCTCTAAAGATTCAGGGTGAGTGAGAGATGCTTGTTGGTATTAGTTCAGGCTCACTTTAGCAATGCTCTATGAGTTATTACCAGGTTGCAAACGGATTTTAACAAAGGAAAGAATGGAGCTGCTATTTTGACAAGTGGAGAAATTGAGCCAAATCGCAAATCGCAGTAAATTTTGCGATTGCGGAAAAAGTATAGGGAGTAGGAAGTCGGTTCTAGGTTCGTTGGAAAGCCTAGAATCACAGCTTTAAAATGAAAGTTAAACCTAGCTCAAACGGTTCAAGAGATATGGACGATTTAATAAAGGTAGATTTTCGGATTTAAAGTAACACTCAAAATGACACGTGACAGTTTGCAGCTTTAGAATGACAGATGACAGCTCGCAGCTTTAGAATGACAGATGACAGGATTACTAGGAGGCAGTTCTACTTAGGTTAAAATAGTTTGGATTAGATTATTTTAACTAAGAGATTGGTTCTGCACAGTTCTGCTAGGTACTCACAATATAAATTTGAAATAGGCCCCGTCACGGATCTGGTCAACACGTCCAGCGGTGGTTCTCTCTGCTCGGCGGGTCAATCAGGCACCGGTTCTGCTCACAGCGATCCGGATCTCTGGTTCTGCTCACAGCGGTCTGGGTCTGGTCTTCGGTTCCGGCAAAAGTTCTTGGCACAGAAATCAATCAGCTCGCCCGGCTGTGGAATAGTTTGCAGATGATTTTAAAGATGCTGAGGCCTGCTGAGAAGAGTTCTCAGTTTGTGGGTTTAGGCCCTTGCTTTAAGTTCTGAAGTAAAGTTCTGGTCTTTGAAGATTTTTGGATGTGAAGTCTGGAGTCTCCCAGCAGAGCGTCCCACAGAAAATGGAATTGAATGTCTCTACCTGTCCCAGCAGTCTCTTTTTATGTGTTTTGGAAGTGGGTGTGTGCATGGCATAACTGAGCCTGCCCCTCTCTACTTGTCATCGGCCCAATTCTCCCCTCTCCCATGATTGGGGGAAGGAAATGGATTGTCATCATGATGAGGTCCGTTTATGGGTCAGAGGATCCTCCCCTGGTCAATTTGCCAACAAATCTATATTTGATTCAAATACATATTTCCCAGATACACAATTTGTTGAAATTACATGTACACATTATATATTCCTCCTTATGGTCCATGCTTGTCCGCCTCTGATCTTCCTGGGGGCTTGCATTCAAAAATGACAACAGTTTGCCCTTTTTGGTCGGTTTACCAATATCGGACATTTACCAAAAATTATCCACATGTGTGCAAGGAGTATGGACATTAATTGATGAAGTGTCAGATTTTTAACATGCAGACATTTGGAGTAAGACCCTATTTTCCGCTAGCAACCCCCCAGCATACACCACAGAGTCCTAACACCTCTTAAAACGTGCACAGAAAAATCACAAGAATAATGATATTACTTATATAATTCTGACAAGTCCGTAATATGAATTATCCATCTTTTTTAAAATTATGCTCTGGCCCAGATGGGTGTGGTTTAGGTTCCAAAGCACATGGGGGAAGCTTCTGTCTGCCCCCGCCTCCAGCTCGGGTGGCTCCCAGAGGCACTTCTCCTCCCACTTCTCCCAAGAGGAAGCCACTTTACGGCCCCTCTAATATAACATTTGCCTGAGTCCAGGACAAGGCTTTGTGCAACCTCCTGCAGTTGCCCCGTCCCCTTATCTAATCAGAGAGCTGTCAACTCCTTTTGGTGGGGAAGCAGGATGCAGCTAGGCCTGGGAAGAGTGGCTGAGCAAGTTTCTCCTGTCGGGGGTAGTTGTCAGGCAGAATTCAGCTAAATGTCACTTTAGTTCCCAGTTTTCTACATTCAAATCCAACTTACATGCAGCTATTTTTTTATATATACATTAAATAATTACTTCCTTCAAGTCATTTCAGAATATAGTTTTACATTGTATCCACCTCTTAGCAAGTCTTTCCTTGGCCTGGTTTCGATTCCTTTGTTCAGTTTTACACAAACGTCTGGTGGTTTTAAAACGCCGGCTTTCTGATAGTGGTGAGTACCGGTATTGCAACCATTTTTGGGATTAAGAAAATGAATTCCCCACAGTTCTGAGTTGCTTTTTGGCAATCAATGGTTTCAGGCTACTGTGTGTGTAGCCCAATGGTGGTTTTAGGCAGTGCCCTTCTGTGCTCACAACATAGTCAAAAATGGGTGGCAGCCTATTCTTCATGTTTTCCCTGTGCACTCTCTTTGGAGTTCTGGCCATCATGATGTTTTCCATGCCAGTACTGCACAGTTTTATGGTAGGGCTTGGATGCATGGGTAAAAACATCCCACAGCAGTCCTGAGCTATCTACCCTTCAACGACAATAGAAGATCCAATCCAGAGTCCCTTGAGCCTGGTGTGATCAACCAGCTCATCTTCCACAGACAGAGGATCCTCTTCTTGGTCGAAATCGCTGCACACAGCTGTAGTGGTCCGAATAGCCATCTTAAAAGGCTCTCCTGTTTTAAAGGAGCGTACCTTTTATTCACTGTTGCTATTGCTGCTGCTGGCCTCATCCCTGGGTAGTGCAGATCGCTCCAGACGTCCTCCTTCTTGTCCCCACGACTGAAGCCACAGGAACCATGAGTCTGCAGGAACTACCAGGAACAACTGCCGTAGCACCAGCTCTTCTTCACTTTGAATAAGGTACTGTGTCCGACCTCGAGGAACTGGGGTGAACCCCTTTCTCCTCACCAAAGGATTGTCCTTATCTTCCTTCCCTCTTATAACTTTTGCTTCCTCTTTTCACAATATTCAGGTACTCCTGGCAATCTCGAATCGTGAACTGTACTAACCGTGTGATCCTCGGCAACAGGAACCCTGTTTCACTTGACACTGGCGCAGGCCTATTGACTTTTATTCACTTGTAGGAAAGTGTCCTCTGATTCTATCTGCCTTGACAAAAGTATTGCCTATGATTTTTATCTCCAACTCTCTTGTGTTGATTCGTGTGCTAAGTGTGGTTTAACTCCGGTAACATTTCTTCCCGCGGGTACGCGTATTTTTAGTAAGACCGAACTGTCATTAATGTCAAAAACTGTTCGCATCTGTACCCCCAGTAACGTCTCTGTTTCACAACACCGGTCTGTCAAATCCAAAGGTACTTACCTTGAATTGTACTGCACAAAGTGAATTGGTTGTGTGTAGTGTATTTTATGTGTGGTTTTAAATTAATAGAAGTGAAGTGTTTTACGAACAGATGGTCTAGAAATAAATGTACTCATACTTTTTAAACCAAAAACCTTGAGTCAGTGTTTGCTTGAGCCACAGTAATTGTAGTCCTTTGTGTTATCTCCACTACTGCTCATTTGCTCTTGAGATAAGTCTGGCTGCTCCGCTACTGCTACCACTTTAACAGTGTAGTACAGGCTTGTACCAAAGGTGAACTTGTATTGCCACTTGTAGTCTTAATTGTGTGTAGTGGTCCCTAAGGGCACTGCACAGGATTCTGCCTAACATTGTCCATTAGTCCGGTGTCTTGTCTCCTTATTGCTGCAAGCTGAGACTGATGCCGGTGTGACCCTTGGGAAGGGGCTAATCTTGGCCACCACAGAATGTTGCCCGTGTCTCTGGCTTAACTGTGCAGGAGTTTTCTGTTGGCTGCCCTCAACCGCAACTACAAGGGCGGGTAACACAAGGTCCTCACCCTACCTGAGTTTGCTTTTATAAGCGTGGCACACCTGTTGACTACGAAGTTGCCAAATCTGCAGTGTGCTTCGAGAGGTGGGCCACGGACGATCTCCATTGCGGCGCACAGCTGTGAGCCTATTCCCCTCTGGCTGATTGGTAAATACATCCTTCCTTCTGCTTATTTTCTGTCACTTTATTTTTCTCAGCATTGTAGCATTGTACTGTATTTTGACTAAACGTTGATTTTCCATGTCATGTATGCACTGTCTCTCTATCTAAACACCCTGGTATATTTTGCATTTGTCTGTATCTAAGTGGATAGCTGCACTGCAGTTATTTTAATTTTATTTTTGTTGTGCTCTGTCTGTCGTATTCATCACATTCACAGTGTCTGTCAAGCTTCTAGTGGTTATTGTCATAGGTACGGCTTTGCTGGCTCCAGTGTAGAGCTCAAATTGAGACCCCATGAATGTAATTAGTGCTGCTGGCTTTCCTGTGCGTAGGTAGTTATTTTTGCCATCACTGAGGGCGCATTAGGGCACGCATCTATGCCTGGATGGCAGCCAACGGCCTATGCCTAAACGGGGAAAAAACGAAACCCTACTAGTAGGTCCCAAGGAATCTCTAAAAAAACTGGACAACAAATACAACTCATTCATCATTGAGAACACTGTTATCACAGCCTCTGTGGCGGTGAAAACCCTTGGTGTATACCTTGATGCTACCATATCAATGGATAGGCAAGTCAGCGCCATATCATCCTCAGCAGCACTGACTACAAAAATCATAAATGCTGTAAAACCCCACCTCTCACCTAGTATCTGCCTCAATATCGCCAGAGTCACTATCGGCGCTAAACTGATTACTGCAACATTTTACTCCTTGGCACCTCAGCCAACAACATCAACAGACTGCAAACGGCACAGAAAAATGGCCTTAGAGCGCCCCCTTAGAATCCCTAAGAGAGAGCACATTTCCCTGGCGCGTAAAGACGCACACTGGCTCCCCAACAAAGATCGCATAACATTCAAAGCCCTCGCCTTCACCCACAAATGCCTTGCCCAGTCTGCACCAGCATACCTCTCGGAAAGAATACACGAAGTCTTGGCACACAGAACTAAACGCGCCCAATACACTCACCTTCTCCCAGTCCCAGCCTTCAACAGACCCAAAGCTGGTGGCACTAGCTTCGAAGTACTAGCCCCAAAGGATTGGAATGATCTCCCTCTCAGTCTAAGAAAAGAAGAATCCTTTACTGTATTCAGAAAAGTACTAAAAACCAAGCTATTCAATTAGACCTTCACCATACACTTGATGCTCTGTCTCTATCACTGTTCCTATGTAACCTCAGAACACCCATTATGGTTATACACTGTTGTCAATGACTATTCTATTATCACTGCTTCTGTAACATGCCATAACCTGTTTTCAAGTGAATATGCTGTAACAGCACCACAGTGCCTCTGGGCCGCTGGGCGCTTTATAAATCCAAATAAATAAATATTTAGAGTTACACGTCTGTGTACAGTGATATAGACAGAAAAGTATAAAACAAACAGTTTGATTACCCATAGACAGGGTGCCACAGTCCACAACTCCCCCTCTTCCTTTTATCAGAGCAGCTCCCTGCAGATGCAGAAAGCACTGACAGGGTGCCTGCCACAGCCCACGTCAAAGCCGATGTTTTCCCAAACATAAAACAAACATAAAAACAAGCACTGAACTACAGATCACAGTCCTTCTGTAGTCCTAATCGGTAATTTTAATCTGGGTATCATAGTTCACTGACTCCTGCTCTTCCCTCAATAAAGATCTGCACATTTTACCGGGCCTTTCTTGCAAACAGCTTGTATGTGTCATTACTGTTTATTTGTCATGTTATGTTAAAACGGCTTGTGCTGCTGCAGATGTTTATTTCTTTTCTTAGCACTTTCACACTGTTTAAAGATGAAGTTCTGATTCTCATTGCGTTTTCTTCTGATTCAGGCCCACAGTCCCCATGTGATGTCACAGTCTATTTCTGGTTTGCAAACCAGATGGAATGAGTTTTAGAGTCACTGCACCGGTGGTTAATGGTTAATATGTGCCACCACATAGCCACGATTTATGGCCTGGGTGGCTATACAGATTGGGGGTCCAGGTATGTTGCTGCATGGCCCCAGAATTGGCTGCAGATTGCGATGTATTTACCCCTGGTTGTCTATTAAGAGTTCTTTCTCAGCGTCCCATCACTGTAAGATTATTGTGCATTCCTGGGTCTGTCATTTCTATGGTTGCAGCTGATTGTGTTGCATTGTGTTTGTCCTCCGTCTCTGTGCTATTTTTGACTTTCTCCACTGCCTTGTTGTGGGTATTTCCATATTCCCTTGGGGTTACTTGTCATTCTTTGGTTGATGAATTGACTGTGTGTTTTATATTGTGATTTATTGATTAGATTTGTTGATTTATTGATTTATTGTAGGCATTATTAACAATTTGGACAGTGAATGGTGAATGCATCAATAATGCAATAGCCACCTATAACCACTCAACTGTTGGTAGGATAGGACAGTTTCATAGTAATGCAACACCTGGCACCGCAATAGCACTCTACACCCACAAATCGTTATATTTCCTTTGTGGGGCTAGCGCATACCAATGGCTGCCAGCAAATTGGACTGGGAAGTGCACCATTCGACCAGCGATCCGCCATGTGTCCCTTTTTCCTGAAGCTCACTGCACAACCCAACGGTCCAAACGTGATGCCTGGACATGGTTCAAAGGCCTCCTAGGGTTCCTGGTCCTGTACATTGGCACTGAGATCAACAGAGCCGATCTTCATTCCCTATCGCTCATTCTTGAACAGGTAGCCAACAACACGGCAAAAGGAATACAGATATTGCACTCAGAACTAAGGTCCTTTAAAATAGAATGGCGCTCAATTATTTACTAGCCGAACAAGGGGGTACCTGTACAATTAAAGGATAAGAATGCTGAATCTGTGTACCTGATAACTCCTCCCAGGTTCAGGATGCCATAAAACACCTCCAGGGGGTGGGTACCACCTTACACGAAATAAACAAAGGTTATGCTGCCTCACTGTTAACTTGGATTCAAAACACTTTTGTTTCACTGGGCTCTTGCATTATACATGGTATTTTAATCATTAGTGTTATAATTGCCACTTTTGCAATTATAGTTTTTCTTATTTGCTGCATTCTGTCATGCTGTGCTAAACAGGTGTCTCACTTGCCCGCCAAGTCCAGGCTGCTGCCACTCGAAATAGAGACACCTCTAACTAAGGAGGACGCCTCCTATGCCTATGTCACCAGTTTACCTCGGCATCTATGATTGATGGTATGCCCCAATCCTGCTCCCCGTGGCCTACAACCTCTCTCAGGGATGACCAAGCGGGGAGTTGATGTGGCAGGATTGTTATGCTCTGCTATGTTATGCCATGCTATGTTATGCTATGGTATGCTACATTATGCTCTCTCATGCATTTAGGCCTCAGACACTCCATTTTGCCTTACCCTCTGCCTCCCTCTGCTCCTTTGACATGCCCAAACCCCTCCTGGAGCTGATTGGACCAAGAACCTGTAACAAGGCAGAGGGACATGTCAGACCATCTCTTCCATTTGCTCCCTAAAATTATAGCATGAGCACCATATATGGTAGATAACAATACTGTTTCTGCGAATGGTTCTTATCCATATGACATCACGATGTACACAGCCCATGACCCTGCAAGGCTTTGTCACAAGGTCACGAGTGAGATGTTGACCGCTGTTGCCAAATGTCTGCAATTTCATGCCAAGTACCTCCCACAATTGTGCAAATGCTACAATGTATTAGTGATTGCATATGATATGCTATATAACCTGTGCTCTAAGGGCTGCCCTAGAGAGCTCTGAGTGCCAACTGCCCGCTACTTGTCCTTCTGTATTTTCCAGCTTCTCCGCTGATAATTTCTCTGTATGCCGTTTATTTTCTATCTAATACAAGAAGCTTGTTTTTATCCATCAATCCGGTATCTCATCTCCTTATTGCTGCAAGCTGAGGCTGATGCAGAGGTGACCCTTGGGAAGGAGCCAACCTTGGCTACCACAAAGAAGAAGTTGAAAGGCAGAATTTGTACATGTCTCCCTATCTCAGAAGCCAATATGGGGAAAGTTAGAACAAACATTGCCACAAGCAAATGAAAAGTTGAAAGGCAGAATTTGTAAAAGTCTCCATATCTATGAAGGCAATATGGGGAAAGTAAGTTGGAACAAGCATTTCCACAAGTGAATGAACATTGGTGAAGGAGTTAACTTGAACAACTCTCCATATATGAAATGCTAAATTGGGGAAGATTGGAAAAAGTAGTATGTAAAGCCAATAAAGTATAGACAGGACAGGAGTACAACTGTGCCATATTAAAAGAATAAGAGAATATTAAAAGAAGTCTTGTTCATCGGACAGTCAGCTCTTGGTGGAAGAGATACCTGGAAGAAGAGTAAACCAGGAGGTCTGCAAGACCAAAGGGGGGGTTCCTGGCAAGGGAGTATAGCAGGTAATCCCTGTGAAGTACATGAAAGGAAAAGACATTGTGAATAGATACCTGGCAGGAGAGTATACCAGGGTATCTACAGAATCTACTGAAGGATTCCTGGCAGGGGAGTATACCAGGAAGCTTTCATTGAGAAGTTGTGATATAAAATAGACACTTTTGCCATCCTTAGAAAGATACTGTGTGGAAGAGACGCGTTTGCCATCTTTGAAGCATTTTTTGTATACGAGAGACATTGCCAGCTTTGAGAAGGTGTTACATGGAAAAGACATTCTCACCATTCTTGAGAGAACATCTGTGTGGAAAATATGTTTTTGCCATCCTTATAGCATTTGTTGTCTAAAAGAGACATTTCTGCCAGCTTTGAGAAGTTGTTGCATGGAAAAGACATTCCTACCATTCTTAAAGGAACCTTTCTTTGGAAAAGACACTTTTGCCAATCTTCCTGAATTAACCCAGGGGAAGGGAACTATCCTCTGGATCCAAGGATGTCTCCTTGGGAGAAACCACTTTGTGTTTAATATATTTATTTTCTTTACATTTGAACACGTTTTGGCTAAACCTGTATCAGAGACTATTTACCTTACACTTCTTGATTGTTTCATTTTTAGTGTGAGGGTCGGATATAGTTTGGACACAAGGACAGTTTGTTTAATTTTGATGACAAGGCTCATACTGATCTTTAGTTGTAATTTCCTAGGTAGGGAGACTCTGTTTAGGATAGGGTGAGAGATCCCTTCATCCAACCCCTTTTCTTTTAATAAAGATGTCTGATGTTGAGAACACTACTGCTTTGTGTCTGCCTCTCATTTCTGACCCCTCACATTAGTTTGTATTGGCTTTTATGGTTCACTGCCCGGACCAGCATGCCCTTTTGCTACATCTCGGATATTATAGTTTTGGGCCAGACTGCAGCTCATTCTTTAATTTTCACTGATGTAATCGCTTCATCCACAGTGGGTTCTGACATTTGCAGGATTCTCTCTCATATCTGTTCATTGTTTTTATGGCGTTGTCTCCCAAGACATCTTCTAGGAATTGTCCAATGTTTCCCCATAATGTTCTTTCTTGCTGTAAAATAAGTCTCTCTTCATTATGATGCTAACCCTGTGTAAAAGATGCATGTCCATTTATACCACTAACTACTCATATACATGTTATACATCTCTTTCTCTGTCTAACACTGGTACATGTCCTCACACCTCCTTAGATTTTGAACCTCGACAGTGTAGAAGCATTGCGTTCTTTCTTGTCACCTGGCATATAAGTCCATCTATGGCCTCTAGCATCTAGCATGGCCTTAACCCATTAAGTGCTACGGTTGAGCATGTTAGTCCTAACTTCCATAAGGAATCACTGTAGGCTCTGCTCACTTCTGCAGTTCAGTGGTTAACACATTTCCATGGCATGGCTTGCATGCATTGCCTCAATAGAAACATTGGTAGAGTACCTGACCATGCTATCATCAACCAATTATGATAATGAAAAATCATGATCTGATCCATTCTGTTCAAAACAGGTGATAGTTCCAATAGGATGAACTCTCAACACAGGCCTCATTCATCTGCTCTAGAACATCTCCCTTGATCTGAACCAAATGCACATTCAGTCTTTCGTTTGGCACTGAAGAATTCCTACGGAAATGGGTGAAGCTGATTGTTTGCGTTCGGATGTATGTTATGTTATTGGGCATTTGTATAGCGCCTTTCACCATTGGTATGATCTCGATGCGCTGATGTGATTACAAATGTCAGCAAACACATTATTCTAGAATTTGCCCAATACTGATCTGACAACAAGATGGCAATTAGAAGGTTCACCAAGACAGATGATTCCTTTCTCAGCAGCTTTGAAGTGAGGCATTTAGTACATCAGGGGGTGCTTTCTTCTTCCAGAGAGGAATTCACAATGTCTGTAAATCAATGGGAAACATAGGTCTTTACAGCTTGATGGCCCAGCTCTGGATAGGGGCCACCAGAGATAAGTAGGGTGTGCATCTCTTGAGTCTGTAGGATCTCTTCTTGTTATGTTTTCCACCTCGCAAAGGGTATCCCTCACTTGCACATAAGCACGGCTCAGGTTTAGCAATAGCCAGTATCTTACCTCATATGTATTTTCTTTTTTTGCTTTTTGAAAGCTTTAATTTGTGATTTTCAAAGGAAAAGGAAGGATGAATGATACTTAATAAATAGAGTGCTTAAGTTTAAAGAATCCAAATTCCCATGAGACCAATTTCATGCATGTTGTAGGAGTGGTGAGATATTTTTTCTTAATATTTGGGTGAGGTGTCACCCTGTGTGTCCAAAGAAATTGTTGATGGGAGTTGTAGTCCAAAACATCCAGAGAGCCAAAGGTTGCAGACCCCTGCACTGAGGAAACATATGCTTTTTCTATTTATGTTTTAGTATATGCGTTACTATTTTAAATGTTTCAATGTAAGACAAAAATCTTATTAAAATGACAAGGGATACTCTTGTTTGTATATTACATACCTAGCAGGGAGGTTCTAGTGCAGTCCATGTATCATTCTATTGAAAAGATATGAGACTGGGCCTTCATTTCTACCTACACCCCTGCTCTAGAACTCCCCATCTCTGCCATTACCATCTAAGGGCCAACCCTCTTCCCTCCAACTCTCCCACTTACAAAACTTGGAATATGTGCCCAGTGCACAACAAACATTTTGAAAATATATATTAAGTTGTCGTATTACACTCCTTTGAAATGTAAGCCAGCCATAACTTAGCTTCAAACACATAGTGCACTTCTTTCCTGATGACTTTCTAGGGCCTCATCAGGGGTTGGGCAGAGTGGCAAGAATGTGGTGGTAACGCTATTACCGCCGCATTACCGGTCCGGCCAATCCTGAGTTTGCACGGAAAGCTGGAGATGTACTTCCAGCTCTGAGCTGGAGTTAAATCTCCAGCGTTCTGCCTATTTTTGGCGCTATTACAGCTGGCGATAATAGCACAGATAAACCCCATAAAGTCCTATGGACTCATAACAAATGGGGACTAACAGCACCACTGCAACACAGGAACCACCGCAAATTGCGCCAGACCAAGTTGCGGTAATGCTAATTGCATTGGGTTTTATCCCAACATAATTACTGCTGGGATACCGCCCAACTCTTGATGAGGTCCAAATGCAACTCACTACTCTGAGGGGCTGGTTCAATCTGAAACACTGTACACATAGGTGTTTAATGCCTGCTTAGCTACCGTGTGCCCAATGGCTGATGGACACATTGGGCCTCATTACGAGTTTGGAGGTAGCCATGCCATTTTTAGCGGCATGGCTACCTCCAAACTCGGGTCTGGGTCCCGCAAAAGGGGACTTACCGGGCCATTCTGATCTTGGAGGGCCCGGTAATTCCCTTTCGCAGGACCCAGACCTGGTACATCCCCATTTCCATTTGAGCCCCCATAGGACTCAATGAGAATGGGGAGGATGCTAACAACGGGCCCGTTAATGACAGGCCCGTTCTTAGCATCCTGGTCTGCTTGCGGGTTCCGCTATGCACGTCTCGTCTGGCCAGGCGTGAAGAGCGGGACCCGCTGCAGAACTCATTATGGGGTGGCCCGGTATGAATGGTGCCGGTCCCTTACTAGAACCGTTCATACCGGGGCCGCACTCCTAATAATGAGGCCCATTGTGTGTTACTGGCCATACCCATGTGATGATGCCTGTGGCACTGCAGAACTGGAAAAGTACGGAGGAACCAGAGGGACAGATAGTCGGTGGTGTCCTGACAGAACTGCAATGTACATGTGTGGGAGGAAGCCACGGATAGTCCAGGCCATTCATGGCGGGTGAATTTTTAATTGGAGGGACATAAATGTTTTCCATGAATATGCTTGAGCGACTGAGCCTAACAAGGGAGCCCAAATTCACCAACGGTGATTTGTGGAATCCTCCCAGTGAGAAAAGGTATTAAATAATGGGTCAAAATGTTGCCTTTTACAGCCAACTTTCTGTGAAAAATTTGATAAAATGGCATTCAGTTTTTCATTAATTTTGTAGGGTAACTCATGTAAAACTTCACCAACAGTGCACAGGTGCATTTTTCAGTGAACATTCATGATGCCTTTTCCTACAACATACGTGGTATAAAAACATGTTTCTTGCTGGCTGTACCCATATATATCCATGCAGGTTGCACCAATATATTTGCTTCGAGTGCGCCCATTTCCGAACCCCCCTCTTGTCCAGACCAGGGCGCCTCCATCGGTCCGGAAAATTTGCAGGATGAAGTAATAAGAATTACTATGATAGACAGAGTCTACTCAGACCCATTCCCATGCAGATCTACCCTTTTGGCAGTTTTCCATCTTATCCCAGCTTTACAACACATTAACTCTAAAGATATATGCAGGGTATCCTACCCTAAGCCTGCTTATCAAGACACTGTCGACATAACGATACCATCGGTAATAATTAAAAACTATGTATGGCAGCAGAGACATCTTCTTCTAGAGAAAGGCTTAGCTTTGGACATTGTCGAACCTCAATTTATTCCTCCTACTATAAATCCTCAGATGGTGATGTCGGACTGCGATATCCCCTTTGACACTGGTAGGGGTGAGTCACAAAAATGTTGCACTTGTAATTCTGCGCCGCCCATTCCTTCCCAATTGGTCCCCTCAAAATGGGCTTGGCTAACAAAGAGCGAGGTGGGTTCTGCTATCAATCAGTAGCTCACTGCCCCTGTATTATCTCATGAATGCTCTATGGTATCTTGGAATACTCGTGGGTTTTCCCACTTACTGTCATCCAAATCGAAGCTACTTAATAAGTATGATTTAGTACTGTTACAAGAAACCTGGATGCTACAGACCCAGTTTGGCCTGACCATTTGGTTACCTTTGTTCCAGCCTCAAAGGCGGCCAGAGGTAGACCGGTGGTGGGCCTTCTAATGGCAGTCCGTATAGATTCCCAGTTATCTATGGACCTATTGGCGTCTCCTGATCATGGGATTCAACCAGTCATCATTCGCACCTTAAATAGAACTCATCCTTTTTTCCCAATGGTAACAGTTCTGAATATATATTGGAATCTGCTGTCACCGACGAACCCATTGTTTATAAGTAAAATTGAGTCCCTTTTGGACCAAACACTGTTAGATCCCAACAATGCATTTACCATTATTGCTGGGGACTTCAATATGAATTTGTTAAATACTGCTTTCGAATCAGGTACTAGAGCTGACAAGTGGTCTCTTCTAATGAAAATGAGACAATTTACATATTTGAATGGCTCATACACAAAAGACATTCCACCCCATCCAACTTGGTCTAGAGCCAACTCTCAGTCAGTCTTGGGCTACGTGGTTATCTCAAATCATGCTAATAACCTTGTTTCTGCGTTTGAAGTTATTTCTACTCAAGCTAGTGATCACAATTTGCCTGAAGTATTATGGTTTCCCCATTTGGTGGAACCGGTTTCAAACTTTATTGGTGACTTCTAAACAAATAATGCCCAGAATTGAATTAGATGGAATGTGAACAAAATCTCTTGCTTATAGCAAAAAGTTGAACATCTGGCTGGAGATAATCTAATGAATTCTCATACATTTTACAATGACTGCATTCAGATCATTGCTCAGTCATGTAAAGGTAATAAACCAACTTTTATTCATAGATATAAATGGAATCCAACCATCTATGATCTAAAAAAAGATTTACAAAGGGCCCTCCGAATGCTGCCCAAAAATGCAAGCATTATACAAAAAATATCCCTGAAAACGGGTTATCGAAACAAAATTAAACAGATTGTTCATATTGTGAAACAGAGAGAAGCGGAAACAATGCTTAAAGCCTTGCTTCTAAAATCTGCCTCTGAGATCTGGAGGATTATTAACTCTGTCTCTGGGAATGTTTATAAATCTACACAACTAAATAGTATCGATGAAAGGGCTTGGAAAGCCCACTATCAAACACTTTTGCTTATACAAGACACAAATCCCGTATCTATTGACTGTGAGCTTTCTGAACTTGCTCAATTCAGTTTGATTCCATCGATATCTTATTGATAATCAGAAAGTTCATCATGGGTCCCGGGGCCAGATATGCTCACAAATTACATTTTTAAAGTGCACCCGGAGGCTTGAGTGGAGGTTTTAAATCGAATTTTCCATAGTATTACCAATTTTTAAACATGGTGACAGAACAAATCCTTGTAATTACCGCCCAATCACGCTTTTAGATGCTCCTGGCAAAATCCTAGCAAGACTTTTAATAATTGATTTTACTAAATGGCTTAGTAAGGAAAATCTAATGGACACTCACCAATCGGGTTTGGCTCGGGCATCAGTACAGCATTAAATTTAATGCGAATTTCAGCAATTAAAGCGCAAGCAATAAAAGCCAGACAACCGGTTTATGTTGCGTTTGTGGATTTTAAACAAGCTTTGACTCAGTTCAGAGAAATATTTTATGGAATAAACTTTTATCTGCCAACTGTCCTTCGTATATCATATTTTTAATCCATCAATTCTATTCTAATACATCAATTAAAATTAAACTTTCAACTAGAGGTCTTTTATCAGAATCTATTGAGACAAACGTAGGCCTGAAACAAGGGTGCCCGATTGCTGCGATTTTATTTAACTTTTATATTAGTGATTTTTATAATGCTCTTAAGAATATCCGGACCTTCTCTCCTAAAATGGGCTTCTATCACATTCAGTACTTACTCTATGCATAAGATTTGGTTCTTTTGGACTTAACTCCAATAGGGCTGCAAAGAAAGTTAACAGCCCTGTCTCCTTTTGCTGAACAAAATAATCTTGAAATAAATGCTAAAAAGTCAAATGTTTTAATATTTAATCATGTTAACAAAAGATCCAAAAATAAATTTACTTTCCTTGCTAATCACCCATTGGTATATGTAAGTTTGTATAAATATCTTGGAGTGAATGTTAACTCCCATCTGTTTGAGAAACCATACAAAGAGGAACTGTCTCTGAGAATGCGTATGGTGGCAATCCAAGCTAAGGCACTACAGAGAAAGTATGGAAAATTCTCCTTGCTCCCTGCTCGAACATACTATTTACAAAAAGCTGTCCCCATTATCACCTATGGTGCCCAGTCTAAAATAGTGGATAAAGATATCCAGTGGGATGTTTTAGAAGGAATCTCCTGGAAAATGATTCTACCTGTTCCTGTAAGTACGCAAATTGCTCTTATCCGCTACGAAATGGGATTGATATCCTTAGAGGCAGCTGTGCAGTGGGCAATGTTAGCCCTTTATAGGAAAATTGAGTTATCCTCGGACCTTTCTAAAAATCTGTTCCCAGTTTTAAAAAACCTGTTAAAAACACTGTTAATACTCCTTTGACAAAGTGAGAACTGCACTGCGAGGCTCTTCTAACAGCGGCTGATGTTAAACTAGAATTTTTAATTTAATTTCCTGACAAAGCAAAACTAAAACTTTATAAGATTGACTGGATTACTACTGAAAATAGATGCTTAAATTATAAGGCGTATAAGGCCGGGTCATTTTTATGTAAAGCACTGCACGTGATTCCTTTGGATGTGCAACAATTTCCTGACAGATCTTACGCAGATACATTCCTACGTCTTCGTTTTAATCTTTTAGCAACTAAATCCCAAAAGGCACTTTACGTTAAGGATCAGGTTTTGTCAACGGAATGTAGATTCTGTAAACTAGATAACCAACCTGAGACTATTGCCCATTTAATTTCGGAATGCATTGGTTTGGTTGACCTGAGAAAGGACTATTTTTTAAAATATTTTAAGGAAAGACCTCTGCTAACGAAAGAACAACTATGGCATGAGATCTTTAATGCTTCTTCGGTCTCATTGGTAATTGCAACTGTAAACTTTATTTTAAATCTGAATTTATGAGAAATTAGTAAGGTTTGGTGGTCTCGTAACTGAATTTTAATTTAATTGATGTTTTATACTTCTCTCTTTATGTACTATTAGCAAAGTTTTAAAATTGTACTTTTGATTTACCTTCACGATATGAGTAGTTGGAAATGGGCCAACATGGCTAAAATCTAATGACTTTGATATGTTTTAACCCAATAAGTTTAAGGATTCATTTGATTGTTTAATTTGTTTCAGATATTTTTATTCATAATGGATTGTCTTTATCTGATTAGACTATAACTTTGAACTTAAGTACTGTTCTTACACTATTAATGTGTTTTAAAATTTTATTATGCTGCTGAGGAAATATGTTTTGATGCTGGAATGGTTTTGTTAATGTAAGATAATATTAAAAAAGTTGATCTATCAACTAATACAATGTTTCAATAATAAAAAATTGAAAACCATGTTTCATGCTGGCTGTACCCATATATATCCATGAAGGTTGCACCAATATATGCCAGTATTCCCATATAAGAATTTTCTCATGTTTGCTTTGCACATAATGCCAATAATGATCCTATAAGAAAATGTGACCAAGTTGGCTCTGCCAATTTATGCCAGTATCCCAATATAAGAATAATCTCATGTTGGCTTTGCCAGTAAAATTGACATGCCACAATAAGAAAACTTGTCCAGACTGACTGCACCAATTTAGCCAGGCCATACACCCATGTAATAACACTTATCTTGATTGCTTTACCCTTGATCCCCAGCAATGTATGCTATGCAACAGTAAGAAAATATAACTAGACAAGCTGCATCAATGTGGGCCAGTATGGCCATGTAAAAAACCTTCATCATGATGGCTTTGCACCCTTGATGCTCAGTAAAATAAATCCTACGCCACAGTATGAAAACATGTCCACATTGGCTGCAACAATGTAGTTCATTATAACCATGAAAGAGCATTCATCATGTTTGCTTTACCCTTGATGCCAAGTCAAGAATACCATGCAATAGTATGAAACTATATCCAGGCAAGCTTCACTGGTGTAAGCCTGTCTCGCCATGTAATAACACTTATCATGTTTGTTTTACCTTTGATGCCCAGCAAAGCATGCCATGCTACAGTAAGAAAATGCATCCATACTGGCTCCAGCAATGTAGGCCAGTATAGACACGTATGAACATCTATCATGCTTGCTTTACTCTTTATGCCCAATAGAAATTGGTAAGCCACGGTAAGAAAATATCCACAGACTAGCTGCCCTTATGTTGACCAGTCCAGGCATGTTATAACACTTACCATGTTTGCTTTACCTTTGATGCCTGTGCAGTACAAATAGCTGTTGGGTGTCCTGACCCACGTTTGAGCTATCATGCTACAACATTTGGTGCTGTGGGCTTAGAAAATCCAAGATGGCCAAGAAGCCCACATGTACGCCAGAATAGGAAAACTGTGCAGTACTGGCATGGAAAACATCATGATGGCCAGAACTTCCCAGAAAATGCACAGGGAAATGCATGAAGAATAGGCTGCCACCCATTTTTGCCTAGATTGTGAGCACAGGAGGGCACTGCCTAAAACCACCATTGGGCTACCCACACAGCAGCCTGAAACTATTGGGAATGGCAATGCTGATTGCCAAAAGCAACCTAGAACTGTGGGGAATTCATTTTATTAAATCCCAAAAATGGTTGCATTACCAGTACTCACCACTATCAGAAAGCCGGCGTTTTAAAACCACCAGACTTTTGTGTAAAACTGAACAAATGAAACAAAACCAGACCAAGGAAAGACTTGCTAAGAGGTGGATACAATGTAAAACTATACTCTGAAATGACTTGAAGGAAGTAATTATTTAATGTGTATGTAAAAATCGTAAGTGATTTAAACTGGGGGACAAAAAGTGACATTTTATCTGAAACCCGGCGCCAGAAATATCCAGAAGCAGTGCTGTACCCAGAGAAAGCAGAGCAGTATCCAGAACCAGAGGCCAGAGATCCAGAGTGACCCAGACCGCTGTGAGCAGAACCAGAGAGCTGACCCAGACCACTGTGAAGTGCCGAGACCAGAACCGGAGTCCAGTCCAAAACCTGACCAGATCCGTGGCGAGGCCTATTTCAAAAATATATTGTGAGTATGTAGCAGAACTGTGCAGAACCAATCTCTCAGTTAAAATAATCTAATCCAAACTATTTTAATCTAACCAGAACTGCCTCCTAACTGTCACCTGTCATTTGTAAAGCTGCACCACTGTCACTTGTCAATTCTGCAGCCGCATAGCTGTCACCTGTCATTTTTAAAAGCTGTCACCTGTCATTTTGAGTTTACTTTAAATCCGAAAAACTACCTTTATTTAATCGTCCGTATCTCAGTAACCGTTTGGGCTAGGAACTTGGTTTAACTTACCTCTGAAAGCTTAGAATCTCAGCTTTTCAACAGGCTTAGAACCGACTTGCTACTTCTTATACTTCTGCCATAATCACGATTCACGCACTCGCGAATTTTGCCGCGATTCACGATTTGGCCCGATTTCTTTACTTGTAAAAAGATAGCCGCTTTTGCCTGAACTGCTAACATTTCGTTTGCCTCCTAAGAACCATCCCTGAATCATTGCTAGAGTGAGCCTGAACTAATATTAACTAGATACCACTCACCCTGAACCTCCTGAAGGGAATTCTTACATAGCTAGCCACAGTACAAAACTACATCCAGAATGGCTGCACCAATGTTTGCTTACAATTGATACCCAGTTAAACAATTCCATGCCACACTGCAACAATCCATCCAGACTGGTTGCTGCATAAATGAAGCACCCCTCCATTCAGAGGCCCTCAGCCTGGCACACAGGTATGCACACAAAGTTTATACTGCACATGTGAATGAGCTAACACATGTTGTATAATACAGCATGCACTCACAACTTCACACATGCACCTAACAGCATACACTCTCATTCACCCGCACATCCATACATCACTCACTCATTCACATGTTCACTCAAAGTGAATATACATATACTCTCTCCTTCATACGTGCACTGATACAACATACACTTTCTCATTCACAAACACACTTCCAGGCACAAATGCTTACCTCCAGCAGGGAGTGCTTCCTGACTCCTGCACCTGCAAGGTGGCATGAGTGCCTCCATCACGCTGACCTAGACACCCTGATTAGGAAGGGGAGTGCAGGTGCACTCTCAATTGATATTGTGAGAGGATCAGGGTGTTGACCCTGTCAAGGGGTAACAAGGACTCCTGCAAAACTGGGTCATGTGGCATACCAAGGCATATACTAGAGCTGATACTACCCCAGATGTGGAGTGAGGAAGTTGTGGGGGCCCCAGTAATAGACCCCAATGTGCCACTGTCTGTTCAACCATGCCTACCTGCCTTTTTTCTGACTCATTGTCCTTTTAATTCCTTTCGGAGCTACGGTATCCAAGAGACATGGAATAAACCACAGACTTTGTTGAATGGAACAAGGATGACAGCTGCACGTCTCACTCCATTGACAAATGCAAATATACCTAAGAAGAGGAATCTTTCCCCAGGCGGAGAGGGGCCAATTTGGGTAACCCAGGTAGCTTCAAAAGCGGGAAACTGGGGAGAATGCCATTGAATGGCAAGCGTTTAGAGCCAGCCATGGACTTTGAAACTTTGTGCCATGAAGGTCCAGCCCTTTGGGAAAGTGCAGGGAAGGTTTGCCTGTTTTGATCAGGTGACCTACAGGACCAATGGGACGGGGAGGGAGGAAGGGCAATACCCAGATGGACAGAGATATGAAAGCCCCTCACTGAGAAGAAAGAATGAGTGATGTTCAGTTGAGGTCTTAAAAAAATGAGAAGGATGAGAAGCCAGGAAGTGGAAAGGGGAAGGTGAAGTGAATTGTTAAAGAGTTTGTGGGCCGGTTGGATGAAAGTACAGGTAAGGTACTGAGTTTGAGATAGTGGCACCAAGCTTGAGAGACTCTAGTGATTGTGGTGTGTTTATCAAAGTGTGTGAGAAGAGAAGTGAGTCGGGTGATGGGAGAGAGTGCGAGATTAGGAGGACATGAGTGTATATAGTAGAAGGTGAGAGTGGTATAGAAAGAGAGAGAGATTGAGAGTGACGATGTAGGCATAGTAAGGGATGATAAAGAGGTGGATGGAGGAAGTGGTAACAAGAGCAAGGAGAGATGAAGGAGAAGGGAAGTACGGAGGGAGTGGGAGAAGATCTGAAGCCGGCAGGCAAGAAAGAGAGCAAGAGAAAAGAAGAAGCAAGGGGAAGAGTGGAATAGAAGAGGATGTGATGCATAGAGGTGAGATAGATTCAAGATCGAAGAATATCGAGGCAGGAGAGAGCAAAAGATAAGTAGAGACCGTGGGGGAACGAAGCAGGAGAGAGAGGGAAGGAAGGAGAAGAAACATAGTGTGAGATAGAGGAGAATAGAGTTCAGGCAAAGGAGAGAGAGGGAGAGAGAAAGTGTGTGCGAGAATATGGGACTGTGGAAACACCATTCTGACTCCATTAAAACCCAAACGTCGAGCCCTTCCAAGATGAGGCCCACGAGGAAACCGAAGGGAGTAAGGTAGATAAGACCAGGTTAGCAGTAGCCGGTAGGCGCTGCATGTGCATAATTCTGTTTATTCTTTTGCATTGGGGAGTACGGATGCCTGGACTAGGGAGGAGAAAGCCCATGGGTAGGAAAATGGTGAGACCAGGCATCCCCTTAGTTGGGCCTTTCTACCGTCAAGAATGTTTAATTGATAATAAAACACGTAAACTGTATACTTGGGTCTCTGAGTTATTGAAACCATCTGTGAGAACATTCAGCCCTGCAGTACCCTGTCATGCATCACCATTGCGGCATTTAAGGCTGGTGTAGCAAACTCTCCCAACTTCAAATATCTCACTGGACATGCACGCCGGGGTACTATCAAAGGGAAACTGTGATTCCCTGTACAGTTTAAAGCCAGCCTATGAGCACTCCCTCAGCTGCTTACGGCAGCATCTGGAACCTTCTGTGTTTTCACTGGGCTGGTTTAGCGCATCCATAATGGCCGGTCAATGGCCCGTAGTACATTATGGACAAACTGCCCCAGAGAAAAATCCAGTTGCACCAAACTGTCCTGGTGGTTCGATCCACAGATCCTGCTGGCATAAGTGGATGTGCTTCTCAGGGATCTGCAACCTTTGGCTCTCCAGCTGCTATGGAATATAACTCAAACAGCCTCAGCTAGCATATTGAATGAGGAGGAACCATGGGATTTGTAGTCTAAAACAACTGGAGAGACGAAGGTTGCAGACATCTGCTTTAAAAGAATCAGTGGTCATCATGATAGACACCTCTCTCAAATGGTGGTGAGCAAAGATGTGGAACTGCTCGAACAAGTCTCCCACGCCTCCCACAGATGTAAGGCGTTTTCCGCCCAGAGCAAGTAGACACCAGTATTCAGGGCCCTCGGAAAGCTTTGAGTTGAGGATGAAGAGCAAACGGTTGCTGATAGTTGACACAACCAGGTAATCAAGGCTTCCATGAACCAGCAGGGGGATACCGGGGATGCTCTGATGAGCTCCTTGCTGAGATGCCCATGCATTTGGACAGAATCACACCTCTAGGATATGTGAACATGGTCTCTCCCAAGATATCAAACCGGGCAACAGATCACTGAAGCAGGGTTGTTCTCTCCTAGGCCCTAATGCCTATCCCCAGAGTCTTTCAGCTTCTGATCAATCATTGGGGCCGCCCTTCTTCAGGTATATTTGCTTCAGAAACCAAGTCCCTCCTACCGTAGTGTGTGTCTGTGTCCACAGGTCTCAGGGGTTGCTTGATGCGTTTTTCTGATCCTTGGCAGAAGGGTCTTCTGTTAACATTCATATATGTTCCCTTCGACCTAGGGGTCTTCAAGAAGATCAAGCAGCAGCCATCAGGATGAATCTGGGATTCGTTCATTGGACAGAACAACTGTGGTTTCCTCTCCTGTTGACTCAAGTATTGAACAATCAGTGTCAGCTTCCCATGCATCTTGGTTGCAGATTTCTCCTGTTTTTCCTTTAGCGAGCAGATTTCAGCCACCAGTTCAATTTTATTTTTTATTTTATTTTATTCTTTATATTGTAGAGAGAAGCAGATCTTTGTACAGTGTGTGGGAAGCCGGCATTTGGGCTGGCATCTTTTAACAGTAGTGCAGTACTGTGAGGTCTGTGCGTCGATATGTGCGTCCATTGGAATTATTCCTCGGTCAGGTGTTGTTGAAAGAGCCATATTTTTAGTGCTCAAGAGTGTAAAATGCAAATAGTCTGATTTCTAAAAATGTATGCAAAAGAACTCCAAAACCCCTGACATTTGTCTACTCCTCCTCTGAAAATCACTGACAACCTATTTTGACATGGTGCTCATTAAAATGCTGTTCGTGTTGTTTAGGAGATTATTGAAAAATGTAGATTTATGATAGTTTCAAACACCTGGATCTAGCCTGATGTCATCGAATGCCACACAATAAATAAGGCCTTTACACATGTTATATTATGCTGAGTTATACCGTGCACCGCTACCGCCATGGGAGGTCTCCAGGCGCTCATGTGGCTCTGCAAGAAAAGAGGGCGGGATTTGTTAGTGTGGAAAGGATGATAGCATAGGTTCAGAACCAGGAGAAACTGATGTCTGTGTGTGTTGTCTTGCATGTGAGTTGGTTGCGTGGCCCGGTTTGTTGTAACCATAAGGGTAAGTGTCAGTGCCTTGGTTGTGTACTAATGTTTATTTTGGGTGTGTGAATCATGTGCGGTTAGGGTGGAAGTATAATCGTGTGCACTGGTTTATTGTATCCATTAGGGGGAGTCCAGTGTCATCGTTTGTTGAATGCATGAGAACCTCTTTTGAACACTTGACTTGCAAAGCCTGAATAGACACCAACACCTGCTTTCTAATTATCACAGCCCCGACCACCCAGGTCCTGATCCTTACTTCGGCTAGAAAGGAGGGCGATGAAGATGCTGACCTCAAGCACATCAACAGGTCTCTGATGGTGAGGCACCTACAGACATGGATTGATAACAAAGAAAATATCCACACTCAAGATCCCAAGGATACTCATTTAGCCTTAGTCTTCACACAACACGTTAAGGTCACACACACACAGACTCAAGCCATACAATGGTCATCAGGTTTTCTTTCAGACACAAAGGCCTTATGGCTCTTCTGGCCCGATCACGTCACAAGGATTCCTCAAACCATCACCTATGAATTTCAACAACAACAAAAAATCTCTACAATGGGCTCTACAATAAGAATCCGGACCTGAGAAAAGAGCGTACCCAGAGAATAGCTCCAACGTGTAGACCCGCTACTAGATGCAAGCGTTGCTCTCTGACCTTCACAAGGCAATCCCCAACATCCTCAATGCCCCGGTGTCCTGCATCACCCAAAGCCAGAAGACCTTCTGCAAGGACTAAAACAAATGGTTTAATCTCCAACTTGCACTTATGAACAGGTAAGGAAGAAACCTGTAAAGTCTAGTAGAAATCCCAAAGACTGGTGGACAAAAGGAAATTCTGTGACCCCCAAAGGAATTATAGAGGCCCCATCCAAAACAGAAAACTGATCTCCTACCACCAATGGATCGATACACCAAAAAACGAATCAAATATTCCCTACTTGCAAAGATACGGCCAATCCTGCCTAAACTACCACCACCTTGGAACCCTCCCATGTCCTAGTGGGCAATATGGCTTATTTCCTCACAATGGCTGCTGGAACCAATCGAAAGTCAATCCAGGCACTGCTCACTTCGGAACCCTCTCTCGGCAGGATAGCTCAGTGGCAAAGTGCTCGCCTTGGAATCAAGATGACACGGAGCAACACAGGTTCGATCACCGGGCCCGCGCTTAGAAACCGCTGGGTATTACGTGTGTTATATATAACCCATCATATCATATCAATCAATTGCGCCACAGGCTGACCACATCCTCCTCAGGATCTCATCTCAATGGATAATTCTGATTTCTTCTCTAGGAAACCCCTCACAGCCTTGAGCAACGTGCCCCCCCCTCTGCTGCTGATATCAAAGCTACCCCCTCGCCCCTAAACCGCAATCATCACACCCCCTCCTCAAGATACCAGATACAAACACAACTCAATTGGCTATCTACTGCCCACTCTCTACACTTCCAGGTAGTGTGGTGACATAAACCTCCTGGAACTCAAAACAGTTTATGGTACAGAAGATCATTCAGATTAAATAAATGCAAGGAATTGAGGGTACACTCTTAGAACTTGGCCCTTTTATATCCAAGCCGATTGATCAGAAATGTGGAGTCTCACAGAGCCGTTTACTCGTCCTGTGGCTGCTCGCTGTCCATACCCTCCTCTTAGGAGCGTTACCTGACCTCTACAACATCATCCTCAGTGTCCAGACTGAAGATACACACTTTCCAATCCACCCACATGCCTATTCACCAAACTATACCTCCAACATCTTCCTCCTGCCTTTCTATGTGCACACCTGTATTTTAGAGAGCCACCTCTGCCTTGATCCAGGAAAGACAGAACCCTCTCTTTGATGGGGGCCTGGGCAAGTCTCAGCTCAAAAAAGCTGTGAAACCTTGGCTTCAACAACTCTCCTCTCAACCACCTCCTCTTTAATAAGCCAGTGTAACTTCCTGCTCTCACTGCTCCGCATCATCCCACCTTATATGAATTATAAAACCCAAACAGTCCAGGCTCTGGTTATGTACAGGCTGGATTACTGCAATAGCCTTGTTATGCGCGTCTCAAAGAAAGACATCACAAGACTAGGCGCTGTCCAAAACAGGGATCACGGCAGGTCTGTGGTCTCGGTTGTTAGCGTCTGGCTCTCCATTGGCCTTCACTTCATGAGATGAACACAGGAAGGTGGTTGGGAGTAGGATTAGATTCCTCCCTGTAGAGGCTGAAGTACAGGTTTGCACTAACTGGATGCCACAATGCCTTTGATGGGTAAGGGCTGTGACGAGTTGTGTGGGCCAGGAGTGATGATGATAACCATATGTACTCTCCAGTTAACCACCTGGGGTGGTTCAGATCACATATTATCTATATGTCACAACGTGCTGTAGATTCACGGGCATACGGCTACGGCAGGGGAGCATTCACCAATCGCTAATTGCACTGGGAAGGAGTTTGTGGGTTAGGATACCCTTTTCGCAGTGGTCTGGGACAGTCACCGTCTAGCACTTTTAAACTATTGCCATTTTTTGCATCCACCCTGATTGAAATCCTACAGCATTCATTCATTCTCGGTCCAAAATACCTTCAACTATCCCTCCGTAATTACCTCCCCTCTCGAGCCCTTCGCTCCTCTTCATCTAACTATCTCAGGGTCAGCCGTTTTTCAAAGAAACAAGCTGCGGGTAGACCTCTGTCTTCGGCTGGGGCCTTCCTTTGGAACAGCCTCCCCGCCACCTTGAAACCTGAGAAGAACCATCTCCGGTTCCGGAAGCAGCTCAAGACCTTCGTCTACGGTTTTGCCTTTGCCCCTCTTCTCCCCTGCTGATCTGCTTTCTCTCTCAGCACCGTGCACCTGGCCATCCTTTGTCCCTCTGGCCCATGTAGCTGCTCACCCTGCCTCCCTCCTGCACTGCTGACGGGCCACCGCTTGCACTGGGGTCTGTAGCTGTATCCATACAGTCACCCACCCACTTTTCTTCTGCACTCATCAGATACACCCTATTTTACAAACCTAGCGCTTTGTCACATGCTGGTGGCACTACCACTGTTTATCACCTTTATCTATCTATTTATTTTACTTATTACTGTTTTTATTCTGTTCTTTCCTCTGTTCCGCACTTTCCACTTCTCCTCCCTCCTATGCACTTTCCCCCATTTCCCCTTACCATGCACTTGCACGCTCTTGGGGCTAGTAAGAGCATTGTTTTTGTTCTCCCCTGTTCCCCTCCCTTTGCCTGGTCGCGCTCTGAATCACTTGGTTATTAGTGCGATAGAAATAAAATATCATTTCATTTCATATAAAATACAGGAGCAGGAAGGGGAGTCCGAGGAAGCATTACCCCTTTCTTTCCACTTGAGGGCAGTAATGTCCTGGTAATCGTGTTCTCCTTCTCAGAAAGCTTTGCCATTTCATTGTACCAGCTATACAGTGTTTTGTACAACAGCTGTTATCAAGGGGGCTCGTCAATGTGTTTGGGTCGGCAGCAAACGGGGCTCGTCAATGTGTTTGGGTCAGGACCCCAATGTGTTTGGGTCAGGACCCCAGAGACTAAGCAGTAGAGTCAGAGTAGGGTCACTGAGCGAGCTCCAAGCCCCCGAAGCCAGTTATTTACGTGCGGCTAGGAAGTGTCGGACCTGTTTCATGTAATCTCTCGCTGTGCATTAATAACATTTGATTTTTTTTTATTTCTATATAGAGAAAAAGACATGAAGTGTCACCGAAATAGCGGTGTGAACACATCACAGCATCTTGTTATGCCGAATCATGTAATGTACATTTGACATAAAGTGGTCTTATACACAGTGGTAAGGTTTTGGTGGGTGGAATCGGCGCGCAGGTACCCCCACCCCAACAAAAAAATGAACGGATCCAAGAATCGCTGTGATCCTCCTCCCCAACCATCGCCCCAGTCACATCTCATAGTATCTGACTGCCTGACCTCGCAGCTATCAACATAAGCAGTGTAACTCAGTTGAAGTCCCCTGATCTCCCTCGTATGTGCTGGCATCGGATAGTATACATGTGGCATTTGATTGCCAACACCAGCAGTCCCCGTAAGGGTACATGTGTTCTACCGTAGGTGTAGGGCACATGGTAACAGTAGCAGCCCCAAGGAAGACATATTGGCTGTACAATAGGTGCAGGACATTGGTCAATATCCACATGAGAAAGGTAAACATGCTCTTGTACAGACAAGCAACCCAAACTACCTGACTTGCCCAGGATCACACTCTTTGGTTAAGTGGTGAAGCTGGGGTTTGAGCCGAGTCTGCTATTTCAGCACTTTACCAAATAATTTCCCATTTCTTGTCATAAAGCAAGGTGCAATTTGTGAATATTTATCTTTAAAGGGTTAAAATAGTACCCAGATGTGTAGTACTCAAATCACATCATAAAGCAACATGACAATATTTTTTACAAACCATAAATTAAACATGACATCATTGGGACCATGATGGTAGCTTTATTTTCTCCATCATACTATGAAGTATGCAGGTAGCAATTTATCGTATCTGGGTTGTTCTACAGTATTGTGTATATGTGTATATACTCAACATAAGAAACGGTGTGTTAAGGATACCTGCTGATAGGCATTGTTTGACACCAGTCAGCAAATTGTTAGTTATGTTGTCAAGATCATATGAAATTCTAGTGTGAATGAAACTGTGTTTGTGTCAAAAAAGCAGGGCAGAAAATCCTTTTACCAGCCACCTGCGAGATTTAGTCAGCTCTCTCCAATCTAGGGTCCTTTTCGCCCAAATGGCCTACATTGTGAGAAGGCAGCACAGTACTACATAGTGAGATCTACTACTGTGCCATCTCAGCAATATTGCGATCTCTCTACGGTTACAATATTATTGGTGCAAAGCCCGAATGTGAGCCTCAGCGCTGTCCTCGCCATTGTGGCTCCCATTTTAGGAGACAGAGCTTTACACTTGGTTGCAGATTAAACTGGTGTAGACTGGTTCCAAAGGGCCACATCTACATCCAGAGTGAGTGTGCCTAGGTGTTTGTAAGGGTTTGGCCTGCCCACCAAACCCTTTGTGTGCCTGTCTGGAGTGTGTTTGGTAGGCTGGCATTGGCCTGCCCCAGAGTGATCGCATTATCAGTGGGAGAGCCTGTGCATTCTTATGCATTGCTGCAATCTTGCAAGACTGCTGCTGAAGGTGGCTGCTGCTCAGGATCCTCTGGTGGCCATGATGCAGACTCGGAGACCACCCACCTTGCTGCACACATTACACTGATCTCTCTCAACCACTGCATCGCACCTAGCATTAGAATGCAGCCAACCTGCCCAAACCACTCTGGCTGCACACATGCCAAGTGCACCCAAGCACTTTTCACTACTCTACTTTCTCCACTGACCTGCGCTATGGTCACCAAGGGCGTTCAACCCACAGCGTCTTGAGATCATACCAATGGTATATAAGGCGCTATAGAAATGCACCGTAACATAACATAAGATAACATACTGGCAGGGCCCTCGCTCAGTTGTCCTTGCAACCTAATCTTTCCCTGATGGTAGAACCCTGCACAGGCCTCTTGTTTCGCCAGGGGCCCTTGTTGTCTGAGCTGGCTGTTCCTTTGTGGGTCGTCTTACTCGCCCGAAGTGTTGCATTCTTAGCAAATCCTTCTGGCCCAAGTGCCTAAGGGTGTGGAGACTCCCTGACCTGGAATTTGAATAGATCCGTAGCTTGCTGCTTGTCCACTGCAGCTCAGTTTTGGGGTATGCTGGGTCACCCCTGCCATTTCGTTCATCAATGGACTATTCCTTGGTATCTGGTTGCCTTCATCCTACTTCCCCAGACTGACCTGGAACATTTGCCGAGTTCTTCTGTTCCCCTGTCCCCTTCTTCATGGATGCTGAGTCTTCTTCTCACACACCCTGTATTTTCCTTCATCCAATTGGTTAAAAGAGACTCATATTCTGGGCTCTTCTAATAACTTCTCAGTTATGGCTAAAACCCCTCGCCTTTACATTGGACTCAAGTCTAACTCTTTTGCCTCAAATTAATTCTTTGGTTAAAGCGGCACAATACCACCTTTTCGCTTTAAGAGTTGTCAAATCCTTTCTCTCTTCCACGCATTTTCGAGTATTGGCTCAGTCACTTGTATTTTCCTGGAGTGACTTTGGTAACTCAGTTTTAATTAGTCTTCTTAACTCTGTTCAGGCCCCGTTGAAAGCAATTTTTCATGCAGCAATGTTCGTAGGTTCTAGATCGCGAACATTTGACTGAATAACTCCTGTTTTAGTGGCCCTGAATTGACTGCCTCTGCATGCTAGAATTCCTTTTAAATTGCTTTGTACTGTGCATAAAACAATATACTTGAAATCCCCATCTTATTTGAGAGATACATTGAAGACCCCTGGGGGATGAAGACACCGCCGTAGACATGATTCTCTTCACTTAGAGGTATGCAAGTTTGGGTACGGTTGCTCCTTTGCAAGATCCTTTTGGTGTGAGGCAGTTATGCATTGGAATTCTCCACTGATTTATATGCAGAACATTTCTGTTTACCTGAGTTTTAGGAAAGCTCTTAAAACATGGCTTTGGAAAACTGTATTCCGATTTGATTTTTAATCTGGCTTTTTTCTTCACGATCTGCTTTTATACCTTTGAATTTCATTTGGCATTACTTATAATAGGTTGTACTTGTTATTATACACATATTTTGTGCAGCGCGCTGTTGCTTTATGCCATGTCCGCGCTCTATAATTATTAATAAATTACTGGGTTGTCACTCCTATGTTTATCCTTTACTTGATTCTGTTCTTGCTGGACCTTGGGTTTCTGTTCATCTTCTCTGAGCCTCCAATTGCCACTAGCAAGACCAACATTTCGGGCACCGGAACTCACCTAAGTATTGCAGTTTCTGATACAAACTCTCTGCTACCAGTACCATGAGTACATGTCCCCATTTATTTATTTATTTATCTATTGTGCATTTATTAGGCACTCATACAAGTAAATTGTGTTTCAAAGCGCCCACATGGCAACAGGGAGGGAACATGGGATTGAAACAATATATACACAGGAGGATAAAGACAAACCTAGTTGGCCTTGTGAGTATTCATAGCGTGCAACTGCAGACAGAGAAGAGGGGAAGGAGGGAGTGGGGGTAAGTGCTGGAATGTCCGTGCTTGTGGGTGAGCAGCAGGTGTAAGTGCCAAGTATGATAAGTGCTAAGGTGCGTTGGGCTGCAATAAGTGATTAAGTGCAGGCATACAATGGGGTAGGCCTGTGTGTGCCGAGGGAAGTGGTGTGTGTAGGCAGAAGCTGAAGCGATTAGGTGTGGGAGGCCAGGGCCCCGAGGACACATAAGGGCCCTGGTCACCAATCGTAGCGACTGTGAGGTTAGTAGAGGAGGGAAGGCGGAAGTGATGAGGAAAGTCTTGAGGAGCTCCCGGAATTTGAGGAGGTCTGGCTTTAGATGAAGAGGAAGGGGGAGACTTTTCCACAAGAGGGAGTCTGCTGAAGCAAGAGATCGGCCTCCGGCCCTCTGTTTAGTGAAATTCCACACACACACAGAGTTTGTGCCATAGGAATGTAGAGGTCTAGAGGGAGAATATTTAGTGATAGCAAGTTGCAGATAACGTGGTCCATGGCCCCAGACAGTGTTGTGGATGACAGAGTGTATTGAATTTGATGCGTGCAGCAACCGGGAGCCATTGAAGAGTTTGAAGGGCAGGAGAGATGCGGTCGCTTGGCTTGCAGCCAAAGATAATTCTTGCTGCCCTATTCTGGATTAGCTGGAGGGGTGATAGAGAGGAAGAGGGTATATTCAGGAGTAGGCAGTTGCAGTAGTCAAGAAAGAGGTGTTGGGTAAATGTAATGCCCTTGCAGAAATCCCCTTCAAACAAAAACTGTGTGGAAATAATGCGGAAAAATGGCTGCGCTTTTCTTTCCATGGCGCATATGTGTGGCGAGCACTGAACACAAGAAAGCCACCAAAAGAAGTGCTCTGCATTGTTTTACCGCCATTTAAATTATCTGAAAATGACATACATGCAGACCGGCACCACATTTGCTTTGCTGTTTTCGGAATACTAAAGCTGCACACATGACATCCAAGACCGCTTTACATGTGTTCTTGATTTCATTTTAAAACATCACAAAGTTGTGCCCTTCATGGAAACACACCCTGGCATGCTTTATTTCTGTTGGTTACCAAGTAGTGAGGCAATACATTTCCAGAACAGCTGATGTACTGGGAAATCACTTGAAAGGCAAAGAATTATGTTTTCCACTTAACACAGCTTTTCTTTTCTTTTGCTATGAATCATCGCCCACAAACTGAGGTAAATGAAAGAAATAACGCTGTGTTTCTTTTTCTCATGTCAATATCAAAGACAGCCTGGGCAGCATCCTTTTGAGTCCATAAATCAACTGTATATGCAACCCCCCCCCCCCCAGAAGATTAAGTGAAATGAAACTATGGTCTACAGAACCCGCATTGGGAAGAGCAATGTAAAGCTTGCACACGTGTTATTTTGTTATTTGCAAAACGAAGCAAAAATGACATTTAAAGTCAAATGTCAAATGACAACTGTTGCTAGCACAAGAATATTATTCTATATGTGGGAGGGGGCTGCAAAGCAATGGATCCTATGCGCTTCCCCACAAGACTCCAAGCAGCCTGGCTGATGTGCTGTTCAGATCGAGGGAGGTCTCCTTGAAAAGGGGAGACTCTCCCCTTTACAACGACACATTTTTTTGAAGCATTGCTGGGTGCACATTGGGCACGGAGCGCTCGATCCGCGCCCAGCAATGCCACTAGACCACCAGGGATCTGTTTGTGATGGTCGGGAGCAAGGGGGCTCCTGCATGTGTCACTTTCTGCTCAATTATCGCCCACCTGGGTCCCATCCGGTATTCTCAAAACACTATTGGACATTTTGGCTGACCTTCATTCACAATTTTCCAACCTTGTGGTATTAGGAGATTTTCATTTAAAATTTAATAAACAGTATGGGCCTCATCACGAGTTGGGCGGTAACGCCAGCGCTAATTGCGCTGGCGCTATCTGCCCTACCGCCAAACCCCCCGGCGCTATTAGCGCCGGATCACGGGTTTGGCGATAATGGGAGTCCCTATTCCCCACTGAGCCCATTCGGGAATGCCCAATTCCCCAATGGGCTCAATGGGGAATTTTCGCGCTCATACCGCCGGCGGATTTCATGCCGGCGGTATGAGCACGTATTTTCGGTGGATTTCCCCCCAGGTCAGAGCTGGGGAGAAATCTGCCGAAGCCCTGATTTGGCGGACCCTTAAATCCGGCAGTAATAGCGCTACCGCCGGATTTAAGGGTTACCGCCAAACTTGTGTTTAGTTCCTTCTTTGAGAGTTTGGTTGACCTGGGTCTGGTGCAATCTGTCTTAAACTCCACCCATAAATTGGGGAATATCTTGGAGTTAGTGTTTGCCAATGAAGATCGATGACTAACTTTTTAGTGGAACCAGTACTTTGGTCTGACCATCACTTGGTCTCCTTTATTCTTCACAAGGCTTGTACCTATCGAAAGATAACTCCTATAAAAAATTACAGCAGAGTTGGCGCCCTGCCAAACCTGATTTCTATTATCAAAAGGAAAGGGTGTGACGCACATGAAGCCACATGATCAGGAATTACCTATGCGTTGCGTACTGCGTCTGACTTAGTAGCTCCGCTACAGCTTATCCAGACCGGAGACTTCCTACACAGCCTTGGTTTACAGAAAATCTTAGCTCTCTTCGTCTCACCATGAGACAAGCAGAACGTAAATGGCGGCGGACGTACAACCCTAATCTTAAAGTATACTTTAAATCATGTGCTACTGTTTATTTTTCAGCTATCCTGGCAGCAAAGAAAGTATTTTTTGCCCAGAAAATCGAGTCCTCTATCTGTCAACCCAAATAACTTTTTTCTGTGGTGAGATCTTTCTCAACTACAGTTAGTTTCACCCCCTCAGTCACACCCACCCGTGATCTATGTGATACTCTAGCACTCTCAGTAATCACAAAAACAGACAAAATACGCAGCGATATTACAAAGATTTTAACGTAAACTACTATTGTGGTTTCTAACCCCACGGTTGACCTCTATGTTACATCTGGAACCCCCACTCACATGAATCAGTAACATTTTGAGAGCTGGTCTACATTGCCACTGTTCACTCAGTCAGAAGTCTATACTGCTATTTGCCGTATTAAGTCCGGGTCTCCCTCTGAGGCCATCCCCTTGGCCATTATGAGAGATATTTCCACAGAATTGTCGCGGAAATCACTGCTGCAGTGAACAACTCTTGTCAAACCGGCCTCATCCCCTCTGAACTCAAGGCCACCACAGTGATCCCACTGCTCAAAAAACCTGCACTTGATCCTTCAGTGTCCTCAAACTACCGCTCTATTTCACTTCTTGCATTTTTTATGAAACTTCTTGAGTCTCGTGTCTCTCCGTTGCTATTGTCTTTCATGCAGTCTACTGGGCTTTTTGATCCTGCTCAATCTGGGTTCAGACCAGGTCAGGGGACCGATAGTGTCCTGGTCTCGGTTTTTGATGATATGGCCAGGTTGGTCGATGCAGAAGGGGTAGGTGGCCTGATTCTATTAGACCTGTCAGCGGCTTTCGACACTGTCATTCACCCCATCCTGCTCGACCGCCTGGCCCAAGTCGGAATTTCTGGCCAGGTTCACGCTTGGATTACCTACTTCCTAGCCGATTGAACTCAGATTCTCTCACTCCCCCTGTTCCTCTCTTCTATCTTTTCACTCCTTTGTGGTGGCCCTCAAGCCTCCACCTTGTTCCCCATTCTCTTCACTATTTACATCTGGCCTCTTGTGCCTCTCATCCGCTCCTTCGGCGTCAGATGTTACTCGTGAGCCGACGACACTCAGATCCTGATCCGATTGGATCACGATCAGGCTGAGAGGTTGTCGTGCTTGAGGAGATATCTGACAGCCGTGGGAGGAGTTGCTGGTGGTTGGATCCCCTCCTGATCCGTCACTTTGGGTATCTTCTTTCTGGCCTTCCTCTTTTGGTCCCCTCACGGCCGATAGGTGAGGAACTTGGGGGTAATAATCATGGCCACTCTCTCCATGGAGTCCCAGGTTGCTGCTGTCTGAAAAGCAGGGCATTTCCACTTACAAATTCTTAGGAAGTTTCTCCCATTAATTCCTGTCCATCTTCATCCTCCTGTTGTGGCCGCCCTTGTGCTTATTCGTCTCGACGACTGTAATTCCCTCCATTTATCACGACCAAAGGGACTTCTTCAGCGGCTTCAACGGTTACAGAATACGGCTGCCCGGGTCGCCACTGGCTCTCCTTATGGTGCTCACATATCTCCAGTGCTGCGGTCCTTGCACTGGATGCCAGTTGCCCAGCGCATTGTTTTTAAAACCTTGTGTTTGGTTCATCGTGCCCTGCAGGCCCAAGGGGCTGAATACCTGTGTGCTAAGTTTACGCGCTACCTCCCTAGCTGATCCTTGCGTTCATCAACAGCTGGCTTACTTGCCGTCCCTGTGTTCCAGCGCTCGCACTGTGTTGGGTGCACTTTTTCTGTCTCTGCACCTCGACTCTGGAACGGCCTGCCATTGCAATTGAAAAATCTGGAATACTACCTCGCCTTCAGAAAGGCTTTGAAAATGAATTTGTTTTAGGGCTATTGCTACTGTGTATTCTGGCATATCTCCTTCACAGCGCCATGATGCCTCTGGGCAACGTGCGCTTAACAAATACACCTATAATAACATAACATAACATAACAACTCTCCCCCCTTAGCACCCAAGGCATGGGGCCACAAGTATTGGGCCCACTGGGTCTGATTTTCGTGCCTTGAAAGGGGTGGTGGCCCTCTTCCTCCCACCCTAAGTGGATGGGGGGGCACCTCATGTAGCCCTCCCTGGGGGATGATTGTTGCCCCTAGGAAGGGGTACATGAGATGCCCCCATCCATTTGGGGTGGGGGGAGAGGCGACCGGAAATATTGGCACAGGCCCCCCTGTGGAAACAGAAATAAAATATGAGGCCGGGAAGCCCAGAACGAAACACACCAACACAGGTTACAAAGAACATACAAGTGCTTTATTCAAAAGCTACAACAGTTACCAAAGTCAATTGACAAACGGATAGCTATTCGGCTCTCAGAGTAACGTAACGAACTTCAACGAAGGTTTGATGCATTAGTGAGAGAGACCATACATTGGAATACTTGGGCTTTTTATACTCTTTATCCAGCCCTTGGCCAACCCCCTCGCGGGTTAACCATCCTAGGAGTCGGGCTCATGGGTTCATTGCCAGGTCAATCCTATAATATATGCATTTTGATTAGTTTCGCTGATATAGTTGTACATTTACACATAGGTCAACAATAGGACAAGGTCTCGGTTCGCGGCCCTGACAAGTGGCCTGCAGGCATATTAATTATTCATGTGTACGGAGGTCACTTCGGCCAGAGTCTTAATCAAAATGTCATTCGGCCTCCATTTTGATGTTCAGGGTGACTTCCACATTACAAGAGAACCTAAAATGGCGGCTTAATCCAAGATGGCGACTTACATTACTTTCTCTAAGGTCAAGACCTTGCCGCGGAGTTTGTTCGCATATGATGTTTAGACAACTTGGCGTAGGCCAATACACATACACATACAATTGTTGTGATAGGAGGGATAACATTATTTCAATTCCGACAAACCCTCCTTTTGGCCTATGCCAAGTGCTAATATCATTTCTAATACTTCTGTAAATAACTCCATGCATTGTCGTCTATACATCCGGAATCATTATCTGTAATGTCTATAGCCATTAGGTCGTTCATCAGAACCTCTTGTAACACAAACTCTTTAGATGCTGTGTCCGGGGCATACATTTTGTGCCCTACTGTGCTCACCGCTTGAGCACAACATCCCCCTAGCATTGCACATATACTAGGTAGACATTGGAAACAGCAACAAAGGAATAGCAGGATTCCCAAAATAACCAAGATAACAGAAAGCACCTTCCAACCCCAGGATCGTAGAGAATCCCAGAACCAGGCGCTAATATTCCAATCTCCCACAGGAACATGCACCTCAGAACTACGGATGTGCAAGTTCTGAATTGCTTTGAAAATTGTCGGTGAGGAATCTGGTACGAAAACACAGCAAGCGGACCCCACTAATTTGCATACTCCACCACGTTCTGCCAGGATGACATCTAATGCCATCCGATTTTGGAGCGCTACCAATCTTATTGCCTTTTGTTCTAGTGTCATATTGTAGAGTATATCCGTGGTCCGGTTGATGGTTCTCTCCAGTACTCTTGCTAGCCCTCTAATGTTTTCAGAGTTTGCTATCTGTCCCCAAAATGGTACAACTGATTTCGCTATATCTCCCAATACTTGCCCAGGGGTATCTCCGTCATCGTCCCGCCGTGGGCAATTCTTAGAAACTTCCAATGTACTAGCTATAAATACCCCAGGTAACAGGATTCCTAAATAACAGGTTCCCTGCCAATCCTTGGGGAACCGGGGAAATGCTGAACTACCACAAATGAAATAAACAGGCCCCCCCACATACAGAGGCCTGTTCTCCCCGGTCAAATTTACAATGTTCACACAACCTTCAAAATCTCCCATTGGCCGAGTGCCATTTCTTTGTACACAAAAGGAGACTGAATCAGGGCTATGATTAATAGAGTAGGAAGGGGGCACAGCGTCCTTATTGCCTATCGGAGCCATTTTAAAGGAAATTAGAGTTTGGAAAGGAAAAGATAGTTGATCAGATGGCCTAATAGAAGCAACATTAGGTCTACTTCTATTTGCGAAAAGCGAGCATCCCAGGGGAGTCAATTCACGTTTCTCAAAATCATTTAAATTAGTTCCATCAAAGTTCCCTGAGATGCTATCATTCCAACGGCCAAAGAATAGTGCTCTAAGAGAAGCATAGCAAGCAGTCGTTAAAGGTAAAGGGTGAATATACCATCCTAGCCCCTTGTTCCCATGTTGCGGTAAATGGGTGCAAATCCAACAATTACTCTTATTAAAAATGGCATGCGTTGCATTCATTACTATCATTAAAGTGTTATTATGATACTTTCGTCTATGCTGGGAGTCTCTGGTGACAAGGTGTGAAGGTGTACAGAGGGAGTCAAAGCAGTATGTACAATCTCAATTGGCAGTAGAGGTTTCAGAGGGTAAATTTCTTCGAAATAGCAAAGTCCCACAGCAGTAATTACACAAATTCCAATTATTATTAACACAACACAGCAATACGTTTTTGGGGCCCAGGCACATTGTTTGTTGTCCGAGTTGGCCACCCCCTTATTTACAAGTCCAATGCGGGGAGCAGCGGTGAAGGTGGCAGGCATCGTAGTTTCTCAATCGATGACCCCAATGTTAGTTGCTGGCGACACTACGGTCACGCGACTTCTTAGTCCTTCCCAACCCTAGCCAGCAGAATCCCTTTTTTTTTCCTTTTGTTCGAAAGGAACTTTTCTTTTACAAGAGAAAACTTTCAATCACTTCTTCTTTCCAAGTGCACGGAAAAGACCCGTGCCGTAGTTCTATTTTCTTCGTCGAAGGTTGTACCTGGTGGTACCCAGAACTGTTTGATCCGGAAACAAGGCAACGTCACTTCCTGAGGGAAGCGACGTATCGGAGGCGACGGAAGTCGCAGAACTTGAAACAATGTTTTCCGGAAGTGACTTTTCCAAAGAGTGCAGAGACGAAATGGACTGTTGCCCAAGCTCCACGGGCTCAGAGAAATTCTCCGACGCACTCACAGTGCTGTTTGCTACTCCAGGATCAGAGATTGTAGCATCAGCAAGGGGTTCTGCTTCTTCTGTTACGTGTGGCGTCGGGTGAGGAAGTTTCTTGACATGCGTCGCGTGGATCCAATGCTTTTTCCCAGCCACCCGCACTGCTGTCTGGGTGACCAACAGCACCTGGTAGGGTCCCCTCCAGCGAGGAGCGAGACAAGAAGACCTTTTGTAGGCCTTCACTAGGACCCAACTTCCAGGCTGAATATCGTGTCCTGGGCCAGTAAACCGTACAGGTAAAGCTGATTGGACCTGATGGTAAATGAGATACAGATTTTTAGTCAACTGGTTACAGTAGTCTACAAGCAATACATTGTCCACCTCCCTCAATGCTATAGGCTTCGGAAGACCCCAAATATTAGCAGGTCTCCCCATCACTACCTCAAATGGAGAGAGCCCAGTCTTAGTTTGAGGTGTGGTACGCATGGCTAACAATACAATAGGTAAGGCATCTGGCCATTTCAGTTTGGTGTCGGCACATGTTTTTGCAAGCTTATTTTTTAGGATGCCGTTATGTCTCTCTACCAACCCAGCACTTTGAGGATGTCTAGCTGAGTGAAATCGTTTTTCAATGTGTAAAGCTGTGCATATCTGCAAAATGACTGCTGCAACAAAATGGGGACCATTGTCCGACCAAATTACCCTTGGAAGCCCAAATCGTGGAAAGAATTATTTTACCATAGTCTTTGCAGTGGTCATGGCAGTAGCATCTTTAACGGGGAAAGCCTCGACCCATTTACTAAAAGCACAAATAATCACAAGAACATATTTTAGATTGTTACACCGTTCCATCTCAATAAAATCAAAGTGGATGACCTCGAAGGGAACAGAAGGGGGCCCAAAGCTTTCCCTTGGAGTTACTGTCCCCTTCTCCACATTGTGCTGTAAGCAAATCATACAATTCTGAACATGGCGCTGTGCAATCTTCGAAATTTTATCATTCACCCATACTTGTTCTAATATTTTCGTGATCTGCTGAGCACACACATGCGTAGGACCGTGTGCCATCGTAACCATTGCCAGTACATATGAATCAGGGAGCAACCATTTTCCTTCAGATGTATCCACCCAACACCCATCGTCATCCAGTTTCCCCATTCCTTCGGCCCACCTTTTAGACTCTTCTATTGTGGCATCAGTTTGAATATCCCGCACAGACCCGATACCCTCATCCATTACATAGGCATCTTTTGTTTCCCTTAGAGCATACATGTCTGCGCTAAGGTTTGTAGCCGTTTGCCTGGCTATCTGGTCAGCAAATGCATTCCCTTTTCCCACATCATCTATGACCTTACGATGTGCTGCACATTTCATGATCGCTAACTGCCTAGGGAGTGAGAGTGCCGAGAGCAATTGCACTATCAGGGGACCGTGCTGAATCTTGGTCCCATGTGAGGTTAGGAACCCTCTTTCCGACCAGAGCCTCCCGAAGTTGTGAGCCACCCCAAAGGCGTACTGGCTATCAGTATATATGTTTACTATACGCCCTTCGGAGAGTTCACAAGCTCGGGTCAACGCTATAATCTCTGCGGCCTGCGCGGAGTTATGCGGAATTCTCTTAGTTTCAACAATCGTACTCAACGTAGTAACTGCGTAAGCAGCTGTAGATGTACCATCTGGAAGTTTGAAGCAGGAGCCATCACAAAACAGCTCCCCTTCTGCATTGTCCAAAGGAGTATCTATAAGGTCTATCCTGGCCTTCGTTTCCTGTTCAGTGGTATACAGGCAGTCATGTAACTCTTCGTCACCGCAAACAATATTTTGCGGGAAAGGTAGAAGTTCAGCCGGATAAAGAACACAACACCTCTTAATTTGAATGTGAGGGGCAAACAGAATTAATTCATACCTTGTCAGCCGTGCAGAGCTGAGGTGTTGCGTTTGAATTTTATTCAATAGGACATCTACAGAGTGAGGTACCATCAAAATTAAATTATGGCCTAGGACCATTCCCTCACTCTGTTTTACAGACGCGGCAGCAGCAGCGACAGCTCGCAAACATCTTGGCAAAGCGCATGCGACAGGAACAAGGGCGGAGGAGTAGTAGCCGCACGGCCTATTCTTCCCTCCATGTTCCTGAGTTAACACAGCCAAAGCACATCCATCACATTCATGCACAAACAATACAAAGGATTTGTCATAATTTGGAGTACCCAGAACCGGTGCAGAGCATAACGCGGTTTTGAGAAGCTCAAATGATCGTTGATGTTCCGATATCCATGGCAGCGGCAGAGAAATGCCCTTCTTTGTCAAAGCCAACATCGGTTTTATCACTAGTGAAAAGTTTGGGATCCACAACCTACAGTAAGAAGCCATACCTATTAAGGCCCTGACTTCCTTCTGTGTATTTGGAACAGACATGCCAGAAATGTATTTTATTCTTTCAGGTGTCAATCTTCTCCCCTCCTTTGACAGGAGGTAGCCTAAATAGGCGACCTCCTGACAACAATATTGAAATTTTTTGAGCGAAGCTTTATGACCATTTTTAGCTAGATGAACAAGCAACAGTACAGTGCCTTCTTTACAAGCACTTTCAGAATCTGCAGCCAAAAGCAAATCATCGACATACTGAAGTAGTGTACAAGTAGGCGGCAATTCAAGGGTGTCAAGCTGCTCTTTCAAAGCCCTACTATAAATGCTTGGACTTTCAGTATACCCTTGAGGTGCCCGAGTAAATGTAAATGAACGTCCTCCCAAGGTGAACGCGAACAAATATCTACTTTCTTTGTGTATAGGAATGCTAAAGAAAGCATTCTTTAAGGCCACAACACTAAAATACGTAGCTGTAGCAGGGATCATTGTTAGTATCGTTGTTACATCAGGCACAATTGGAAATTGTGTGGCGACAACTTTGTTAATAGCACGAAGATCAATTATAAAACGGTATGGGATTGCATTGTCGCCTTTTTTGTATACAGGCAAAATTGGGCTGTTACATAGACTACCCGCAATCTCTTCAATCACTCCTCGATGCACAAAATCGGAGACATTGCACTTCAAAGCACGCTCGCCCTCAACTGATATTTTATATTGCGGAATGCGTGGTAGTTTAACTCCATGTTTCAAAATTATCCTAACGGGCTCAATCTGTAGTACCCCGACATCATTGTCGTCAACCGCCCATAAACATTCCGGAACAACACTAAACTCAGGAGGCAATGGTCGAGTCAAAAACTGAGAATTGGGAAGTTGCTGTGGTGAAACCGTCAGTCGTACTCCATCAGAGGAACAATGAATTACTGCATTCAATTTTTTCAGCAGATTTAACCCCAGCAAATTCTCTCCACAGTTCGAAGTCTGAAGGAAGGGACAATGGTCCGTAAAGGGACCCAAAGAAACAGACACCGGTGAAGAAACAGGACAAAAAATTGGTATACCAGAAAACCCTACAGAAACATTTGTTTGCCCTGACAGTGGAATGTTTGGAACCCGGGAATGATCAATGGAGCACTTCTGTGCTCCAGTGTCTATCAAAAACTGATGTTTCCTATTCCCCACTAAAAATTCAACGTACTGACCTTTCTGATTAACGGGAATAGGTGAAGGTTCCAAACCCTGCTTCGGGCAGTCCTAACGAAACAAAATGTTATCGGAAGGAAGCTCTTTAGAAAGGTAGGCAGCAGAAGGGTGATCAAATATGTTTCTTGTATCCACACTCGGAATCTGATTTTCCCGTGAAAAAGGTTGCTGAGGATCTTGCGAAAACTGACCTCTATCAGGGCCTCCCGCTCCGGGGCGACCTCTAGGTCGTCTACCCATACTCCCAAATGCATTGCTTGACCTTTGGCGAAGGTCGGGGCATTGTGCTCGCCAATGACCTTCCTGGCGGCAATAGGCACATTGATTAATATTCACAGGACCCAAAGGAGCATTTCCTTTCGGGACATTCTGACCTCTGGTCTGTGACGTACCTCTATTTTCTCTTTTTCGTTATTCACACGGTTCTCATAATACTGCACCATGTGCAAAACTTCAGATTGGGATTTCGCCTGCCAAGCGCTCTCAGAGGACATAATCTGTGACTGGATGTCGGGCAACAACCCACGTACAAATGTGTCCACAAACAACCTTTTCCCAGACTCTGTGCCCAGGTCCTGTCCACTGAAATCAGAGAATACCTGTTCGAATCTATTAAAGAACTCGGTGGCACCTTCAGTTTTTCCTTGAACACAGGCCGTAAGCTTGTCCCAAATAATTCTTTTCTCAGGAATTATGGTTTTCAATTTTGCGACAATTCTATCAGGCAAAGTAAGTATTACCTGAGGTGGTTTCTCACCAGCTGGTCTTTCCCCATCAAACCTAGTCATGTTAGCCCACATATCTCCTAACCCTGGCACATCGTCTATTGTTCGAACCTGCTTCCATAAATCTACGGGCAGGAGTACAGGGAATAGTAAGACAATGTCACTTAAGGTGAACACAGAGGACTGTAAAACGGACTCTATCTCTTTGTAGAATCCTGCCGGGTTCTTCCTAATATCGGGAATTGATTGTCTAATAGTGTTCACTTCCTGTCGTGAAAACGGGACGTGAACAAATTGCGATACATAGTGTGCAGGGATGTCCACAGCGGTTGCACCAGTCCCAGCGTTAGCGGGAATCTCAACCTAAGGTACAAATGTCGGAGGAACCTCTCTCATAGGCAACTGAGATGTAGGTAACTCTGACCGCTTACTAAGCAACAGAGCCAGGTTGAGCGCTAAGGCAGTCGAAGAAGTGTCGGGCGAAAAAGCCCTCTTACAAATACCCAATAACTCTATTGGACAACTAACCTTTTTCCTTACACATTCATCTTGCAGGTACTGTACCATTACCTGAATCACCTTCCTCTGCATTTCTACTGTATACTTACTATACGTGTCATATACTTCATCCGGCGGTATCAATGAATCCGAGATCCATCGAATCGCATCTTTGGTACAAATTCGTACTTCCTCAGGTGCCGATCTACGACACGGAAGGAACCGTTTCTGCACATGCATACTGTCGTCTTCATCATCCTCATCTCGTGATTTCTCAAAGTCCCTCCTATACTCAAACAATCTCTCAACATGACCATGTACTTTCTCCTATGTGTCCCTCGAAAGTGCTAAAGTATTTAGATCCCTCACCCCTTGTGGGAGATCCGAATTTTGTAATCTATCCCACCTTACACATAAATGAGTCCCCAAACCTTCGATAAAAACATTTTTCTCGGGAAAATTGTCCATATTTGATAATGTGGAAGAAACATTAACTTGATCACCTTTCTCCATACAGTGCTTAGCCCATGCAAATAATTCCTGTTTCTTGCCTGCAGAAACAGTATTTCGAGTGACAAACTTCGACCCCGCACCCCGATCAACTTCAGTCAATACAGAACCACTCGGGAGCAGAGGTGTGGGCAAATTCAATGGAGGCGCAAGGATCGGCGTAAGAGGAAGGGGTGGTGCGATAGGCGGAGGAACAACAACTAAAGGAATAGGAACAATAGGTTGCACAGGGGGAACAGGAATAACAGCAGGAATAACAGCAGGAATGGGCAGAGCACCCGGAAGAGGATCATACGGCGGTGGCGCGGAGGCACCAGGTCTGCGTTCGTTTAACAATTTTTCAATAAATTCTTCGGAAACATGGAAATCTTTAGAGGGATACATTTTCTGGATACCTAGGGAGAAAGCCCTATCCATATTTTTGACTGACTCCGAATGTTTTTCCTTATCATATAACAAGGCTTTGTCGGCATTTGTTTTATGACGGCGTGCATGTTTACCCCTACTTTTAAGCTGCTGCAACGCTTCTTTTTTCCAATTCTGCAAAACATCAAACGCTGCAGGTCTGGCCTTCTTTTTTAGCAAGACCTATTCTAGGTATTCAATACGGGGGATCTTGAAACTACCATTGATTGGCCACTGAAATTCGGAGGCATGTCTGGTTTGTCTGTGCCAAATATCATTAAATACTATACTTCCAATGCCATACTTGCAGTGCATAGTACATGCCGGCGACCCCTCCTGTGGTGCCGGGCGGCTTAATTCCAAAGATTGTCGATCGCTGCGGAACAGAGCCCTAAAGCAGCTAGACAATTTCCCAGGCATTTCACAAAAAAGTGGTGTTACCTGGTCAATAATTGTGTCTGCAGATACAATACGCCAAATTCAAATTGTCAGGGTTAAATTAAGAGCCGGGTCACGACTGCACCTGACCAAACCTAAGGAGGACCGTACGGTTTACCAAAGAACTTACCTAACAAATTTTACCTTGTGTTTGGTGGTTTCGACAAATCTGCCCGCCTCAAAAATGGACCCTCGTCAAGATGCCGTGTCAGACCACATGACTATCGTCCAAGGATCGGATCGTGCAGCACTGCCGAGGTATCGCGTCTCGTTCGGTCAGGCCCGCAGTATCACACCGTCCGATCCCGGTTCGATAGTCTGCGTCAACCTTCAATGATCCGGCATCAATCTTGAGGGTCCCTATTCAGGCGCCAACTGTGGAAACAGAAAAATAATATGAGGCCGGGAAGCCCAGAAAGAAACACACCAACACAGGTTACAAAGAACATACAAGTGCTTTATTCAAAAGCTACAACAGTTACCAAAGTCAATTGACAAACGGATAGCTATTCGGCTCTCAGAGTAATGTAACGAACTTCAACGAAGGTTCGATGCATTAGTGAGAGAGACCGTACATTGGAATACTTGGGCTTTTTATACTCTTTATCCAGCCCTTGGCCAACCCCCTCGCGGGTTAACCATCCTAGGAGTCGGGCTCATGGGTTCCTTGCCAGGTCAATCCCATAATATATGCATTTTGATTAGTTTCGCTGATATAGTTGTACATTTACACACAGGTCAACAATAGGACAAGGTCTCAGTTCGCGACCCCGACAAGTGGCCTGCAGGCATATTAATTATTCGTGTGTACGGAGGTCACTTCGGCCAGAGTCTTACTCAAAATGTCATTCGGCCTCCATTTTGATGTTCAGGGTGACTTCCACATTACAAGAGAACCTAAAATGGCAGCTTAATCCAAGATGGCGATTTACATTACTTTCTCTAAGGTCAAGACCTTGCCACGGAGTTTGTTCGCATATGATGTTTAGACAACTTGGCGTAGGCCAATACACATACAATTGCTGCGATAGGAGGTATAACATTATTTCAATTCCGAAACCCCAAGCCTGGGGCTGTAGGTTTTGCACTCCCCCTGGCGGCAGATGGGCACCTAAGAAAGGGGCAACAAAAAAGAATATAGAGACATAACTTGTTTTGGATGGGGGATCCAGGGGGAGGGGCAATAGACCACCAGGATGTTCGTGCCTTGACAGGGGTGGTGGCCTTCTCCCCCCACCCTAAGATTTCTCCCCCTAGGAAGGGGTACATGAGATGCCCACCATCCATTTGGGGTGGGGGGAGCGGCCACCGGCCATATTGGCACAGGACCCCCCAAGCCTGTGGCAGTATGTTTTGCCCCCCCCATGGGGGCAGATGGGCACACACATGTGCCCATCTACCCCTATGAAAGAGGCAAAACAAAACAAAATTAAAAAATATATAACTTGTTTTGTGTGGGTGTGGGGGGGCCACTAAACCACCATGGATGTTTTTAGTCGAAAGGAGGTTGGTGGCCCTCTCCCCCCCACACCAAATGGTTGGGGGGCATCTTATGTAGCCTTCCCTGGAGGCAGATTGTGAGTGCAATCTGCCCCTAGGAAGGAGTACATGAGATGCCCCCCCATCCATTTGTGGTGTGGGGGAGAGGGCCACCAGAAAACATTGGAATGGCCCGCCAAAGCATGGGGCAGTACATTTTGCCCAACCTGGGGGCAGATGGGCACACTAATGGGCCCATTGGCCCCTAGGAAAGGGGCAAAACAAAAACAAAAAAAACAAAAAAATTATAACTTGTTTTGGGTGGGTGTGGGGGGGCCACAAAACCACCATGGATGTTTTTAGTGGAAAGGGGGATGGCCCTCTCACCCCACCCTCAAATGGATGGGGGGCATCTCATGTATACCTCCCTGGGGGTACATTGCTAGTGCAATCTTCCCCTAGGAAGGTGTACATGAGATGCCCCCCATCCATTTGAGGTGGGGGGTAGAGGGCCACAAGAAAACCTTGGAATGACCCCCAATGCATGCAGTAGTATTTTCTGCCCACCCTGGGGACAGATGGGCACACTAATGTTTTTAGTGGAAAGTGGGGTGGCCCCTTACCCCCACCCTAAATGGGTGGGGGCATCTTATGTAGCCCGCCCTGGGGTCATATTGCTAGTGCAATCTTCCCCTAGGAAGGAGTACATGAGATGCCCTGCATCCATTTGGGGTGGTGGGGAGAGGGCCACCAGAAAACATTGGACTGGCCCCACAATGAATGGGGCACTAAGTTTTGCCCTCCCTGGGGCAGATGGGCATACTAATGTGCCCCTCTGCCCTTAGAAAAGGGGCAAAACAAAAATAAACAAATTATAACTTGTTTTGGTTGGGTGTGGTGGGGTCACTTAACCATTGTGGGTAATACGTTCTGGGGTGATTCACACAAGTCACACCTCTGAGGATTACCGTGGGTGTCCTCTTTTTGGAAATGCATGGGGTTCCCTGTTTTCCATGGTGGCTGTGACACCTTAGGCCCAAATGTGTAGGTTGTCTACAAGAGCAACATTTCTCAAAATCTGATCTGCTGAAAGACTTGGGGTTACCAGTGGTTTAGCATTTTCCCTTTGTACCCAGGTAGATACACCTACACATGTGAGGAGCTGTTTTCATTGGGACACCAGTGGGAACACGGCAAGGTAGGACATGTGGTGTTGGCAGTGTATTTTGGTGGGTGGGCAGAGTGAAATGTCAGAAAATTGTGATTTTTTCACCACATTTTGGTCTTTGCCGGGGATTGTGGGCAATACATTCTGTCCAGATTCACGCAAGTCACCCCTCTGTCGATTCCCACGGGTGTCCTCTTTTCAGAAATTCATATGGTTCCCTGTTTTCCTTGGTGGCTGCGATACCCCAAGCCCAAATCTGTATATTGTCTACATGAGCATAATCCCTCAAAATCTGCTCTGCCGAAAGACTTGGGGTTACCAGTGGTTTAGCATTTTCCCTTTGCGCCCAGGTAGGTGCACCCACCCATATGAGGTACTGTTTTGGTCAGGACACCTGTGGGAATGCAGGAAGGTAGGACATGTGGTGATGGTGGTATTTTTCAGTGGGTGGGCAGAGAGAAATGTTTGAAAATATTTTCGGCCATATTTTGGACGTTGCAGGGGATTGTGGGTAATACATTCTGTGCTGATTCGCGCAAGTCAACCCTCTGTCGATTCCCACGGGTGTCCTATTTTCAGAAATTCATATGGTTCCCTGTTTTCCTTGGTGGCTGCGATACCCCAAGCCCAAATCTGTATATTGTCTACATGAGCATAATCCCTCAAAATCTGCTCTGCCGAAAGACTTGGGGTTACCAGTGGTTTAGCATTTTCCCTTTGCGCCCATGTAGGTGCACCCACCCATATGAGGTACTGTTTTCGTCAGGACACCTGTGGGAATGCAGGAAGGTAGGTCATGTGGTGTTGGTGGTATGTTTCAGTGGGTGGGCAGAGAGAAATGTCTGAAAATATTTTCGGGCATATTTTGGACGTTGCAGGGGATTGTGGGTAATACATTCTGTGCTGATTCGCGCAAGTCAGACTTCTGTGGATTCCCACAAGTGTCTTTTTTTCGGAAATGCCTGGGGTTCCCTGTTTTCCTTGGTGGCTTCGCCACCCTAGGCTCAAATCTGTAAATTGTCAACATGAGCAAAATCCCTCAGAATCTGCTCTGCCGAAAGACTTGGGGTTACCAGTGGTTTAGCATTTTCCCTTTTCGCCCCAGTAGGTGCTCCCACACGTGTGAGGTACCGTCTTTGTAGGGATACCTGTGGGAACGCGGAAAGGTAGGACAGGTGTTGTTGGGGGTGTGTTTCAGTGGCTGGACAGAGTAAAATATCTGAAAATTGTGTTTTTTCACCACATTTCGCTTTTTGACGGGGATTGTGGGCACTACATTCTGTCCCGAATCGTGCAAGCCACACCTATGTGGATTCTCATGGGTGTCCTCTTTTCGGAATGCCTGGGGTTCCCTGTTTTCTTTGGTGGCTGTGACACCGCAGGCCCAAATCAGTAGGTTTTCCACAAGAGCAACATTCTTCAAAATCTGCTCTGCCGAAAGACTTGGGGTTACCAGGGGTTTAGCCTTTTCCCTTTGCGCCCATGTAGGTGCTCCCACACATGTTAGGTACCGTCTTCGTCGGGATACCTGTGGGAACGCAGAAAGGTAGGACATGTGTTGTTGGGATGTGTTTTGGTGGGTGGGCAGAGTAAAATATCTGATAATTTTGTTTTTTCACCACATTTCGGTCTTTGCCGTGGATTGTGGGCAATACGTTATTTCCCGATTCGCGGAAGTCAGACCTCTGTGGATTCACATGGGTGTTCGCTTTTTGGAAATGCATGGGGTTCCCTGTTTTCCTTGGTGGATGTGACACCCCAGGCCCAAATCAGTAGGTTTTCCACAAGAGGAACATCCCTCAAAATCTGCTCTGCCAAAAGACTTGGGGTTACCAGTGGTTTAGCCTTTTCCCTTTGTGCCCAGGTAGGTGTTCCCACACATGTAAGGTAACGTTTTCATCGCAACACCTGTGGGAATGTGGGAAGGTAGGACATTTGTTGTGTTTGCATGGTTTTCATAACGTTTTTGACTATTTGCTGCTGCACTTTGTCATACAACCCTTTCATTTCCCAAATGTGACCTACATTTAGTCGCTGCTTTAGGCACTATACACATTTTTAAACTTCACAAGTAATCTACCTTTCAAAAGGTCTGCCTGTGTTCTTTCAAAAAATGTTTGCGTACCCTTCCTCACCACATTTGTTTTCTTTACTTACACATGCTAAGTACGTCTGTTCAGGCCATAAGCATAAAAAAGCTGTGTACGATAGCTCTGTTTTTGGCTTGAGATATTGCTTGATTTGTGACACTTTACAAAATATTTGTGATTCCCTAACTGGAAGAGTCGGGGAAATTCACAGAAGCCATTGCCTTAGCAGGCCAACCATGTCCACCACATAACTTTTTTTCTGTCATTTTCCCAATTCCCCCCAGCCCCCCAACTATGGAATTTTTCCCTACATAGTTGTTGAATGACCTGCGCAAATCACCCCTTCCAAAACTTGGAATTTTGTCTACTTTTCAGAAATGTATGCCTTTCTGTCCTCCCAGTCAGCTTTCCCACACTTTTCTTCCATTCTGTCCACACATGTCCTATTGGAAAAAAAAAGCCAAATCGCCTACCTTTCACAAAACGGTTGGTAACCATATCAAAAAATGTTTTTTTGGTTTCCACTCCACCTGTTCTTGAAAGCCTGGAAAATGGGGAATTCAGGACAGCAAACAATGTTCTCCCTTTTTGGTTATTTTGTCTCACCCCCTACAGTAAACTAGGATTCCTTGGTGCCGTTACGGCCGCCTACATGTGGGAAACAAGGGGCCAAATTTGGCTGAGATATCTCAAGTAACAAAAAAGTTGCAGGGATTGAATGGCGCATACCAAAATGACCAAAAAAGGCCTTGGCACTGGGAGGCGGGGCACGCATGGCAGTTAAGGGGTTACATTTGTTGATAAGTGGGAAATGGGTCTGGAAACTCCCAATTCCAGATATCACCTGCCTAGCAGGTGTATGCTAAAAATTTCCATAGGTGATAAAAACATAGAGCATAATTGTTGGGTCGTGCAAGATGTTCCCTCTGAATTCTATTTAGGCAGTGACATTCTCAATCGGTCCGCAATTAATTTGGATTCCGAATATGGGTCAACCCTATAGGCTTTGATGATTCTGAAAAGGAATTGTGGTCAGCTCAATTGCTATCGTATGGAGTTGGAATTCAAATTGGTGAGGAGGTCACCATCCCAGGACCGACCTGACAATTCCCACTTTACTAAAAAATTAAGAGAGGACAGAAACTCCAAAACCCGGACGCTTTTGTACACCTCAATTCCCATCACCAACAGCAGGGGTTGGGGTTGAATCCGACACCATTAGTGGACTTAGAACACAACACCACTCCAATATTGGTGGATAACAGCGACCTAGGAGTGTCACTATAGGCTCAGACAACTTTTTTGGAAGGATGGTTGATGACCAGCATTTTTACATGGACTTAGGGAATGAAATTATAGGACCAATCCACAATGACTGCTATGACTCTGACGATGACATACCGCCAGAAAAGATCTTCACCCAGCAAGGGGAGATTCTCTTGGTGTACTCTTTCTGCCCTTATGGGGGGGGAAGAGGTGACCTGTGACATCAGGAAGGATGAGGTGATATTCCAGGTCCCCAATCACTGTCTCTCCTACCTGAAACCCTCTGTCCAGGTCAACACCCTCACAAGAGATCTCTCCACGCAGCTGGAGGAGATTGCTGAAATCGCAAAACCGGAGGTTTTCCCAGGCTTCAGACAGGTGGTTGAAGAACGGGTCAACTTCGCTGATGCCTGTGAGACTGAGGAACAAAAGCAAAAGTTGAAACAGGTGTATTTGAATTTTCAAGATATCTTTGCTGTGGACTGGTACGACTGTGGTCGCACCGAGATATATTCTGCCTCAATTCCCAATTCACGGGCCCTGGGATGACTCCTGTCTTTGTGGAGCAATATTGCTTGCATCTCACGTCTATGGAGTCCCTTAGAGAAATCATAAAAAACCTGGGATAATTTTTCCAGTCCACAGTACCTTTAATAATCTTGTACTGGGGATTTTAAAACAAAATGGCCAATGGAGCCTTTGTGCAGACCTTAGGGAGCTGAACAAACGGGTCCACATGTCCCGATGGCCTCTGCCCTACATTGACCAGGGACTGGCCCAGATCCAGGGGTCAAAGGTGTACACCGCCATTGACCTGGCCAATGGATACTGGACCATACCCGTCAGTAGGGAGGACCAGTACAAGCTGGCCTTTACCTTTGGGGTGCAGCAGCACACATGGACCTGAACTCCCTTCGGATACATAAACTCCAGCAGTGACTTCAACATCTTTCTACATAAGGCCATGCCCGACTTGGGTGCATGGGGTAACCTGGCCTATGTGGATGATGTCCTGATTAAAAGCTCAAATGTTGAGGAACACATAGTGGAAATCCGCTATGTTCTGACCCAGTTGAAGGTTGCCAGAGCAAAACTGTCCTTCCAGAAGGCACAGTGGTGTAAGACCTTAGTAAACTTCTTGGGACATGAAATCAACCCTGAGGGTATCTGTCCCCAGGTGAAGAAAGTGGAAGCCCTACTAAAACTAACAGACCCCACAACTCTGTGTGAACTAAGGAGCCTTCTTGGACTGACTAACTACAGAAGGAAGTCATTGCAGATTACTCAGAGTTCACGAGACCCCTGGTCCATTTGTTAAAGGGGTGGGTCAGGTGGGTGTGGGGCCCAGAACAAGCTGAGGCAGTGAAACAACTCAAAAGAAGCCTCTCACAAGTGCCATATCTTGCTTAGCCCGTCAAAAACAAGGAGTTCTTCTTGGAGACGGGGTTCTCAAATACATGCTTGAGCAGTATTACACCAAAAGCATGACAAGGTCAATAAAGTCATCTCCTATTTGAGTAAGACGTTATCCTCTGTGGAGGAAAAATTCAATGATTGTGAGAAGGCATTCCTGGAAGAATCGGAAGAAATTACAGAATCAAAAAGTCCGACCTGACAAAAAGTCTGAGTACGCATACCACCAAAGGTTTGAACACCAAAAGTTCGACTTTGGTGGTATGCATTTCAGGTTGGGAAAAAAAGAAAGATTGCGGGTGCTGCGGGTGTGTCCCCCTCAACACCCCGCTCACTATACTACACAGTATACCCAAAAAAAAGAAAAGGACCCTGCAGTGCCGGTTCCCGATCACGGAAATGAAAGGGAACTGGCACCATAGGGACACAGCGTGTCTTAAAAGGTAAGTAGGGTGTGCCTGGGGGGATGTTTGGGGTGTGGGTGGGGGTGTTTGTTTGTTAATTCATTTATTTATTTCTAATGCGCACCAGACCCAGGGGTAACAGGGAGCAGCAGTGGGAACATTCGAAGCTTACAAAGTTACAAAATATTTCACAGTACAATGCAATATATTTACAGGTAAAATTACAGAGGCAATATAGCAGTACTCAAGGTATAGATACAAGTGTACAATATACAGTTTATAAACACATTAGGTTATACATTTCACTAGGTTGCTAGATAGGCTAATGCAACCCAAATGAGGCAAATAGCATTCGCAAGGCTAGTGTTCATTGGTGTTGAGCAGGTTGATATAATTTTTTCTGAAATGTTGGTAAGGTTGGTCTGCTCTGATCTCAGGAGGCAGGGAGTTCCACAGTTTGGCCGCCTTCTCGGGATAGCTGTGTCCGCCAATCTTAGTGAGTTTAAATCTCTGTACCACAAGGCAGTTGGCATTGCAAGCTCACGTTGGTCCAGTTTAAGTTCTTCTAATCAGTCTGTCTATTAGGTAGCTAGGGGCCATATTACTTAGGGCAAATTTTGGTTCATACATTTCCCATGCAAACGTTTCCGTCGCTGACTTTTCCACGAGAAAAAAATCACTTAGATCCCTCCTGGCAACGTTGTGGGCATTGAAAAATCACCGCCCGTTCCTACAGGGGGAGCACATCATTGTGGAGATTCCACACCAGCCTTTGCAATACATCCACAGTTTCAGAATCCGGATAGGAAATGTAAGTAATTCCAGAATTACTTCCTGGATTCTGTCCATGCAAGGCTTTCCTGTGGAGGTCAGATATGGCCAAAACAAGAAGAGTACCCTCGCGTAAGGTTTGGCTGACTTGCATGATTGTGCCCGAGAAAACTGTCTCGAGGACGAAAGTCTCAAAACCCAAGACAACATGGAGGCGTACCTGAATTCTCCACACAAGGTCTATGAAGAAGACACGTGCATGGGGATGCCCACAGTTTATGTGGACGGGTGCTCCTACCATGTTGACAACAACGGGGAAAAGGAACTTGTGGGCGGCATTAGGAATGCCTGGGTGGATGATGCCCCAGAACCCTCCACTGGGTACAAGATCGGTCCCGCAGTAGTCAGGTGGCGGAGTTGATGGCAGTTCACCAGGCCATCCTCAGATACCCTAATGATGTTTCCATTGATGGTGAATGAGTAATATTCATGACCTAATTTAATGAGGTTGGAGTGTGCGCCCAAGATTATCAACTCTGTCTTATCATTGTTCAGGCATAGACCGTGGTTGGCCATCCATGCCTGAATGATGAGGTATATTGGGGGTGTGGGGGTGTTGTGGGGGTGTTGTGGGTGTGTGTGGGGGTGTAGGTTTGTAGGGTTTTGAAATGTATTTTCGCATGGGAAATGTACGAAAAAATGTTGGTGCGTACATTTCCCATGCAAACGTTTCCGTCGCTGACTTTTCCACGAGCAAAAAATCACTTAGATCCCTCCTGGCAACGGTGTGGGCATTGAAAAATCACCGCCCGTTCCTACAGGGGGAGCACATCATTGTGGAGATTCCACACCAGCCTTTGCAATACATCCACAGTTTCAGAATCCGGATAGGAAATGTAAGTAATTCCAGAATTACTTCCTGGATTCTGTCCATGCAAGGCTTTCCTGTGGAGGTCAGATATGGCCAAAACAAGAAGAGTCCCCTCGCGTAAGGTTTGGCTGACTTGCATGATTGTGCCCGAGAAAACTGTCTCGAGGACGAAAGTCTCAAAACCCAAGACAACATGGAGGCGTACCTGAATTCTCCACACAAGGTCTATGAAGAAGACACGTGCATGGGGATGCCCACAGTTTATGTGGACGGGTGCTACTACCATGTTGACAACAACGGGGAAAAGGAACTTGTGGGCGGCATTAGGAATGCCTGGGTGGATGATGCCCCAGAACCCTCCACTGGGTACAAGATCGGTCCCGCAGTAGTCAGGTGGCGGAGTTGATGGCAGTTCAAAAGGCCATCCTCACTGCCGTGCAACACCGACTCCACAAACTGGTCATAATCACAGATTCAGATTATGTCTGGAACAGGTTCATGGAGCACCTTATTTATTGGAAAACCAGAGGCATACTATGTGCTAATAACAAACCGCTGAAATATGGCAAGCAATTACAAAATATTGATGATCTGGTCACCTCTAATGGGATGACCATCTATTGGAAAAAGATCAAGGGTCATTCCAGAATAAAGGGACCTGACAAAACTGCAAACGACCTGGCTGATCAGTTGGCCAACAAACTGGCTGATCAGTTGGCCAAAACTGGGGCCTTCCAGGGGGATCTCCTTGAGATCAAGTCCCTGCTGGGGGACATCCAGGTCACTGATGTCACCAGGTCCCAAACACTTGCCCACAATGAACTCTCAACTGCCCAGTGGAGTAAGGAGACACTAGATGCTGATTTAATCATGGCACAAAAAGGGGTTACGGTTATTGGAACATTTTACCAACACATTAAGGACCCAGTGAACTTTCCTCTGATGGAAACTGATTACATTGGGAAAGAGGATCTCCGGGTGTTGATGAAGTTTCCCACAATGTTCCCGAATCCAAGACGGTTTGTTGGTAAGGAGATCCATCTCTGGATGTGACCAGTGGATGGACCTAGCTCATTCCGAAGCCTGATGCTAAGTCATGCTCATAACGCGGCCACAGCTGGTCATCGAGGGTTTCGCACTACTTTAGAAATATTGCAGGAGGTCACATACTGACCACGCATGGGGAAGAACCTCGACCAATATTTGAAGGGGTGTCATGTGTGTGCAAAAGTTCAGCCAAGTTCACTCACACACAAAGCTTCTCTCCAGATGTGGGGGATGACACTGCCTTGGTCAGATTTACAAGTAGATTTCATTCACACCTCTAGGGGGAACAAGTACATATTAACAGTAATATGCTTGTTTACCAAATGAATGGATGGAATGTCTCCCGGCCCCAAATTCCAAGACAGAAACAGCAGCTGCCCTGATGATCAGCCACATCTTCTCGTGTTTTGGCCTTCCCCAAAGGATTGAGTCAGACCGAGAAAGTCACTTCATCAGCGAAGTGATGACAAAGATGTGGGAGATATTAGGGGTAAAAGGGAAACTTCATATTGCATTCCGGCCATCCTCTAGTGGAGGAGTTGAGAGGTACAATAAAACCATTGTGAGCATTCTAAAAAAGTTTGTGGCAAGCTCTGGGCCTATTTGGGACATCCGATTACCGCTTTTCCTGATGGCCATCAGATCTACACCATGTTCTGCGACCAAATTGTCTCCATTTGAGCTGATGACTGGATGAAGGATGGTGCTACCGCACCATCTGCTCTGACTAATGCCTCAACAACACATGAATATGTTGAGAATCTAAGAAAACACCTTCAGCATGCTTTTGTGTATGCTCAGCAGAATCTGAAGAGAACGGCAAAGAGGATGAAAACCCACTATGACTTAAAAACAACGAATAAAGAATATCCATTTTGAGACAAGGTCTACTTGTACAATTTTCAGAGGAACCAGAATAAGGAGAGGAAATTCCTCCCTCCTGGAGCGGTCCCTTTGAAATTGTAGATAAAATCTCACCTGTCGCCTACAGGAGCTGCATCCCCAAAGGAGAGCTGTCAGAAGAGAAATGGTCCACATCAATCAGTTAAAAAGTTGTCACCCCAGACACACTTTGCAGCTGATTGATGAGCCAAAGGTAATTCAAATTGGGAAGCCATCTAAAGAATAAGAAGAAAGGAAAAGAAAAACCAGAGGGGAGTATTTAGGTGCATAGGTATATGTATAAAACAGGGAGAAATTTGCTTGATGTTATCATAAAATGAGAAAAGAGATTTTAAAAGTCAAATTGTTTTCCTTGTGCTGTGAGTAATTTACTTGGCGTGATTGTAAAAATGAGAAAGATCCCGATAAGAACAATTGTAAACTGTAATTATGGTTCCACTGTTGTAAATCTTCTGGGAATACTTTCATTGAAAAAACCTTAAAACTTGTTTTTCATCTATCTTCTATTAGTAACCCGGCGAGAGACAATCAGAAGGCAAGAGCCATTCTGATTGGCTCTCGCCAGGTCCCTACCCGGCCGGGAATCCCTTCATCGGGATTCCACGGCCTTTGTTCCCGGCGGGGGGCGCTCCGAGCCTCCCCGCGGCTGAGAGGCTGCCTTCGTCCCCCGCCAGGGACTCGGGTAAGGAATTTTTTTTTTTCTAAATCCCCTCCCTCCCCCCTCCCCCCACTTACCTTCTTGTTCCTGCGTACCCGGCGGGGGATGAAAGCCTACAGCCGTGTGGAGACTCCCGTTCTGCGCCTCCACACGGCTGGAGGCTTCCCTCATCCCCCTCCGGGGACACAGGTACGTATTTTTTTTTCTCCCCTCTCCCAACCCCACTTACCTTATTTTTGATCCTTTTTCGGGAGCGGACGCGCTGGGAACACTTGTGTTCCCAGCGCGTCCGCTCCCGATGCCCGCCATGGAAAGGGAAAACGGACTCCGTTTTCCCTTTCATGGCGGCGGCCATTTTCTTGGTCGTTCTTTTTTCTCCTGAAACGCCGCAGTGCCGAAACGCTGCAGCGTTTCAGGACAAAAAAAAAAGCTTTTAGTGCCCCGGTCGCTCGGGTCCTTACCTATGGGCCCCGGGGCATTACCTGAGACGGTAATGCCCCCGACGCTCGGGTTCTATTGCTTAATTAGATAATTAACTCCATTACCTCTTAGCCTGGTAAGGACCGCCTCGGGGACCGGAAAGGGAATTAAGGAAAGAGAGTGCCGCTCCTTACCCTCCAACTCAAAGACTGGAGGGAATCCTGGAGGGCTGCGCCCTGATGAAGGAGAATTCCATCGTATGAACCCCACTCTGCCCTACTCTCCCTAAATAAAAAGTCACAGGAGAGCAGGGGTGTGAGGGGGGGATTCTATGTGGTACATTTAAGGCCCTTACAGAAATCCCCTTCAAACAAAAACCACATGGAAATAATGTGGAAAAATGGCTGTGCTTTTCTTTCCATGTCGCATATGGGTGGCGGGCACTGAACACAAAAATTCCACTTAAAGAAGTGCTCTGCATTGTTTTACCTCCATTTAAATCATCTGAAAATGACCTACATGCAGAACAGCACCACATTTGCTGTTCTGTTTTCTGTTCTGTTTTCTGGAAACTAAAGCTGCACACATGACATGACATCCAAGACGGCTTTGCATGTGTTCTTGATTTCATTTTAAAACATCACAAAGTTGTGCCCTTCACGGAAACACAATCTGGCATGCTTTTATTCTGCTGGTTACCAAGAAGTGAGGCAATACATTTCCAGAACAACTGATGTACTGGGAAATCACTTGAAAAGCAAAGAATTATGTTTTCCACTTAACACGGCTTTTGTTTTCATTTTCTATGAACCATCACGCACAAACTGCAGTAAATGAAAGAAATAACGCAGTGTTTCTTTTTCTCATGTCAATATCAAAGACAGCCTGGGCAGCATCCTTTTGCATCCATAAATCAACTGTATATGCAAACCCCCCCCAAAAGATTAAGTGAAATGAAACTATGGTCTACAGAAACCGCATTGGGAAAAGGAAATGTAAAGCTTGCACACGTGTTATTTGGTTATTTGCAAAACGAAGGAAACATGACATTTAAAGTCAAATGTCAAATGACAACTGTTGCAAGCACAAGAATATTATTGTATATGTGGGTGGAGGCTGAAAAGCAATGGATCCTATGCTCTTCCCCCACAAGACTCCAAGCAGCCTTGCTGAGGCCCAGGAATTCAAGTCAGACCAGTTTGGCAGGAAGCCTTGCCTCCTACTTTTCGCGGCTACCAGTGAACTGATGCTGCAAGGACATGTGCTGGGGATAACAGTGTGATAATGCAAGACTGCAAGACTGGCCGGCAGGACTGCCAGTAAATACAAAGAAAGTGACTGGGCCCTGTGTTTTGACCCAGAGGTGTGATTTCCTTCAGCAGCCATTGTCAGGAGGTCCTTGTGCAGGCTGACCCAAGAGGAGACCATTTGGTTGTGGGGGTGGCAGGACTGTCTACACAGTGGCTAATCCAGCCCATTGTTTCAGCACACTAAATAGGCAATAATTCAATATTATCCCAGTATTTCATATGATTTTTCAACAAGCAAAATGAGATCAGTGCATGTTGCTAGCATCAGAGGAAATGGAATGGCATTTCTGGGTGAAGTATAAATGACACAAACATAAAACCTGGTGAAAATATGCAAAATACTAATAGGCATATGTGTAGTTAATGACAGAATTTAAAATATTATGCTTCCCCTACAAATGGCAATATTGTGCCCAAAAGCGATGCTACCTCTCACAGAGTTGGCGATCGGACTGTCTGCTTCCCTGTCAAAAATGGAATCTGCATATCTGTTTGTTATGATGGGGAAACAAAGGTAGTCATAAATGCACACAAATAAAATGATGTCTTTTCCCCTGAACCAATCAGCTTGGGGGGAGTGGGGGAACACCAGGTTCCTGGCCTATCCTAGGATAGGAGTAACTCTAGAGCACTTCCCACCAGATTGTAAAATTCTATGATGTCACTCTGGCTATATAAGCAGGAGACAGAGAAATACAAAGGATTCAAAAACTCAAAACCAGATCCAGAGGCAGCTTATTCCATCCAGGCAGAACCACCCATCCAGATCCAGGCATACCCAATAATCCAGGGAGAAAGGAAGAAAGGCAGCTGATCCCATCTAGGAGAGCCCAGTGATCAGACCAAGCCCAGCTGATCCCATCCAGGAGAGCCCAACTGTCCACAGTGACCAGAACTTCCCTAGCTGTCCTGTGTCCCATCCAGGAGAGCACAGCTGTCCCAGTGACCAGATCATTGGCCCGCTGTCCAGAGACCTCGCTGGCTGTCCATATTTCCAAACTTAAGCTTGTCCTGTAAGTATCATATCACCCAGTACCCAAAAACTGCATAGCCCGCTCTTTTACCCTTGCGTCCTATTAACATCCTATTAAAATCCCATACAAAATCCCAAATTGCCAGTATCATCTGTTCACCTTTCCTTAGAAGAATCTGTGTTAATCCATATCTGTTAGCGTATTCCGTTTTTAGATATTTCAGTTATCTATGTAAGTCTGTAGTACCATTTTGAAATTAATTAATTAATTCCCCTATAAGGATGGTACGCAGTGCGAGCTGGTTAAAAATCAAAATTAACCCCCTTGCGCGCAGTGTCTTCCTTTAATAATATAGTCACTAAAATATAGCCTCAGTAGAACCAGTCATTGTGCAACAAGAACCAAATTTGCCCATGTATTTTGCTTTACTCTATATTCCAATTTGCACTTGTCCTAGAAAAGCCCAAATATCATCCCATTAAGAATATTCCCTTTCTCTCAGAATCCTGTCTGATATATGCCTTTGTTTCTCATCCAAAAAACGATTTCCGATTTTGATAGCTAAGCCCCTTTTCTGAGCTGCTTGTCATTTTAAAGCCTGTGCAAAATAAGAGTTGCAATTCTGCCGCTTGTGTTTTCTTCTGCATTGGTTTCCTCTCAAAATCGATATCTTACCTGTTTCCACGTTGCTTTGGTGCCCTGGTCAGTAGTCTGTAAGCTTCCTTGTCTCTTAAGTGCAGCCACACGAATTTCTGTCATAGCTATCCTACGGCAATTGTTTACTGATATACAAGTAACAGGTAAAATCCGAATATGCCATTTTGCTCCTTTTGAAGGTTTTCATTTTCGTTTCTGGCCTCCCATCTTGGGGTGGTGAGCTGAATTTTTCCCTCTTCTTTCTGACTCCTTGCCACTGCTTTCCATCCACAAAGAATTTAGTCAGCAGGTGTTTGGGGGAAGTGTTGCAGGGGGAGTGCTTAACCTGTGTGCTATCTGTTATTGGAAGAAAAGTTATTTTGTTTCTGTTTTTATTAAAGGTTTATGTATCTTATGTTAGGGGTGTGAAGTAACTGTATTGTGGGATTTTGCATGTATACTGCCATGCAGTGGTGGCTGCTGCCCTTATTATGATTTGCTTGATTTTCTTTGAATTCTAAAAATTTATAAATATTTCATTGTTATACACCGGCCTGGTTCATAGTCGATTAACATGGGGTATATGTTAAGGTCAGTGTGAGACGGGTTGGGTGTCTTCTCAAAGTAGAATTCAACAATCAATAAATATAAAAAGCGTTTTTATGGAGCGCCACATTCATTGTCAGTGAAAAGAGTCCCTGCCTGGAGTGTGCCGTGTTGTAAAAGTGTTACAAGGAAGAGCCCATAGAGGATGGCCAGAGTGAGGGAAAGAAAGAGCGAGCAGGGGTCCCAATGGGAAGGATCTCATTCTTGCTGGCATTGAGGCAGAGATTGTTGGAATTTCTAGTAAAATAGAAATTAATTTTATATACATACAGCAAAGTTATACTCAGGTAATTAAGTACTATTTCAACTAATCAATACAATAAAAAACATAAGCAATGCTAAGAAATACTTCAGGTGAGTAAACCAATATTAGGAAATATGCAAATCATGAACGCAGTTCAATGGTAAGTAAAATCACTTGTAATAAAAAGGGTTATTCAACACCAGCAATAGAAGTTCAATACTTTAAAAGACGTGTAATACTTTTCAATGGCCTTCAGGCTTCAGCAGTCCATCCATATCTAGGTATGAGTTCTTCACAGTTAGATTGAAGGGAAAGCAAGCAAGGCACATCAGCAGAAAAGGAAATGTTCCAGAGGATTCTTTGATTACCAGTATGTATGATGCTTTTGAGGGTCAAAAAGGGCTTAGGGACCTTGAGAAAGGCTCCCTATAGGTCCACAAGCATTAGGCTTGCCTGGGCGAATGGTTTGGGTGAACACGTAAAAACCGGAATCAGCACTCCAGAAACACAGGAGCGACAAAGCAGCTTGAGGTTAGTACCTGAGGAGTGATGAAGGAGATGCAGCTGGATTCATTCACGGTGCAACAGCGGTGGACCCGGTCTCCTATTCCTTGGTCATGGTGATGAAAGGAGGGACTCTTGAAGGGATGTGGCAGCAGCAGTCAAGAGAAAGGACTATCAGCAAAGGATGTGTTGTACTGCAATGTCGGTCTGCAATTTTGATACCTTTTCACAGACTCCAAGGATGAACGTTTACCACCCGGTCAATCCGCCATGATTCCTTGGTTCTGCCCTCTGGTGAGGGGACTTTGAGGAGGGGGATCTTGCCTCTGCAGGTCCAACTGGAGTCCTCATAGTTCTGAGAGGATTCATTCACGTGAAGACAATGCACTCCAAAAGGGTCAGCGGTCCCCTGGTATTGGCGGTTTGTAGCCCAGCCGGTTTGTCTTGCAGGCCGGCGTATGGCTAGTTGGTCCCACCAGCCAAAGGGAAGTAGTCATCCTCTTCAGAGATCCTCTATCGATTTAAAAAAAGGGTCCGGATACAGTTGCTGGAAGGGGCAGCAGGAATCTCTGGTCATCTTCTTTGGATCTTATGATCCAGTGGTCGACTTGCCTTCTGCCTCAGGTATCTCAACTTTTATTAGGATTTCACACACATCCTCTGCAAACTCTCCCTGCAGTTCACAGAAAGGGGTGGGTGGCTATCCAGTCAGGACAGCCAGCCCCCCAGTGAAAATGGTTCCTTTCAGACACACCAGAAGACAAAGGATAGCAGAGCTTCAGGATGCCCCCATGCTTCCTGTCCTCACAAGCACACTGGAGCCTCAGCGGGCTACACAAATGGTTCCCGCCAAAGACAAAACGTAAACCAGGGCCAATCCCTCCCAGAATGGCAGAAGAAGGACCAAGAAAGAAGAATCAAAAAAGAAATGGTGAAAAAAGAAAGAAGCCACCCTGTTGGAGCAAAGGTGACCCATCTGTGCATAACCGCAGCTGTGACTAGAACCTGTGAGCAAAGAATAGCACAAAAGTTGGTAGAACACTTCCACTGCCACCATCCATACTTATGTGCTGTGTGCTGCAAACGTGAAACATACATGCCTTTAAAAAGTAAGGAGGAAAGCGTGACTTCATAAAATAAGTAAAAACACAATGAACAGGTTTCCCATGAACTGCGAAAAAAGAATGAATAATGGGAAAAAGATTCCCCTCATTCAGGAGAACAAGAAAATGGTCCAGAGGTCCAGCAAAAAATGTTGGGGGTCTCACAAGGAGAGGGGATGTGGGGATTATTTATGAATAATACAATGAGGTAGGTAAATGTGTCTCAGAAATAGTGGCCTGCTAACCAGACTCTGCTTTCAGCAAACTCCATGGCATAAGCACAGTGTACACTTGTGCCCTGCTGAACCAGCATCCAGATCTGCTTTCCCATGGCACAGAGCAGGATCAGGGGCCACAGGTGCCCTCTTGAAAGCTACAGTGACATGTAAGTCACTTTATTTTAGGGGCTACATTTAAAACATGCACCTCTGTTCACAAACCACCTAACTATGAAAGGTACTCTCGTGGTTGCAGTTGTAAACTTTAAATGTAAGCCACACCTTTGTTTAAGAGATGGCAGCTAGTATCTCTCATAAATATTAAAGCCACCCCACACTGAAATATCACATACATCAGAACTGTGAGCCCATCTCAGCTATGGAAGGGTTGTGCACATTCTGGCCAGAAAGCCTGGCCCTGCCAGCTTTTAAGGCAGGAGACTGAATGACCTTGCCTCTCCTTTGATACTTTGTGAGGACTGGTAGCTCCTCTCACCAGCAGGACAGACTCCTAGCAGAAGCTGTCCTGGGATACAGGGAAACAGGAATTAAAGGGCACACCCATCCTAAAAGGACAAACCTCACACCAGGGTGCAACATACCAAAAGGGTATTTGATGCTATGGGCAAGAGTAGGGGATAGAATTAGTGTAGTCAGAGGGCGCTCAGGATAGTTATAAATCTTCCTTTAGCACAAAGCACTTTGGGTATGATGTCTGAAGACAAACACCACTTGTCACAAGGACAAGGATTGAACCACTTAAAGCAGGTTTCCAATTGTCTGATGAGATATGGGCTAGTGCCTATAAAAGAGGTAGTCTCCCATTTCTTCATTGATTCAGTTTGTATTGATTTTCAAGAACTTAAGCAAGAATTAATTTGGACAACTTTGGGAGAGCTGATTTTCTCCAAGACCCTCAATCATTGAACTAGAGCAGTCCAAGGCAGAGGCAAGCTCTGCTCCTGACCCACCCTGATCGCATAGTGGGAGTTACCCTTGCTGAGGACAAGGACCTGCCACTCTAAACAAAACCTCCCTAGGATGAGAGAGCAGAACCTGAATATACACATCCTGTCCTTGAGCCCCCGGAGTGAGTCTCACTGCATCTAGATGACCATATTAGTCCAATCTGCCTGTACTGCTACATCGGACGAGTCAAAGCACCTTTTAACCATATCCCCTCCCCCGCACTCCCCCAGCTTACTTCTGCAGGCGTCTGTCCTGATATATTTTGGTTTCACCATCACTGTCTTGTGGCCAATGCTGGATTTGACTTTTATGGACTTCATTGATTCACGGTGCATCGCCCTTTCTCATGGTGGCCCTGAATCATGCTGTTCCCATCTTCATCTTGTATCCTGGCTTGCAACATTGTGTGTTACTACTGACTTCTGCAATTGTATTCACTCTCCCCTCTTGCTTCTCCACTCTTTTTGACTGCTTACTCTCTGTGCTCTCCTCTTCTCTCTTTCTCCCTTTTCCTATCTCCTACACTTACTAGCATCTATGCACTTATTGAATTGTCCCTGGACCTAGTATGATAGCAACCTCGTCTTTCTCCTTCCCCCTCCCCGTACTTGTTTTTTTCCTCCTCTCCCTTCCTGTTGTCATGCCTAGTACGATAGTTGCTTGTTTTGTTCCTCCCCTCCCTTTCTGCACCCCTCTCCCTCACCTTTTGTTTTTCTCCGGCTCTACCAGAAATGTCATCAGGCCTAGTACGGTAGTCACCTGTGTGTTTCCATTTCCTTCCCACTCTCCCCCTCCCTTCCTTATCTATGTCTTAGCTCTTGCACTATCTGAAATGTCAACAGGCCGGGTATGATAGTTAATTTCACATCCTTACTCTTCATGGAATGTAAGAATGTCATTGTATTTTCCCTTCTTCCCTTCCTTGTCTTGAAGCGCTTTGAAACAAATTGTGTATAGGCGCTATATAAATAAACTATCATATCATATCATTCACTGCATTCAAACCAGAGGGATTCACGGGTGCTGCTTTTGGAACTAAATCGAACTTGGACTACCACTGCATTGCCCTCGTTGAGCCGTCTTGCTCCCCATCGTGCCATATAGAGCATGTCATTTCTTCGACTCGAACCACTGACTTTTCAAACCCTACACAGAATCAACAAGGTCATAAAATCGAACCAAAAGACCTCGGCTTCAATTGTTGGGGCATTGCCTCACACACTGAACCGAACCAATTACTAACATCTCACACCACCTCGGCTCACGATCCAGCATGAAGAACCATTAAAACAGCATGACCCAAATGTTGCACTTTTGCTGCATCAAGCTCCTTATTCAAACCAACTAAACGCCCACTCCCTGCACAAATCAGCCTGACTCCCTGGATTAGAACGTAGTTGGACTGACACCACAGCACAACTCGAAGCCTGGTTCATTGCAATCAAACCGTCCAAGAACAGCAGAAATGTACTATTGACTCAAAACTGCCCCTTTGGTCCATCTTTGGGCCCTAGAGACTGGTTAGGTAACTTTTGCACTGTTTTCCACTGAAAAACATTATTTTATTCATTATGGTTGCTTCATAACTTTTCACCCCTATTTCATTACCTGTGTTTTTATAGTTATTTGTACATTGGTGTATTTAATTAAAGAATTTATATTTTTATACACATGATTGGACACTTTTAATTTGGACTATTTATCCTTTGCTGTTTGGGTTGCTTTTGTTATAATATTCACACCCCTCTTAAGAGACTTCCCTCGGCCCACGATACCAAAAAAGGCAAAGGCGGTCTATCTCTTGACTGTGCCTGTTTCACCTTTTATTATTGTGTTTCCTGTTGGTTTGCAGAAGTCGAGGGCTGAGTAGGTGGCTTGGTCACATCTCATCCTTGCACTCCTTCAGAGTAGAATTCATGTTGTCACGCTGTCCCTCAACTAAAGCCTGTTTTAATAGTCCACCCTCCCTCAACTCAATTCTATTCATCTTCTGCCTCTTTCTAATCGAAAACCAAGTCCATCTAGAAACGTCCTGCCTCCTCCTTCTAAAGACATATTTCGAGACCACACTGGCCAAGTGTATACACAACATTGTCCAAGATGGAAACCCCTCCCACTCTTCCAGAATTTCATCCACGGAGAGACGGGTGGGGGTTCTCAATACCCTAGTACACACTCACGGTTCCCCATTTTCACTCATCCACTTACTTTAAGACTTCCAATAGGAAGTCCTTAAAGCATTGTTGCTTTCCGGGGCAGCGCGTTCCTCTACCGCAAATGGGGTTCATCCTCTCTGATACTCATTGAAACTCTGTCCCTGCGCAGTATGCACCTGAATAGATACCACTTTAGCACAATCATTCACACACACCCCTATCGCCTTTGCAGCCGATCACCGTAAATAAGGCACAGCGAGCAAAGCATTGCAAGCTTTATTCTCGCTCGCTGCCTTGACAAATATTAATGACGTCAGACGCAATGTACAAATATTGCAGTACATTAGAATGTACATAAATTAAGTGACCGCCCAATGAGCGGGAATTTACGTGGGATGTGTGTGTCCATTGTTTGTGCCTCAATTACTAATATTATTCATGCGCGTTATCGTTCTCTCCTCATTCAACCACTGTGAATATTTATGATGCTGACGCCATGACTTTGGAAGTGAAATGTCAGAGCTTGACGCTCGCCCTTTTAACTTCCTGTGAACCTCTGGAATGGCAGTTGCTGCGCGGCCTCATTGTCAATTGTCCGTCACCGCTGTTCCTCCCCCTCGCGCGCATGGTCTGAAGAATGCACAGGCGCCCAGACGGTGTCACAGTGCAGGAGGCTCCCCCCGGCACGCCCCCACCCAACCTTGCGTCTGCTCTTCAGCAGGATTATCCTATTGCCTCCTCCACGCCGCAACATCAAGCCCCGAAGGAGTGCAAGAAAAAGGGTAACTACTTTGGCTAGGAACAGTGGCGCTATGGGCAGGAGTTCCTCTGAGATGGGTGATGGTGGGGATCGTGCCTCGCTTGAGGCCTATAAAGCCCAGGCGAGACAGGCGGCAATCTATGGAGCAGGGGTTTGGGGACACACCCAAGTGGGTGCCCTTGCTGTTATAGAGAATAGATACCTACAAGGTATCCAGAGGTGTAGCCAGGATTGTCTAACAAGTGGGGCCTGACGCTAATGTAGTTGGGTCCACCACAGTGACATTAACATGTGTAAATGCCCACAAAGCGCTGCAGAGTGGGCATTTACAGATGTTGGGTGGGCCTTGCCCACTCAGGCCCTACCCTGTCTAGATCTCTGAAGGTATCATGGGTTTACCATCAATTGCGCCGAATGTATTGCTGCGCATAGAAAAAGGTATGCGAGGGATTGAGCGCATTTGCAAACTCTGCCCACTTTATTACTGGGTTCGATTATGGTCGAATGACCCCTTTACCAAATGCAGAGAAGCCATGATGAATGTAATCACTCAGGAGGGGAGCAGGTCCCTGGGTTGGGTTGTACATGTCAGGGAACTGTTGGGGCGCTGGACCTTGATACATTTTGTACTAATATAAGTGTGATAACCGGCTCCCCAAAGTCTGCTGCATTTAGTAAGGCTGAACACTATATTGCATTGAAGGCTGCTCGTTCAGTTGTTCTATCTAGCTACTGCAGTATTAAGATGAATATGGGGTATGGTAAACGTAGTTTACGCCATGGTGGTAAGGGTACGACCCAGGCGGTAACTTACCACCTGGGTCGTAATGAGGGCCTATGGGCCTCATTACAACCCTGGCGTTGGACCATGGTGCTATTAGCACCATGGTCCATGCCGGATTCCTCCATGATGGATGGCGGATTTACCGCCCCATTCCAAGGTTGGCGGGGCGGTAAATCCCCATTCACGATGGCCCCTTCCCCATTCCCATTTTTGGCCCATAGGGCTCAATGGGAATGGGGAAGGCGCTAATTACGGCACCGTAAATTAGCACTAAGGTCCCTTAGCGGGTTGGACTTTAACGCCTGCAAAAAGCAGGCGTTAAAGTGTGAATCGGGCGTTAAGGGTTTAACGGCGCCGCAGCCTTTTACGACGCCGTTAACCCCTTAACGCCAGGGTTGTAATGAGGCCCTATGTGTTATATCTGTACTGCTGGGCGCGCCACCACGAATACTAACCAGTATCTAAGGGAGGGGTAGCCTACGTCCTTGCTTTATATCCTCATAGAATCGTCCCTCCTGACATAAGCCCCCGAAAATAAAAAAAGAGGGCATTTATCCCGTTTGTTATCCTTAAGTTAACCCCAAACACGAACGCTCCCTGTACGTTAAGGTGCGTCTAGGAATCTGGCCAATAGCAAGCATTAGGCATAAATGGGACAGCAGTGTCTCTGCTACATGCCTCTTGTGTGGCAACCCAAATGAGAATATGGCTCATTTTTTATTTTTTGTTGTGTTACAGGTGACCAAGGATACATCTTGGAAAGCCATTGCTCCTGGCCCGCGGCTGCTGAATGATAATTGATGCCATGGTTGCTGTTTTAACTCTAAAGATCTGTTTGCTGTATATGCTACTTGAAAATATTAAATCCGGCCACGGAGACTAAGATTGAAGGGGGCCTTGATGAACCGTGGATGATGTCTGCTTGTTACTCTGTAGGGATGCAGCTTGTGTTTTAATATGCTACCTTGCATTTTTGACTTACGTTTTAACTTGTCCTTGCTGTTATGAGGTTTCTTTAAAAATATATATATTTTGATGCATTGCCAAATCTTTATACTCCAAACAGGATTGAAGAGTTTATGATGCAATATGTCAGTGCTGTCATGATGAGTTTTATTTTCTGTTATTGCGCCATATTCTAAGAATTTCAGATCTTCAATGTTATTGATTAATTTTAAGCTGTATCGAGTGCTTTTATGACAATTTTTGTCGAAATAAAGTATGAAATTCAAAAAGCTTAACTCCTTAAACAGGAGCAGTAACGTAGGTGGAGGAAGACTCACAGAAAGACTTATGTTTACCACCCGCAGGTGTCCCCACACTGCCACATACAAAAAGAAAACCGTTTATTGCACTTTTAATAACTGCATGCATTGATCAGTTTAAAAGAGGTGCATATTTCTTTCGGGTGAGAGTTGGGCCAAACCCAAAAATGAAAGCACCCTGTGCTTGTGGTCATTCCTAGGAGTAAAGGAAATTAGAGTGGGTAGGGACCACGCGCACTAGTTAACAAAATGCGTCGTATAATAGTCCAGAAAATGTCTTGATTGAAAGACTTCTTGAAAAACTCATGTGTTTGTTATGAAAGATGAATTTATTCAAGGTTTGGACAGCCGACACGTGTTTCGACCTACGGGTCGTCCTCAAGGCTGTGTAAGTTCCATATTCCAAATATTTACACATGATTAGACACATTTAAACATGAAAAACCAAATGACAGAATTATCCGATTCCCAAATATAGTAACAAACGAACAATAAAGCAAATTATTACATACCATAGACATAAATTGGCAATAACAAAACAGAACAAAACAAAATATAAAATGGGTACTACATACCAGTTGTAGTAGGGGCGGGTTCCATTGAATGAAGGTCAGATCCATGGAGTATTTCAAAGAAAAATTATCAGAAATATATAAAATAAATTGAGGTCCAAGTAAAATTAAGATTCACAATTAACCAGGTTAAACTACCCAAGGTGAACCGGTATAAAACCCAAATGTGTTTGGCAAAGTGAATGATTGTTCCTGAATAGGAATTAGTACTAAGCATCACTCTAGTGTAATATGATGGCTGGGCCCTGTTCATAAATAAAAAGAGAATCAAAATGAAAATAAGTATAAACTTTGTAGGAATTGCCACCCGGAGTGCTTTGCTTGATAGACCAGAAAATGAATTAAATATCATCATGCACTATAAATGTGCGTGAAAGAAAACCACAAATCCAGCCAAGTTACTAGAAATAAAAGAAAACACGCTTACCGAAACTGACAAGTTCCAGTTCAATTACTAACAATAAATAGAACGTACATCACATCATGAACTGTTCTGACATGAATATATATACATCAGAGGTTGTACATATTACCCTAAAATTGCAAGGAACGGAAGCATACCTTCAAATTGAGGTGCCGGACCCTCATTCAGGCAAAAGTATAGAATCAATGCAAATGCCAGCAATTATTAGCATCCCTCCAGTGGGTTCACAGCGTCAGTACTTCTGGCCCAGGGATGGAAGAACCCCAAAGGCCCAAGGGCTCAATGGGAATGGGGCATGTTGGGCATGTTGGTGGGTCAAGATATGGCACATCCTGGCGATGGAGAAAGTAGGGGCCCTATAGGATAACAAATATCTGAAATTCAGGGCGGTGTGGGACCCATTCATAGACTATGTCACAGACAGGGAAGCTCACTTTCATAGACCTAACCTGCTGAGATCAATCTTGAACTAAGGCCCTTGACAAGGAGGAAACATGAGGGGCCCAGGCCTCCAGTCAACACAGGCAGTCAAGGCCCAGACTGTAACAAAACTGCCTAACGGTGGACGGATGCAGAACCATCCCAGCTTTGTTGTTTTTGTTTTTGTGTTTGTTTTTCATCTGGAGAGGGGGAGGGTTGAAAGGGGAAATATACTGACGTTATTACTCATGGACGTACTACAAATTTGAAAACGGACTGGGGGAAAAGAGGGACAAGAACAATATTAAGGTTTAAGTATACTGTTCCTTACCTGAATGCTTGTAAGTAAGACTCCATGAGAAGAAAATAAAGTTGGTAAAAAAAAAGAAAAAAAAAAGAAATAAATGACCTGAATTCAGAAAAACGAAGAGCCTGAATTAGTCTCTAGCCGTCAAAATAGCGCAATATGCACGCGCTATGAATAATTGCAATCGTATATTCCATACACTGTGTGTATATTGGTAAAATGACACAAAGTGTTCATACAAATATCCCTCCCATAGCCAGATATTTAACCTACCCATCAATCGGTAGCGGACACAAAGTCAAATGGGCCAAATCCCCTCCTTCAATTGTAAAAGAAGCACAATCCGCCATTGCCTATTAACCAGTAACCGGCCAAGACATCACGGAAGTGACGTAGGTAACGTCAAGAGTCTGTACCTAATCGATTGGCAGTAGAATTTTTTTTTGTGCTTTTGTGCAAGACATCCCAATTTTATCATAAGAATATATCTATCATAATAGCATTAAGAATTTGTTGTACCCACTGAGATACCTTCATAAATACCATACAAAGTCTGATTGTAGATCATATGAAAAATTCTTAACACAATATTATGAAGCTAATGCCATGCAACATTAAAAACAAATATTGGAGAAATATGGCGAGATTAAAGAAACACATGCATCTCATGATCAGTGTTGAGTCCCCTCTCAATACATCTCAGAAAACAGATAAGTTTAGATTCCATCTGTCTTAGTCGGAGTTGGATATTGCCCCCTCTTTTGATCCTGTTCTCTTGCATTAGACCCACAAATCTAAGGTTAGCTTTGTCGCTCATTTGGTGCACCAATTGCCAGTGAAGAGCTAATGGAGATTTGGCCTCGGGAACCCAGAGACTTGCTAGGTGTTCCTTGATCCTAAATCTCAACTGCCAAATGGTGCTGCCAATATACAATTTACCACACACGCAGACAATTGCATACACAACATAGCATGATCTACAATTGATGAAGCTGTTGATTTTGACTGTAGTTCCATACATATCAGTGAAGGATTGACAATTATCATGGGCATATGAGCATTGGTTAGAGTTCCCACATTTGAAAAAGCTGTTGGCTGTTTTAAGCCAGCCCCCCCACAGGACCCGCAGCGGCAGTGTCCAAAAAGGATGGGCTAACTTTTTGTTTGACTGTGACAGCTCTAGTGAACGTACATTTTGGTCTTTCTGATAGGAAAGGCAATAAATCCTTGTCTAATCGCAAGATGTGCCAATGTTTTTCAACTAGTTTTTAAAGTATGGCAGAGTCCTTCAAATACCTGGTAAAGATAGGAATTTGAGATGGTGTTACTTTAGAAGATTCCTGTTCCACCAATAAATCAGCCTGATTAGTATCTGCAAATTTAGACACAGCTTTGTTAATGGTGCGCATTTTGTACCCCCTGTTCAAAAATCGCTGCGTTATAATGTCACATTCATTGGCATAATCAGAATTCCTACTGCAGTTCCTTCTCGCTCTATGAAATTCCCTGCTAGATATGTTATCTATTGTGGCCCTTTGATGGCTGCTTGAAGCAAGCAGCACTGAATTAACCTCAGTGGGTTTGCGGAAGGTTTTGGTGTGAATGACTTTGTTATCAATGAAAATATGCAAATCCAAAAAGTCGATTTCTAAGGGACTACATTTCCCTGTAAATTTGATTCCAAATGAGTTATTGTTGATATAATCAAGGAAAACCTGAAAGGAATCAGGTGTTCCCTTCCAAATTTTTAAAATATCATCAATAAATCATCGCCACAAGATTAGATTCAAACCATATACAGCATTCCTGGGAACATGTGACTCTTCATATTGTGCCATAAAAAGATCAGCTAGTGAAGGTGCGAATTTCGCACCCATTGCAACCACTTTAAGTTGTGCATAGTACTCATTATAAAATATGAAAACATTGTTGCATAAAGCAAATCTCAAAAAACTCTTCAATAGTTCAACATGTTGTAAGTATGAAGCTGATGAATTCCAAAAAGTATAATCAATTGTTTTCACTGCTAACTCGTGATTGATGCTCATGTACAATGAGACCACATCTTTAGTGGCTAATAAGTAGTCAATTTCCCATGTGACATTCTTCAGAGTTTGTAGAATATGAGTACTGTCTCTAATGTAAGACAAGGTGGTAAGTACAAATGGTTTCAGTGCTTCATCAAGGTATTTGGACATACCCTCTGTTGCCCAATTGATGCCACTCATTATAGGTTTTATTTGCGGAAATTTCTCAAAGGGCTTATGTACTTTCGCCAGAAAGTACAATGCCGGCATGGTCGGTTCAGAAATAAAAAGAAATCTTTTCTCCTCATCAGTTATAAAGCCTTTAGCATACCATTCCTGTATCAGACTACCTAAATCCATTACATCCATTACAATTCTCTTGGTAGGATTAGATTTTAGTTTGCAATAACAGTTAGGCGTAGCCAGGTGTTCTTTCCCCATAGTGATGTAGTCCTGTGTATTAAGAATAACTATATTGCCGCCTTTATCGGCTTCCTTGATAGTTATACTCTTGTCATTAGCCAGATTATCCAATGCCTTGTACTCTTTTCTTGTAAGATTAGGTCTCTTGCAAGACCTACTCTTGTTGTTGCTATCCAAATAATTATGAATATCAGTAGTAAGGGCTTTGTGAAATATTTTGAGCACGTTATCCATCAAGAGTTGCGGGGTAAATTTGGATTTGGGTTTCAGTTCTTGAATATGAAGGTTCCTGACATTAATCCCTAACTCTTTCTGAATGGTATCCATAGAAGAAATTACATCTTGATTAAGAGACACTAAAGTGTCGATATTCGTCACATCTGCAATAGACAGAGAACTTATTGGTTCAAGTTGAGGCTTTGGTATGAATGATTTGACCTGAGTAGCAAAGAATTTTTTAAGCTTGAGTTTCCTAAGAAATTTAAACATATCAATCTAGAAATCAACAAAATCTGATGACGTACTTGGGGCAAAAGAAAGACCTTTATTCAATACCGAAATCTCATCCTTCGGCAAATTCCTATTGGATAGATTGATTACAAGATCTACATCGTTCATTTCCCCATGCATTTTTTGGTACTGGAGCGTGTCAGAATCCCTGGACGAGTGCTGTCCTCGTCTGAGCTTCCGCTTCCGCTTCCCCCCTCCTACCCCTCGTGTGGTATTTGGTATTGGAGTAAACACAGTAGGTGTATTTCCGAATCTGACTTGTTTTGTGTTTAGAAATCTTTGATTCCCTTTCTTGAAACTGCGTATTTGATCTAAAAAACCCTTCCCATCTTTGTTCACCTGTTCCTTGTGAGTTTGTTCTTTATCACTCATGTCAATTACATCTGGATCTACAGAATCTCCTTCTGATTTAGGATCAGAGCTTGCTGGTGTAGTATGTGAGGAGCTAAGTTTATTGCGAGGAGTGATGTTATCATATTTTGCCTGAAACGTATATACACTATTCATTCGATAATCCTTGTCATCACGAAAATATTTTCTGAATTTACGGAGCTTGATATCATCTTGAGACTCAATTAGTATTTCATGCATTTTGTCCAAATTATTTTGCTTAGTTTCCTCTGCGTTGGTCATTTTACTAATCTCCTCCTTCAAAGCTTCAAGTTGTGTGATCACTCATTTATGCTCGTGTGTTGCATGTAAGATGGGTAGTTCAAGCTTATTTTTAGAGCTTTGGTTCAAGTTATTCACCCATTGCTCGGCCAGAACGGCATCTTCATCATTGTCAAAATTAGTATACAGTAGTCATTCCTAGGAGCTCCACACTACAGACACAGACAGCTCTTAGGTCACAGTACATGCAGAGCACTGAACAAATACTCAGAACACAGACAGTAGGCCGCTATGGTCTGTACTAAGTTCTGTGGTTGTTTACTGATAATCTTCATTACTCCTAGCCCTACTCTTCCTTGTCCCGGGCAACAGGCAACAATATTTGCTCATGAAGTTGACCCACCTCCAGACAACATCCTTGCCCATGATCCTCTGAACATTTTCTTTGTAGGGCCAGCTACCTCACATCCGGGCTATAAAGCACATGTCATGACGCAGAATCCTCCTGTACATATCAAATACATATGGTGATCTTACCACTGGGGCGGGAGAGGCGGCGTCAGTAACGTGATGGGGAGGTACTAGGAGTAAGGAGATTACTGGGAAATGATTGCCCACATCCCTCTTGCTCATTGAGGTACTTAAGAAGGACACCAATGAACAAAGTTCAGCCCGGAACACACCGACACAGCAGTACCGGTAATTTAAACAACACTATGATGAAAGGCAATTAATTTATCAGACGAAAGTACCAAGTGAGACAAAACCTTACAGACCTTTGTTCCCAACTGGGAAGAGGCAACATCTAAACTCATGGGCAAAAAGGCAAAATACCTACCAGAATTTCATCTTAAAAAAACAGAGGAAAGGAGGCAAAATCCCTGAACTTGGTAAATTAAAGAGGGGGGACTCAGATTGTAGAGCATGGCAGTAGAAAGTCAGACCTCCGAGCAGTACTACCACCACCGCCTAGCCTCAAGGAAACATGATATCAGAAACAGCTGTCAGTAGAAGCATATCTGGGGACGCCAGAGTTTCAAGGACAGAGATGTGCACCAGCTTGACACATAAACCAGCCCATATTCTGTGAAAGTGACCAAGTGGTAATTTATATATTTTATTTTGCTTTTTTAAGCGCTCACAGAGCCCGGGGGCATGGAGGCGCTGTTACCAGAATATGTCTTAGTTGCGTATTTATAATGCGCTTAATACCCAGGTGTTTCTAAGCGCGGTCCCAGGAATCGAATCTGTGTTGCTTCGTGTCATCTTGTGTCCAAGGTGAGCATGTTGCCCCTGAGCTATCCTCCTGGGATGTAATAGTTCATGCCAAAGGTTCTGGGCCGGAATTGGGCATCTGAAAATGCTGATCGAATTGAAATTTATCATAGATGGGTGTAGAGACTGCATGGAAGAATTTTGAATACCGAACAAGCTGCAAAGTACTTTAAAATACTAAACTAAAACAAAGATATGGAAAGTATGTGACAAAACAGCACAAGTGAAAAGCAGTTATCTGCATTTATGAATGCAGTGAAAACAATTAATTAGCTTTTATGAACAAAGTGATAGCCCGTAATGAGCACTTATGAACCGAGTGAAAATCAAGTGATAAGCATTAACGGACAATGTAAAGCAAGGTGGTGGGAAAGGATAAACACCACAGAGTGAATTGTGTGAAATACGTTATAGCCAATTCAAAACACTGGCAAGGAGAAACAGAAGTGACTGTTAATCAATGACACAGGTTAGGGGAGAAAACTTGTGTTGGCAAGACGTTCTGAAGGAATGTATAAGATATATGTTGTGGCAAGAAGAATCTGAGACAAGTGTAAGCACAGAGATATCCAAGGTATAGAAAACACATTGTGGCACAGCCAAGAGACTGTTAAAGAGAAGCTGCATTGAGTTCTGACTAAGGATACAGGTTCAAAGAGAGAAAACATAGGTTGGTAACCTATTACCAAGTGTCATCGGTTGCGTGACCTGTAATGGGTGAACCGTGTGGATTGACAACTGCGCCTAGACCGATTTACTCCTTTTTGGAAAGAACCTAGGAACGCCAAGAGCATCACAAAGTGCCAAGGGTTATCGGTTGCGTGACCTGGGTGGTCGACAACTGCGCCTCGACCGAATAGCCCTACATGGAAAGAAAAAAGGAAAGTCAAGATACACAAGCAGTTTTGTATAATAAGTCATGAAGTGATAGAAGAAAAGAAACAATCTGTTTGAACTATTGAAAGGATTGAATGGTCACAAAGCTGAGCTGGAAGTATGAATTGAAAAGCCAAGAGATGTGAACTCATTGTAGTTTTGAAGATGGAACAACTGCCTGCTTAGAGAAGCAAACCCTGAGACTTTGTGAATTGTGTTGAACATGGGGAATGGAACCCCAAGGCCTTTTGGAACTAGGAGGAATTTGGGGAAGGGAACCCCAAGGCCTTTTGGAACTGTGTTGAATTTGGGGTAGAGAACGCCAAGGCCTTTTTGGAACTGTGTTCAACTTGGGGAAGGGACCCCTGAGGTCTTTTGGAACTGTTTTGAACTTGGGGAAAGGGAAGATGAAAAGCAAGCCAGGAGGTGGAAGAAGCTCAGAACTTTATTTGGAACATTGTTTCTTTTGTTGCTGACAGCCTTACACATTTTATATCTTTAGTTTCATATAGGTTTTGGACACAGACAGACTTTTGAGTTGAACTTAATGAAACAGACTATCCTTAGTTTCTTTAGTCCCAGTCCAGACATAGCTGTCCTTGGAGGGCAAAGTAAAGGTCAACTGAGAGCCACCACCAGGTCCATCCTACACAGATCCTAAGAAACAAACTGGGCGATCTGAGAATCCTATGTTTAGTAGCAGAGTAACTCCTGATTGCAGCCAATGCCAAGAAAGGGAGTAGTATTGCATATATACAATACCAAATGTTCGTTGAACATCAGGACATCCTCACAGTACAGCAATCTGGCTTCCGCCAAAATCATGGGACAGAGACTGCCCTGCTGCATTTGAAGTCCAATATTACTGGTATTATCAAAGAAGAAAAGGCGCCACTACTTCTACTTTGGATCTTTCTGCCGCTTTTGATTTGGTGAACTATTGCCTCCTGGCAGATAGATTACCCACTGTTGTCAAATGTACACCTCTAGCCACGTCATGGTTCAAATCATTTCTTGGCCCGAGAACCATGAATGTAGTCAAAGGCAGGGATCATGTCTGTCGCCTCTGCTTTTTAACATCTATTCAAGACACTTATGTGATCTTTTGTCTGCTCTGGGGGTACAGTTTGCAAACTATTACATGTGATACCCAGATCATACTGAAGCTATCTGGTACATATGCTGATGAGTCCAAGTAAATAAATAAAAATGTTCTAGCTGTACAAGCATGGATGGCTCTGAATTCGCAAGCGTTCAATAATTCTAAAACTGAGCTACTCATCCCAGGTACTCAACAAAAGCCAAAAAAAAACTTGATTCTAAATAGGAGAGCTGAATTATAGAAGAACATGTTATCCCAGTCTCTAATTCGGTGAAGACTATGTTTTTTTTGTTTTTTACCAAAGCTATCTTTTAACAGGCACCTTAGCCACCTTAAATATTCCTGCTGTTCTGGAGGAGAGGAATTCGCTGACGGGCCCATTGGTCAGCTCTCACCCTCTAGAACAAGTAAGACAAGATTGCTGCACCACGTGAGGACAGGGGGTGCAAGATTCACTTACTCCGACACAACTCAAAAATGAGGACTCAATAGGTTGGCAAAGGGAAGTCTGTTTAATGACAAGTACATCAAACAGGGAAACAAACGGGAATCAACTGTAGTGCGATCACCTGTCTCGCTCCGACGGATTGGATAACTCTTATCGGGTGGGCGTCTACGCCCATCCCTCTACATCATGCGTGACAGACGTCACTACAACTACGACGTCCTATTGGTTACAATATCTATAGGACTCCAGATAACTTGGTCCATTGTGATTGGGCAGGTTACACCCCTAGACATAAATGTCCACTTTTAATTAGCAGCATGCAGAATGTATACTCCTGTGCCTGGTGTCCCAAGTTTCACCCTGCCTCCCTTCCATCAATCAGTGTTTTAGGGCGACGTGTCAATTAGTTGGCTAAGGATGGCCTCGAAACGGTAGTCTCTTATCGGGAAAAGTTATGGCATCCTTGGGTCCTGGATGACCTCAGGCGATGGTACTTCTTCGCGCCTGGCTGGTCACGTTTTAGTTCACCATGAATCTGCTTCAGTTTCCAGCTTTTAGTGCATTTAATTCTGTGTTGGCCTAGCCACCTGCATGGGCCCCCCTTATCTTGACCTTCATGAGGCAGGCTGGTATGCTCTGAAGTTGGAGTCTTTTGAGCTGATGCTCTCCTTCTCTGGTTGACCTCGATTTCCTAGGCATGAGCCGCTCTTTCTTAAGTTTCGATTCCACTCCTTTTCTTGCCTTTGGCCTGTCAGGTCTCTGGTCGCCTGGGAACCTTTCTGCTTTTACAAAATGGAGTTGCACTTGTATAATATGCCTCATTGAGGTAGATATGGTTGGCGCTTGCAAGCAGTATTGATTTCTTAGCATCTTGCGTTTCAAGCCCATTTACACACGTTTAACAGGACCGTTGCTTCCATCTTTGTCTCGTAACACTGTTTCCTCACATTGTAACATTGTCTCCTCTCTGTGCCTATTCCATTCAGTTTCGTAATTACCAGCACTGGCGTGTTATCTTCGATAGCTGCTTTTGTTCATTCACGGATCTGTTCAGGCCCTTGTGTCGTTTCCACTGGCCTTCCATTAAGGCTTTTGGGGTCTCTTTGTGGACCCTGTGTAGATACTCCTCATTTCGTATCAGCGGCTGGTATGGCTGTCTGATAGGGTACCGTGCTGCCCAGGGTTGTCTGGTTATGGGTGTATGGATCTTCTGATGTATACTGGGCAGAGTCCCAGTGCAGCTCTTTGTAGGTTAATTTGCCCTTCATGCGTCACATACCTTGGCAAGTATGCTCCCGGTACCTCGAAATGAGGGGAAGGGGTGCAGGCCATGTCTGGGACCTCCTCTACACTGCTAGTATTATGTCCAGCTACTATGGCAAATTCCTGAAACAAACCGAGCAATGATTGCTGCTGCAATCATAAACTCTAAACTGGACAACTGTAATAGTTTACTGATAGGTACCTTGCAGACCAACATTAAAAAACTCCAGGTTACTGAAGGCTTACACCCAGCATTGCACGTATACCTGAGACCAAATAATGGACACACCATGCTAGGGAATGAGACCAGGAGAATAATTGCAAGTAAAACAAATGTATATAAGATAAATGCAAGCAGAGGACTCTGCGGTCTGAGCGCGCTCTGCCAAACAATACACGGGCAGCACATTAAAAAGACACACATCGTCAGACATGACGTTTCAAAATAGGGCCTGCTCTGGTGTCACACAGTGCAGTGAGCTCATCTGGCCTGGGATGATACTAAATGTTGCAACAATGAATGGCATAACTTCTGTGAGAACAAGGATTGTGTGGAGCTTGCAGGAGGCGGCCTGGGCTGTCTGTGTGAGGTGCTGGGCAGGGGAGAGACAGCATTTATAGATCATTTTTGGGCCTAGTAAAAGATGGCATCTGGTATGGCACAATAAAGGTTTGGTTATTCGTTTGTTTACTGCTATTAGTGCGAATGATAGACAGGGTGAGGGGCCTCCCCCCCCTTTAGCATACCCTTTAGCATACATAAGATCTTATTCAGCGCAGGATGGTGAGGGGACGGGCACGACCATGTCTCCCCCAACATTCTCCCCTTTCATTGCTACTAAAATAACGAAAACCCTCCCCCAGTACGTCTACTTTCCTCTGCTCTCTTTACTGCTTCATCCCAGGTGGGAGTACCCTTTATAGGCATTCATGCTCTACACATGTTCATTAGCCTTTCCCCACATCGTGCATATTCTTCAGGATTGCCTGTCATGTAAATACAGTCCCCATCCCCATCTAGTTCAACCCACACTTCTATAGCCGGTCAAGTGGCACAGCGAGTAGAGCACTTGTGTTGACATCCGGGCAGAGCTTGCTAATAATAGTTATCTACCACATCCCCTGTATTGCATTTGGCCACCATGCAGTATTTGGGCTCATCACTCTCACCAGTTTGTACTTGGGCTTCCCTAGTATCATGAGGCACCTTTACTGTTACTATTTTTGATGCCAATAGTCACCATCATCATTGCACTACTAGGAATTGCCTTTGCACAGCATCAAGCCCCTAACTGACACACACAGAAAATCAGCAGAAGGAAGACAATGATGGGGGCCAGCATTTTCATTACAGTTTCAAGCCATGATGGTACCCAATCGAAAGCTGCACTGAACCAACCATTCTGCTGTACGCCACCTTCCTTCTTCATTCTTACTCCGGGTTCATGTACTTCAGCAATTACGTGTGAAAGTGACCACTTATCAGCATCTGAAGATGGTATGGATGTGCAACATGCACTCCCGATGCCTATTTTGCATTGGAATTAGTCTCAGTCGTCTTAGTTCTACCTTGATGACATTGAACCCCCTCCTCAGTGTCGTTTGCCAGTTGGATCAGCTCCCAGCAGATGATTTGGAGCCACTTGGCGTTTTCTCGTGCTTGAATGCTGGGGATCAGTGATGCACAAAATGTCTCGACTGAGTTGAAAAGTTTACATTCATCGGGGATCTGTAAGGTCGGAAGAGTCCTTAGAGAGGTAGTTGGATGCTCTCTTTTTGTCTGACACTTGATTTGCAGCTTACATTCTGATAGTATGTCATAGATGGGGGTGCTTCATTTGTTGGTTTGTGTGCCGGTTGCTGTTTGTCGGACACCCCTTCCTCCTGTACATGCTTCTACATTATCACCAACAGTGCAGAGTGCAGCATTGCCAGAGCACAGTAGCCCCTCCATGATGATGGGAGGTATGCCTGTTTGCCACATACCCAGTAATGGTCCATCAGGGCCACCGTTCCTTTCTGCATATCATAGATCACGAGGGTTCTGTTGCAACGTGTGATTGAACCCATGGGTACTTTTCCTTCCCCGTGAAAGCACAGTTCATAATTTTCTTCATGCTGAATTTTGATCTGTTTTTCTAGGGCTGTGACCCACGTCAGCTTTGTGATGTGTTGGGACCATATCTGGGCACATGTATATCCATTCATTGCAGTCTTTCATCCGATAAGCAGCGCAGTGCTTCTGCCTTGCACATGATGGTTGCATCTTGCCATTTGTTTTCCACGCACATTGTCCCTTTTATTGATAAAATCAGTTCCTTGAAGCATGTTGCACCTTCAGGTTTCTTTTTACATATCTTCTCATCGGAAGGAAGCAGTTGTAGTTTTACTATGTGTGCTTGGAAGGTGCTCCTGATTCTACATAGTGTGAGATGAACCAGACATTGGGCTTCAACTAGTGGGGTTTCTTGAGGTGCTAAAACCTTAGGCGTTCTTGATGCATGAGGTATCACTGAACACACATAGCAGCTACCATTCGCGGCCTGTTTCCCAGTGGCGCTCATGTCAGAGTCCCACTTGTTAGACTGGTCCTGATGGCGGAGGTATTCTACCTTGTCCAACCCAAATCCATGATACACATCATATTTGTACTGTTGCAATTGCCTTTTCCTTCTATGGGTCAATAGATATTTATCATTAGCAAATGACCTTTTGGACCGTCTATCTGTCATTCCTGGGTGTTTGTGTACATTAATTATTTTCAGACGGTAGATTGGAAAAATACCAGTATCCATATTTACATTTGTATCCATATTAAGCTGCCAGTATTGGGTATTTGGGAAGGCATTTGGTGTAACAGTGGGAGAATAGTATACCCATTATCAACATTTGAGCTAGGTTTCTCGGTTGGCTGTGAGGCAATTTGTGGCATTATAAACACTGTGGAGTGGATAATTCATCGTTTCGAACATACATTACTCTTTCATTGTCATTATTTACCAGTAACCCAGGCTGCAGGATTACTTCTGTGTGATTCTTGTGTAAGGTACTGAGGTTTGGTGATGCGTTGTGGTCTCATATTAGTTTTACCCCATCCCATATTACTTAACCCCCTTCCTGTATTAGTTCCCCCCCTTCTTTTACGTCTCCTATCATAAAAGAGACAACCCAATATATTCCCAAGCCAAGCATAATACTGGAAAAAACAATGGCCATACAATACAGCCCACATTCATAAGAATATTTCCTAGTGGCACTTATTTCATTTCTACGGCTATCTATCTGAGTTCTAGCAGTTGCAAGTTGCGTTCTCTCCCAACATCGTAGCATCTACAGAGAAGAACATAACGGGGAACGGCGGTTAATAAAGTTTGAGGCTGAATAAGATGTAAGAACAGTGGAGGAAAAGGGCAAAGCATGGAAATGGGGTGTAAAGAGAAAAAGAAAAAGCTTTTCACATCATTATGTACATTTTGTGTCAATTACTGCATTTAGCATTGTGCCTTTGTTATCTGTCTTTCTGTTTCAATAGCTTCTATAGTTTGTTATGGCTTCTCTAAGGCACTGCTGCTTCTCGCTCTTTCTCCTTGTAAAAGGCAGGGCATCCTGTTTTGCGAGGCTCTTTACCGCTTTTGTGAGTTGTGTGAGGTATTCCTTGAATTCCTCACCTAATACTGTCACTGTTCTGTGTGCATATGACATTCTTCTTACTGGGAACAGTGGTGTTTGCATATGTTAACCAGTTACTATCTCATGGGGGGACAAGTGGTGGTTCTTGCTGGACTGTGTGTTCAACTGAAATAAGGCCAATGGTAAACAATAGACCCAGTTGAGAGTGTGACATAGTTTGGCCAGTCTGCTTTTAAGGAGGCCGTTGATTTTCTCGACCACCCCATTTGTTTACAGGTGGTAAATTGAACACATTTTATGTTTTATTCCTAATAAGGTTGTTATTTCCTTGAAGAGGTCATTTACAAAATGTGTTCCGCTGTCAGATCATATGACATCACATATTCCCCAATGTGGGAACACTTCGCATCTGGGTGGGTGCAGGGCCCTGCCTCCACCCAGCGCGAAAAGGTACATACCACCACTATCAAGTATCTTGCCCCATTGCACCTTTCTCCCATGTCTGCATAATAAATATGCAGTTCACAGAAGGGACCAATGGGACGAGGCAAGGTTCCTCGCAGTGTTCTGAGAGTCATCCCTGAATTAAATGTTTGACACGTGATGCATTCAATGGTCATTTTAGTGAGATACTCCTGGAGGTTTGGGATGAACCAATCGTCCTGGATATCTGCTGCTATGTGCTGCTTCGAGTATGGGCTGGAAAGTGTAGTTGTTGGAAAGCTACTTGCATCAGCTCTACAGGCATCACTACCTTCCCTATTGTGTCCTGCCTCCTTAAGAGATCGGTAAGTGACTGGGTACACCATCGATTTGTCTATAGCTTCTGTTACACAGGTGGCGCTTTCTTTTGTAGTTCAATAATTTGTGCTATACGCAGTGCATCCTTCTCTTCAGCTCTCTGGCCGGCCTCTTTTGGCCCTCTTCCTGCTCCCACCTGCAAGGCTAAAAACCTCGGGGTCATCTTCGACTCCACACTCTCCTTCTCTCTTCACATCTCCGATGTCTCTAAGAAGTCACACTACCAGCTGCACCTCCTCAGAGGTATTCTTCCTCTCCTCTCCTTCCCCAAGAAGCTAACCATCTCCAGAGCCCTGGTTCTCTCTAAGCTGGACTATTGCAACAGCCTCTATCTAAATCTGCCTGCCTCTACTCTCCGCCCTCTGCAACTCATCCAAAACAGGACTGCGAGACTTGTCCTTGGCCTCAAGCCCAGGGAACGTATCTCTCCAGGACTGAAATCTCTGCACTGGCTCCCAGTGCCTGCAAGGATTAAGTTCAAAACCCTCTGCATTATCCACAAGGCCTTCTGGGGCCTGGGGCTGCATTACCTTCAACTCTCTCTTCCTAAATACCTTCCTTCTCTGGCTCTTCGCTCATCTGTCTCCAACTCCCTCAGGGTTAACCGCTTCTCCAAGCAACGTGTTGGTGCGTGATTTCTCTCCTCGGCTGGGGCCTCCCTCTGAAACAGCCTTCCTGCCTCCCTGAAACTTGAGGAGAACCATCTCTGGTTCCGGAAACACCTCAAAACCTTCCTCTTTGCTTCTGCTTTCTCTGCCTCTCTCCCCTGGGGAAATTCCCTGCCAATTCTGCACTGCTTACCTGGCCACCTTTTTCTGATCTTGGGGCCAGGTCCTGCCTTTTGCACACCTGCCATGCCTCCTTGGCAACCCCCTGCACTCAGGGACTGGTTCTGTAGCCCCTCAGTCCCCTTACCAGCACTTATGTCTGCTCTTACCTTGCACTTGCCACCATCAGGCCATTTTATTTATCGTATTTATTCTTCTTTCCCATGTACTGCACTTTCCCCTTTCCCTTCCTCCAGGCACTCTTCCTCTGTTTTCCCCTCCCTTGCCGCGTCGCGCCTTGAAACACTTGTGTATAGGCTCGCTATAAATGCCATATCATATCATATCATTTTATCCTTCTCCCTTGGGCTCTTCTTGTCTCCTTTTTAGCACACATTCTGTGGTTGGTGGTTTTTGGAAGTGCACTGCTTGCTTTGCTGCAGCATCTGCCACTGCTTTTCCCAGTGATATTTCATCACTGTTGTTGTAATGGGCTTGGCATTTTACCAGGGCTACCACTGATGGCTCGTTGAGGGCCTTTAATAACTCAGTCAGTAACTCTGCATGCTGAACTGTGGACCCATCAGCCCTTCTGAACCCCCTCCTTCTCCAACGGGACAATCAAGCATGTACCATAGTGGTGACATATGGTGAGTCTGGATATATGGTTACTGCACATCCTTTCGCTACATGGGGGGGCCTCAATGAGTGCTACTAATTCTGCTACTTGGGCCGAATAATACATGGGTAAGCGTTTTTGTACCAGAATCTCGTATTCTCCCTCCTCCAACCTTACTACTGCTCTGCTGCACCAACATGTTTCTCACCGGTCTCTGGGCCGTCTAGATGCTGACCCATCTACAAAGAACACTTTCCCCTCTTCTAAGGCATTTTCATTGGCTTTGGGAATGTCGTCCCCTTCTCCCTCATAAGTGGCACAGTCATGATCTTGCATGTCCTCTACTGTGCATGGTTCTGTGAGGAACGTGGCTGAATTTACTGTTTTGCGACGTATTACATGAACATTTGGGCTTGAAATTATTAACTCGGAAGCTGAGGCTCTCTGTGTGGTGAGTGTGGACTTTGATCGTTTGAGTATGGCAAACAAGGAATGTTCAACGAACAATGTGATGGAACACCCCGTCACAATTGCAGAGCTTTTTTCAATGGCGAAGGCAGCTGCTGCAAGAGCCTGTTCGCAAGCAAAGTGCCCTTGCATTACTGAATCTAGAGTGCTGCTGTAATAAGCTAGTGGCTTATGGCCCAAGGATGTCTTTTGTGTCAGCACTGCAGTCATCAGCGTGCCACTCGAGTGGGAGAATAGGAAAAATTCCTTTTCATAGTCCGGTGTGGCTAGGACTGGAGCAATACATATCAGTTCTTTTAATGTGGTGAAAGCAGTGCGCATTTCAGGTGTCCATGTAATTGCTGTTTTCTCTTTCTGAGCTTCTTTTAGTCCTTGCAATAGGGGTCAGGTATAGGCGGCATAGTCCAATATCCATGCCCTGCAATAATTGCAGATGCTGAGAAACTTCTTCATGTCTTTTACAGTATGGGGTCTGGCTGCGGCACGCACTGTCGCCGCTCTATAAGGTATTATCCTTTTTCCATCTTTTGAAATCAGTTGGCCCAAGTACAGGACCTTAGTCAGACAATACTGTACTTTGTTTTTGTCAACCTTGTAGCCCTTTGGGCCCGAAATTTGAGCAGGGCAACAGAGTCTCTTCAGCATTTTTCCTCCCCCTCACTACATACCAGGAGGTCATCAATGTATTGAATAATGGTGCTTTGAACATAAATATTGCAGAGGTCTTCATGCAATATTCTGTTAAAAATGCTTGGGCGTTCGCAGTACACCTGGGGAAGCCTGCGATGCTCATATCTTTTCCCGCCTAGGGTGAAGGCTGTGAGGTATTTGGAATCCGGGTCGAGGGGCACTGAGAAAAAGGCATTTTTTCAGGTCCACTACAGTAAAGAGCGTGGCCTGTTTCGGGATGCTGCACAAAATGGATGCTGGATTTGGGACAAGAGGGTACTCTTTTTGGACAGTATCATTAAGAGGGCGGAGGTCCTGGATCATACACCACAATCCCTCTTTCACTTTCTTCATCGTGTACACTGCAGTATTGCATGGGGAATTGGAGGGGGCAATAATGCCCTGGTGCAGTAGTGAATGTATGGTCTCTTTAATCCCTTCTTCTGCTTCCCTAGACAAGGGACTGTCTTACCCTGGGCAGCAATGCACCTGGTTTGAGTTTTATTTTTTTTTGGGGTCATTTCTCTTAACAACCCTACATCATGGGGGTTTGTAGTCCACAAGTATGGTGGCACTTGCTGCAATCCACATCACAGAAAGATGGTGGTGCACTGACAACGGCCATGAGGGGGTTTGTCACTCGTCTGTTTTGTATCATTATATCACATGGCATTATTATTTCCATTATGATTTCACCATCAGTGTTGTTGTCAGTGAACAACTCTTCACCTGTCAATTCACGCAATGGGGTATGTTTGGGTCAATACACAGCACTGTCCACCACTCACACCCATGTGTGTACAGGCCACTGCTACAAAATGCTTTGCTGAAACCTGTACCCCTTGCAGATCGAGGGACAGGACGGTACCGGGCAGTATCCTGGAGGTGGCCACTGGGCTAAAAACAAAATCAAAGAGTACTCGCCAGTCTTTTCCTGTGATCTCTGGCACTACTCTTGCTAATAACTGCATGCCATAAATAAACATGTCTGCATTGGTTGGTACCCCTCGTATGGCTGTTTCATTAGCTATTGTTTGTATTAGCTGCATTGCTCGGATCAAGCACATATTGGGAGTGGAGTATACTATACCCCTGTCTGTAAATACTATGGTAATGTTCAACTTACTGAGAAAGTCTCGTCCCAGTTAGTTTATAGGTGAGTTTTCATGGTAAAGGAGGGGTGCTCTTACTGTTTTCCCCCCTGTTTTTCCCCATATCCTAACATCCAAATCTTCTGTTTAAAGAACTGTGACCACAGCCACAGAGAATCCTTGTGTCTTAAGATTTTTGCCAGATAGCGAGAAATCACCTTCACATAGAGATGATTTCTCTTCCCCCGAGTCCACCATAAAGATGATCTGTTTGTTTCCTGTCTCTGCCCCCACCAGTGGTTCCTTGTCTGGGCGTAAGGTAGTTGATAGGACTAGACAAGCAAGTGCTCTGTGTGGGCTCTCCTAATCTGCCTGGGTGTTTGTTCCAGGGTAATACATTTTTTTTCACTCAGTACACATGTTCCCTGATAAGGCGCTGGTGCACCGTTGGCGGTAGTGACAAGTGGGTTTGCGTGCGTATGTGTCACTTGATTTTGACGGGTTGGGCGAGACTGCTGACAGTGCAAAGGGTGTCTAAGCGTATTGTATCCTGGTATAGGTCTACTGTCGGGCTGCCCATCTGGTTCATTATTTCCTTTGGGCAGCCCGTACGGGCTTCCCATGTGTGGGTGTTCGTACTGCTGTTCATTGCTATATCTCTGGCTGTTCTGGTAATTGGCCACTGGCCTAATGCTGCATTCCCTTGCAAAATGACCCCACCTCCCGCACAACCAGCATGGTCTGCCCCCCCTGGTTCTTGTCCTCCATGTCCTCCTCCTCCTCCTCCCTCTTGTCCTCGGTACCCACCTCTCCCTTTTGCAGGTCTTCCTTGTTACTGGGGATCCATGTACCGTTCTTCTCCACCCCACTGTTCCTGGCCATTGTCTGTCCATGCTGCAGCCATCCTAGCCTGTGTCACTACTGACACCTCCCCTTCTTCTCCCTGCTGCTCTGGGGGCGGCACTGCGGTTCCTGCTCTTTTCTTCACTAACTTGGTCTGCACAAGCTTCGCTTCTTCTGCTAATCTCCTCTGATCCGTTTCTTTTTCCCTTTATATCCCAGCTATTTTATCAAGGGCCTTCTGTACCTCCTTCGGTAGACCTCGTTTAATGATGAATTAAAATAGGGAGGTGGATTGGTCCCAAGCCATGCCTCTCTCTGCCCGCCACATCTCCTGCACCAGAAGAATTAACTGCGCAGCATCTTCCTCATCCCCCATAGAGTGTAGATCGTGGGTATCAGGGAAGGTCCTCCACAGTGCATCCCAAACTTGTGCGCGTTCATTATTAAAAGATGCCCCATCATGCATATCATTTCCTGTAGTTACACCCGGGAACCCCGCCTTCAGCCACAGTGAGCCGGCTTGGTCTCCCACTGCCGATACGAACAGGCTTTTGATGTCCCCTATGGCCAGAGGTACCCCCGCAGCATTCTTTTCAAAGGCATAGATCAATTTTCCGGCGCCAGCCGTGAGTGGGGGAGGCACTTGAGGAGGTTGTTTTTATCCATCATCGCCCATTGCACATAATGAGTCCACTCTGCTCCCTTATGGATGAGGGGCATTTCTAATTTCGATCTCACCTTTCCCTTACTTACCTTTACTCCTTTGATAGGGCTATTCTCCCTATTCTGTTTCAAAGCCTGTTTTCCCATCCATCTTCTTCCTCTGTTACCCGCGGGTGGACCCATTGTACTTGCTGTATTTCCCCCACAGCCCTCTCATTGGTATTCATCAAAATTGCTCCAACATTCCTCATCCCTCACTGAAGCCACTGTGTCATATACCACGCTTTCTATTTCCCCCTCTCATTCTACCCGAACTGTTTTAATTGGGGCAGTATCTATCCTGAAGTGGAAGTCCCCTGATTTCCATTTGTCTTCTGGCAACAAGGTAGGGCTTTTCAATGGGGGTTGTAATGGCGCTTGTGCTCACCTGGGTAGTGGCAGCGTTGTCTCGCACAATGTTCGCAATCAGGCCAATTCTGTTTGGGTGGACGTTAGTAGTATTTCTAAATCTCTGGTAGTCGGCCCTGCAGGGGCAGGGGTTGTGGTGATTGTAACATAAGGAGGGTATAGAGGTGTGGTGGCAGGTGGGGTTGGCGTGCTTCCCCCGGTATGTACACTGGGTCAGTGTATCCCTCTGCGGATCTCGTGAGCAGTGGGTATAGTTTCTTGGGTTCTTCACTCCCTTTCCTTTCTTTCTCCTCACTTTCTTTCACTTCCACAGCCTCCTCCGCTGCTGTTCCCGTGCGTGACGGGCGTCTCCTCAAACATCTTCCACAAATCTAAAACCTCACATCTGTTTTGGAGCTGCTTCCCCTTATATTTTGTCATCATGTAAGTTGCTACATTGTCCAATATTCCCTTATCAAAAGACCCTTCTTCAGGCCAAGCATGGGGCGACCCCCTGCCCTTTGCTTCTACTACCCACTGACTGTGGTACTTCTTTATTCGGTCACTGTACAAGAGGAGCTGCTTACAAATGTGTGAGAGTGGGGTACCCCTCCCCATGCTCTACAAGGGGCCTCTTTCTCTCATCCCCTTTCCCACTGTCACCTTTAACTCTATTGAACATTTTCCCATTTTCCCTTATTTGTTTTCCCTTGCAATTAATACTCATGTGCCTGTGTTCTTCCAAGAGCCTCAATTCGCAGTCTATCCACAACGCCTGGGCCTCCCCGTCGTGACCTCACCCGGCTCCGGCGAGCAGTTGGGTATTCGCAAAGCCGGGACACACAAAACCTTCTCTTCTGCATACACGTTTTGTTTGGGGAGTGGTCAGTCGTAGGTGGGGCCGGCCCTTCCGGGGAAGCCCTGGATCGAGCCGCAAGTACGGGGGTATCTTGAGGAATATCACATCGGTGTCACCAAATGAAGGCTTACACCCTGCATTGCATGGATAGCTGAGACCAAATAATGGACACACCCTGCTAGGGAATGAGACCAGGAGAATAATTGCAAGTAAAACAAATGTATATAAGATAAATGCAAGCACAGGGTACAATCTTGACAATTGACTGGGGGAAGGCCTATGCCATATGGATAGTATAGGGAAGGTTGAATGCTAATTGGACATTGCTCCCCTTTGCCCTGGACACACGTGGGTCTGCTGGGCTCATCTCAGCGGTGTGACCGTCGGGTCAGAAGAGCGCTACATTTCTATCTAAGCTAAGACAACAGGAACTGATGGTATGAGACAAATGGCAAGCATAAAAGTTTGGCATAGATGGGGTACTTTCAGAACCTACTGACAAATATATTTGCATTCCCACCCTTGTACCCAGGCGTTCATAAAACACAGGGCTCCAGACCCAAGTGCCTGCCCTGTGGGTTTTGATCTACCTGATGCCTCATGATACAGATGGACACGTGTTAGGTTTGAGGAGGATATATTGGTGCATAGGATTAGGGCTATGGTGGGTGTCCTCATCTGGTCACTGTGAGGGTCAGATGTGTATCTGCATCAAAGAGCAGTGGGGCATTGGCTCAGTGGACTGTGGCCTGGTGGGGTGGGGGTCGAGGGAGCACAGGCACGTTAGTGGAGATGAATGCACACACGGGCTGGGGCCTAATCTGGTCTCACAAAATGCAGTGAGCTCACCTGGCCTGGGATGATACTAAATGTTGCAACAAAGAATGGCTGTACTTCCATGAGAACAGGGCTTGTGTGGGGCTGGCAGGAGGCAGAGGAGGCCTGGGCTGTCTGTGCGAGGCAAGGGAGAGACAGCATTTAGAGATCATTTTTGGGCCTAGTAAAAGATGGCATCTGGTATGGCACAAAATGGAGTCTCTATGCATTAATAAAGGCTTAGTTATTCATTTGTTTACTGCTGTTAGCTAGTGCGAATGATAGACGGGTTGAGGGGAGTATCTCCACCCTTTAGCATACAAGGGAACTTATTCAGCGCGATAATGGTGAGAGGGCGGAAAAGACCACACCCCCCCAACATTACTCAGAACGGCGCTGTACGCCCTGTTTGTGGTTTGAATCGTTAAGCCCGTGTTACTGAAGCTCGGAGGAAACTACACTGGCTTCCAGTCTGAGGCTTCCATTCAAGGGCCTAGTTATGGTTTTCAAGGACCTCCATGATGAGGCACCATCATACCTGACAGCCAGAATAAATAAGAACCCAAACTGACGCGTCCTACGATCCAATAACATCATCAGACTGAGCCAACCACGAATCATTCCCAAGAAAATTGGTGTAGTCAGCTTCAACTCCTGGGAACATACTCTCCAGGTCTCTTGCTGATAGTGACTCGACTGCTCTCTTAAAAAAACACTTGTAGACGTTTCTTTTTGATGAAGAACTTGGCTAAACTACTGGACCTTTTTCTTTGTGAGTGCCCTGAGGCCTACAGGTTAGTGGTGCTATATAATAAGTAATATAGATAGATAGTTATAGATAAATAGTAGGCCTGTAGTCTCCCTTTTCAATAGGATACCCTAAATATCTAGGAGACATCACCACCATGCTGTTTAACTCCAGCCCAAAGCTGGCAGGGACCATGCAATGGGAGCTTACATCTGAGCCTAGGCCGCAGAACAGCTAAGACCCACACATGAGTCCTCAACCTGGATGCAAGCCCTCTAACCTCTGAGCATGCAGTTCGAGTTTCAAAAGTGAGGGAATATCAAACAAGGAATCTTTTGAATCCTACACCTCTTCCTGATAATCCAACAAGCAAGTGTCCACCCTCCTTCGTGAGTCCTGAGGCTTATAGAAAACCTACTTATAGAAAATCCACTCTAAAGAAAAGCGCACACAAACTGCACCCAGATCCCAGTCACTTCCCACCATGCACTCATGGTTATCTCACAGCTGCTCGGGAATGCGTCAGTCCATTTCAATATGAGGCTTCTTCTATTTGTTAAGGTCTCTCATATTGGATGTGGGCTGCACAGCAATCACATACCTCCTCTGAAACTCACTACCTGCTCCTTGACCAGATTCAGGCATATGGAGAGCTCCTCACAGCCACCCTCCGACCCGGGCACCCCTTGCATTCTGCCCAGCTAGAACCTGCAGAGGTACTCACTACACCTGGTAATGATCTCCACCTCCATAGCCGAAGAAGAGCGGGGACTAAATGGGGAGATGATGACCATGCATAAACCTCAAAGCCCGCTATGTGGGGTCCCACTTCAGGAAAGAGCAGACACGGCCAGAAGGCTAAAGCACTTTATGCATACAATATAATTTGACCATTACTGGCATAGATAGGTTATGGCAGCAGCTTCATGCATGTGATTTAAAGTGACCATTACTGGCATAGATTGGAAGCGGGTCACAACCTATCAATGCTCGTAATAGTCACTGTAAATCACGTGATGTGGGTCCCGAGCCTGCTGGGCCTAGAGACCTAAGCTACTCCTCACTCAAGATGCCCAACAAGGCAGAAACATGTCTGGGAATGCTTGTGACCTCTTGCAGAAGGGATGTGACCTCTTGTAGAAGGGATGTGACCTAGCAGTTCAGGATGGACTGCCCTTTTGGGGTGGGACCAAGCCTGATTTGCACATGGTCTTTCACCTTCTGTAATGGGTTGGCAGGCTAAAAAATTATTTTCTGGAGGGTTGCCCAGAGCTTTGCCTGTCTTTATGATTTATTCAAAACCTTCCAGCCATCAACTTTTGGTTTCACTGTAAATCACATGCATGAAACTGCTGAGCAGGGAAGGCACCAGGGTCTTTCAACTTTTTTCCTTTGAAATGGGCCTTGAGCCACAGGAGGGTTCCAGCAACTGTTCCAATGTTGCCAGTCAGCAGTCTTATAACACAGCAATATATACATTTATATTTTACTTTGTTTTGGGGCTTACAATGTTCACTTTACAGTGCTCGGCTTACAAGCTGCGTTTGCTTGAGCCCCTCTGGCCGTCACTTCCCCAGGGAATACAGACGTTTTATCGCTGTGTTACATTTTACACTGGCTCCTCCACATCAGCCACTTGCTGACAAAGAATGGTTCATAGCTTTTCAGCAGGGATTTAGTGTTTCAGTTCCCAGCTGGCTGGCCGCCTCATGATAAGCAGCGGCTATTAACCTGCGTCTGTATTTGTCTCCTTTATAATGTATGCACCCCACGGGTGCCTCAGACTGTCTACCGCTGTAAACCAGGTCGGAACCCAATCATAATGTTGAAATGGGCCCTCAAACATCTTCTGCCAGGCTTGCTGCAGACACACAAGCGATCAATGCTAGGTATAGATATACCTACATAAAACATGTCCAATAATGTTTTGAAAACTCTTGAAGGTTACATTTTCCTCGTGGTCGCTTTAGAAAATGTTCTATTCTGGAAGGAGTGCTTGGGAACCGGAACTATTCTGGGGATCTGGATGGCAGATGCCCAAGGAGTTTATTTGTGTCCCCTTTAAACATCCCGTTTTCAAATAACCATTAGTTCCACTCACTCGGGCGCCAAGTCACTGCCCTCCCGTCACAGCAAAGAGCATCCGTGGAACTTCAGCTCACTTGAACGTTCATCACGTGCCACTGCGGCAGAGGGCCTGCACAGCTGTGCAACAGCAGCATGACGCGTTGCACGTAGACTGGGCGGAGTCAACAACGCTGGGATAATTCAGAGTAACTGAGGGGGCGCATTCATTCACTAAAAATGAAAAACTCCACCAACTGGAGAAAGGGAGACGCCCTGTGGGGGAGAAGCCCTGGTCGCCCCTGGCTCGGGTTCTATCACAGTCTCATTTTGGAAGGACTAAAAAGCTGGCGGAACGTCATTACGTGACTTCTCACAGGGTGGACATTTTGATTGGAGCCTCATTGCCAAAGTTATTTAAATGGCTATAATTTGCACTTAAACTGTGATTGATTAAAATGCTTCAGTTCACATGCTTGAGAATGGAGGGCCTCCAAGGAGGAAAGACAGATGGTTCCGTGGCTTGTCACGGACGCCTGGGACTTGTCACTCTAGAGCCCTTCTCATGGGGAAAAACCTAGCTTGTGATTGTAAATAGATTTCTGGAATGACGCGCAGCAATGGGTGTGGGAAAGAAACTATTTCCACCGTTGATGAGATCAAAATGTGTTTGTCATGCTCGAAGTTTCCATGGAAACATGGAGAACTAATAGAAACAGGCTAAACTAGTTATGCTCCTTACCCACTCCAGCACTCAGCAAGTGGTTTGCAAAAATCTAATTGGGGAAGAGGAGATTTGCCCAAGCCAAGGCGGAAGGAGAGATAAAGCAACTGATCCCTATGCCCACTGGTATTGGATGATGCCAACCCGGTGCTGTGACAGCACTGGTGTCCTGGTGGTATTATCATAGCCACTTTTGATTAGCATAAAAGCAGCACCAGTCAAGTTCTCAAAGGAGCTTTGCCCCAAGTTGCTGCATGCATCATTTCTTCTTTCAGTCACTTCCTCAATTTTCCCTCCGAGCTCCAGCATACAGCGTTTCGCAATGAACTCTAGGTACTTTACTCCAAGTTGCAGCATGCCGGTTATCTCCTTTAAACCACTTCCTCTATGGACTCTCGAAACTTTCCCTCCAAGTTCCAGCAAGCAGCATTTTTCCATTCAATCACTTCTTTTAGAAACCTTCCCTCCAAGTTCCAGCAGGCAGCACTTGTCTTTTCAATCACTTTCTCAATGTGCCCTAGGAACTTTCGCTCCAAATCGGAACATGCATTTTTTTCGACCTTTAAATCACTTCTATAGACTTTCGGGAACCTTCCCTACAAGTTCCAGCATGCAGAATTTCTCTTTTAAATCACTTCTTCGTTGGGCTCTGGGGACCTTTCCTCTAAGTCCCAGCAGCATGCAGTGGTTCTCCTTTCAATCACTTCTTCAATGGACTGTGTGACCTTTCAAATTCCAGTGTGGATTGTTTCTCCTTTAAATTACTTCTTCGATGGGCTCTACGAACATTCCCTCCAACTTGAAATATTTCTCATTTAAATCACTCTCTCATTGAGATCTAGTATCTGTCCCTCCAAGTTTCAGCATTTTGCCTTTCAATGACTTCTTACTGGGATGGTCACCTAACAAGTGTGTCAAAGCCCTGTTGAATCTGCTACGACAACAAAGTCACTTCAGAAGAGAGGCTGCATTTAAAATCTACACCTCTGTCCCAAAAACCCATAATCATGTGGAATGACCATCCTGGTGGCAGTTTAATCTTTAAACATAAGCCATACCTGAGTTTGGGGTATCATGGCTGGTAACTCCAACAATTATTAAAGGCACACCTGAATTGAATCATACACATGTCAAAATTGTGGGCCAAGGTCAGCAGCCAAATGTTTGTGTATATTCTAGTCAGATAGTCTGTCTCTACAAGATAACATGGCAAGAGAATGAAAGAATATGTGTCTCTTTTTATCCTTGTGAGGTCGGCTAACACCTCTTTATGGGAAGACACCCCCTCAGTAGGAGGTGTCCTGGGAAAAAGGAATCAAAGAGCACTCTCTAAACAAATGGTCTAGCCTTAGACTAGTGTGTTGCATACTAAAGGGCCTTTGATGCTAAGATTCTGAGAAGAGGCCATAGTTAGAGCAGTCAGAGGGAGCATAGCACAGATGGAAAAGGATTCCACCATCGTGTTTCTCTCTGTACCTTGTCTTCCTTCCTGCCCTCACCATTTTCTTTAGCACAAAGCACTTTTGGGATGATGCAAAAATGCAAGAACCACTTGTCACAATGGCATTGATAAAACCACTTAAAGCAGGTTTGCTTGTATACAATCCCCTGTGGACCTTTGCCTATAAAAGAGATTGTTCCCCACCCCTTATTTCATTAATTTCTGGACTGCACAAATGATTAATTTGGCTCTCTTGGGAGAAAACCCCTCTCCAAAATCCTCCGACAGGATGTGAAGATTGAGTGTCTCAAGGCAGAGGCAAGCTCTGCTCTCTAACCACACCAAGGGCACATTGGTTGTTGGAGAAGGTCCTACCTATTTGCAAGCCACAACTGTGCCCAGGATCTCACTGGAGGTGAAGGCCCCATGTTCAGAGAAAAGAGAACAAGGACTCATCTAGTTCGTGAGCCCCTGGATTTGGACAGCAACCTGAGAGCCAGATCAGTCGGGATCCCTGGGTGTTCACCATCAAAGCCCCACGAACTGCATTTGAGCCATGTCCGACACATTTAAATCAACAGCCCCTGCAGGTGCTGCCTTTGATGCTCAAACTCTTTGTTCTGCTGGTGGCGGACACTCAAACCAGTTTGCCGCCCTACTTTGCCTGCTGAGCACATCATTGTCTTTGCTCTAACTAGAAGCTTTCACCGCAGAAGTACTTTGAACCACTGCATCTCGACCAAGTGCCTCAGCCAGCAGCACCTTTGTCTTTGACCCGATATTGAACATCAAACAAGCCCTGGTGATCCAATCAGCCCAACTTCATGCGAATGTTGCATCAAACTGCATCATGCCTTCAAAACCGGCTCAATGGCTACTCCCCATCTGGGTCACAACGACTTGTCACATCTGAACCTGAGTCCCTAGATACCCTTGTCCATTTATTGGGACCCCATACACTGGCTAAGCCTCTTTTGCACCTTTTTCATCAAGAAGCAAATCATTTTGAACATTGTGGTGATTTGTTGCCTTTTTCCTCTCTGCTAAGTATCCAGAGTGCTTGGAATTTGGCCTTTCTCTGTCTTCCTTTACAGTGATGGGCTTTTGTTAATGTTTTTCAGTACAGTTTTATTGCAATTGGTGTGTTTAATTAAAGCATGTAGGGTGTTGATTTTTTATTTCTCTTTGGGTTGCCACCATTTCACATTCGCATCCCTCTTAAGAGTATAGTCTGCCCTTAGCCCACATTACCTCAAAAGGTGAAGAAGGTATAGCTCTTACCTGTGCCTGTTTTACCTTTATGATTGGGATCACTCCTGTTGGGTAGAAGTGTGAAGGCTGAGTAGGTAGTTTAGCATCCTGCTTTTAAAGAGGATCGAACCTGCAGAACGAGGCTCCCAGGGCCCAAAACACCTCGGACTCTTCCTGCCACTGTGGAAGCCGACTGCAGCATCTTGATTGGCTTTCAGAGTGACATGTGACTGTCTAGAGGTTCAATAACAATATGTATTTTCTTGGCCACTTCTTGCTTTGCCAGAGGACCCTGTGCACCATCTGAGGTTCCTGCCTGCAAAACAAATCTCCCTTTGTCCGTGTGGAAGTCATCTTGAGCACTGTGATTGGCTTCCGGAGGGACACATGGCCCTCTGCCTCCATCAGTCTCGCCTAGGCATACTGCCTGAGCGTTTGTAGCCGAAGGCCAAAAGCAGCAAAGAGCTGCTCCCGGTTTGGGCCTGTTGGGACCAGAAGGGGCTTACGGCACAATGCCTTCTTTATCCAATACTTCACCAATCTCACCCTTTACCTGACTTTTGCTTCCATGCATATGGATCCCTCCAGCCATTGACTATCCATTCACCACCGAGCTTCTGTTAACTCAACAGGGCTACAGAACATTGCTCTTTTCGGCCTGTTAACTATCTTTTGTTTATGTTCGCCTCCATTCGGCCCTAGCCCGACTGAGAACTTACACTTGCCACTTTTCCGCAAACCATCCACCCCTTCTCTTTCCTTTCACCCACCCTCCCTCTCTCTTGGGCTGCACCTTTCTTCCTTATCTTCCCTTGCCTATTTATTGTACCCTTCATCATGCTTCTTGACTTCACTTCAATGCTCCTTCCCTAACCTTACTCCTTCACTTCAACTTGGTCTAACTTCTGCATCACGCTCAGGCTTCCACATCTTCTCCTCCACCTCTGAAATATACACTTAAATAAGATACTCCCATGCTCCCAGGATTTCCAACCTCATATCACAACACTTGCTTTTTTCCCCCACCTACTATCATTATTTCACTTGGCCTCTGGAGTGCACAATCCGTCTGCAACATGTCTTCCTACATCACTGACCACTTCAACTTTATCACTCATCACCCTTAACTTTCACATCTTGCTATCACAGAAACCTGGATCTCCCCTCATGGCTCTGCTACCGTCTCATATTCTTCCCAACTTGTTGGGAAGGGCGGTGGTGTGAGATTCATTATCAATAAGGCCTGAAACACTTCCTCTCCACACCCGCAGACATCAAAACCTCCTCTTTTGAATATGCCATTATTTAACTTCTCTCTCCTACTCCTCTCACCTTTATTGCTCTCTAACGACCCCCTGGTCTTCTAAACTCCTTCTTCCCTGATCTGACTTTTCTCCTTGAGTCACTTACTACCGACATCCCCACTGTCATACTGGGGGACTTTAACATGGCTCAGCCCTCTATATTCACCTGCCTTGAACCTAACTCCCCCCTTTCTGTCCATTCACTCTACTCCCTCCTCCACCAGCCTACCAACTCTGATGGAAACTCTATTGACCTTCACTTTCTCTACATGTCATCTCCTCCTCTAACCTTTCCATTGACTCCTCTTCCTCGGATCACTCTATTGGTAACATCTCGGCCCCTTTACCTTGTACTCCTCATCTCCTCTCTTCAATGACTAACAAGAAATTCAGACACAGCTCTCTTTCCCCTTACCTTGATGCTGTGTGGCCCTCTCTTCTTTCTCTTTTCCCTATTCATGTGTCTTCCATTGAACAGGCTTTCTCTGACTTTCTCTATGCCCTTATGGCTCCATTTGATCAACAATATCCTGCTGAAACATTCACACCAACCCTTCTTTGTCCTAAACTGTGGATCACCTCTGATATTCAGACCCTCAAAATAAACAAGACCAGACATTATACACACCTACCCTTCTTCTAGTATACAAAACCTCCCTTGCTGCCCTTATCTCTGCAGTGGACACTGCCCAATTATCCTCCCTTCGCAATCACCCCTGCACACTTTCATCTACCCTCCAATCTTTTCTCACACCTCACAAGCCACTATCCATTGCGTCCTCCCTTTCTGCTAATGACTTTCCTCACTACTTTTCATATAAAATCACTAAACCCACACCACTCTTACAGACCTCCTGCAGTATGTGTTAAGGATTTCAATCAGGCAATACACCCGGGTCTAAGCCTAGCATGCAATGCACACATTAAATACTTATTTGTTGTGTCAATAGGTTCAATATTCTGAGTGATTTACCACTCATATCACACCCCTTTTCAAAACAACCCCAAGGCCACCATGGACCAGGAATCAGGCTGGTTGGCAAAGGCTTGTTGGCAAAGGTAATATTTATTTATTTATTTATTTATTTATTTATTTATTTATTTATTTAAAATTCAAATCAAACATATGTTTTAATATATATGGGGCAGCAATCACCAACGTGGTGACAATACAAATAAGAAAGTAGGTAAGGTAGTTGAAATCACTTTCTAGCAACACAGAATATAAAACACAGAGAAAAGAACAGTTTTGGCTTGTTGAAAATATAGCATTTAAGTTAAGATTTCCCCCTGCAAATTTCTCTACTCACAAATTAGCAATTCTACACAGATGTAAGTAAGCAGCAGGTATTCAGGAATATAGAACAGTGTATAGGGTTTGAAGGCAATCTTCCTTTCCCAAACAAGAGCGAAAAACGTGTTTGGAAATTTTACACTCTTTAAATGACCTTTGAAAATGGCTGAGCAAATCAATGAAAAGTGTGCAAAATTCTTAAATTGATATAAATTCCTATGGGAGCAACACTGAAAAGATCCTAACAAACATAAACTATAATATGAGCAACAGTACACACTTTGAATCAGAATGGAAGTTTGGAAATACTTTGAATGGGAAAACACACGTGTAAAACCTTTGCAAAATTGCAAATTCTCACCTAAATTTCCCTATGCGATCTTTCAAAAAAATGGGTCAAATACACTGGGCCTCATCATGAGCTTGGCAGTAGCCCTTAAATCCAGCAGTAGCGCTGTTACCGCCGGATTTAAGGGTCCACCAAATCACAGCTTCGGCTGATTTCCCCCAGCTCTAAGCTGGGGGAAATCTGCTGGGATTTTGCCGATTTTTGGCGCTTTTACCGCCGGCGGGAAATCCGCCGGCGGTAAAAACGCGAAATTTCCCCATTGAGCCCAATGGGGAATGGGGAATTCCCGAATGGGCTGAATGGGGAATGGGCAATACCCGTTCCACCAAACCCGTGATCCGGCGCTAATAGCGCCAGTGGGTTTGGCGGTAGGGCTAATAACGCCAGCGCTATTAGCGCCGGCGTTACCACCCAACTCGTGATGAAGCTCACTGTTTCTGGATGTGGTTTTTAGGTAGGGATGTAGTTAAAGGTCTTAGGTTTAAGTCAGAGTTGAAATTAAGTCTCTAGCTATTAATTTGAGGAAGTTATGCAAGTTTGAATGAGAGGCCTTTTTAGAAAAATAGAACTGAGAAAATCAGAAAATCGGTTTTAAAATGACAGGTTGATTTTACTTAAACTAGATTAATGGCTAAGAAAAAGAAGAATGCCACCCGTGAATCTCCACAGTTACTTTCCCACTGTAACCCTTCACGTGGTAAATACCCTGTTTTCTTTATGGGAATTAATTTATTTAATCCAAATCACTAATGGCTTATGGTCTAGTAAAACACAATGAGGAGAAATCTGGGCTAACACTCGGAATCACAAATAGGGTTGCGAGCATGGTTCTGACAATATCATAGGTTCTTAAGTTACAGATAGGATAGGTTATAGGTTGGGATAGGACAAGGCAATATACTATGGTTCACTATGATTCCTATTGATACTTACAGTCCACTTTAATTTAAGATTTGGACCGTCAGGTTCTGGTCATCACGGATCGAGTCTACAGACAGTAGGGCACCTCTGGTGGGATAGGTCAGCTGGGTGGTTCTGGTCAACTGCACACTGGACTGGATTATATTAGATTGGCCCTTCTGGTTGCTGGGCACTGTAGATCAGTGGGATGGCGAGTTTCAGCAGGCAAGCCTTAATGGTAAGCAAGCCAAACTGGATCAATTTACTTCCCTCTGGTTTTGGGGTGGTTTCAGGATTTGGGCCTAGCTGAAAAAGGAGTTCAGCAATTCTGAGGCCTTGGCTTTGCAAATACATCTGGATCAGGAACAAGATGGAGAATTCAGGAACAGGGTGCCACGCCGAAATCAGTATGGAGTCAGGAATCAGTGTGTGTTGTGAGGTTCCCTTATTTATCCTGCCAAATGACAACACTAACTTTATGGTAGGGCCAGACTTGCAACCCACACCCACAAGGCTATGATTGGTCAAAGGCACAGTTTCCGCCTTGCTATTATCTGGTTGGATGGCTTCTGGGCTGCTTTGTCCTTAGATACATTTCATAACTGCTGTCAGTCAATGAGGCCCAGTTCCTCTGAGCCACACTGGATGATTCTGACATTTCAGTACCCTTTTTAATCTCAATGATTCAATGGACATAAATGGATCTACAGCACTTTTGAAGGTTGCAAAGCTAACATTTTAAAAGGCATTTTCATTTTTTTAAAACAATTCTGCTGCATTGCTCCATGTTGAATGTAACAGGGCCCACTGGCATGCTCCTGCAGTGATAAGTCTGTTTTCACCCCCCCTTGACTTTGTGTGGTGAGGTGTGCAGCTTTTTCTGGCTCTGCCCAAACTCAGTTTTGAAGATTTTGGTGCGCACAGGAGTCAGCGCATCCATTTTGGGCTGTTTCTTTCACCTTTTGTAAAGTGCTGCAGTGGGGCACATTAGAATGGGTCAAAATATCCCACAGATGGCATCACAAATCTCTCTCTCCCCAACTCTTTTTCTGTCCACCACTTCTCCCCATACCTTGACTACTTCCTCCCTACCTCCACTATTGAAATGGCATCCATCCTTTTTGGTGCCAACCCATTAGGTGCTCCATTCGACTCCATTTCACCCCAAATGGTAACGAATTAGCCTCAATCACTAGCCCTCAACTCTCTGAGCTATTTAACCCCTCTGACTCCGCTGTACACTTTCCTGCCTCCTTCATATATGCAACTATCTATTCAATATTGAAGAAACCCTCTGTTGACCCAAACATCCCAGAAAAATATCACCCAGTTTCTCTCCTTCCCCTTTACTCAAAAGTCCTTGAGTCAGTAGTCTTTGACCAGATCAATAAGTTCCTTGAGGAAAATTGCCTTTCGAGAGCCACTTCAACCTGGCCCTGTAGCAAACACCCCACTGAAACTGCACTCATGCATGTCTCCAACATTGAAACCAACAAGGCATGGCCTCTCTTCTTGCTCGGTGATTGACTATATTTACATTATGTCTATAAAAAGAGACAACATAAAATCATTTAATGTGATGAAAACAAATGTAAGTGACCACGACATTTTGACGTGCACTTTTGCAACAGGAAAATCAGAGGAAACAGTACATTCTCAGAGTAAGAATTTCATTGTAAATACCTCTAAGAATCGAGTTTTGCAATTTAATAAAAACATAAAGTGAATATGAGAATTGGGAAATGGTGGAAAAATGTAAGTGAAAAGAAACAAATCTATCGCACTAATCCAGCATAATTTATGAATACTGTAGCATTTAAAAAAAAATCAATGTTTGACACAAAGACATTGGTGTACACAGGATATTATAAAGGATAAAGTAGAGTGCTTTGACAAGAGCATTAATCAGGAGAAACGTATATTAAGATCTATGGTCAGAAATGATAAAAAAAGAAGGACTAAAGAAAGAGATGAGAAAAGATGCATGATCAAAAGATATAGATCTGAACATAAGAGGTGGTTGAAAGATTACATAATACAAAAATATATTAAGATAATCAAGAACTGTTCATGAATATAGTCAAAAAACATGTTAGATAAATTTGGTGGAAACTAAACCATATGAACACGGTCCAAATAGATAGTCATACGCCATGTGTATCAGAGTCAATGGATAGATCACTTTAAGAAGAAGTATAACAAAGAAGAGGTTGAACGAGGGATAATGGGGGAGTAGACCACACAGTCTGGGACACCCTGCGCCTATAATTTTGACATTCAGGATATCATCATGATAATATCAAAATTAAATGAGTCTAGATTCTGTGGAATAGATGGGATGACCAACAGCCTGCAGAAAAACAACAAAGAAACGTAGGCAGAAATATTACGCAAACTATTTACTCAAGTCATTGAAATTGGTACTTGTCCTAAATCCTGGAATTGTTTGATAATTGTACCAATTTTTAAAAAGGGAAGAAGTGAGGACTCAGGTTGTTATAGACTTATTTAATTGCTGACTGTGTCCTCAAAACTCTTAGCCTCCCTAGTACTACAAGATTCATCTAAATGGTCCAAGGTGACACAAAGGTTTAGCGCCCTACAGACCGGCTACAGAAAGGGTGTTGGAATCTTCACTATTTGTTTGATGTTAACAACTTGTATGGCACAGGCTGGTAGGGATATGTGGAGAACCCTGCATGTAGCGAGACTTGATCTCACCTCGTCTTTCGACAATGTTGATATAGGGAGGTTGTGGAACAAATTGAAATCATGGAAGATTTATGTGGAGTTGTTAAAAATGTTGGAATTGTTGTATTCTAAGAATGTGGCAAGAGTGAGGTTGAATAGTGAATGGATGCTTTCTAGTGTGATAGTGGAGGCCAAGGGAGTCTGTCAAGTATGTGTCCTTGACCCCACACTGTTCAATTCATATCTGTCAGATCTTTGGCAAACCAGCATAAATTTGGGAGGTTATCACCCCAAAAACTAATTGTATAGCTTGTGCAGATGATTTAATTTCACCATATTATACACCTGTGGGTTTGCAGAGATCATTGAAGGGGTGGCGGCTTATTTGGTGGAGAATAAACTAACAATCAATCCCACTTAATCTCTTATAGTGACACTCAGTAGGAAATGGAATAAAAGCATTATGTCTGGTATATTAATGATAATAAAGTTATAGAGGTTAAGACTTTCAAATATCTATGTTTTGCCTTCTCAGTGGTAGATAACCTGCACACTCAGAAATTAAACATGGAGACTAAAGTGCAAGCATGTATTTCACTATTGAAGAGGATAATAAGTAAGCTATGTGCCTATTCATTAATACCACTTATAGGATGCTATCACCTCAAGTGCTTGGCTATGGTTCTAAGTGGAGTAGAGCAGATTAAATTCAGTTACAGGATATATCTAGACAGCCTGGAAGGAAAAAGTTTGACAGTAGTATAGGGTCTACCGAGATCAATACCTATTAGTGTAATCCATCTGGAATTGGGATTGCAATCTTGGTGGGCCCAATACTTGAAGAAAAGTTTGTTTGCATATAAGAAGGTATTGTCCTCGCCTACACCTAAATGGGGGTCATACTTAGGTGTAATGTTGGAAAAAGGTGGCAATGTTTTCTTGTGTGATTTTAAGAGGCAATGTACAGACTTTATGGAAATTGCAAATATTGCACTGTTCTAGTCACACGAGAGTATGAAGGCAAACATAAAATGTTTGGATCAATCAACTGACATGGGCGGGTTAAATAGGATAAAGGCGCATCGAGACAATGGAATTTCTGAAAGCCTCACGCAAGCTGGCAAGCTTTATTTGAAGAAATGTTCATCACAGAAATACCAGACATGGTATAATAAACACCAATTAAATTGATTGCCCACTTTGGAAATAATTGTTCCTCGACTAAAGATTCCAGTGTTACTCCAGGATTTAAGGCTTTGCAAGTCAGAGGCCCCTGAAACTCTCTACCATTTGGTCATGGAGTGACCTCAAACAGTAAAATATTGTGTGACCATTCTGTGGTGCATTCGTACATTCAGTACCTGCAGTAGCAGCCGCGGTGGCACGGAACTGTTTGATGACAACAGAACACGTATCACTCATAATTATTTTGTATTATTATGCATTTATTTGTTATTAGTTCACTAGGAACTTTTACAAATGTCATACACGTACAAAACATTAACATCACATTTCACCATATTCGTCAAGTTTTATAAATGTACTATCACATTTCCTTACGTATGTAAGAACCTTGATAACATTCATCATTGATAACATTCAATCTAAAATCCTTAAAAATCCATATTATCATGTCTACACTCCACAAAGAATATTTCATACACCTAACATCACATTTTATTACATTTCATTACATCTCTAAAAGGCAACTAATAAATGCAACATTGATGCCATGCACTCTAAAATCTATTCAAGAAGAATTCCTAGTAACATGTGTAACATGTGTGCACTCCATAACCACAAGCCCCTCATTCTTACAGGTGCTTGTTATTAACGTAGCACCATAGTCCATATAGAGCAATATGAACTGATTTGCTCTCTGTGTTCAGACAATAATTCCAAAAGTGCATAACCACAAGCCCCTCATTCTTACAGGTGCTTGTTATTAACGTAGCACCATAGTCCATATAGAGCAATATGAACTGATTTGCTCTCTGTGTTCAGACAATAATTCCAAAAGTGCACTGTTTCTATGGGCTCGTAGCAACTGACAAATTGCCACAAAATATTTATGTAAGTGGGGCCTAACTTGGTGCAATTAGTAAAAACATGCCACGCTGTTTCCTGCATATTTACTAATTTACATACAGACTCTCTTCTCTGTGGGTATCTTAGTAAAAGCACCACGTATCCTCAAAAGAGGAAGCTGCTTCGTACGTAATTGAAGCACAAAGTAAGGAACCGCAGGACAAGGGCATCGCAAAAGGTAGGTTTGAGCCTTCAGGAATGTGTGTGTAGAAACATACTTATAGTTCTGTAAAATACTTTAGTGATTATAATTCCTCACCCAATCCCATTGCTCAGCCTTTTTCTTATATAACTTTTTTATGGTATCAAAGTCAGTCCCCATCCCAAAAAACTGGTTGCCATCCAATTCTGGCGAAACAGTCTTCATTCAATTCCTTAAAACTGTTAGCGCTGCTGCACCCTACAAATTCTGTGTTGTGGTGGCTGTTTAACAGGTTCAGCAGAGGGCACCAGAGGTTCATTCTGGATTTAATGTATAAAGGTCCTCTCCATATTTCCTGCATGGGTACCTAGTGAACCCAACCCCAGTTCCAATCTAATATTTTCTTAAGGGGTTGGCCGGGCCCATATGTAAAATACTTCTCCAGAACAGCCCCTCCAGGACATTGAGCTTGTCTAGGTCCCTCATAGAAAGCACCTCCAATATGGCTGGGCAAAACCTCTCTTTATAGAACTGCAAAATTCAACCAAGTGCTTAGGCCGCTGTCTGCATGGAGAATTGTTTGATCATCTGCATAAAGTAAACAAGCTTTGCACTTTTTCCCTGCTATGAAGTGGGTCTACCCTCCCCCGGCGCACAGGTCCAACCGCAGGTACTGATAGTCCCCCGCATATTCTAAATTTCCAAGAACAGAACCCAGTGCCACCCAGTTTATCTTATGGCCTACCAACACCATAGCCTTGGTCGTACTCATGTTAAATAGCAGATCGTTTGGGGCAGCATACTCAAGCAAAACAACGAACTTAGCTCTGATCTCCCTGACGGTACAGTCCATCACACCCAAATCATCCATGTACAACATGCAAGATATGGGTCTCTCTTCCAGTTTAACAGGACAACCAATTTCATTCAAACATACCGGGAGATTGGCCAGATATAAATTAAACAGCAAGGGAGCCAGCACAAAATCTTGCCTGACACCCCTGTCTATCCAGACCACGTCAGATAACAAACCTTTATTATCCAGGTGCACTTGTAATGCTGTATTGGAGTGTAAACCCACCAAAATTGCCATTAACCAATCGGGACAACCCAAACTTTTGCCAAAGAATGGTGCGATTGACAGTGTCGAACACTGTGCTGAAGTCCACATAGATTCAATACAATGGAGGATTACCCAGCACCGCAGCCTTTTGTATCAGCCTATCAAAAAACATGATGTTGTGTCTGGTAGCAAACCCTGGTCGAAAGCCAGTCTGTAGTGGGTCCAAGATATTCTTCTCTGTTGCCAAGTTCTGACGAGACAATGACATTGTGTACATGTACTTTTGTGAATTAAGACATTTGTAACATAGGACGAATGTCTTCATGGTCTGTTTATAACAAATCAGAACATTGGAAACTGTAGACATGTTTCAAATCTCTGTGTCCCTTCGTTTTGTTTGTACGTTGAAGTGTGGGGTGTTTGTGGTACAAATGTGAATGGGAATGCTGATGGATGGGTCATTTGATATTGAGCAGTGTCTGGGGGCATGTTTGGTACTCCAGGATATACACACTTGGGTTGTAATTATGAGTGTGTCTTAACTATTTGATCTACAATGTGATTGTTTCTTTCAAAACAATATGTAAATAATACATTTCAACAAAGAAAAAACAAATATCACTAGATGATATTGTCTGAGTTTAATTAATGATCATTGCGATAGAGCACGTTTTCCTTGTGTGCGCGGTCGTGTTTGCAGGTTTTCATTGTGCCTCAGCCATATCTCAGCTTTATCTTTACCTCTCTCTTTGTCCCAAGTTCTGCAGAATAGACAGGATAAAAGAAGCAAACAACTTACCGGCCACGTCCAAAAGAGAGAGGATTCTGTAAGTAGATGGCAGCTCCCTATCTCCTTTCTTGTAGGCTGGTAGCAGTATTGCCTGTTGCCAGGATGCAGCTATAACTGCATCCATACAAACTCTGTCAAACAGTACATTTAAAACCCCTGACCACAATCCTGGGTTGGACTTCAGTACAGCATTCGAGAGGCCATTTGGGCCAGGTGCTCTTGAATTATTTAGGTGAGTGATACTCGTGCGAATGTCCTCCCCATCAATGTCCATGAGCCAAGAACCACTAGGCCAACACTCTATTTCCATTTTTCTAGATACCCCAGAGCTTTTCATAAGAAATTCCACCCACCTGTGTTCACTAATGGGGCACCATGTCAACTCTTTTATCCCCCTTTGCAAGGGCCAAAAATTGCCATATAGATCTTGGCCTCCCACTACACAATGCCTTAAGAATTCGCATTGTGAGCAGAATTCCTCCATCTTTTTAGGCATGACCTACAACCCTGCTTAAGCTTCCTGATTTTAGACTCAGCCACCCACACTAGGCAATCGACCACTCTCATCAACCTGATGTTTCTTCTTAATAACCGTTTGGCATCATGGACTCCAATGACAAATCTGTGGGCATGATCTGGGTTGGAAATGATCGGGGACCCCTGTACCGTGGTCCCTGTCCTGTCTCACCAGCCAGCTGTTTAAGATGCCCTTCCATCTCAATGCAATCTGAGCCCAAAAAGTCCATAAACTCATAGGTTGGAAATGTATAGACCAATTTGGACGCTCTGTTAATATTCCCTTGGGTCCACCGCAGACGATTCCCACCGTGGTTCACCATCACACCCACACCACCCTGTGCCCGGGTACGCAGACCTGGACGTCTCAACCTAAGTTCTAAGAGGGAATGGTCACTGAAGTCGGTGTTGCGTACCTCAAGGGACTCTACGAACTCTGCACTGGTGTTACTAACAAATAAATAATCAAGGGTGGCAGCCTTCTTCCCATGTGCCAGCTACACTGCCCCGGAGATTTCCCTTTTGTTCATCCGTTTAACATGGTAATTTCCCACTTCCTTAAAATATTTCACCCACTACCCACCCTGTATATTTCCACCCTTCTTGACCATTGTGCTCTCCGCCTTCACATTCCTATAGTTGGCACATAGGTGGTAATCCCTGCACCCGGCCTTAAAGTCTCCACCGACTATAATATAGTCATGACCCGGCCTAGCCAACCATGCCATACAGATGGAATCAATACTTGCATGTACAACATCTAGATCGTAGGTGTCAGGTGAACGTAGACATTAATCAATAACATTAGCAACCTGGTGCCTTCAGCATTTACAAACACCTCAAACACAAGCACATTGCTGTTGCTGGTAGTCAATATTGTACTCTGGGTACACCATATCTGTTTCATGCCAATGATTAAGCCATCAGAAGGGTGATCTCTAATGCCCTTCGTCACCAGTTGTTGGAATACGCAGTTTTCATTGTAGGAAAATAATTTCAAATTCGAGCAAAACTTGCAATGAACGCCTTTCTGCCAGAAAGTGCTTGTAGCCTCGAGTTTTCCAACTCACCAGTTTCCTAGTTCACTTTTCAAAATCAATCGTTTAAACCAGGCCCACCCTGATGAATTGTCAGCCAGCTCTTCGGCTGTTTTGGGGGCAGGTTTAGGCGGCACCTGCCCCCCCTCAGCCACTGGTTCCTGATGTTGAGGGGACGAGCGGGGATCCCTTTATTCGGGACCCCAACATGTGTGGAACAGTCAACCACGTACCCCATAGTCTGTATGGAAGCCTGGTTGGCACGTATGAGCATGGGGACTTCTGGGGCAATGAATTCTAGCAAAGTTACCCTTACTTATTTGCACAGGTTTCACAAACTCATACTCACTCGACGACAGAACTCTAAGAGCAAGTACCTTTTTACATACCGAAAGTAGGACCGCTCTATTTGGCCATTTCTCCGTAAAGATCAAGGGCCTCATTCCGAGTATGGCGGTAAGGGATAGCGGCCACCGGTAACGAGACCGGTGGCGGTATTCCCTTACCGCCATACTCCGAGTTCCCTCTGTGCCCTCGCCTTTAACGCCTGCTTTGAGCAGGTGTTAAAGTCGAGGGCGCAAAGGGGCCTCCAAGCCAATAACGGTGACCGTAATGAACGGTCACCGTTATTTGCATCTTCCCCATTCCCATTGAGCCCTATGGGGGCTCATTTGGGAATGGGGAAGAGCCTTGGTGAATGGGGAATTACCGCCCCGCCAACCTTGGAATGGGGCGGTGATTCCGCCATCCACCAAGGCGCTGCCGGTCCGGGTACGGCGTCAACCAAGGCGTTAATAGCGCCATTGGTTAGCGCCGTACTCGGAATGAGGCCCCAAGTCACCACGACCAAAACTAAAAACAAGAGGGTTTAGTTCAGGGGGTCTAGTGTTTGACATCCTTTAGTTGGGATTTGTAACAGTAGGTGGCCCTGGGATACCACCTGCACCTCATCAGGCTCAGACCCAGGATGGCCGTCTTGATGTGCGACCACCACGTCTGGCGGAGTGGGTGCTTCCCGACCACCGCCCCCTACCAATCAGCTTGTTAGGATGCCCGCAGACCTGCGTAAGCATTTCTGCCTCCTGTTAATGTGTCTTCTTCGTTTCTTTTGTTTTAGGAGGGCCCTCAACAATGGGCGTCGAATGAGCTGATCCACAATATATGATATGATAAGTCATTTATAACTTGCCTGTACACAAGTATTTCTAGACGTGACAAGACAAGAAAGGTGAGAAAAAAGAGGATGAAACAATGATCTTACTAGGCCTTGTGTCATTCAGATCGTGCAAGGGTGGGGGGAGGGTGGAGGAGACGTGCTAGGGGGGAGAGGTAGGGGAGAGTGCAAAGGAATTAATAAGTTCTGCCAGGGAGGTGGCTCATAAGTGCAGAGAGTCAGGGGACTGTACCGTTGTAGATAAAGTCCGTAAGTGGTTGGGAGGCCTAGAGGCACTGCAAGGGAAACTGGTCAGGCAGGCGTCTGGTCCGGTAGGTTCAGTGGGTGGTCAGGTAGCCAGTATGCACAGTGACCGGGACATCAGCAAGGGAGAGGGAGAGAGAAAGCAGAAGCGAAAAGGAAGGTCTTGAGTTGCTTCTTGACCCTTAGGTGGTCCTGCTCAAGTTTGAGAGAAGCAGGGAGGCTGTTCCAGAGGGAGGCCCCAGCCAAGGATAGAGATATATCCCCCACTCTTTGCCTGGAGAAGCGTCTGCCCTCAGAGAGTTAGAGGTGGATGAGCGGAGGGCTCGAGAAGGAAGATGCTTAGGAACAGAAAGTTGGATGTAGTGTGACCCCGAACCCAGAAAGCCTTGTGGATGATGCAGATCCATTCCGGAATTGTGGACAGTCAGGTATGAGAGAACTAGTAGAGGAGGCTGAGGGAAGCCTGAAGTTAGATATGGGTGTCATCCGCATAATGCTCAAAGTTAGAACAGGAGATAGAGATGCAGTGGGGCTGGGGCTGCTATTTCAGCAGTTGTACCGAGAGCAATCGGCCCCCATGTCCTTTCATGTTTTTCCAGGCGACTTTTCCTCCAGGTCGTAAATATGGAGAGATCAGGGCTCGATACTTTGATCACCTGTCATTCCAGTGCTGTGGGAGCCCCTTTCTGAAGGGTACCAGCAGCACTGGGATCCACAGCCTCCTCAGGAACTGGTTCCAATGTGCCTAGGCTTTGGACACTACCACCCTGTAACCTTTGATCTATAGAGGCAATGGGCCAACCCTGCTTCTGGACTTCTGCCAGCATTACTCCACATAGCTTAAGCAAAATATTTACAGCGAAGTCAATCGCTCCAGATGTTGTGTTGTCGGCATCCACCTGAGTTCCCACTGCCAACGGACCCATCCAGCTGATAGCCTATCCCAGATACCTCAACCCCCGTGTAGTCCGGGCATAAATCTGGGGATACTGAAAGCCGTTGCCCTGAATCACCCATAATAGCCTTAGTTAAAGTACTAATAAAGACGTTTTGTGACCTACAAAAAGTCATAGATATGGGTCAAGAGCTACTGCAGAGAATAGGGGAGACTTATATTGACCTATGAAAAGGATTAGGGACACAATTGAGTACATTCTTTGCACTGGCCTTAGGAATGATGAACTCTGCTTCATGGCTTGTGAGTCCTTATGCAGAGGTCAAAGTATGCGGGAACTAAAGGGCGCAACATTCGCTTACTATTCAGGCCAACCCACCATCGTTTTCTTACTTTATGCGACCCAGAATACCGTTCCAGGATGGCAACCCTTTTTTTATTTCATCCCTACTGGGGACTCGAACCTGCACACTGCTGATAGCTAGCCAAGGCAGTATTGCACTGCGCTCTCTCTCCAGTGCTGGAACAGGATTATTTATTTCAATAGGCTGCTTGGGATACAAAACCCATTCGCAAGCAGCCAAAACGCGCCCAGCTTGATCGCGATCTGCGCCTGAATGGCTGTAGACTCAGAATTGTTAGCAGGCAATGGGAGGGGTCTGTCTTTGCCTGGCCATGTTTTTCAGGAGGTGCAAAGGGAGGATGATGAAGGAGAGGCTGCAGGGAGGTGCATGCTGAATGGGACAATGACACACTAATGGTGATCATTTAAATACATTTCTTTCATTGTGCTCTTATCAGTCTTACTAGACCTGTTGTAAAACACAATGTTGCAAGGTGGAGGGGAATAGAGGAAAGGAAGGAGCCAAGTATGCGATTTGAATGGCGGACGGGGGTGACGGTGAGTATGTGCGGAGTGCACAGAAAAGGGGGTGGGGCAGAGGGTTTTTCCGGGATAACGAATTTTCCTTTAAAATATGTGTTTTAAGGTTGATGAATGTTTTCTGAATTCCTAGGTAAAATGCCATTTTAGACTGTATGAGGCATGAAATGTATGAAGGTTGTTTTAACGAAATGTAGTAATGACTGTACGATAATGAATCGTATTATTAGTTTTGATATTGCAATGTAATGAAATGAACATGATTGCTTTTTATTGTGGAATTGTTTACAGTATATATTTAATATACTAATAAAACAATTGTTTTTTAAAAAAAGTACATGAAATCTGTACTTCCGCCGGTCCACCTGATAAATGCCAAATTAAGTCACTTGAACGAAACAAAACGTCTTGAACCTGAACTCATCATTAAACGCATGGTGCTCTGATCATGAAGTATTCAATGATTTATTCTGGAATTACAGTGCCTGCTTTTGCCAAGAGCTGAGATCATCCAGCTTCTTGCCCAGGGTTGCTGTAAATCATTTTTATAAGCTCTTGGTCATCCGCCAGTCTGCAGAGGTTTCTTACAGAGGTTTTTGCAAATATCTTCAATTGTTTCTTGAGCCTGCAATCATAGCATTGGATCCAGGAGCTGGAAGAAGCCCAGAAGAAGCCCAGCTTGGATAAGCTCCCGTGGGTAAAGCTACTTTCCACTGAAGTGAGCTGCTTCGGGCCAGGACTGGCCAATATAAGCAGACTGAATAGTCTTAATTACTCCTCACGCCACCACTAATTTGCTCTCTCATAAAAAGTGGTATCTTGAGACATGGCAATGAAAGGTTCGCAGTCCAATGCACCTCATAAAAAAGTTAATTGAATAGAAATAAAAATGAATCAGAACTGAAGGATTTCAAAATGTTTTAAATACCCTATTTAAATAAAAACAGAACCAAGTCAGCTACATAATAACAATACCTGCAATTTAACAGACGTATAAGGCTTGCCTAGTCCATTCTGCACTTTATTAAAGACCCCACTCCTCGCAGATCATCTCGCCAATTGCTGATCACTCCACTCAACCCTAATTCTGCCCCTTCAAGGCCATCTACTCCACCCCTGCTCCTTCCATCTCCTCCGTTACCACTTCATCCTTATTGTCTCCCCCTAGGCGCGTCCTCTTTGCACATTTCTCTGTTGGTTCCCAACTAGTTTTGCGCTTTGTGAATCCCAGGCGCGCATACACACAAGTCAGGAATGCTACTAGTATAAATCAAATAGCAAAGCAAAAAAGTTACAGGGCCCATAGCCCTGTTGGTGCATGCAGGCTGGCAGTACTCAATCCTTGAGTGTTAGTAGAAACCTACCTGGTGTGTATTTCAGCCACCGAGAAGAGGCCAAAGTGAATCCTGCAAATCTAGTCTCTATTCCCCTGTCCACCTCCCCCTTCCCCGAGATTTTCTCCCCTTTGGCATTCTTAATGCTTTTTCTATATGTAACAAATCGCACATCATTCTTGTCACTTTTCTTAATCTTCGCTTACACTTGAGCACCACGCACCGTGGGTAATAATAAGCAGCGCTCAGATACCTGAGGGTTTGTAGCACTATATAAATGCTAAATTATTATTATTATTAATTTGTCCCACCCCCTCGCCCTTCTGGGAGAGGTGGAGGGACTGGCATTCTATTTCAACCCTCATACACCATTGCCTCTTCACCTGCTCCTTTCCGATCCTTCCCCTCTTTTGAGTATCACTACATCCCATCTTCTCTCTTTCCTAGTGATCTACCTTCCGCCCAGTTCCCTTAGCTTCACTTGTGATCAGGGGCGTTGCTAGGGGGGGGCTAAGGGGGCTATAGCCCCTGATCTTTTGGTTGTAGCCCCGGATAGAATCTCAGGAGCTACAGCCAAAAGACTAGCTAGCCCCCAGTCCTGACAGTTCCAACATCAGCATAGCCCCGGGTCTTTTCCAGACCTAGCAACTCCCCTGCTTGTGATGACTTGGATGCTCTACTCTCGTTTCTTCTCCCTACTTCCTCTTCCTTCTTTCTTCTTGACAACGTCCTTCTTCATCATCACTCCTGTGTCCTCCCCATTCCTTCCATTACTTGACTCATTCTTTCTTTCCCCGTCCATCTCCCGTCCTACCCATATCTTAGGATCCTACTTAGATCTAATATTTTCATCAATCTTTCCCACCTCTTCTGTATTAGCCATCCCTTTCCTTACCTCAGATCATGTTCTTTTCTTTGCCATCCCTCCTTCCGCCACTCCTGCTTCTCCCGCCCCAGTGTGAGGAACTCATGGTGGCAGCAAGTAAGACAGTCGCAAGTGATCACAGTTCAGTGGTGTTTATTGAACAATGAATTATGTATGCAGGTTGGAAAACACCTATTCTAAACCTAAATCTAAGATGGGAGTATGCGTCGGCCATCAAATGAAAAATAAGGAAGTCCTAGTGGTGTTGTGTCAAATAAAAGGGCCTATACTAAGAGACTTAATGCCAAACCTTACAACTAATACAAAAAAGGGTGTGAGATAGTTCTCAAGAAAAGAAAGAAGTGTTCTCAAATAATATGTCAGGGTGCTGTAGCCTGGCTCTCCCTTCCTCACGTTTTGAGCATGGGGTAAGGTGGGATTGTGGAGCACAGTACAGTCTCTGGCTTTTCCAGCACGAGACAACAGTTCTAAGGTCTGCTCTCAGGACCGTCGATGGCCAAGTCTCGTTTCCTTGAAAGTCCCTTGCCTTGGAGGACCCGAGGTCTTCAACTAACAAAAACAAAAGTTCCTTTAAGAAATTAAAGTTTGTTTTCAATGTTCGCTGGGTGATGGATTCACCCCTTGGTTATCCCTCTTCTGGGCCCTGACCCTTCTGAATTGTTTACCAGAGTTTCACGTAGGGTGATGGATTCATCACTGGGTCCCCCTCTTCTCCGCGCTGACCCTTCTTACATAACTCATTCCACAAATGGCATGATCGTTTTTTTCTCAATTCACATTCACTTGTATTTGCGGGATCCACTTCCCTTGCTTTCTCATATGGCGAGATTCACTTCCCTTTCTTTCACTTAGCTTATAGATCAAAGTATTTCGATTTTACAGGGATTTTTGCTTGACCCTCAGTATGACCACTTTGATCTATTCCGCTGGCTCTCCTATGGCCTGCTTTTATCTGTAGTTTCTCTCATATGGGGCTTGACCAGAGTCTCTTGAGTTAGCACCCACGTGGTGCTGATTTCCCTCTTAACACTGGTTACAGTTCTTTCACAGTTCATAGACCTTGGTTCAAACTTGCCACTTTGCGAGTCTTACCCAACACAGCCCTGGTTCTTATTGTTTTCCCTTTTGACTCACTGGCTGTGATGAACACTTGGCTTATCTTCTTCATTGAAGTGAAGGCCAGTACCATGGTCGCGGGAGCTTGCCTCGCTCCTGCTTATCGGCGTAGGCTTGCCCCGTGTACCATTGACATATGCTGCAAGACACTTGTGCTATTGTTCACGGTCTCAGGCTCTCTTCCATGAAGGTTACGTGGGTCTGGGACAAAAAGGGCCAGGTCACTTCTCTCCTCGCCACCCTCTCGATTCCTGCCACTTTTCTCCTTTTGAACTGCCGAGCCTGATTAGCCATCTCGTTGTGCTGTCTGCCTTGCTCGTACTGTGCTCTCTGGCTCTACCTTTTATCCCTAAGGGGAAGGGAAAGGGACGTCAGATGTGTGTGATTTTGGCCTATCGCCTGACTTGGCCGGACCTTGTATTGGACATGTCAGGTAACCGGCTCAGGTGTTAGTACATTTTCCTCTCTGTTGTGCAAAAGTGTTTGTGTTAGAAAAGGAGGGGGCAGTGGTTTGGAATGTCCTACGTGCGAGGATGGGCAAAAGGTGTCAATGGAAGGGGGATACCGCGTCTCACCTGTCAGTGTCTCACTCCTCGAGTACCCCCCCCATCCAGGTGATCCTCCCTCATTGGTCCACCCCCAGGAACTGGACTCAATAGCGATTGGCCATGTCCTGGCCACCTGGATGACAGATCGCTGGGAACTTACCAGGGAGACACCTTCCAGGTGTCTCACACCAGCCACCCCCTGTGTCGCAACCTCTCCTCCTTTAACACTGGACTTTCATCTTCACTCTTAAAACCTCTCTTCCCCTCCAACAGACTTTCCTCTATTATCTACCAAAACATTTTATCTTCACTGAATTCTATTTCTCTCTATTACAATTAGTTCTCTCCATACCGCTTGTCCATTTCACCCTACCCGTAAACCTTCTGCACCCTGGCATACTCCCACACTTCTCCTCTCTTCATCTTTCTTGCGCTGAGCTCATTGCATTGAAAAATAATACCTTCCCCTGGCACTCTTATCATACTCTCTTCTATGCCTTCCTTTATGATTCCTCTCTGTCATTAGCAAAAAATAACTACTTTTCTGATCTGGTTCTGCCCTACTCCCCCATCCCCGCCATCACTTCAGACATCTTAAACAAATCTTGTCCCTCTACCGCTACTGATCCTTCTCCTTCCTTCTTCTCTTTCTCCTGCCGAATTTGCCACTTTCTTTTCAGATAATATCACACTGCTTCATTTATCTTTATCAATCGGATCGTCCCCTCCTCGTCCCTTTCTACTCATCTCTTCTATGTCTTCATTTCCTTCCTCTCAGACTCTGACACTGCTCATTATCTCACCCAAGCCCACTCTTTTGCTTCCCTCTCGATTCCGGCCCCCTGTGTCCGTATTTCCAAAAATCTTTCCTCTGCTACTGCCCTGCCTTGCATCAATCTTTAACTCATCCCCTTGCTCTGCAACTTTTTCCCTCTCACTTTAAAAGAGTGGGTTTTACATCCATTCTCAAAAAACCTTCACTTGACCCTTCCTCCTCTCCCAACATTCGTCCGGTCTCCCTTCTAGCATTCCTCTAAAAAAGAAAACTGAAATGGGTTGTTTACTCTCAAATCCCTTCCTACCTTAACGCCCAATTCTCTTCTTCTCCTGGCCCCAGGTTGGTTTCCATCCTCTGCACTCCAACAAAACTGCCCTTTTAAGTGTCCCTAACTCACTTCTCTCTGCCCACCATTCCAAACTATCAACTATCATTATTTTACTTGACCTATCCACTGCTTCCCAAAGCAGCACACCCTCCCATTCACCCTGGCTTCCATTGGATTCCGTCTTACAATGGTTTCACTCCTATCTTGATGATCTCCTTTTTACTGTCTCCTGGGCTGACAGTCACTCCTCAGTCTCTCCTTTGCTGCACGGGATTCCACCAGGTTCGTTACTCCACCCTCTTCTCTTCTTTCTTTATACCTGCACCCACCTCTCTACTATAATCTCTTCATTTGGACTTTCCTTACACATTTTATGAGATCGTTCTTTCATTTACTACCTTTGCCAATTCTCTCCATGCCTCTGTTTCTTCATGTCTTACTGCCATTGAATCCTGGAATGCCTCTAAACAGACATTCTATTTTGTCCCTCTATTTCTATTCCCCTTCCATGCCGCCTCTTCTATTACTTTCCATCTCTCTCTCTCTCTCTCTCTCTCTCTCTTCTCTCTCTCTCTCTCTCTCTCTCCCTCTCTCTCTCTCTCTCTCTCTCTCTCTCTCTCTCTCTCTCTCTCTCTCTCTCTCTCTCTCTCTCTCTCTCTCTCTCTCTCTCTCTCTCTCTCTCTCTCTCTCTCTTCTCTCTCTCTCTCTCTCTCTCTCTCTCTCTCTCTCTCTCTCTCTCTCTCTCTCTCTCTCTCTCCTCTCTCTCTCTCTCTCTCTCTTCCTCTGCTCACAATCTAGGTGTTGTTTTTGACTCATCCCTCTCCTTCATCCCACATATCTCTAACAATGCCTGCTCCTGTAGATTCAAGATGTACAACATCCGGAAAGCCCAACCCTTCCTCACTTTCCATACTACCAAACTACTAATTTCTACATTGTCTTTTCCCACTTCGACTACTGTTCTTCTCATCAGTCTTTCTGCTCATCATCTTGCCCTCTCCGCTCTTCATCTTTTCTGTGTTCACTCTTTGCTGCCTCCCTCCTCGCACTTCTACTCCTCCATCCCCTCCGCTCCGTTTGCTGACTTTCATTTGAATGTCACGTGTTCTTCTGCTTCTGCTTACTCTATATTATCTTCAAAGGCACCCAAGATCTAGCAACTCCTATCTTTGTATTTATTTTTTATTCTATATGGTTAAATAACCCTTACAAATCATTCACATAAAATCACGAAAAATATAAAATAACATTTTGCAAGTAAACTTTAAAAGAAAACAGAAGCAAATAAGATGAATAAATATGAATAAAATGAATAAAGATTAATAAAACAAACATTACTCAATGAATTAGAACAAAAAAAAAAACATTCACATACAGACAATGGAATTTAACACTTGGGGTAATTCTAAAAAGCAGAACACAAGATGATTGCAACTCAAAGTCTGCACTAGAACGAAAACACAAGAAATTACTGGTTCAAGCTGTTATTGTTAGTATAAAGCTCTCAAACAATAGGTACCAACTCCTATCCCACCTCTCTACTTTCTTCCTACACCCCGTCAAGTCCCCTCTGATCAGAATCCCAGTTCCTCCTCTCTGTTCTGAAACCTCCCTGTGCTCAATTCTACATTTGTTCTTTCTCTCTCCTCACCTCTAAACATTGAAACTCACTCCTGCATGACATCGGACATTCCCTTATCTATGTTGTTCCCGTCTTAATTCCTACTTCCTTAACACTGACGATTAACGTCTTCCCCTGCCTGGACCACTGTAATATTCTTGACTATTCTACCTACTGTTTTATTTTTCCTTTTTGCCTGCTTCATGAATTGTACCACCATGTTAAAGTCAGAACTGCAAGACCGGATTAGCATCTGGCGTAGTGTTGTATGTGATAGGTTCAGAGAAATGAGCAGTGGTGTTGTGCTGCTAGTGTGATGAGTTTGTAGGCATCTCGAGAGCAAGCGGAGGATGTTCCATAAGTGGGAAGACTATTTGTTGGTGTTGGTCTGAGGTGCTTGGGTTTGGTCTGGCCTTTAGAGTGGCGTTCGTGTGTGGTATTTGAATAGCCAGGTTGGCAAGGACTTTCTGAAGGATGAGTATGATATAGGTTAGAAATGTCAGTGATGAACACAACGCCTTTATCAGGAAAAACTGGTACCAAGTGCAAGAATGAAGGCCAAGTACTGGTGACCAATCGAATGGCAGATCTCAGATACGCAGCTATGTATGCAGCACGCATGCACGTATGGGATTTGTAATGTGCCAACCTGCTTGGAAAGCAACACAGATCTATAAATAGGGGTGCAACCCAGGGGTTACAAGTAGGGATGCTGGGGAAGTAGTGGAGCTGGGTTTGATAGATGGAACACAGGGGGTGAAGCAAGAGTGAGATAATTAGGTTTGAGTAGAGCTGTAGTGCTCCGACCATTAGAGCATAACTCACCGTGGGTCTTCCCATCACCCATGGATCCCTCCCTGCCAATAAGTAACTTGTATTAAGTCACTTATACTTATACAGCAATATGCTGCCACCTAGCTGGATTTGCCCTTTATAAAAACATACTCATTAATAGATATATCTATAAATTCCTTTAATTTCCTACTATTTCTCCTAACATCACACCATCATAAAGCTGTATACAAGCATTTTAGCATAGCATTACATCAAACAGCACCAGAAATTATAGCAACAAAGCGATTACAGGAAACACAAAAACTGCACAATTGCCACCATAACATTCAAATTAAGAATTGAATTGGTGAATATCTCTGGGAAAATCTAAAAACTAAATGCGCCCCTTTCTTATCATATCGCTCTGACATATTCTGCGGAATTACTCATGCCTCATTATCCCCTCATCCTTCCAATCATGAGGCCAACTATCAGGCGTGGCAAATTATTGCAATTTGTAGAAGCATAAAATCAATATAAACAAATATAAATTAATGATGGAATATGGGACATTGTAGAAACAGCTAAATGAGGATCATCCACAAAAAAGTTGATTGCCCCGAATAACAAAAACTGTCATCCATTTATGTTTATTATTTATGATTACATTTATAAAAAATATGGCTGTGCACTTGGGCCTTTTATCGATCGAAGAGAGTACAACAGATATTATATCAGGTTGTCCATGAAATAACCGAAAATAAAATAACGAATTAAAAATGGCTGCATTTATTTTGCCTGAAAAATGAAATTTACATTTACTTCTGTGTTCTTGAACCTTTTTTAATAATGTGGGGGAGACCTCCCTCACTCTCTCCCCCATTTCCCCCTCCTCTAACTTGTACCCTTACCCCATCCCCCACCGATTTTTTACTAAAAATGATTCGTAGAAATTCGACCAACAAAACTATTTTTGCATTCGGTTATTTCTACGGTTAGCATTATATCACAAATGAAAGGACAATGATGTTTTTTCAGGTTTCAACTAACCTTATTTTTTTTAATTGTATTTATTTCATTTTAATGTGATATAGTTTATAAATAAACTTTACACATAAAAAATGAAATACACATAAATAATATTTTCATATTTAGACAATAATTAATGATTCCACATTAACACTTATTACCTAAACTATTCAGACACATAAACCTGAAATTATGAAAATCATGATAATCAATTGATATACACCCTAAAACATGATATCATGATAAAAAATACTTAGATATCTCTAAATTTCATAAAACCATAAATCTGTCTTTTTTTTTAAGGGGCAGATGGCACACAATGACTTCAACACATATAATAACAGAATCCGTTTTTTATAAACATTTGGCATGTGTAGGAGTGGGTCTTTTCATCACTGTAACCAAAAGCAAGCCCACCCTTAAAGAGTACGTACGTACTTCGGCCGTAAAGAAAGTTTATTGTACAAACGGCCAGGAGGGATTAGATGACATCAAAGAGTCAAACTAACCGGTCTCCCTGAACCACACAAAGAACACGCATTTATACAATTTGCAACAGTTAAAACACTTTTGTTACCGAGTTAACTCCCCACACATGATTGGTTGAACCTATACAATGTAACCATATTCCCTTCACTTCCCACACTTCTTATTGAATACATTCATTCAAGCACTATCCTCTTAAACTTATAATTGCATATTTCATATTTACACCACATCCCTCTCTGGGGCCTTTCCATATTTGGTCAGAGCCTCATCTCCTAGTTACACAGTTTACACAACTCACAAACAATTTCAATTATCACAGGTTCCATCTGGTTAGAAACCTGTACCTCTACTTGTGACGTACACGGCTATTCTATAAAAACACCATTGATTTGAAGAGGAGGGGAGTAAACAAATTTCCTTTTGATTTATTGTTGCTGGGTTTATCGCCCAAACATGTTGGTGTCCACTTTTCAATCTAAACTATGCGACTTACCATTCCAGATGACATTGTCCCAACCCAGACCTTAACAACTCTATTGAAAACCCATGATGTATCAATCCTCCTTTCTCCGAAAGCAACCCTCATCAAGTTTAATTATCCGCCCCTAAAATCCAGTTCAGGCACCTTATGCAGAGCGTGCTCAATTTTAAGTTAGGCAGAAAAATAAAAATCCCATGTAGTTGATGCATGACTTTATATCCTATTGCACCCAGGAAAGGAAATATTCTTGTGCTGAAATACCTTCTACCATTTCCTGAGTAGATGCATAGGCTAGCGATTCAGGAAAAGTTCTTCTGTGAGTACAGTGAAAACTGAAAATGTAGTGGTCTCTTTCCTGGAATAGGAATGACAGGTGGTCTCGTCTGGTGAGCACGTTGTAAGGAGAAATAGATGTGGAGATTATACCCCACAAAACCATCCATCCCAGACACACACATGAACTACATGGTCTTGGGAGGATAGCTCAGCGGCAACCTGCTTGTCTGGGAAGCAAGACAGCACAGAGGAACACAGGTTTCATTCCTGGGTCTGCGCTTAGAAACCTCTGGGTATTAAGCGCGTTATAAATAACCTTTCATATCATATCTTCATATCATATTCATTTTCCACTGCATACTGTTCTGCTGCATATGATATGGTATGATATGGCATTAATCACGCACCTATACACAAGTGTTTCAAAGAAGACCTGCAGCCTACCGGAATAAAAATGCCCAGACTCTGGCCATCAATGGACTCCAGTAGCAGGTATGCTTATGTGCTCTGGGAAAGAAATTACAACATTTGCAACAGTTACATGACATATCTAAAACATGTGTAACTGCTATAAAAAGATGCTAGCGATACACAATATATATGTTTGAGAAGATTATGTTCAACACTCCTAGAATATACATTTATTTTAATCAAATCTTAATAAGTCCCTATTAATTGGGCCATTCGAAATCTTTGCTTCTATGGTCCGCATAAGTTCTGGATTTGTTGCGATATAATCAGGATGAACAAATAAATAAAATGACACTGCTTGACAGAATGTGAAAGATAGGCACATCTCTTATTAGAATATACAAAGATTCTAGTAAAAATGTCAGTGTATGATGTCACTAAACTAACTGCTATAAAGAGGAGGCGAGAAGGGAACATGTTACAATTCCCCAAGGTGGAAGGGCAGTCAGAAACAGGATCTTTATGCACTGACAATATGAGTTCCCATGCACCCAGCCAATAAGGTTGTTGTAGTTGGAGTTTAGTAATATTCCCAAGAGGGCCATAACCAATGATACTTAAGACTAACAGGAATTGACATGTATGAGATTTACAACCAAGAGAATCATAGCACGTCAAAGAACCCTTGAAGTGGCAGAGATTATCTGGCTATCTGATGGGCAACCGAAGGGGAAAAAAACATACAAACGAAGAAGGCGGCAAAAGGGACAGAAGCAACACCAAGACTTGAAGGTATCTGGTATTTCCATTGAAATAGTTTACAACAAAATGAATTCCTTCAAACGTTTTGCAATGACATTTTTACCATCAAATGTATGTTTGTGTGGGTTTAAGGGTTAATTTTGTTTGGGGTGGGTCTGTAATGTTAGTGACACCCCCCAAAAAAAAGAAAATTACTAAAATGCATTTGATGGTAACAATTTCGATGGAAAACTTTCAATTCATTTTCTTTTTGTTGCAAACTTTTCGATGAAAGACCATAAACCAGACTTGAAGAATGAAAGGTCTCCTATTAGCCAAATTGGAACCGAAAAGAGAACTCTCTTGTGCCTAGCAGCTGAGTCATATCCTAGAAGTCGAGGCGACTTCTAGCTCCTGGTTCAGAGACGATCTCTGGTGCTTCTGATCCCAATCCAGAGGTGCAAGAGCCCAACAGCATACCCGGACAGAAGGAACAAGGCTTACACAGAGAGTACCCTCAGGCACACCCGTCTATGCTCACTCACTGCCACTGTCCTGTGCCCAACTGCAGCCTTTTCAAAAAGTAAACTGATAACCTCCCAGTTTAAATTGTAGATCCCTTTATGACTCAAATAAACTGCAAAAAGTAGCGGTATCTGTAGATTATAAATTACTTGCTAAGACTATTACTGAATCAAAGGTCTACCATGAGCTGAGATCCCTGTATGCATTTTATTTATCAGACAGACAGTAGGTTTACAAGAAGTGATTCCATGTAATAGCCATAGTCACATCAATGTCCCTAATGTGATCTCTTTTCTTAGTCTATAGAGGTCTGAGGAGAGCATTGTACATGAGGAATAAAACATAAGGAACCTAGGTTATCGATAAGGTTACACCTTGACTGGTCCCTGTTGAATTAAATGTAATTTAAGTCAATTTATTCAGTAGTCCTGAATGTGAGAGAACATTGTAAACATGTAGGTGCTTTGACCTCAAGCCATCACTCGAGTTCTGTGGGAATTGATTTACATTCACTTTACATTATGAGGGTGGCGGTAAAACCTGTGAAGGGTTTTGACCCATGCTGAATCAATAGACTGGGTAGATGTGGGGATGAGCTGCCGCCGCCCATCATTCACGCCAGAATCCAGGAGAGCTGCGCTGTTGGCACAAGACCTCTCCAAAGATACAACCTTCTTGTGGGGGGTTCCACATCACCACTCTACTGTAAGGATGCCATGAAAACAATGTTAAGCAAGGGTCCTAGTCTATCAAGCAAAAGACCACTCTCTTGAAATGCAGTAATTCAAGACAGATCCCAAAAATGGGTGCAGTACCAGCTTTGTCCACAAACCGGCGCTAGCGGTCTAAACTCTGACAGGGAAACTGTATTTAGGAGTTTCAAGAGGGGCAGGGACTTCAAAGCCTGTTGGTTAATTGAAAATCTTAGCCACCTGCTGTTCCTAGGAGGAAGGCTTATTTCATTAACAGCTTCAAGAGGCTGGGAAACCTCTCACCAGAGAGATTCACACCAGGAGGCAGGATATCACATGACACTGTTGATTGATTGAGGAGAGACTTCCAGGCAGCCTGCTGGAGCCCACACAAAAGACTCTTTCCCTTGAATGGGGTATGTTTATTTTGAGTATTGACTGTCAACAAAGATCTGCCTGTGAGCAGAGACATGTGTTCCCTGGCCCACCCAAGCTTCTGGGGGCGGACCCAAACACTTTGGGGAGTTGAATTGAAGGCAAATATATGTTTCATAAAAAGACTGATAACTCTTTGTAACCAGATGACAGAAATGTGAAATTTGGGGATCCTTAAAATGAAAACTGTGCCCACAATTCAAGACCAAACTCCAATTTGTGTGATGTTCTGGGGCAAAATCCTGCTAATTATGAATATTGTAGACACTGTATATAAGCTAGAGACCTGAAAATGTGCTGGGATATTTGGAGAAGGGGGGTGTACCTTTATATAATTTTTGATGAAAAACCAATGTTGCAAAACCCACTAAAATCGAAAATAAGTTGCCATTTTGTGTAATATGTACATGTAATGTCAACCACTTGTGTACCTGGGAAATATGTATTTGGATCAGAAATAGATTTGTGTGCACATTGACCAGGGGAGTGTCATTTCTGCAGGTCATAAAAATGACATCACTCTGACACACTATCCCTTCCCAAATCAGGGACCAAAGAATCTATTGACCTATCAAATTAAGAGAGGGGCAGGCTTAGTGAACTAGCCTCTCCACCCACTTTCAAAACACATAAAAGCAGACAGTGCAGGACAAGTAGAGACATTCAATTCCATTTTCTATGGGACGCTCTGCCGGGAGACTCCAGACTTCACATCCATCAATCTCCAGAGACCAGAATTTTACTTCAGAACTTAAAGCAAGGGCCTAAACCCACAAACTGAGAACTCTTCTCAGCAGGCCTCAGCATCCTTAAAATCATTTGCAAACTATTCCACAGCCGGGCGAGCTGTCTGAATTCTTTGCCAAGAACTTTTGCCAGTAACCAGAAAGCAGTGTTACATCCAGAATCCACTTGATCCGGACCGGAAAGCAGAGCAGTATCCAGAACCAGAGGCCGCTGTATCCAGAGAGGCTAGACCAGCAGAGCAGAGCTGACCCAGACGCTGTGAGCAGAACCGCCCGAAGTCCAGTCCAGTTGACCAGATCGGTGACGAGGCCCATTCATTTCAACATTAGGAGTGAGTGTCTGCCAGAACTGTGCAGAACCCAATCTCTTAGTTAAAATAATCTAATCCAAACTATTTTAACCTAAGTAGAACTGCCTCCTAGTAATCCTGTCATCTATCATTCTAACGCTGCAAGCTGTCATTTGTCATTCTAAAGCTGCAAGCTGTCACCTGTCATTTTGAGTTTTACTTTAAATCTGAAAATCTACCTTTACTAAATCGTCTGTATCTCTTGAACCGTTTGGGCTAGGAACGTGGTTCATTTAAAAGCTGAGATTCTAGGCTTTCCAACGAACCTAGAACCGACTTGCTACTCCTTATACTTCCTCCGTAATCACGATTCACGCACTCGCGAAATTTTACCGCGATTTGCGATTTGTCATTTTGCACAATTTCAGCCACGTGTAAAAATCAGCAGCTCCTTGCTTTCCTTTGCTAAAATTCGTTTAACCTGCTAGTTACTCATAGAGCATTGCTAAAGTGAGCCTGAACTAATATAAAGTAGCCATCACCTACCCTGAACCTCTAGAGGGAATTAAAAGCAATTTTAGCACCTTTTCACTTCCTTGCAAACCACATTAAAGTAATTCGCCTGTGTTTCAAACTTCTACTTGTTTTCCTCTAAGCTTGCTGGGGGGAACTGAATTTCGTATTGTATTTGATTGCATTCCTGAGAACTGTGTGCTCCTACTTCCATTTCTTACATTGCATGGGGGGGGGGGTGAATTGCCAGAGAAAAAGTGATTATATTATCTTTTGCTAAAATCATATCAAGTTATTTCCGTACTGCATTTATTCCTCGTTGCTTTTCCCTTGAAACCATAAAAGTATTTTCGCTGCCTTATCCATCCTATACCAACTCCTCATTGATTGTAAAGAGGTGTGCTAGTGTCAGATTACCCATTGTTGATCAACATTATATTCATAAGTGTGATATCAATTATTAATTTATTATAAAAGTGTGATATATACATATTGTTTAATTTTTCAAATAGACCTTTTAAGTTTGCAAAACAAGCCTACTTCTTGGCTCAGTGGGGTCAAGGGGGATTCTAAGAGAGGGGTGTTATACAAGGGTTCATCATCCAGATTATAATTTGCCATAAAAATAAATAAATAAGGGCTTCCCTTGGGCATCCCAGACAAGGCACTGACTTAGTGGGATTGCTTGATTGGAGTCACTTACAAACCCACCGGTAGCCGGAGGGTTACGAGCAACCCTGCGACACCGTTACCGCCGCCTGACATCCCGGTGCTACCATGATAACACAGGCGACGGCATGGTTATTTGTCCAGTAGGACTCCATGGGAATGGGAAACCTGAAGCACCGGCACCGTTAGTTATCGTGTCAGTGCTCCCGTGAAATGCCTGCCGGTAGGGACCTGAACTCCCGGCAGGTCAGACCTGCCGGAAGTACCATACATCTGCCGGCAGACTCGTAGTTTGGCGGTCTGGAAAGGGTGCTGGTTTGTTGCTACCGGCACCTTTATTTCCGAACCGCCAACCTTGTAATATAGCCCATTGACTTTTTTTCAAGTACAGCATTTGTGTGTGTCACAATGTCCAATAGGGACCATTACGCGTTTGGCGGTGCAGGAAAAAAGTGCAAGCAATTCTGTTTTCCTCAATTTTTCCTGCACCGCCAAACTACAAGTTTGCCAGTATTACCTATACCGAATAGTAATACCGACAATATTTGGAGGTAACACTTCCACTTTTACCTCTAAAAATCAGCAGCATTACCATCCGGTAATTCCATCGGAGTTAATACCTGCAAAAATCCCAATACATGGGGATTTACACTGCCAAAGCACCACTTTTAATCTGGTGGCCTTACCGCCAGAGGTAATACCTCCAATGGTGATAGCGGATGACTAAGTGGTGTTATCGGTAATTCTGTTTGCTGGTATTTACCCGCTGCTACAAGAACAACTTTGTCCCAGCTACCACACTCTGTCTCGGGAGGATAGCTCAGGGGCAATGCGCTCGCCTTGGAAGCAAGACGAGGCGGAGCAACTCAAGTTCGATCCCCGGGTTCACGCTTAGAAACATCGGGGTATTAAGTGCGTTATAAATACTGTATCATATCATATCACCCTAACATGACTTCTACTGCAGGTTTTGCTAGCGTGTTTTCATGTATTGTCGCAGGTGGTTTCTCAGGTGATCAAGAACTAACCTCGGAGGCAATGATGAGCAGGAGTAATGGCTCCCTGTTAGCCTGGCACGGCGAGGGGTGGAAGGTCGGAGAAAGAGCTGCACTGCCATGGTAACATGTTTCGGGATTTTCAAGTAAAAGGTCTCTGCTTTCGTGTGATCCCTCCACACTTAGCCAGAGGTACTGCATAATGTGAGGATCGCGCTGCAGCTGCGCCGTTTCCCTCACGCCCCCCAGGGCCTAGTAGCGACCCATTTCCCTTCACTGAATCCGAGACAGAAATGCAAGCAAAATTCCAGCTGCTCCTCCCCCAGGTCCCCCATAACACGGATTGCCAGGCGATTCAAAAAAGCATCGCTTAACATATTGTCAAATGACCGCCATTTCTGACCACCCAGCATTAAAGACACTTCTGTGGGGCCGGAAGCTGCGTGCGACCGTCACGCGCCCGTCTGCTTCCTGGAAACCAATGGGTCGCTCTCTCCTGCAGCATCAAATGGGAATGGGGAAGTGCCATGGTGAATGGGGAATTACCGCCCCCACTCACCTTGGAATGTGGCGGTAATCCCGCCATTCACCATGGCGGACTCGGTACGGTACCGGCGGCCACCATGGCGCTAATAGCGCCATGGTTACTGCCTACCGTGTAATGAGGCCCATTCAAAAAAAATTGCACCTCGACAACTGCAGTTTGGCATATTAAAAGCACCAGGGAGAAAATTGCCCTAGTGCTAAAAAGATACATTTTTGCATCAGGACAAAGTTTGCCCTAGTGCTAATACCATGCCCTGGTGCAAGAATGTAGTGAGAATGTATCTTTTTTTGCAGTAGGACAATTTTCATGCTGGTGCTTTTAATTTGTCAAACTGCCCTTTTGTCGAGGTGCAATCGTTTTTTAATGTGTCCCAGTGTTTTTTAAAAATAGGGCAAACTTTTCCCTGATGCTAATACAGTGCAAACTTTGCACTTTCACTCGTGCACAATTTCTTTAATCTGGCCCCTGGAGTCCGTGTAAGTACCGGCATGGTGGAACGTTCTTTGACCCCACGTAGAGATGCACTTTGCTTTCTGTGTGGCTCCGTCCTCCACAAAGAGACACCCTAGACCCTGTGCCGTAGAGTATCTGAAAGAGCACTCTGCTAAAAACGAGAAACGCCTGGAGTGGACATGATATGAGGCAGGCATTACCAGCCGAGCCGTGGTCACTTAACCTGAAAAACCGCGCTCTAAAGTCTAAGAGAGAGGACTGGACGTTCAAAATGACAATGTATACATGTACCACCAAACAGTGTAACTCCACAGCTGTCCTTACTGGTGCCATGAAGGAGTACTGGATTGTTCGAGCTGGCAATGAAGCCAGGCCTCTAATTCATTTTAAATGGGTTGAAGTATTAAAGGGGGGCGTGAAAGCGAAATGAAACCCTGCGGCAAACTTTCTCTTTAGATAGGAAAGGATTCTCAGCTCCTGTATTGCACAGCAGGCAATGCATTCATTTGGATGACAGTCTACCGGGCCTGTCTGTGTATAAGGGTCACACACGCTGCCTTCCCATGGCGACACATCTGAGACTTGTGGGTCCTTAATCAGGGCTTTTTAACTCAGCCCCTTAACACAATAGAAATGAGCTTTCGAGAAAAAAGACTGAGGCCTATTTCGGCCATTGTGGCAACATCATAGGCGGTCAAGTGGCACAGCGAGTACAGCGCTCGCTTTGACATCAATGCAGAGCTTGCCAACGCAGGTTCGAATCCCGGCAGGGCCAAACTCAGCCTTTCATCCTTCCGAGCCCGATAAATGAGCACCACACACCGTGGGTAATATAATAAGCAGCGCTCAGATGCCTGAGGGTTTGTAGGCTATATAAATGCGTAATTATTATTGCGTTTTTTCAGAAATCTGTGGTTGGCGGTACTTTAAACACATGAAATTGTCTTCAAAGAAGTTAAAAGTAAAAAACAAGTGTACTAATACTTGTATAAAACAGCATTAGAGGTGGCCGTCAAGCACGTTTTCAAAGATATTTGGATATGTTGCTTTGAAAAGAGAAATTAAATGTGTACATTTTAGTTAAAATAAAAAAAAACATTCTATTTGGTTACAGGGTTATTAACATTCTTCTTAAGATTAAGTTCACTGCGACCAATCTTTCCACCTCCCCACCCTCACCTTTTGCTATTTGGAAACATCTGTCTGGTGCCGTCGCTTTATCAACCCCAGTCCCATCCACCCACATTCCTGCAACCCCAGTCCCATAAACCCACATTCCTGCAACACCAGTCCCATCCACCCACATTCCTGCAACCCCAGTCCCATCCACCCACATTCCTGCAACCCCTGTCCCATCCACCCACATTCCTGCAACCCCAGTCCCATCCACCCACATTCCTGCAACCCCAGTCCCATCCACCCACATTCCTGCAACCCCTGTCCCATCCACCCACATCCTGCAACCCCAGTCCCATCCACCCACATTCCTGCATTTCTTGCTTCTATCACGTCTGACCAACTCATGTAATCGCCGCAGCTCTGCAGGAAAACAAGCATTGTGTCTTTTCCTGACGAGCCTCAAACGTCCCACACCTTAATATGGGAACCACATATTAATGGATGGATTTGTTTTTTCTTGCATCTAAACTAAGGGGAGCGTGCTGGCTGAATTACCCAGGGTGTGGCTCAGTGTAACTTAACACAGGGAGAGACATCATTTTGACCCAGACACCGTGATTCACTAAATGAAGCTACAGTACTACACAGTTGAGATGCCTACCCTCAGTCTCCCAGGAGCAATATCAAAACGCCTTTTCTCACTCTGAGAACCACCCATCCACGAACAATCCAGAGATATGCCTCCCTACCCAGAGAGACGTGTTGCTGAGCACAAACCACTCCCACACACTTCCTCAACCGTACAGACGTTGCTATGGATACAATCCACTTAACAGTATGCTGACTGGATCCTTGTTCCCTTTCTGCCCTCTTCTAGTCCACCATTCGCCTCACCCCTAACCCAAGTGTGTGTTTTAGCTAGGTCTGAAATGTAGTTTTACCTCAAGAAAGTCCATAATCACAAGTGGGACTGAAACATGTTGGGGTATTAAACAAAGCAATGAAAAACATCATTTGATGAAAATATGTATTGATTAAGTAATAACTGTGTGCTACCTAGCCATGAATGTAAGCATGAAACACATTGTTGATTTTTTATGCACCGTCATTAATCAATAAACATGTTGTGTCACTCTACACTTTTCGGAGACATATGTGGAGATGGCTACATATAAGCAGATGAATGGGTTTAAATTAATTATATAAGTACAACACTAACTACATTCATCATCAGAAAATAAGATGAAAAAGGAAGAAACCGTAAGAAATGAAAAACGGATGTTTTGCAATGCAACATTGTCAGGGCAATTTAATGTCTGTGCTTAAAATGAGCTCCCTATTTTCTTTGCCACTGATGACGATTTTGTCTTGTCTGTTTTACTCTCAGTTGTAAATGTGATCATAAAGGCTTCCATTTCTTCAGTACAATCGTTTGCACTCGCCAGTGATGCTTAGAGTCCACCCAGGCACCACTGTCGAAACCGAGCTACGAGCCATGCCCAACCCTGTGCAAAGCTCTTACAGTATATTTCCTTGAACCTCAGATCAAAGAAAAACCACCAAATGCCCAACGTGAACCCAACCAGCACAAACGATACGGATCCAGATATGCACATGTATAACAAGAGTGCAAACCAGCTTAGCGCAAGAAATCAGACCCGCCAAGGCACAAGGTAGAGGAGCAGGTGGATGCCTTTACCCTAGCTCCCGCCCCCTCACCACCGTCATATTGGATCAGCAGGAGATGAGCTGTATGTGGGACCTCGTGTGTTGTCCCTATACTGCATTGAGTGTATGAAAGATGATATACCAAATGTACCCTCGCACTGAAAGAGTGGAAGGATGTCAGCACGCACCTTTGAACATCATGATGCGCTGAGTGAAATCTGACGAAGGCAGAATGATGTCATGAACCAAATATATGAGATCATACAGAAATGATATGAAATTACTTAAGAATGACGATGTGGCTGACAAGAGAAACATGTACAAAGTGATAAAGTAATCATATACAAACCAGATTAAGTAACTTGTTGACCCATAAGTATAAATACGTAATAACGCAAGATATGGAAGCTTGCAATAGAGGAAAATATAACGTGGCAAGAACTGCCGTTATAGGAAAATGGACGTTGGCTCATGTTAAGATTCAATCCAGCTACCTCAGAGACAGACCAGGGATGCAGAGTCAGGAAAGGTTGCGGCTTTGTGTGCAGAATATAGAGGAGTCTACGTTGGCCTCGGATCAAGGTGCTATTTTAAGGAATAATTGCAAAGCACAAAGGGAGGGAGATTGATAAGCCATGTACTTAATACATATTTCTCTTAAAGTAAAGAAGAAGAAATCTATTGCAAGTGCCAAGTATTGGACAATTAACAATGGATAAAGCTCCTACAAGATGGAGTGAGCAAGTGTCTAGAGGCCAAGAGGAGCGAGAACACCCAATATAAGTAAATCAAATAGCAGTAAATAGAAGGTCGAAATGGACAAATTCGCAGTCCCCTCACACGTGATTCAGAAGTCAAAACAAAGGCTATTCATTAAGCCTCAGATGAAGATAGTGATGCGCTTACACTCCCTTGAATGTCCTAGAACCGAGAGAAGACTGCAATGTCAACTACAGATGGGAATCTTTGGCTTATGGCCGGACTGATGAGAGATGATGGACTAATTGGGAAAGTGGGGAGTAATCTGATGTGACTCAAGCACCTGGGTTTGGTTTTGCTCAAGTGCCGCTAGCAATGCATGCCAACCAATTAGAGGTCTACGAGGCAACGTGCTATACAATGTTGCATAGACCAATGCCCTGCCATTTTCTCTGCTATAATCAGTATTATACGTATTTAGAAGTAGTTCAAAGTGTGCCTTACAGATTAGAGGCAGCCAATAATGTACTAACCCCTATGCACACCATAGGTACAATTGTTCCCGTAACCAATACTTCCCTTCAATAGGTTTTGTAGTTTGCCACGTAGGATGACATCATAGATTTCATTTTTATTTATGTATTTATTGCATTTATTTTACGCCCAAACCCGGGGGTATAACAGCATAGTTACAGACATCATGTTGAGAAAATACAATATACTTACATACAGTTTGCAAGAGCACAGTACATAGTAATACATCTGGTAATACAATACAATACAAGCGTTGGCTGGCCTTCAGTTCTTTTCATGGGGAGCAGGTGTAGGTAGGGTGAGGCAGTAGTAGTGTAGTACTTATTGCTGACAGAAGTTAGTGGTGGAGGGTGAGGGGCCATCTGATTCGAATTGATCGAATAGCCGCGTTTTAAGTGTTTTTTTGAAACACTGGTGTGAGGACTCCTTTCTAGCATGAATTGGGAGATTGTTCCAGAGTTCTAGAGCCATTACTGTGAAACTGCTTCCCCCTGCTCTGATGCATTTATAGCGTGGGATGAAGAGTTAAGCATTGTCGTTAGATATAAGCGTTCTTGTGGTCCTGTCCAGTGAGATGGTGTTCTTAATGTAAATGGGGCCTTCTTAGCAAGACATTTGTGGGTGACCTAGAGTGATTTGAATGGGCCCAATTGGCTTCCCTTCTGATGACTGAGATGTGGTCAGATTATTTCAGTCCTAGGGCTGCTCAAAGAGCTTTATTTTGCAGCAGTTGTAGTTTGGCTAGGTAGTTTGGCTAGGTTTGCTTTTGAAGTTTATAGATGACCTATATTGGGGTATATAACCTCTGTATCAAAGAGTTTGTATGTGAGTGTGCGAGCATCAGTCCACTTTATTGAACTGAGAATAAAGTAGTATTTTGCCATATTTTCTGAGTCTGTCCAGTTATTTGGTCTGAGATCTTTATTGGTACTCGCACCCAACACAAGAGACGCTTCAAGATGCTAGAGCACAACAACAGTGTTTGGAAGCTGAGCCTGTAGCTTTTCCCACAAACCAGCCTAGAACCCAGGCCCGAGCACAGACCAGAGCTGAGTGCACCCTGGACCCTGGAGCATGCCCAGTGACCAGACATGCCTGGATGACTTGCCTGTCTGAAGCCATCCAGAGCCCTGCACTCCAGACCTTCTCAGAGCCCAGTCTGGACCGTGGACTCCAGACCTTCCTAGACCCAAATCCAGAGCTCGGCCCAATAGAGCTCTGATCCAAGATCAACACTGCTCCACCTGCAGCCTTATGCCACCCACAATCCAACCAAATTGAAAATCATGATAATCAATTGATATACACCCTAAAACATGATATCATGATAAAAAATACTTAGATATCTCTAAATTTCATAAAACCATAAATCTGTCTTTTTTTTAAAGGGGCAGATGGCACACAATGACTTCAACACATATAATAACAGAATCCGTTTTTTAAAAACATTTGGCATGTGTAGGAGTGGGTCTTTTCATCACTGTAACCAAAAGCAAGCCCACCCTTAAAGAGTACGTACGTACTTCGGCCGTAAAGAAAGTTTATTGTACAAACGGCCGGGAGGGATTAGATGACATCAAAGAGTCAAACTAACCGGTCTCCCTGAACCACACAAAGAACACGCATTTATACAATTTGCAACAGTTAAAACACTTCCAAAGGTTTTGTTACAGAGTTAACTCCCCACACATGATTGGTTGAACCTATACAATGTAACCATATTCCCTTCAGTTCCCACACTTCTTATTGAATACATTCATTCAAGCACTATCCTCTTAAACTTATAATTGCATATTTCATATTTACACCACATCCCTCTCTGGGGCCTTTCCATATTTGGTCAGAGCCTCATCTCCTAGTTACACAGTTTACACAACTCACAAACAATTTCAATTATCACAGGTTTCATCTGGTTAGAAACCTGTACCTCTACTTGTGACGTACACAGCTATTCTATAAAAACACCATTGATTTGAAGAGGAGGGGAGTAAACAAATTTCCTTTTGATTTATTGTTGCTGGTTTTATTGCCCAAACATGTTGGTGTCCACTTTTCAATCTAAACTATGCGACTTACCATTCCAGATGACATGGTCCCAACCCAGACCTTAACAACTCTATTGAAAACCCATGATGTATCAATCCTCCTTTCTCCGAAAGCAACCCTCATCAAGTTTAATTATCCGCCCCTAAAATCCAGTTCAGGCACCTTATGCAGAGCGTGCTCAATTTTAAGTTAGGCAGAAAAATAAAAATCCCATGTAGTTGATGCATGACTTTATATCCTATTGCACCCAGGAAAGGAAATATCCTTGTGCTGAAATACCTTCTACCATTTCCTGAGTAGATGCATAGGCTAGCGATTCAGGAAAGTTCTTCTGTGAGTACAGTGAAAACTGAAAATGTAGTGGTCTCTTTCCTGGAATAGGAATGACAGGTCGTCTCGTCTGGTGGGCACGTTGTAAGGAGAAATAGATGTGGAGATTATACCCCACAAAACCATCCATCCCAGACACACACATGAACTACATGGTCTTGGGAGGATAGCTCAGCGGCAACCTGCTTGTCTGGGAAGCAAGACAGCACAGAGGAACACAGGTTTCATTCCTGGGTCTGCGCTTAGAAACCTCTGGGTATTAAGCGCGTTATAAATAACCTTTCATATCATATCTTCATATCATATTCATTTTCCACTGCATACTGTTCTGCTGCATATGATATGGTATGATATGGCATTTATCACGCACCTATACACAAGTGTTTCAAAGAAGACCTGCAGCCTACCGGAATAAAAATGCCCAGACTCTGGCCATCAATGGACTCCAGTAGCAGGTATGCTTATGTGCTCTGGGAAAGAAATTACAACATTTGCAACAGTTACATGACATATCTAACACATGTGTAACTGCTATAAAAAGATGCTAGCGATACACAATATATATGTTTGAGAAGATTATGTTCAACACTCCTAGAATATACATTTATTTTAATCAAATCTTAATAAGTCCCTATTAATTGGGCCATTCGAAATCTTTGCTTCTATGGTCTGCATAAGTTCTGGATTTGTTGCGATATAATCAGGATGAACAAATAAATAAAATGACACTGCTTGACAGAATGTGAAAGATAGGCACATCTCTTATTAGAATATACAAAGATTCTAGTAAAAATGTCAGTGTATGATGTCACTAAACTAACTGCTATAAAGAGGAGGCGAGAAGGGAACATGTTACAATTCCCCAAGGTGGAAGGGCTATCAGAAACAGGATCTTTATGCACTGACAATATGAGTTCCCATGCACCCAGCCAATAAGGTTGTTGTAGTTGGAGTTTAGTAATATTCCCAAGAGGGCCATAACCAATGATACTTAAGACTAACAGGAATTGACATGTATGAGATTTACAACCAAGAGAATCATAGCACGTCAAAGAACCCTTGAAGTGGCAGAGATTATCTGGCTATCTGATGGGCAACCGAAGGGGAAAAAAACATACAAACGAAGAAGGCGGCAAAAGGGACAGAAGCAACACCAAGACTTGAAGGTATCTGGTATTTCCATTGAAATAGTTTACAACAAAATGAATTCCTTCAAACGTTTTGCAATGACATTTTTACCATCAAATGTATGTTTGTGTGGGTTTAAGGGTTAATTTTGTTTGGGGTGGGTTTGTAATGTTAGAAAACAGCGGGTTGGGGGGGGGGGGAGTGACACCCCCCCAAAAAAAAGAAAATTACTAAAATGCATTTGATGGTAACAATTTCGATGGAAAACTTTCAATTCATTTTCTTTTCGTTGCAAACTTTTCGATGAAAGACCATAAACCAGACTTGAAGAATGAAAGGTCTCCTATTAGCCAAATTGGAACAGAAAAGAGAACTCTCTTGTACCTAGCAGCTGAGTCATATCCTAGAAGTCGAGGCGACTTCTAGCTCCTGGTTCAGAGATGATCTCTGGTGCTTCTGATCCCAATCCAGAGGTGCAAGAGCCCAACAGCATACCCGGACAGAAGGAACAAGGCTTACACAGAGAGTACCCTCAGGCACACCCGTCTATGCTCACTCACTGCCACTGTCCTGTGCCCAACTGCAGCCTTTTCAAAAAGTAAACTGATAACCTCCCAGTTTAAATTGTAGATCCCTTTATGACTCAAATAAACTGCAAAAAGTAGCGGTATCTGTAGATTATAAATTACTTGCTAAGACTATTACTGAATCAAAGGTCTACCATGAGCTGAGATCCCTGTATGCATTTTAATTATCAGACAGACAGTAGGTTTACAAGAAGTGATTCCATGTAATAGCCATAGTCACATCAATGTCCCTAATGTGATCTCTTTTCTTAGTCTATAGAGGTCTGAGGAGAGCATTGTACATGAGGAATAAAACATAAGGAACCTAGGTAATCGATAAGGTTACACCTTGACTGGTCCCTGTTGAATTAAATGTAATTTAAGTCAATTTATTCAGTAGTCCTGAATGTGAGAGAACATTGTAAACATGTAGGTGCTTTGACCTCAAGCCATCACTCGAGTTCTGTGGGAATTGATTTACATTCACTTTACATTATGAGGGTGGCGGTAAAACCTGTGAAGGGTTTTGACCCATGCTGAATCAATAGACTGGGTAGATGTGGGGATGAGCTGCCGCCGCCCATCATTCACGCCAGAATCCAGGAGAGCTGCGCAGTTGGCACAAGACCTCTCCAAAGATACAACCTTCTTGTGGGGGGTTCCACATCACCACTCTACTGTAAGGATGCCATGAAAACAATGTTAAGCAAGGGTCCTAGTCTATCAATTAAAAGACCACTCTCTTGAAATGCAGTAATTCAAGACAGATCCCAAAAATGGGTGCAGTACCAGCTTTGTCCACAAACTGGCGCTAGCGGTCTAAATTCTGACAGGGAAACTGTATTTAGGAGTTTCAAGAGGGGCAGGGACTTCAAAGCCTGTTGGTTAATTGAAAATCTTAGCCACCTGCTGTTCCTAGGAGGAAGGCTGATTTCATTAACAGCTTCAAGAGGCTGGGAAACCTCTCACCAGAGAGATTCACACCAGGAGGCAGGATATCACATGACACTGTTGATTGATTGAGGAGAGACTTCCAGGCAGCCTGCTGGAGCCCACACAAAAGACTCTTTCCCTTGAATGGGGTATGTTAATTTTGAGTATTGACTGTCAACAAAGATCTGCCTGTGAGCAGAGACATGTGTTCCCTGGCCCACCCAAGCTTCTGGGGGCGGACCCAAACACTTTGGGGAGTTGAATTGAAGGCAAATATATGTTTCATAAAAAGACTGATAACTCTTTGTAACCAGATGACAGAAATGTGAAATTTGGGGATCCTTAAAATGAAAACTGTGCCCACAATTCAAGACCAAACTCCAATTTGTGTGATGTTCTGGGGCAAAACCCTGCTAATTATGAATATTGTAGACACTGTATTTAAGCTAGAGACCTGAAAATTTACTGGGATATTTGGAGAAGGGGGGTGTACCTTTATATAATTTTTGATGAAAAACCAATGTTGCAAAACCCACTAAAATCGAAAATAAGTTGCCATTTTTTAATGCAAGCTCCTAGAAACGCCAGAGTCGGAACAGAGACTACCTTAAGCAATGTGTAATATGTACATGTAATGTCAACCACTTGTGTACCTGGGAAATATGTATTTGGATCAGAAATAGATTTGTGTGCACATTGACCAGGGGAGTGTCATTTCTGCAGGTCATAAAAATGACATCACTCTGACACACTATCCCTTCCCAAATCAGGGACCAAAGAATCTATTGACCTATCAAATTAAGAGAGGGGCAGGCTTAGTGAACTAGCCTCTCCACCCACTTTCAAAACACATAAAAGCAGACAGTGCAGGACAAGTAGAGACATTCAATTCCATTTTCTATGGGACGCTCTGCCGGGAGACTCCAGACTTCACATCCATCAATCTCCAGAGACCAGAATTTTACTTCAGAACTTAAAGCAAGGGCCTAAACCCACAAACTGAGAACTCTTCTCAACAGGCCTCAGCATCCTTAAAATCATTTGCAATCTATTCCACAGCCGGGTGAGCTGTCTGAATTCTTTGCCAAGAACTTTTGCCAGTACCCAGAAAGCAGTGTTACATCCAGAATCCACTTGATCCGGACCGGAAAGCAGAGCAGTATCCAGAACCAGAGGCCGCTGTATCCAGAGAGGCTAGACCAGCAGAGCAGAGCTGACCCAGATGCTGTGAGCAGAACCGCCCGAAGTCCAGTCCAGTTGACCAGATCGGTGACGAGGCCCATTCATTTCAACATTAGGAGTGAGTGTCCGCCAGAACTGTGCAGAACCCAATCTCTTAGTTAAAATAATCTAATCCAAACTATTTTAACCTAAGTAGAACTGCCTCCTAGTAATCCTGTCATCTATCATTCTAAAGCTGCAAGCTGTCATTTGTCATTCTAAAGCTGCAAGCTGTCACCTGTCATTTTGAGTTTTACTTTAAATCTGAAAATCTACCTTTACTAAATCGTCTGTATCTCTTGAACCGTTTGGGCTAGGTTCATTTAAAAGCTGAGATTCTAGGCTTTCCAACAAACCTAGAACCGACTTGCTACTCCTTATACTTCCTCCGTAATCACGATTCACGCACTCGCGAAATTTTACCGCGATTTGCGATTTGTCATTTTGCACAATTTCAGCCACGTGTAAAAATCAGCAGCTCCTTGCTTTCCTTTGCTAAAATTCGTTTAACCTGCTAGTTACTCATAGAGCATTGCTAAAGTGAGCCTGAACTAATATAAAGTAGCCATCACCTACCCTGAACCTCTAGAGGGAATTAAAAGCAATTTTAGCACCTTTTCACTTCCTTGCAAACCACATTAAAGTAATTCGCCTGTGTTTCAAACTTCTACTTGTTTTCCTCTAAGCTTGCTGGGGGGAACTGAATTTCGTATTGTATTTGATTGCATTCCTGAGAACTGTGTGCTCCTACTTCCATTTCTTACATTGCATGGGGGGGGGGGGTGAATTGCCAGAGAAAAAGTGATTATATTATCTTTTGCTAAAATCATATCAAGTTATTTCCGTACTGCATTTATTCCTCGTTGCTTTTCCCTTGAAACCATAAAAGTATTTTCGCTGCCTTATCCATCCTATACCAACTCCTCATTGATTGTAAAGAGGTGTGCTAGTGTCAGATTACCCATTGTTGATCAACATTATATTCATAAGTGTGATATCAATTATTAATTTATTATAAAAGTGTGATATATACATATTGTTTAATTTTTCAAATAGACCTTTTAAGTTTGCAAAACAAGCCTACTTCTTGGCTCAGTGGGGTCAAGGGGGATTCTAAGAGAGGGGTGTTATACAAGGGTTCATCATCCAGATTATAATTTGCCATAAAAATAAATAAATAAGGGCTTCCCTTGGGCATCCCAGACAAGGCACTGACTTAGTGGGATTGCTTGATTGGAGTCACTTACAAACCCACCGGTAGCCGGAGGGTTACGAGCAACCCTGTGACACCGTTACCGCCGCCTGACATCCCGGTGCTACCATGATAACACAGGCGGCGGCGTGGTTATTTGTCCAGTAGGACTCCATGGGAATGGGAAACCTGAAGCACCGGCACCGTTAGTTATCGTGTCAGTGCTCCCGTGAAATGCCTGCCGGTAGGGACCTGAACTCCCGGCAGGTCAGACCTGCCGGAAGTACCATACATCTGCCGGGAGACTCGTAGTTTGGCGGTCTGGAAAGGGTGCTGGTTTGTTGCTACCGGCACCTTTATTTCCGAACCGCCAACCTTGTAATATAGCCCATTGACTTTTTTTCAAGTACAGCATTTGTGTGTGTCACAATGTCCAATAGGGACCATTACGCGTTTGGCGGTGCAGGAAAAAAGTGCAAGCAATTCTGTTTTCCTCAATTTTTCCTGCACCGCCAAACTACAAGTTTGCCAGTATTACCTATACCGAATAGTAATACCGACAATATTTGGAGGTAACACTTCCACTTTTACCTCTAAAAATCAGCAGCATTACCATCCGGTAATTCCATCGGAGTTAATACCTGCAAAAATCCCAATACATGGGGATTTACACTGCCAAAGCACCACTTTTAATCTGGTGGCCTTACCGCCAGAGGTAATACCTCCAATGGTGATAGCGGATGACTAAGTGGTGTTATCGGTAATTCTGTTTGCTGGTATTTACCCGCTGCTACAAGAACAACTTTGTCCCAGCTACCACACTCTGTCTCGGGAGGATAGCTCAGGGGCAATGCGCTCGCCTTGGAAGCAAGACGAGGCGGAGCAACTCAAGTTCGATCCCCGGGTTCATGCTTAGAAACATCGGGGTATTAAGCGCGTTATAAATACTGTATCATATCATATCACCCTAACATGACTTCTACTGCAGGTTTTGCTAGCGTGTTTTCATGTATTGTCGCAGGTGGTTTCTCAGGTGATCAAGAACTAACCTCCTGGCGGAGGCAATGATGAGCAGGAGTAATGGCTCCCTGTTAGCCTGGCACGGCGAGGGGTGGAAGGTCGGAGAAAGAGCTGCACTGCCATGGTAACATGTTTCGGGATTTTCAAGTAAAAGGTCTCTGCTTTCGTGTGATCCCTCCACACTTAGCCAGAGGTACTGCATAATGTGCGGATCGCGCTGCAGCTGCGCCGTTTCCCTCACGCCCCCCAGGGCCTAGTAGCGACCCATTTCCCTTCACTGAATCCGAGACAGAAATGCAAGCAAAATTCCAGCTGCTCCTCCCCCAGGTCCCCCATAACACGGATTGCCAGGCGATTCAAAAAAGCATCGCTTAACATATTGTCAAATGACCGCCATTTCTGACCACCCAGCATTAAAGACACTTCTGTGGGGCCGGAAGCTGCGTGCGACCGTCACGCGCCCGTCTGCTTCCTGGAAACCAATGGGTCGCTCTCTCCTGCAGCGTCAAGAGCCAGGCGCGTCTTGCAACCTGCTGTGGTTTGGGAGCGATATGTAAACAGAGCCAGTCAATATTAGGTCATCCGTATTGTTATGAGAGGCTAAAAGAGCTTAGGTTTCAGAGTGGAAAGAGTTGGAGAATACGTTCTGTTCCATTACCCGTTGCCGACCACGCGCTGGGTCTCGGAGCAACACTGATGGCTCGGAGCGCCTGCCCTTGCCTGCTCCCCTGCTCCAAATATGTGGCTTCAAGGAGACGGATCAGCCTCCGTCAAAACTCACCAGTCCCTTCTCTGTTTTTTTTAGATGTATCTGGTGGTCAAGAAACTTATGTGAGGATTATATGTCCCACTTCCAGGAAGAAATGAAGCTGGCCCTTGACTAACATGAAACAAACTTTTGAACAGACACTAGCGGAGTCCCTGCGACCTTTCCTGTCTGGGACACACCATCTAGGAGGAACAGTAAACATAATTGCATCAACCATTTTTCTATGTACAGCACAAAATTTACTTTTTTCCAGCAACCAGCCACCCAGGCAATTCATGCTGCTTACTATATCCATGCAAACGTGTGGCTGGAAGGATACAGAAAGATTGCTGCAGCAGGAACTCCTCCCTCTGAGCTATCGCTATGCAAAGGAATCTTAATTTAACGCTTAAAATAACATCCTAAGGCATTCTATTGTCCCATGTGTTTAGTGGAACGATGCCAATAGTTCTGTGTTTCCTACTTATCCCCCATTCTTCTCATTCTCATCTCCCCCCTTTAACTTATCTGGTAACATAGCTCAGTGGGTTGAACGCTCGTTTCAGCGAGCTGTGTTGATCTGTAGATCGCAGGTTTCAATTCTGGCAAGGCCGACTCAGCCTTTCATCCTTCCGAGGTTGATAAACTGAGCCCCTATTTTGATTGGTAGGCTAATTGTAATAATTTATGTAAATATGTTCTATGTAAAGCGCTTTGGATAAAAGTGCTATGTAAATTAACAAGTGATTATTACTATTATAATTCTTGATGCTCCGAAACATCGTCGGTCTTAGAGTGAATAAATAACACATGTGAATAAGTAAAAGTATTAATACACACAATAGTTTCTGAAAGACATCTTATAAAGACAGGTATGCGGAAGAGGGATAAGGGGGCCGGTAGGGATGCCGGCCCAGTTATCACTCTACCGCCCCATTACGAGGTCTTCTCGCAGGACCCGCTAAGGATGCCTGGATTTACCAGGCGTCCTTAGTGGGTCCCGCGAGCAGACCAGGATGCTAACAACGGGCCCGTTAATGACGGCCCCGTTGTTAGCATGCTCCCCATTCCCATTGAGCCCTATGGGGGCTCGAATGGGAATGGGGATGTACCGGGTCCGGGTTCTCTGAATGGGGAAATACCTGGCCCTCCAAGGTCGGAATGCCCGGTATTTCTCCATTCAGGGAACCCGGACCCTGCACCCGGTATGGAGGTAGCCATGCCGCAAAAAGCGGCATGGTTTCCTTCATCCTCTTAATGAGGCCCAAGCTCTTCTTTCTTTTTGCCAGCAATTTACCTCCCTCTCTCTCTGCATATCTAACCTACCCTTCGCTCTTTTAGATTTACCTGAACATCAGGGGCCAGATTACAGACGCTTTGCACCGGTTGAAGTGCAAAGTTTGCACGGTATTAGCACCAGGGCAAAGTTTGCCCTATTTTATAAACACTGAAACAGATTGGGCCACATTACATGGAACGCGGTAGGGGATTATCGGCACCGGTAAGGGCACCGGTGCCGGTAATCCCCTACCGCCTTACTACGAGGTCCCTTTGCAGGACCCGACCTCAACGGCCGGCTGGTAAAAGGAACGGGCCCGCAAAGGGACCTTGGCGGCAATTACGGTACCGCAATTTGCGGTACCGTAATTGCCGCCTTCCACATTCCCATTGAGCCCCATGGGGGATCAAATGGGAATGGGGAAGTGCCATGGTGAATGGGGAATTACCGCCCCCACTCACCTTGGAATGTGGCGGTAATCCCGCCATTCACCATGGCGGACTCGGTACGGTACCGGCGGCCACCATGGCGCTAATAGCGCCATGGTTACTGCCTACCGTGTAATGAGGCCCATTCAAAAAAAATTGCACCTCGACAACTGCAGTTTGGCATATTAAAAGCACCAGGGCGAAAATTGCCCTAGTGCTAAAAAGATACATTTTTGCATCAGGACAAAGTTTGCCCTAGTGCTAATACCATGCCCTGGTGCAAGAATGTAGTGAGTATGTATCTTTTTTTGCAGTAGGACAATTTTCATGCTGGTGCTTTTAATTTGCCAAACTGCCCTTTTGTCGAGGTGCAATCGTTTTTTAATGTGTCCCAGTGTTTTTTTAAAATAGGGCAAACTTTGCCCTGATGCTAATACAGTGCAAACTTTGCACTTTCACTCGTGCACAATTTCTTTAATCTGGCCCCTGGAGTCCGTGTAAGTACCGGCATGGTGGAACGTTCTTTGACCCCACGTAGAGATGCACTTTGCTTTCTGTGTGGCTCCGTCCTCCACAAAGAGACACCCTAGACCCTGTGCCGTAGAGTATCTGAAAGAGCACTCTACTAAAAACGAGAAACGCCTGGAGTGGACATGATTTAAAATAATGCTTATGAGAATATGTATGAGGCAGGCATTACCAGCCGAGCCGTGGTCACTTAACCTGAAAAACCGCCCTCTAAAGTCTATGAGAGAGGACTGGACGTTCAAAATGACAATGTATACATGTACCACCAAGCAGTGTAACTCCACAGCTGTCCTTACTGGTGCCATGAAGGAGTACTGGATTGTTCGAGCTGGCAATGACCCCAGGCCTCTAATTCATTTTAAATGGGTTGAAGTATTAAAGGGGGGCGTGAAAGCGAAATGAAACCCTGCGGCAAACTTTCTCTTTAGATAGGAAAGGATTCTCAGCTCCTGTATTGCACAGCAGGCAATGCATTCATTTGGATGACAGTCTACCGGGCCTGTCTGTGTATAAGGGCCACACACGCTGCCTTCCCATTGCAACACATCTGAGACTTGCCAGTCCTTAATCAGGGCTTTTTAACTGAGCCCCTTAACACAATTGAAATGAGCTTTCGAGAAAAAAGACTGAGGCCTATTTCGACCATTGTGGCAACATAGGCGGTCAAGTGGCACAGCGGAGTAGAGCGCTCGCTTTGACATCAGTGCAGAGCTTGCCAACGCAGGTTCGAATCCCGGCAGGGCCGAACTCATCCTTCCGAGCTCGATAAATGAGCACCACACACCGTGGGTAATATAATAAGCAGCGCTCAGATGCCTGAGGGTTTGTAGGCTGTATAAATGCGTAATTATTATTGCGTTTTTTCAGAAATCTGTGGTTGGCGGTACTTTAAACACATGAAATTGTCTTCAAAGAAGTTAAAAGTAAAAAACAAGTGTATTAATACTTTGTATAAAACAGCATTAGAGGTGGCCGTCAAGCACGTTTTCAAAGATATTTGGATATGTTGCTTTGAAAAGAGAAATTAAATGTGTACATTTTAGTTAAAATAAAAAAAAACATTCTATTTGGTTACAGGGTTATTAACATTCTTCTTAAGATTAAGTTCATTGCGACCAATATTTCCACCTCCCCACCCTCACCTTTTGCTATTTGGAAACATCTGTCTGGTGCCGTTGCTTTATCAACCCCAGTCCCATAAACCCACATTCCTGCAACCCCAGTCCCATAAACCCACATTCCTCCAACACCAGTCCCATCCACCCACATTCCTGCAACCCCTGTCCCATCCACCCACATTCCTGCAACCCCAGTCCCATAAACCCACATTCCTGCAACCCCAGTCCCATAAACCCACATTCCTGCAACACCAGTCCCATCCACCCACATTCCTGCAACCCCAGTCCCATTCACCCACATTCCTGCAACCCCTGTCCCATCCACCCACATTCCTGCAACCCCAGTCCCATCCACACACATTCCTGCAACCCCTGTCCCGTCCACCCACATTCCTGCAACCCCAGTCCCATCCACCCACATTCCTGCATTTCTTGCTTCTATCACGTCTGACCAACTCATGTAATCGCCGCAGCTCTGCAGGAAAATAAGCATTGTGTCTTTTCCTGCCGAGCCTCAAAGGTCCCACACCTTAATATGGGAACCACATATTAATGGATGGATTTGTTTTTTCTTGCATCTAAACTAAGGGGAGCGTGCTGGCTGAATTACCCAGGGTGTGGCTCAGTGTAACTTAACACAGGGAGAGACATAATTTTGACCCAGACACCGTGATTCACTAAATGAAGCTACAGTACTACACAGTTGAGATGCCTACCCTCAGTCTCCCAGGAGCAATATCAAAACGCCTTTTCTCACTCTGAGAACCACCCATCCACGAACAATCCAGAGATATGCCTCCCTACCCAGAGAGACGTGTTGCTGAGCACAAACCACTCCCACACACTTCCTCAACCGTACAGACGTTGCTATGGATACAATCCACTTAACAGTAAGCTGACTGGATCCGTGTTCCCTTTCTGCCCTCTTCTAGTTCACCATTCGCCTCACCCCTAACCCAAGTGTGTGTTTTAGCTAGGTCTGAAATGTAGTTTTACCTCAAGAAAGTCCATAATCACAAGTGGGACTGAAACATGTTGGGGTATTAAACAAAGCAATGAAAAACATCATTTGATGAAAATATGTATTGATTAAGTAATAACTGTGTGCTACCTAGCCATGAATGCAAGCATGAAACACATTGTTGATTTTTTTATGCACCGTCATTAATCAATAAACATGTTTTGTCACTCTACACTTTTCGGAGACATATGTGGAGATGGCTACATATAAGCAGATGAATGGGTTTAAATAAATTATATAAGTACAACACTAACTACATTCATCATCAGAAAATAAGATGAAAAAGGAAGAAACCGTAAGAAATGAAAAACGGATGTTTTGCAATGCAACATTGTCAGGGCAATTTAATGTCTGTGCTTAAAATGAGCTCCCTATTTTCTTTGCCACTGATGACGATTTTGTCTTGTCTGTTTTACTCTCAGTTGTAAATGTGATCATAAAGGCTTCCATTTCTTCAGTACAATCGTTTGCACTCGCCAGTGATGCTTAGAGTCCACCCAGGCACCACTGTCGAAACCGAGCTACGAGCCATGCCCAACCCTGCGCAAAGCTCTTACCTCAGATCAAAGAAAAACCACCAAATGCCCAACGTGAACCCAACCAGCACAAACGATACGGGTCCAGATATGCACATGTATAACAAGAGTGCAAACCAGCTAGCGCAAGAAATCAGACCCGCCAAGGCACAATGTAGAGGAGCAGGTGGATGCCTTTACCCTAGCTCCCGCCCCCTCACCACCGTCATATTGGATCAGCAGGAGATGAGCTGTATGTGGGACCTCGTGTGTTGTCCCTATACCGCATTGAGTGTATGAAAGATGATATACCAAATGTACCCTCGCACTGAAAGAGTGGAAGGATGTCAGCACGCACCTTTGAACATCATGATGCGCTGAGTGAAATCTGACGAAGGCAGAATGATGTCATGAACCAAATATATGAGATCATACAGAAATGATATGAAATTACTTAAGAATGACGATGTGGCTGACAAGAGAAACATGTACAAAGTGATAAAGTAATCATATACAAGGCAGATTAAGTAACTTGTTGACCCATAAGTATAAATACGTAATAACGCAAGATATGGAAGCTTGCAATAGAGGAAAATATAACGTGGCAAGAACTGCCGTTATAGGAAAATGGACGTTGGTTCATGTTAAGATTCAATCCAGCTACCTCAGAGACAGACCAGGGATGCAGAGTCAGGAAAGGTTGCGGCTTTGTGTGCAGAATATAGAGGAGTCTACGTTGGCCTCGGATCAAGGTGCTATTTTAAGGAATAATTGCAAAGCACAAAGGGAGGGAGATTGATAAGCCATGTACTTAATACATATTTCTCTTAAAGTAAAGAAGAAGAAATCTATTGCAAGTGCCAAGTATTGGACAATTAACAATGGATAAAGCTCCTACAAGATGGAGTGAGCAAGTGTCTAGAGGCCAAGAGGAGCGAGAACACCCAATATAAGTAAATCAAATAGCAGTAAATAGAAGGTCGAAATGGACAAATTCGCAGTCCCCTCACACGTGATTCAGAAGTCAAAACAAAGGCTATTCATTAAGCCTCAGATGAAGATAGTGATGCGCTTACACTCCCTTGAATGTCCTAGAACCGAGAGAAGACTGCAATGTCAACTACAGATGGGAATCTTTGGCTTATGGCCGGACTGATGAGAGATGATGGACTAATTGGGAAAGTGGGGAGTAATCTGATGTGACTCAAGCACCTGGGTTTCGTTTTGCTCAAGTGCCGCTAGCAAGCCGAAAGTCCAAGCTTGGGTGGGCATGCCAACCAATTAGAGGTCTACAAGGCAACGTGCTATACAATGTTGCATAGACCAATGCCCTGCCATTTTCTCTGCTATAATCAGTATTATACGTATTTAGAAGTAGTTCAAAGTGTGCCTTACAGATTAGAGGCAGCCAATAATGTACTAACCCCTATGCACACCATAGGTACAATTGTTCCCGTAACCAATACTTCCCTTCAATAGGTTTTGCCACGTAGGATGACATCATAGATTTCATTTTTATTTATGTATTTATTGCATTTATTTTACGCCCAAACCCGGGGGTATAACAGCATAGTTACAGACATCATGTTGAGAAAATACAATATACTTACATACAGTTTGCAAGAGCACAGTACATAGTAATACATCTGGTAATACAATACAATACAATCGTTGGCTGGCCTTCAGTTCTTTTCATGGGGAGCAGGTGTAGGTAGGGTGAGGCAGTAGTAGTGTAGTACTTATTGCTGACAGAAGTTAGTGGTGGAGGGTGAGGGGCCATCTGATTCGAATTTATCGAATAGCCGCGTTTTAAGTGTTTTTTTGAAACACTGGTGTGAGGACTCCTTTCTAGCATGAATTGGGAGATTGTTCCAGAGTTCTAGAGCCATTACTGTGAAACTGCTTCCCCCTGCTCTGATGCATTTATAGCGTGGGATGAAGAGTTAAGCATTGTCGTTAGATCTAAGCGTTCTCGTGGTCCTGTTCAGTGAGATGGTGTTCTTAATGTAAATGGGGCCTTCTTAGCAAGACATTTGTGGGTGACCCAGAGTGATTTGAATGGGCCCAATGGGCTTCCCTTCTGATGACTGAGATGTGGTCAGATTATTTCAGTCCTAGGGCTGCTCAAAGAGATTTATTTTGCAGCAGTTGTAGTTTGGCTAGGTAGTTTGTCTAGGTTTGCTTTTGAAGTTTATAGATGACCTATATTGGGGTATATAACCTCTGTATCAAAGAGTTTGTATGTGAGTGTGCGAGCATCAGTCCACTTTATTGAACTGAGAATAAAGTAGTATTTTGCCATATTTTCTGAGTCTGTCCAGTTATTTGGTTTGAGATCTTTATTGGTAATCGCACCTAACACAAGAGACGCTTCAAGATGCTAGAGCACAACAACAGTGTTTGGAAGCTGAGCCTGAAGCTTAGCTTTTCCCACAAACCAGCCTAGAACCCAGGCCCGAGCACAGACCAGAGCTGAGTGCACCCTGGAGCATGCCCAGTGACCAGACATGCCTGGATGACTTGCCTGTCTGAAGCCATCCAGAGCCCTGCACTCCAGACCTTCTCAGAGCCCAGTCTGGACCGTGGACTACAGACCTTCCTAGACCCAAATCCAGAGCTCGGCCCAATAGAGCTCTGATCCAAGATCAACACTGCTCCACCTGCAGCCTTATGCAACCCAAAATCCAACCAATGGTCTTGAACCATATTTGATTGCAGCCCACCCTACTTCCTAATGCAACCAGGGGTCCTACCCAGAGCCAAGTGCAGAGGTGTGGTAAAAAAGTGGCATTAATTTCATTAAAATGATTGCATGCTTCCCAGCTATGAAAACCAATGAATACATGTATATCTATCTAACAATATAATAAAGGGCCAGATGTATGTTTGTCCGATGCAGTAGCTTCACCTGTTGTCACCACTAGAAGGGGCTTTTGCCTTAGGATACATAGAGACAATGCAAATCAGCATAGCTTCGCCTGTTTCACCGCTAGAGGGAGCTGTTGCCTTAGGGTATATAGAGACAATGCCAATCAGCATAGCTTCGTCTGTTTCACCACTAGAAGGAGCTGTTGCCTTAGGATATGTAGAGACAATGCCAATCAGCATAGCTTTGCCTGCTGTCACCATTAGAAGGTGCTGTTGCCTTAGGATATATAGAGACAATGGAGGTCATTACAACCTTGGTGCTAAGTGCACCAACTTTACCACCATGGTGTAAACTCTGTTTACACCATGGTGGATGGTGGATTTACCGCCCCATTCCAAGGTGAGTGGGGCGGTAAATCCCCATTTCCCATTTTCCCTTCCCCATTCCCATTTTTGCCCCATAGGGCATAATGGGAGTGGGGAAGGCGCTAATTACGCCGCCGTAAATTATGGCGGCGTAATTAGCACCATGGTGGGTTAGCGCCATGGATTTTAACGCCTGCTAAAAGCAGGCGTTAAAATCAGAATCAGGCGTTAAGGGTTAACGGTGGCGTTAACCCTTAACGCCTGAGTTGTAATGAGGGCCAATGTCAATCAGCATAGCTTCGCCTGTTGCACTGCTAGAGGGAGCTGTTGCCTTAGGATATATAGTGGTCCTACTATGCAAATGAAAACCTTCACTTTGGCCCTTGTACAGTAGTTTTGCCTGTTGTCACTGCTAGAGGGAGCTGTTGCCTTATAATATGTAGTTGTCCTACTGTGTTAATGGAAACCTGCACTTTGGCCTGTGTAGACAGGCTTCTACACTAGTAAACATACATTTTACTACCTGTTCTCAAGGGCTTTGAAACTTGTTCATTCCTTTGTGCGGCACTATGCATAACACAAAGTATTAATACCATTAAGTCTAAGGGCCTCCTGAAGAGGCGGGCAGTGGAAAAAAAGAAGGAACCCAAACCCAGGTGTGGAGGTAAATCATTTGGTAATTGTGGTGGTATCGGTTGGCGGTATTACCACATGTGATAATACCACCTATCTCCAATGGAGTCCAAGAACAGGTGTAGATCTGTATTTAATAAATACCTGTAAATGGCCAGGCCAGTATCCCCACAGCTAATACCTCCAAACTCACAATGAGGCCATAAATCACTGCAGAAAAGTTACTACAATACGTATTATATGTAAAGAAGCCACAGTATATTATCCACTGGGACTGTTTTTAAGTAATGCTGTTAGAACCAGGGGATGGTTTTTATCTTGATTTTGATCTCGGGTTTTTTTTGTTGTTTTTTGTTTTATTTGATGACTATGCCCAACGTTGCGGGGAATTATTTATAGATTTACTCTGTTATGGGGTGCATTGGACTGCGAAATATAGAAACATTGAATTGAAGTCTTACAAAAGACTCCTACTAAGTTATGCTTAGCCCTGAATATCCACACTCTTCTTATGCATTGTCATAGACCCCCTTCCCTGACCTTTCTTTTCTTTACTCGTGCATGCCACATAGTGATTAAAGAGCCCTGCTGTAAATGTTTGCTCTGAGAAGTAATTCTAGGATGTATGTGTTCTAAATGAAAATCAATAAGCATCAACAAGAAAATAACCTAACCTTGGGATCCCCATTGGAAAGGTAGCATGGAAGAGATTGCATCTATTCTATTACATTAAAGGACCACAGTGTTATTTCGATCAGAAATGACCTACAAAGCAGGCAGTCACATTAAGAGGAGGCAGTCACTGGGTCTTGACAAAAGAAGATGCATTGCAGTTTCCTTGAAAGTGGATATTCAATAATGTTCGGTGTGGAAGCTAGGGAGAGCTAGGAAGAGCTAGGGAGAGCTAGGGAGAGCTAGGGAGCTAGGGAGAGCTAGGGAGAGCTAGGGAGCTAAGGTGAGCTAGGGAGAGCTAGGGAGAGCTAGTTGGAGCTAGGGAGAGCTAGGGAGAGCTAGGGAGCTAGGGAGAGCTAGGGAGAGCTAGGGAGAGCTAGGGAGCTAGGGAGAGCTAGGGAGAGCTAGGGAGCTAAGGAGAGCTAGGGAGAGCTAGGGAGAGCTAGGGAGAGCTAGGGAGCTAAGGAGAGCTAGGGAGAGCTAGGGAGAGCTAGGGGGAGCTAGGGGGAGCTAGGGAGAGCTAGGGAGCTAGGGAGAGCTAGGGAGAGCTAGGGAGCTAAGGAGAGCTAGGGAGAGCTAGGGAGCTAGGGAGAACTAGGGAGAGCTAGGGAGAGCTAGGGGGAGCTAGGGAGCTAGGGAGAGCTAGGTAGGGCTGGGAGGAACCCATCTCATGTTAGATGGATAAAACCAAGGCTCAGTCAAGGGGCTCTAGGAATTCATCAGAATGAGAGCGGGAAGAAGAGAAACTATCCCATATCACCCAACGGCCCCATTTGAAGAATGTTATACAATGTGATATATCTTCTATAAAGCGTGAGGAAGCAAACAATTAGCAGCAATTTGTAATTACTTTATTCTAAGAAATATATCAACATTTCTAATACGTGATTCTTTTTACCGATAAATATTCCTGATCTAATACTCCCCATAACTACCTTCTCACCCGAAAATCTGGAACAAGAAACTTGGTGTATTTAGTCAGAATAGTTTATTTAAAATAGTAGGGCCTAATTCATAGAAAAAGCGTGAAGCCCCCCCCCCAAATAATTCTTAAGCCTCATAAACAACACGGCGCGTGCAAAATGTTTTGTGCCGTCTGCGTATTCATGGGTTCTAAAGCGCCAAGTAACCCACAGCTCAGCAACACACTCCCACGCAAACAAGCTTTGCACCTGCCTTGGCCACGCAATCCTGCACCCCGAACTGCGAAACTCAAGGCAACACCCCAGCGAAACTGCAGATCATCCCTGGTAAATCGAAGCAGTGCCCAAACTATGTAACGTCACCCTACTTTCAATCAGAACACAAACTACGTACATCACCCTTAAGTTCAAGCAGCACCCAAACTGTGTACCATCACCCCTCAGTTCAAGCGGCACCCAGACTACTTATCATCACCCCGAAGTTCAAGCGGCACCCAAACTACATACCGTCACCCCTAAATTCAAGCTGCACCCAAGCTGTGTATTATCACCCCTAAAATCAAACTGCACCCAGACTACTTACTATCACCACTAAGTTAAAACGGCATCCCAGCAACATTGATGCCCATCAGCCCTAAGTCATAGCAGCCTCCTCAAGTCCTGATGCTTCCCACTACCCCAACTCACCTCTGCCAGCAACCCCATGCTGCCTCCTCAATTGCTCACACCACCCAACGCCCCCACTCTCCTTCTCCTACTACCCAAGACTTCCCCCTTTAGTGCTAACATCACCCACCACCCCCACTCACCTTGGCCCACGACCCCAAGCTGCCCTCTCAAGTCCTGACACCTCCCACTACACCCACTCACCTCTGCCACCAACCCCAGGCTTCCCCCTCAAGTGCTCACACTTCTCACCACCCCCACTCACCTCTGCCCTCGACCCCAGGCTGCCCCCTCAAGTCCTGACACCTCCCACTATGCCCACCCTAGGCTTCCCCTCAACCCACTCCCTTCCACCCACTATCCCAGGCTGCCCCTCAAGTGCTCATACCGCCCACCACCCTCAGTTACCTCCACACAAAACCCCATGCCGCCCCCTCAAGTGCTCACACCACCCACTACCCCCTCATCTCTGCCCACCACCCCAGGCTGCCCCCTCAAGTCCTGACACCTCCCACTACCCATACTGAGCTCTGCCATCAACCCCAGACTGACCCCTGAAGTGCTCACAGTTCCTACCACCCCCACGCACCTCCACCCATGACCCCAGAATGTCCCCTCGAGTGCTCCCACCTCCCACCACCCCCGCTCACATGCAGCACTGCCCTAGGCTGCCCCCCAAGTCCTGACCCATCCTACCCCCCACACCCTTCCACCTACTACCCCAGACTGCCCCCTCAAGTCCTGACAACTCCCACTACCCCTACCCACCTCCACCACCAACCCCAGGCTGTCCCCGCAAGTGCTCACACCTCCAACCACCCACCTCCACCACCAACCCCAGACTGTCCCCGCAAGTGCTCACACCTCCAACCACCCCCACCCACCTCGGCCCATGACCCCAGGGTGCCCCCTCAAGTCCTGACACCTCCCACTACCCCTACAGACCTCCGCCATCAACCCCAGGCTGCCCCCTCAAGTGCTCACTCCTCCCACCACACCCACTCACCTCCACCCATGACTGCAGGCTGCCCCCTCAAGTCCTGACACCTCCAACCACCCCCACTCACCTCCGCCCACTACCCCAGGCTGCCCACTCAAGTCCTGGCACCTTCCACTGCCCCCACTCACCTCCACACTAACCCTAGACTGCCCCTGGAAGTGCTCACACCTGCAACAACCCCGCTCACCTCTCCCAGCAACCCCATGCTGCCCCCTCAAATGCTCACACCTCCCAGCACCGCCAATCAACTCCGGCAACTACCCTAGGCTGCCCCCTCAAGTGCTCACACCACCCACCACCACCACCCACCTCGGCCCACTACTCAGGATGCCACCTGCTAATCTACTCTCCTTCCACCACCCACACTGACCTCTGCCCACTACCCCAGGTTGCTCCTTCAAGTCCACCATCTTCCAACCACCATCACTCACCTCCACCCACGACCCCAGGCTGCCCCCTCAAGTCATGACACCTCCCACCACCCCCACTCATCTCTGCCCACTGACCCAGGCTGCCTCCTCAAGTGCTCCCACCTCCCTCCCACCCACTCACATCAAGCAATGACCCTAGACTGCCCCCTCAAGTCCTGACCCCACCCACCATCCTCACTGACCTCTGCCAAGTACCCCAGACTGCCCCCTCGAATCCTGACACCTCCCACTAACCCCACTCATCTCTGCCGCCAACCCCAGGCTGCCCCCTCAAATGCTCACACATGCCACAGCCCCCACTCACCTCTGGTAACAATCCCAGGTTGTCCCCTCAGTGCTCACATCACCCACCACCCCCACTCACCTCTGCCACCAAGCCCAGGTTGTCCCCTCAAGTCCTGACACCTCCCAATGCCCCCACTCACCCCCACCACCAACCCTAGGCTGCTCCCGCAGGTGCTCACACCTCCCGCCACTCCCACTCACATCTGCTACCAACCACAGGATGCCCCTTCAAGTGCTCACACCTCCAACCAGCCCCACTCACCTCTGCCCATGACCCCAGGCAGCCCTCCAAGTCCTGACACCTCCCACTGCCCCTACTGACCTCCGCCATCAACCTCAGGCTGCCCCCTCAAGTGCTCACTCCTCCTACCACCCCACTCACCTCCACCCATGACCCCAAGCTGCCCCCTCAAATCCTGACACCTCCAAGCACCCCCACTCACCTCCACCACTAACCCCAGACTGCCCCTTTAAGTGCTCACATCTGCAACAACCCCCGCTCACCTCTCCCACCAACCCCAGGCTGCCCCCTCAAGTGCTCACACCATCCACAGCCTTCACTCACTACAGCCCACTATCCCAGGATGCCCTCTCAAGTCCTGACACCTACTACCCCCACTCACCTCTGCCACCCACCCTAGGATGCCCCCTCAAGTGCTCACCTACCCCAGGCTGGCATCTGCTAATCCACTCTCCTTCCACCACCCGCACTCACCTCTGCTCACTACTACAGGCTGCTCCTTCTAGTCCACCATCCTCCCACCACCACCACTCACCTCCGCCCATGACCCCAGACTTCCCCCTCAAGTCCTGACACCTCCCACCACCCCCACTCACATCAAGCAATGACCCTAGGTTGCCCGCTCAAGTCCTGAAACCCCACCGACCATCCCCAATGGCCTCCGCCAAGTACCCCAGGCCGCACCCTCAAGTCTTGACACCTCCCACTAACCTCACTCATGTCCACCACCAACCACAGGCTGCTCCCGCAGGAGCTCACACCTCCCACCACCCCCACTCAACTCTGCCACCAACCCCAGGTTGCCCCCTCAAATGCTCACACCTGCCACAGCCCCTTCACACCTCTGGCAACAACCCCAGGCTGCTCCTTCAAGTGCTCACACCACCCACCACCCCCACTCACCTCCGCCCACTACCCCAGGCTGCCCCCTCAAGGGTTCACATCGCCCACCACCCCCACTCACCTCTGCCACCAACCCCAGGCTGCTCCCGCAGATGCTCACACCTCCCACCACCCCCACTCAACTCTGCCACCAACCCCAGGCTGCCACCTCAAGTCCTGATACCACCCACTACCCCCACTCAACTCTGCCACCAACACCAGGGTGTCCCCTCAAGTGCGCACACCTGCCACCACCTCAAATGCTCACACCACCCACCATCCCCACTCACCTCTGCCCACTACCTCAGGCTGCCACCTCAAGTCCTGATACCACCCACTACCCCCACTCAACTCTGCCATCAACCCCAGGCTGCTCCCTCAATTCCTGATACCTCCCACTATGCCCACTGACCTCCATCACCAACTCAGGCTTTCCCCTTAAGTGCTCACACCTCCCACCACCCTCATTCACTGCCACGCACTACCCCAGGCTGCCGCCTCAAGGCCTCACACCACCTCCTACCCCCGCACCCTCTCCCACTACCCCAGCCTGCCCCCTCAAGTCCTGACACCTCCTACTACCATCACTGAACTCCGCCATCAACCTCAGACTACCCCCTCAAGTGCTCACTCCTCCCACCATCCCCACTCACCTCTGCCCTGGACCCCAGGCTGCCAACTCAAGTCCTGACACCTCCTAACCACCCCCACTCATCACATCCCCTTAGCCCAGGCTGCCCCTTCATGTGCTCCCTCCTGCCACCACTCCCACTCACATCCAGCAATGGCCCTAGGCTTCCCCCTCAATTCCTGACCCATTCCACCACCCCCACTCACCTCTGCCTAATTCCCCAGGCTGACCCCTCAAGTCCTGACACCTCCAACAACTCCTGCTCACCTCTCCCACCAACCCCAAGCTGCCCCTCGAGTGCTCCCACTCCCACCATCCCCAATCACCTCTGGCCACTACCCCTGGCTGCTCCCTCAAGTGCTCACACACCCACCACCCTCACTCACCTCAAACCACTACCCTAGGCTGCCTTCTCAAGTGCTCACACCACACACAGACTTCTCTCCTCGGCCCACTACTCAAGGCTGCCCCCTCTAGTCCTGACACCTCCCACCACCCCACTCACCTCTGCCCACTAACCCAGGCTGCCCCCTCAACTGCTCAGACCACCAACCACCCCCACTCACCTCGGCCCACTACCCCAGGCTACCCCCTCAAGTTCTGACACCTCCTTCTACCCCCACTCACCTCTGCCGACTACCCCAGGCTGCCCCCTCAAGTGCTCACACCACCCACCACCCCCACTCACCTCGGCCCACTAGCCAGCCTGCCTCATGCTAATCCGCTCTCCTACCACCACCCCCACTCACCTCCATCCACTACCCCAGGCACCCTCTGCTAGTGCACCCTCCTCCCACCACCCCCACTCATCTCTACCAACTACCCCAGGCCACCCCATATATTTTGCATCCTTTCCAGGCCAATGTTGAACAACAACTTACCTCAACTCCTCTGGCCTGCCTAGAAAATAAAGTACATCAGCCACATATCCTACTCCAACATGAACAACTGGGAGCACTGCTGTTGAATCCATGTTCTTAGCTCTTACAGGACTCCCTGATATATCACACTCAGTTGCACATCAACAGGGCAGCATAATGTAGCACCAGCTACACTTTGACCACTCCATGTACTTGTGACATAGTAATGCAATGGAATGCCATTGTGCATTTTATTGTGCCCATGTGCCATTTCAATAGCCTGAACGTGCTGTAGGCGAATGCCCTTGGAGGACCCAAGTCTGAGATATCAGAGATTGTTGTGAGTCCTTTGGGATGCGTGTGCGCATTGAAGGCTGCAGAAAGGAAGGAAGGAAGGTAGGTATGTAGGTAGGCAGGGGTGGCAAAGTCCCTGCAAGTGACACAAGTAGAACAGGCTTGTGGCTGGGTGATGTGAAGGCTGACAGAGAGTGTGTGAGTCAAGGAGACGGATAATGTGTACAACCAGACAGATTAATCAATCATGTGAATATGCAGCATTTCAGTGGCAGATGTGCAGCACAATATGAGAGCAGGCAGTGGTGATTGCAGATGTGTGGGTGGGTGGCCATGCTTTGAGAGGATACTGCCACCGAATATTGAGTGCACAAGTGCTGAGCGTAGCACGCCATCCACAGTAAGGCCCCAACCCACGTGACAGTCATAGAAGAAATGAATTTGGATAACATGGAAAAAGTGATTTTGCACATGGACAAAGAGACTGCAAGTAGTCTGGTATCAAGATTCATACAAATGTATTAAAAATATGTACACTGCAATAATAAAATATGGGGAAGGGTAATAATGTCCAGGGATGAAAATAAAATAAAAGTCCAAAATGGAACCTAACACTATAATACTATATACACTGGTAGTGGGCTCCCAAATCTTGTAAGGCCTCCACCTGGGCCGAGTCACTCTCCTCATCCTCTGCCTGGAGGGCTTGCAGGCCTTCAATCATACGCCTCTCCTCCACCTCCACATCCCTGCAATTGTCCTCCAGGATTGCTGCACACCTTCTTGCCTGCCTCTCTGCCACCTCAATCCTGGTCCTGGCAATGGTTGCCTCCCTGACCTGCTGCCTCTCCACCATCAGAGTCGTCTCATATTGTGCTCGGATGCATACCATCTCCCTTAGCCGCCTCCTTTCCTCCTGCCAGATGTTCTCCATTTATATAACTGGAGGGTAAGCTCATAAACAAGGGGGAGGACCTAGGATCTAATAATACTTGGAACAAGGGGGATGGCGTCCTGCCACTTCCTTTAAGTCTCTTTACCTACATATTTTGGTAAAGGCTAAATTATTCAGTATGCTAGATATGGCAATAGCTATTTCATTAAGCTAACTGTCATACGTGTTCTAAAAGACGAGCAATAGAGCCCTTCAAGTGTGCACTGTACCTTTTTTATTTGGCCAGTGTTAATACGTGCAAATCAAATTTTATGCATTTAGGTTTGACAAGAAACCTTTTCGTTTTCTAGTGTACATTTGTATCAAAACACATTCATTTTATTCCACAAATGCATTGAAGAAAGAGTAACAATCATTGTTTTGCAAAAGTTAACAAATACAATAAACAGATACACCATCATTAGTGTTTTGTCTCAATGAGCAATAAATGCAAAGAAACATGGTGTATTCTTTTGACACAAGGCAAACAATTACATGGGGGTGTGAAATCAAGAACCATGTGTTAAAGAAAAGGGCATTATTTCTTTCTGAAACTGGGTTAATTTCTTGTTGGCTCTTGAAGAAAAAGGCACCTAGTCATTGGTCAATGTCAAGAAACAGATCGAGTTATGGAACGGGATTGTGGGAATGGAGCCCTCAAACTAATGTGGTCCCGTGACCTTTCGGCGGGAAGCCTTCTTCATGGGCCTCGACTTGGTCTTCCCTGTGTAAGAAACAAAGGAAAAGAAAGAAAAAGTGGGGCTCAAAATTTTTGTAGAGCTCATCTAAAAAGGGAATAGATCTAGTGCTAGTGATACTGGCATGCATTAAAATCTAATTGGGACCATATATGGGTGCAACAGTGGCGTTGTCCATAAGCTTGCTGGCATTTGGTTACTGACCTGGACGGAAGTCCGGGATTCGTATTTACTTCCAGTCGTTGTTGACAGGGAATTGGGAGTGATGTGTGGGGGACCTCTTCAAGGAGATTGCTGCAGGTGGATGGCAGATGTACTGGGTGTACTGGATTGTAGGGCGAAAATAAAAACATATGGATATGTATAAGCAGAGTATATAGACCAAAAATTGGTAGTCACTTGAGTATAGTGCTGTCCTGGACTGGACAAAAGGACAGCACCATACCTGATTCACGAGGTCATGCAGCCGTATGAAGGTACTTGACTGTGCAGTTGGGAGAAATTCCTTTGAGAAGTGACTTGTAGGTGGCGTGCAGGCGGAGTCTCGCGTGTTAATCGAGGTCCTAAGTCCTCCCACTTGTTTATGAGCTTACCCTCCAGTTATATTTTAGATATAGCATCTGCTATACTAGGGTTTTCTAAACCAGCAAATCTGAACTCGTTTTTCAGTTCTTTTCTAATCTATTGACCACAGCTTGCTTCGCACTCACTTGCTACCCTGGACACTCTATACTCACAAGTTTGCCTAACAGGCTCTGTGTCACATGGCTTCAAAGAAATAGGTACCAGCAGTGCTGAATTGGACTGTTTTTGAAGAAATGAAACTAAGCATCCTATATATTAATGATGGGCCTATGGATTTATATTGGACATGTCATGTTCCTCCATAACTCTAAAACCGAAGGACGCACAGTGTCTATTCATATGTCATGAGAAAGCTAGTAATGATTCAGTTATTCTGAGGTAAATATGATCCACATGTGAGTTTTGGAAATCATGTTATCACCTGAATTCTGTTTCTAGCTTCCCCCGAAAATGTTCTGAATTGAAGAATTGGTAGGCTGATGGGTTAGAAAATTAGGTAGCTGGAGATTAAATTGCATGTTCATAACTATTATACTTTTTGTGCACAGGGCAAATAATTATAGGACACCAATGCAATAAGGTGCTGAAATTAAACTAAGCTTCACTGATTCATCAGAAGGAGAGGAATAGCTATGGTTATGGTTAAGTTGCTGTTTCCATAGGAAGAGCAGTTTTTGGGCGGCTTTTAACTTCGCTCCCCCTGGACGAATCCTCACCAAACATTGCATAAAAAGTATATGGCCCACTCTGAATTTTTTTGCAAAGTTTGGTGAGGTTTGGTCCAAGTTATAGGGGGGTCCCAAAACGTTTTTTTTTCCACAGACATAATGGGAAAAAACTTTGCTCACACCTACAGCCCAAACCGCTGGACGGATTTACACCAAATTTGCAGCAGGAGCGGATGCTTGGTCCCGAAAGGGTGTTTTTTTTATTTGGTGTAAATCTGTCCAGTAGTATAAAAAAAAGACAAAAATGTAAATGAAAAAAAATAGTGATATCTGTGTCCGCTTCGTGGACACACTTCCCTGTTCGCTTCGCGGACAGGCGGGGGTTGGGCAAGCGACTTGCGTGATGTCCGCGGACATCTGACATGCTCTCCCATTGGCTGCAGTAAAGCGTGCAGTGCGTCTTATTTTCAGAGACGCCCGCCATCTTAGTTTATTGTTCGTATATTGGCATCTGTGGCAAGCTCTGCGGTGACTTCAGACTTCACAAGTGATTATCACAACGTAACAAGCAAACATTTTCCAATGCAATAAGATCAGAGGACAGCGGGGCCTCCAATGGGGCTGTGTGAGGTTCATGTGGATTACACTTCCTGAACATCGCAGGCTGCTGCAGACTTGCAGGAGACACGCCATCAGTACACGGTGGCATGCGGAGGACCGAGGAGCAGATAACCGGTTACCCCCACCCCCGCTCATTACCCGTGTCGCCCTCCTGTATCCCTCCACCCCCCACTCATTACCCATGTCTCCCTCCTATACCCCACGACCCCGCTCATGCCTGTGTCTCTCTCTTGTTTCCCCCCACCCCCGCTCATGCCCCGTGTCTCCCCTGTTCTTCCCACCCCCCGCTCATACCCCGTGACTCCCTCCTGTTCCCCCCACCCCCCGCTCATTCCGTTTCTCTCTCCTGTTACCCCCCACCCCCGCTCATGCCCCGTGTCTCCCTCTTGTTGCCCCCAACCCCCGCTCATGCCCCGTGTCTCCCTCGTGTTCCCATTCCCCCGCTCATGTGCCGTGTCTCCCTATTGTTGCCCCCCAGCCCCCGCTCATGCCCCGTGTCTCCCTCGTGTTCCCCCCACCCCCGCTCATGCCCCTTGTCTCCCTGCTGTTGCCCCCCGCTCATGCCCTGTGTCTCTCTCCTGTTGCCCCCCCACCCCCCGGTCATTTCTCGTGTCTCCCTGCTGTTGCCCTCCAGCGCCCGGTCATGCCCCGTGTCTCCCTCCTGTTGCCCCCCACCCCCCTTTCATGCCCTGTATCTCTCTCCTGTTGCCCCCCACCCCCTGCTCATGGTCTGTGTCTCTCTCCTGTTACACCCCACCCCCCTCTCATGCCCCGTGTCTCCCTCGTGTTCCCCCACCCCCCGCTCATGTCCCGTGTCTCCATGCTGTTGCCCCCCACACCCCACTCATTCCCCGTGTCTCCCTCCTGTTGCCCCCCACCCCGCTCTCATGCCCTGTATCTCTCTCCTGTTACCCCCACCCCCGCTCATGCCCCGTGTCTCCTTTATGTTCCACCTACCCCCCGCTCATGCCCCGTGTCTCCCTGCTGTTGCCCTCCCAACCCCCGCTCATGTCCCATGTCTCCTTTGTGTTCCCCCACCCCCCGCTCATGCCCCGTGTCTCCCTCCTGTTGCCCCCCACCCCACGCTCATGCCCCGTGTCTCCCTGCTGTTGCCCCTCACCCCACGCTCATGCCCCGTGTCTCCCTGCTGTTGCCCCCCACCCCCCGCTCAAGCACCGTGTCTCTCTCCTGTTACCCCCACCTCCCGCTCATGCCCCATGTCTCTCTCCTGTTGCCCCCATCCCGCGCTCATGCCCCGTGTCTCACTGCTGTTACCCCCCACCCCCCGCTCATGGCCTGTGTCTCTCTCCTGTTGCCCCCACCCCCCTTCATGCCCCGTGTCTCTCTCCTGTTACCCCCCACTCCCCTCTCATGCCCCGTGTCTCCCTACTGTTGCCCCACACCCTCCGCTCATGCCCCATGTCTCCCTGATGTTTCCCCCCACACCCCGCTCATGCCCTGTGTCTCTCTCCTGTTACCTCCCCACCCCCTCTAATGCCCCTTGTCTCTCTCCTGCTACCACCATCCCCCGCTCATGCCACATGTCTCTCTCCTGTTGCCCCCCACCCACTCGCTCATGCCCCATGTCTCTCTCCTGTATCCCCCAAGCCCCCGCTCATGCCCCGTGTCTCCCTGCTGTTGCCCCGACCCCCCAGTCATGCTCCATGTCTCCCTGCTGTTGCCCAACACCCCCCCTCATGCCCATGTCTCCCTGCTGTTGCCCCCCACCCCCCGCTCATGCACCATGTCTCCCTGCTGTTACCCCCATCCCCCTCTCATGCCCCTTGTCTCCCTCGTGTTCCCCCCACCCGACGCTCATGCCCCGTGTCTCCCTGATGTTGCCCCCCACCCCCTCTCATGCCCCATGTCTCTCTCCTGTTACCCCCACCCCCCTCTCATGCCACGTGTCTCTCTCCTGTTGCACCCCCACCCCCTGGTCATGTCCCGTGTCTCCCTGCTGTTGCCCCCCAACCCCCGCTCATGCACCGTGTCACACTCCTGTTACCCCCCAGTCATGCCCCCTGTCTCCCTGCTGTTGCCCCCACCCCCGCTCATGCCCTGTGTCTCTCTCCTGTTACCCCCCACCCCCTTCTCATGCCCCGTGTCTCTCTCTCCTGTTGCCCCCCACCCCCGGACATGCCCCGTGTCTCCCGGCTGTTGCCCCGCACCCTCCGCTCATGCCCCGTGTCTCTCTCCTGTTGCCCCCCATCCCCCGGTCATGCCCTGTGTCTCCTTGCTGTTGCCCCCCACCCCCCGCTCATGCCCCATGTCTCTCTCCTGTTCCCCTCAGCCCCCGCTCATACCTCGTGTCTCCTTGCTGTTACCCCCACCCCACGCTCATGCCCCATGTCTCTCTCCTGTTGCTCCCCACACCCTGCTCCTGCACCGTGTCTCCCTCCTGTTACCCCCCACACCCCGCTCATGCCCCGTGTCTCTCTCCTGTTGCCCCCACCCCCCTCTCATGCCCCGTGTCTCCCTGCTGTTGCCCCCCACCCTCCGCTCATGCCCCGTGTCTCCCTGCTGTTGCCCCCCACCCCATGCTCATGTCCCATGTCTCTCTCCTGTTACCCCACCACCCCCCTCTCATGCCCCGTGTCTCGCTCCTGTTACCCCCACATCCTTCTCATGCCCTGTGTCTCTCTCCTGTTTCCCCCCACCCCCCTCTCATGCCCTGTGTCTCTCTCCTGTTGCTCCCCCACCCCCGGTCATGCCCCGTGTCTCCCTGCTGTTGTTACCATCCACCCCCGCTCATGCCCCGTGTCTCTCCACTGTTACCCACAAACCCCGCTCATGCCCCATGTCTCCCTGCTGTTGCCCCCCACCCCCTAGTCATGCCCAGTGTCTCCCTGCTGTTGCCCACCACCCCCCGCTCATGCCCTGTGTCTCCCTGCTATTGCCCCCCACCCCACTCATGCCCGTGTCTCTCTTCTGTTACCCCCCACTCCCCTCTCATGCCCCGTGTCTCCCTCGTGTTCCCCCATCCCGCTCATGCCCCGTGTCTCCCTGCTGTTGCCCCCAACCCCCTTCTCATGCCCCGTGTCTCTCTCCTGTTACCCCCCACCCCCCGCTCATGCCCCGTGTCTGTCTCCTGTTACCCCCTACCCCCTCTCATGCCCTGTGTCTCTCTCCTGTTACTCCCCACCCCCCGCTTATGCCTCGTGTCTCTCCTGTTACCCCCAACAGCCGCTCATGCCCCATGTCTTTCTCCTGTTGCCCCCCGCTCATGCCACATGTCTCCCTGCTATTGCCCCTCACCCCCCGCTCATGCCCTGTGTCTCTCTCCTGTTACCCCACCCCCCTCTCATGCCCCGTGTCTCCCTCGTGTTCCCCCCACCCCCCGCTCATGCCCTGTGTCTCCCTGCTGTTGCCCCCCACCCCCCGCTCATGCACCGTGTCTCCCTGCTGTTGCCCCCCACACCCCAGTCATGCATCATGTCTCTCTCCTGTTACCCCCCTCTCATGCCCTGTGTCTCTCTCCTGTTACCCCCATCCCCCTCTCATGCCCTGTGTCTCTCTCCTGTTGCCCCCCACCCCCCGATCACGCCCGAGTCTCCCTGCTGTTGCCCCCCACCGCCTGCTCATGGCCCGTGCCTCTCTCCTGCTACCCCCCATCCCCCGCTCATACCCCGCGTCTCCCTGCTGTTGCCCCCACCCCCGCTCATGCCCTGTGTCTCTCTCCTGTTACCCCCCACCCCCTTCTCATGCCCCGTGTCTCTCTCTCCTGTTGCCCCCCACCCCCGGACATGCCCCGTGTCTCCCGGCTGTTGCCCCGCACCCTCCGCTCATGCCCCGTGTCTCTCTCCTGTTGCCCCCCATCCCCCGGTCATGCCCTGTGTCTCCTTGCTGTTGCCCCCCACCCCCCGCTCATGCCCCATGTCTCTCTCCTGTTCCCCTCAGCCCCCGCTCATACCTCGTGTCTCCTTGCTGTTACCCCCACCCCACGCTCATGCCCCATGTCTCTCTCCTGTTGCTCCCCACACCCTGCTCCTGCACCGTGTCTCCCTCCTGTTACCCCCCACACCCCGCTCATGCCCCGTGTCTCTCTCCTGTTGCCCCCACCCCCCTCTCATGCCCCGTGTCTCCCTGCTGTTGCCCCCCACCCTCCGCTCATGCCCCGTGTCTCCCTGCTGTTGCCCCCCACCCCATGCTCATGTCCCATGTCTCTCTCCTGTTACCCCACCACCCCCCTCTCATGCCCCGTGTCTCGCTCCTGTTACCCCCACATCCTTCTCATGCCCTGTGTCTCTCTCCTGTTTCCCCCCACCCCCCTCTCATGCCCTGTGTCTCTCTCCTGTTGCTCCCCCACCCCCGGTCATGCCCCGTGTCTCCCTGCTGTTGTTACCATCCACCCCCGCTCATGCCCCGTGTCTCTCCACTGTTACCCACAAACCCCGCTCATGCCCCATGTCTCCCTGCTGTTGCCCCCCACCCCCTAGTCATGCCCAGTGTCTCCCTGCTGTTGCCCACCACCCCCCGCTCATGCCCTGTGTCTCCCTGCTATTGCCCCCCACCCCACTCATGCCCGTGTCTCTCTTCTGTTACCCCCCACTCCCCTCTCATGCCCCGTGTCTCCCTCGTGTTCCCCCATCCCGCTCATGCCCCGTGTCTCCCTGCTGTTGCCCCCAACCCCCTTCTCATGCCCCGTGTCTCTCTCCTGTTACCCCCCACCCCCCGCTCATGCCCCGTGTCTGTCTCCTGTTACCCCCTACCCCCTCTCATGCCCTGTGTCTCTCTCCTGTTACTCCCCACCCCCCGCTTATGCCTCGTGTCTCTCCTGTTACCCCCAACAGCCGCTCATGCCCCATGTCTTTCTCCTGTTGCCCCCCGCTCATGCCACATGTCTCCCTGCTATTGCCCCTCACCCCCCGCTCATGCCCTGTGTCTCTCTCCTGTTACCCCACCCCCCTCTCATGCCCCGTGTCTCCCTCGTGTTCCCCCCACCCCCCGCTCATGCCCTGTGTCTCCCTGCTGTTGCCCCCCGCTCATGCACCGTGTCTCCCTGCTGTTGCCCCCCACACCCCAGTCATGCATCATGTCTCTCTCCTGTTACCCCCCTCTCATGCCCTGTGTCTCTCTCCTGTTACCCCCATCCCCCTCTCATGCCCTGTGTCTCTCTCCTGTTGCCCCCCCACCCCCCGATCACGCCCGAGTCTCCCTGCTGTTGCCCCCCACCGCCTGCTCATGGCCCGTGCCTCTCTCCTGCTACCCCCCATCCCCCGCTCATACCCCGCGTCTCCCTGCTGTTGCCCGCCACCCCCCTCTCATAACCCGTGTCTCCCTGCTGTTGCCCCCCACCCCTTGCTCATGCCATGTGTCTCCCTGGTGTTGCCCCCCACCCCCCGCTCATGGCCTGTGTCTCTCTCCTGTTGCTCCCCACCCCCCCGGTCATGCCCCTTGTCTCCCTAATGTTGCCCCCCACCCCCTGCTAATGCCCCGTGTCTCCCTGCTGTTGCCCCCACCCCCCATTCATGCCCGTGTCTCTCTCCTGTTACCCCCCACCCCCCGCACATGCCCCGTGTCTCTCTCCTGTTGCCTCCCACCCCCCGCTCATGCCCTGTGTCTCTCTCCTGTTACCCCCACTCCCCGCTCATGCCCCGTGTCCCTCTCCTGTTGCGCCCACCCCCCGCTCATGCCCCATGGCTCTCTCCTGTTACCCCCCACCCCTCTCATGCCCGTGTCTCCCTGCAGTTGCCCTCCACCATCTGCTCATGCCCCGTGTCTCTCTGCTGTTGTCCCCCACCCCCAGCTCATGCCCTGTGTCTCTCGCCTGTTAATCCCCCATCCCCCTCTCATGCCCCGTGTCTCTCTCCTCTTACCCCCCACCCCCTCTCATGCCCTGTGTCTCTCTCCTGTTACCCCGGTTCAGGCCCCGTGTCTCCCTGCTGTTGCCCCCACCCCCCCGGTGATGCCCCATGTCTCCCTGCTGTTGCCCCCCAACCCCCTCTCAAGCCCTTTGTCTCTCTCCTGTTACCGCCCACTCCCCTCTCATGCCCTGTGTCTCTCTCCTGTTTCCCCCCACCCCCTGGTCATGCCCCGTGTCTCCCTGCTGTTTCCCCCCAACCCCTGCTCATGCCCAGTGTCTCTCTCCTGTTAACCCCCACCCCCGGTCATGACCCGTGTCTCCCTGCTGTTGCGCCCCATCCCCCGCTCAGGCCCGTGTCTCTCTCCTGTTACTCCCCACCCCCCTCTCATGCCCCGTGTCTCTCTCATGTTGCCCCCCACACCCTGGTCATGCCTCGTGTCTCCCTGCTGTTGCCCCCCCGCTCATGCCCCGTGTCTCTCTTCTGTTGCCCCCACCCCCCGGTCATGCCCCGTGTCTCCCTGCTGTTGCCCCCCGCTCATGCCCCGTGTTTCTCTCCGGTTCCCCACACCCCCCGGTCAAGCCCTGTGTCTCCCTGCTGTTGCCCCTCACCCCCAGCCCATGCCCTGTGTCTCCTGGCTGTTGCGTCCCACCCCCGGTCATGCCCTGTGTCTCCCTGCTGTTGCCCCCCATCCCCCGCTCATGCCCCGTGTCTCTCTCCTGTTAGCCCCCACCCCCCACTCATGCCCCGTGTCTCTCTCTTGTTGCCCCCAGCCACGCTCATGGCCCGTGTCTCTCTCCTGTTACCCCCATCCACGCTCATGCCCTGTGTCTCTCTCCTGTTGCCCCCACCCCCCACTCATGCCCCGTGTCTCTCTCCTGTTACCCCCCACCCCCCTCATGCCCTGTGTCTCCCTGCTGTTGCCCCCACCCTCTGCTCATGCCCTGTGTCTCCCTGCTGTTGTCCCCCACCCCCCGCTGATGCCCTGTGTCTCTCTCCTGTTACCCCCCACACCCTCTCATGCCCTGTGTCTCTCTCCTGTTACCCCCCACCCCCTCTCATGCCCCGTGTCTCTCTCCTGTTATCCCCCACCCCCCTCTCATGCCCTGTGTCTCACTCCTGTTGCCACCCAACCCCCGGTCATGCCCCATGTCTCCCTGCTGTTGCCACCCACCCCCCGCTCATCCCCCGTGTTTTCCTGCTGTTGCCCCCCACCCCCGGTCATGCCCCGTGTCTCCCTGCTGTTGCATCCCACCCCCCGCTCATGCCCCGTGTCTCCCTGCTGTTGTCCCCCACCCCCCGCTCATGCCCGTGTCTCTCTCCTGTTACCCGCCCACCCCCTGTCATGCCCAGTGTCTCCCTCGTGTTACCCCCACCCCCCGCTCATGCCCTGTTTCTCCCTGCTGTTGCCCCCCACCACCCGTTCATGCCCCGTGTCTCTCTCCTGTTACTCCCCACCCCCATCTCATGCCCCGTGTGTCTCTCCCGTTACCACCCACCCCCCCGGTGATGCCCAGTGTCTCTCTCCTGTTGCCCCCCATCCATGGTCATGCCCGTGTCTCCCTGCTATTGCGCCCCACCCCCCCATGCCCATGTCTCTCTCCTGTTACCCCCACCCCCCACTCATGCCCCGTGTCTCCCTCTTGTTGCCCCCCACCCCCCGCTCATGCCCTCTGTCTCTCTCCTGTTACCCCCCACTCATGCCCCGTGTCTCTCTCCTGGTACCCCCCACCCCCCGCTCATGCCTTGTGTCTCTCTCCTGTTACCCCCCGATCATGCCCAGTGTCTCGCTGATGTTGCCCCCACCCCCCACTCATGCCCCGTGCCCCCCTTGTGTTCCCCCACCCCCTGCTCATGCCCCGTGTCTCCCTGCTGTTGCCCCCCACCCCCCGCTCATGACCCGTGTCTCTCTCATGTTACCCCCCACCCCCCGCTCATGCCCCGTGTCTCCCTCGTGTTCCCCCCACCCCCTGCTCATGCCCCATGTCTCCCTGCTGTTGCCTCCCACCCCTGTTCATGCCCCGTGTCTCCCTGCTGTTGCTCCCCACGCACCGCTCATGCCCCGTGTCTCTCTCCTGTTACCCCCCACCCCCTCTCATGCCCCGTGTCTCTCTCCTGTTACCCTCCACCCCCCTCTCATGCCCCGTGTCTCTCTCCTGTTGCCCCCCACCCCCCGATCATGCCCGTGTCTCCCTGCTGTTTCCTCCCACCCCTGCTCATGCCCCAGTCTCTCTCCTGTTACCCCACACCCGCCTCTCATGCCCGTGTCTCTCTCCTGTTACCACCCACCCCCCTCTCATGCCCCGTGTCTCTCTCCTGTTGCCCCCACCCCTTGGTCATGCCCCATGTGTCCCTTCTGTTGCCCCCCACCGCCCGGTCATGCCCCGTGTGTCCCTGCTGTTGCTCCCCACCCCCTGCTCATGCCCTGTGTCTCTCTCCTGTTACCCTCCAACCCCCTCTCATGCCCCGTGTCTCCCTCGTGTTCTCCCCACCCCCCGCTCATGCCCCGTGTCTCCCTGCTGTTTCCCCCCACCCCCCGCTCATGCCCCATGTCTCTCTCATGTTGCCCCCCACCCCCCGCTCATGCCCCGTGTCTCTCTCCTGTTACCCCCCTCTCCTGCCCTGTGTCTCTCTCCTGTTGCCCCCAACCCCCGGTCATGCCCTGTGTCTCTCTCCTGTTGCCCCCACCACCCCGTCATGCCCCGTGTCTCCCTCCTGTTGCTCCCTGCTCATGACCCGTGTCTCTCTTCTGTTACCCCCACCCCCCTCTCATGCCCCGTGTCTCCCTCGTGTTCCCCCACCCCCCGCTCATGCCCTGTGTATCGCTGCTGTTGCCCCCCACCCCCCGCTCATGCCCCGTGTCTCCCTGCTGATGCCCCCCACCCCCTGCTCATGCCCCGTGTCTCTCTCCTGTTACCCCCCACCCCCTCGCTCATGCCCTGTGTCTCTCTGCTGTTACCCCCCACCCCCCTCTCATGCCCCGTGTCTCTCTCCTGTTGCCCCCCACCCCCCCGGTCATTCCCCATGTCTCCCTGCTGTTGCCACCCACCCCCCGCTCATGCCCGTGTATCTCTCCTGTTACCCCCACCCCCCTCTCATGCTCCGTGTCTCTCTCCTGTTACCCCCACCCCCCTCTCATACCCCGTGTCTCTCTCCTGTTGGTCATGCCCCGTGTCTCCCTTCTGTTGCCCCCCCGGTCATGCCCCGTGTCTCCCTGCTGTTGCCCACCAACCCCCGCTTATGCCCCGTGTCTCTCTCCTGTTACCCCCCACCCCGCTCTCATGCCCGTGTCCCCCTCGTGTTCCCCCCACCCCCTGCTCATGCCCTTTGTCTTCCTGCTGTTGCCCCCCACCCCCCGCTCATGCCCCGTTTCTCTCTCCTGTTACCCCCACCCCCTCTCATGCCCCGTGTCTCTCTCCTGTTACCTCCCACCCCCTCTCATGCCCTATGTCTCACTCCTGTTGCCCCCCACCCCCGATCATGCCCCGTGTCTCCCTGCTGTTTCCCCTCACCCCCGCTCATGCCCTTTGTCTCTCTCCTGTTACCCCACACCCCCCTCTCATGCCCTGTGTCTCTCTCCTGTTACCCCCCACACCCCTCTCATGCCCCGTGTCTCTCTCTTGTTGCCCACACCCCCTGGTCATTCCCTGTGTCTCCCTTCTGTTGCCCCCCACCCCCGGTCATGCCCCGTGTCTCCCTGCTGTTGCCCCCCACCCCCTGCTCATGCCCTGTGTCTCTCTTCTGTTACCCCCACCCCCCTCCCATGCCCCGTGTCTCCCTCGTGTTCCCCCCACCCCCCGCTCATGCCCCGTGTCTCCCTGCTGTTGCAACCCACCCCCCGCTCATGCCCCGTGTCTCTCTCATGTTGCCCCCATCCCCCATGCATGCCCCGTGTCTCTCTCCTGTTATCCCCCACCCCCCTCTCATGCCCTGTGTCTCTCTCCTGTTGCCCCCCATCCCCCGGTCATGCACCATGTCTCTCTCATGTTGCCCCCCACCACCCGGTCATGCCCCGTGTCTCCCTCCTGTTGCCCCCCACCCCCTAGTCATGCCCTGTGTCTCCCTCCTGTTGCCCCCCACCCCCTGCTCATGCCCCGTGTCTCTCTTCTGTTACCCCCCACCCCCTACTCATGTCCTGTGTCTCCCTGCTGTTGCCCCCACCCCCCGCTCATGCCCTGTGTCTCCCTGCTGTTGCCCCCCACCCCCCTCATGCCCCGTTTCTCTCTCCTGTTACCCCCCACCCCCTGCTCATGCCCTGTGTCTTTCTCCTGTTACCCCCCACCCCCTCTCATGCCCTGTGTCTCTCTCCTGTTGCCCCCCACCCCTGGTCAGTCCCCGTGTCTCCCTACTGTTGCCCCTCCACCCCCCGCTCATGCCCCGTGTCTCTCTCCTGTTACCCCCCACCCCCCTCTCATACCCCGTGTCTCTCTCCTGTTGCCCCCACCCCCGGTCATGCCCCGTGTCTCTCTCCTGTTACCCCCTCTCCTGCCCCGTGTCTCTCTCCTGTTGCCCCCAACCCCCGGTCATGCCCTGTGTCTCCCTACTGTTGCACCTCCACCCCGCTCATGCCCCGTGTCTCTCTCCTGTTACCCCCCACCCCCCTCTCATACCCCGTGTCTCTCTCATGTTGCCCCCCACCCCCTGCTCATGCCCCGTGTCTCTCTCCTGTTACCCCCCTCTCCTGCCCCGTGTCTCTCTCCTGTTGCCCCCAACCCCCGGTCATGCCATGTGTCTCTCTCCTGTTGCCCCCACCACCCGGTCATGCCCCGTGTCTCCCTCCTGTTGCTCCCCACCCCCGGCCATGCCCCGTGTCTCCCTCCTGTTGCCCCCTGCTCATGACCTGTGTCTCTCTTCTGTTACCCCCACCCCCCTCTCATGCCCTGTAACTCCCTCGTGTTCCCCCCACCCCCCGCTCATGCCCTGTGTATCCCTGCTGTTGCCCCCACCCCCTGCTCATGCCCCGTGTCTCCCTGCTGATGCCCCCCACCCCCTGCTCATGCCCCGTGTCTCTCTCCTGTTACCCCACCACCCCCTCGCTCATGCCCTGTGTCTCTCTGCTGTTACCCCCCACCCCCCTCTCATGCCCCGTGTCTCTCTCCTGTTGCCCCCCACCCCCCGGTCATTCCCCATGTCTCCCTGCTGTTGCCCCCCACCCCCCGCTCATGCCCGTGTCTCTCTCCTGTTGCCCCCCACCCCCCGGTCATGCCCCGTGTCTCCCTTCTGTTGCCCCCCCGGTCATGCCCCGTGTCTCCCTGCTATTGCCCACAACCCCCCGCTTATGCCCCGTGTCTCTCTCCTGTTACCCCCCACCCGGCTCTCATGCCCGTGTCTCCCTCGTGTTCCCCCCACCCCCTGCTCATGCCCTTTGTCTTCCTGCTGTTGCCCCCACCCCCCGCTCATGCCCCGTGTCTCTCTCCTGTTACCCCCACCCCCTCTCATGCCCCGTGTCTCTCTCCTGTTACCTCCCACCCCCTCTCATGCCCTATGTCTCTCTCCTGTTGCCCCCCACCCCGATCATGCCCCGGGTTTCCCTGCTGTTTCCCCTCACCCCCAGCTCATGCCCCGTTTCTCTCTCCTGTTACCCCACACCCCCCTCTCATGCCCTGTGTCTCTCTCCTGTTACCCACCACACCCCTCTCATGCCCCGTGTCTCTCTCTTGTTGCCCACACCCCCTGGTCATGCCCCGTGTCTCCCTTCTGTTGCCCCCCACCCCCGGTCATGCCCCGTGTCTCCCTGCTGTTGCCCCCCACCCCCTGCTCATGCCCTGTGTCTCTCTCCTGTTACCCCCCCACCCCCTCCCTTGCCCCGTGTCTCCCTTGTGTTCCCCCCACACCCCCCGCTCATACCCCGTGTCTCCCTGCTGTTGCAACCCACCCCCCGCTCATGCCCCGTGTCTCTCTCATGTTGCCCCCATCCCCCACTCATGCCCCGTGTCTCTCTCCTGTTATCCCCCACCCCCCTCTCATGCCCTGTGTCTCTCTCCTGTTGCCCCCCATCCCCCGGTCATGCCCCATGTCTCTCTCATGTTGCCCCCCACCACCCGGTCATGCCCCATGTCTCCCTCCTGTTGCCCCCAACCCCCTAGTCATGCCCTGTGTCTCCCTCCTGTTGCCCCCCACCCCATGCTCATGCCCCGTGTCTCTCTTCTGTTACCCCCACCCCCTCTTATGCCCTGTGTCTCCCTCGTGTTCCCCCCACCCCCCGCTCATGCCCCGTGTCTCCCCGCTGTTGCCCCCCCTGCTCATGCCCCGTGTCTCCCTGCTGTTGCCCCCCCACCTCCTGCTCATGCCCTGTGTCTCTCTCTTGTTACCCCCATCCCTCTCTCATGCCCCGTGTCTCTCTCCTGTTTCCCCCACCCCCGGTCATTCCCCGTGTCTCCCTGCTGTTGCCCCCCACATCCTTCTCATGCCCCGTGTCTCTCTCCTGTTACCCCCCACCCCCCTCTCATGCCCCGTGTCTCTCTCCTGTTGCCCCGCACCCCCCGGTCATGCCCCGTGTCTCCCTTCTGTTGCCCCCCTGGTCATGCCCCTTGTCTCCCTGCTGTTGCCACCACCCCCCACTCATGCCCTGTGTCTCTCTCCTGTTACCCCCCACTCCCCTCTCATGCCCCTGTCTCCCTCGTGTTCCCCCCAACCCCCGCTCATGCCCCGTGTCTCCCTGCTGTTGCCCCCCACCCACCACTCATGCCCCGTGTCTCTCTCCTGTTACTCTACACCCCCTCTCATGCCCCGTGTCTCTCTCCTGTTGCCCCCCACCCCCTGTTCATGCCCTGTGTCTCTCTCCTGTTACCCCCCACCCCCTCTCATGCCCTGTGTCTCTCTCCTGTTGCCCCCCACCCCCGGTCAGTCCCCGTGTCTCCCTACTGTTGCCCCTCCACCCCCCCGGTCATTCCCCGTGTCTCCCTGCTGTTGCCCCCCACATCCTTCTCATGCCCCGTGTCTCTCTCCTGTTGCCCACACCCCCCTGTCATGCACCGTGTCTCGCTTCTGTTGCTCCCCCCGGTCATGCCCAGTGTCTCCCTGCTGTTGCCCCACCCCCACTCATGCCCCTTTTCTCTCTCCTGTTACCCCCCACCCCCTCTCATGCCTGTGTCTCCCTTGTGTTCTCCCCCCCCCGCTCATGCCCCGTGTCTCCCTGCTGTTGCCCCCCATCCCCCACTCATGCCCCATGTCTCTCTCATGTTGCCCCCCACACCCCCGCTCATGCCCTGTCTCTCTCCTGTTACCCTCCACCCCCTCTCATGCCCCTTGTCTCTCTCCTGTTGCCCCCACCCCCGTAATATCCCGTGTCTCTCTCCTGTTGCCCCCCACCCCCCGGTCATGTCCCGTGTCTCCCTCGTGTTCCCCCCACCCCCTGCTCATGCCCCATGTCTCTCTCCTGTTACCCCCCACCCCCTGCTCATGCCCCGTGTCTCCCTGCTCTTGACCCCTACCCCCGCTCATGCCCCGTGTCTCCCTTCTGTTGCCTCCACCCCCCGCTCATGCTCAATGCCTCCCTCCTGTTACCCCCCACCCACCGCTCATGCCCCGTGTCTGTCTCCTGTTACCCCCCACACCCCTCTCATCCCAGTGTCTCCCTCCTGATCCCCCCTACCCATGCCCTGTTGTGTGCTCTTTATACACCCAGCCTTCCCTTTCCATGGTGTCCATCTTGGTAAAAGATTTTCCTTCCTACACCGGGACGCCACATGCGTTCCGGTTTGGGAAGAAAAATCTTTTTTTTACCACCCCGGGTTCCCACTTTGAGAACCTAGGATGCTAGTGGTCTTCATCCATTGAAAAGAACGTTATGGGTACGTTGCACTAATAAAAAACCATGAAATTCAATTTAAAAAATGTGTTAAAGGGACGTTATGGTTAAGTTGCACTAATAAAAAACTATGAAATTCAATGAAAAAACTTTGTTAAAGGGACGTTATGGTTAAGTTGCACTAATAAAAACCTATGAAAATCAATGAAAAAACTTTGTTAAAGGGAGATTATCGTAAAGTTGCACTAATAGAAACCAATGAAATTCAGTGAAAAAACATCAGTGATGTCATCAATGACATTTATGATGTCATCTTTGATGTCCTGGGTGTTAGGCTTAGCAGTGCATGGTGGTGGCGCGTGTTATGGTTGCTTAGTTTACCATAACCAGCGAATTTCATGTTTTTTTTGGTTTTACTTGGAACCATAACGTCCCTTTAACAAAGTTTTTTCACTGAATTTCATAGGTTTTTAGTAGCACAACTTAACAATAACGTCCCTTTAACAAAGTTTTTTTACTGAATATATATATATATATATATATATATATATATATATATATATATATATGATGACAGTTATTAGTAAATTACAAAGTTTTGCCATGTAGCTACTTTCTGGTTAATATGGACATATAAAAAAATTGAATTTCAAATGGGAGTTGCTATATCTTTGTTCTAGACTCCTGAACCAATCCTTAGACAGGGGCTGGTTTTAGAGCTTGGAAATGTGAAAGGGAAGTACGCCTTGCTGAAAGATTGAAGGCGGACTTCCTAGTAATACATGATCGTTTAAATGATAGCTATACCAACAAATATCACAATAAAACTGGTCCGAGTCAAATTGAGATATCGCTGGAAAATAGATAACCACCTCTAAACAAGACCCCCCCTAAGAAAACTGAATTACCAGCATATCTAGATGAAGGGCACGCAAATATGTCAGAAAACAAGGGGGGGGCGGGGAGGAAAAGTGATACACACTTAATAAAACAGGGGCGTCCGAAAGATGACTCTTCCAGTTGCAGCATTGACAAGTCTACTGCAGGAAGTATTGAACAGGTGCAAAATGCCAACAATGCCCTATCAGTAGCAGCGGGCATTCAAATACATAATAATGTGTTGGCTGCAACGTCGATTGCGCTCCTGCCTTTTATGAAGCTATATGATTTAAACGACGCAGTAGGGGATCAAATGTTAATGTTAACAACAATACAAAACAAGCTCCTGTCCTTAGATGTCTTTGCCCAAAATATTGCATCAAGAATGGACTACCAAGCTGAGACTTCCTCAAGGTGGCAATCGCGCCTCTTTGATGTCGCCCGGAAAGCGACAGGAGATAATGATGCTATGACAGAGGCAATCATAGAGTGCACAAAATGGATGCGCCATAATGTGGCAACAAGGAGATGCCATGAAGAGCACGAGGTATTAGAAATTCCAAATGTGGAAAAAAATCAAAAAGTAAAAGGCAAAGAGAATGCAGACGACCTAACAGAAAGTAAAACCCCAAGGTCGTTGAGTACATCAAAAATTGATATAGATGAAGATGTGGTACCATCAAAAGTGAGTACAGAGGCAAAAAGGAATTCACAGAAAGAAAATTATGTGGATGAAAGGACTCTATCAGCTGGGTGTCCGGAGCTAAACCGTGGCCGCATACCTCCCACTGGTATGGAGAAGAATGACAGTGAATCAAATGGACCCAGAGCGATAAAACAAAGCATGGTTGATCCCAAAATAATAAACTTGACTAAAACATTGTCCTTTGGGATTTTCAAAAGTGCGACTAAAATACATCACGAAGTCGGAAGAAACAGATTGCAAGATTGCTACAACAAAACGTAAACAAAAAAAAACGGTGGCCAAAAGAGCACGCACAAATAAGGCAACCACTCCTACAAAAACAAGTATATTTGTGCGAGTGGAAAAAAAGACTCAAAACTTTCAGAAAGAGACAATTGATGTTGGACAAGTAGCAAAACCAGTGATTGGCTCAAAATGACCAAGAGAAAACTCTACTGTTGATGATGATTCATCACTGGAAGTCTCCATTGAAATAGGTGAGTTTTCAACCTATTCCATTGACGATGACGAGATTGAGACACTGGATGCAGAAAGAGATAATTGATGTTGGACAAGTAGCTAAACCAGTGATTGGCTCAAAAAGACCAAGAGAAAACTCTACTGTTGATGATGATTCATCACTGGAAGTCTCCATTGAACTTTGTGAGCTTTCAACATATTCCATTGACGATGACGAGATTGAGACACTGGATGCAGAACAACTTCCCAGTGGTCAGACGAATAATAGTCACAAGCGAAGAAAGATCGGCTGCATCCGAAAATGGAGTGCTATCAAAAAAACAGAAAATGGCAAAGATGCCTGAATCCCGACTAAATTCAAGTGATACAGAAGGAAGAAGGCAAGAGATACAGAAAACGGTAGAAAATGTTTATTCCTCCAAATTAGATTCTAAACAAACGATAGCGCAACGACTTAAAACTGAGAGACAAAAGTCTGAGTCTAACCATAAGCTAAATATAAAGCAAAGAAATGGAGTATGGAAAATTCAAATTAAAAACATATTGAATGAGCAAAAAAACATGAACTTAAACAGAGCAAATGTAATGAATTTACTACACTGTGTTCCAACATTAGATACAATAAGATCTGATGACGTTGCTGTTGTGGAATATTTGTCAGAAGATCGAGCTGACTGGGTAAACTTACATATTAGATCAGGTTCAATAGCAACGAAGATACAATTTTGTTCTTTGGATTTGAAGTGCAGCTCGCAAATGAGCAGACACTAGAACAAAAACGCGATGAAAGCGACACAGGAGCACAGACTCCTAAAGAACAAAGAAGAGAGAACATGTGGACCGAATTAAAAGGGAATCAATCAAGGAAAATAGTGCCTGCTCAGAAAGTCTTCAGCAAAAAACAACAATCTCATTTCCAGCACTAGCATAATGTCTGTAACGAGGAGAAAACCTGTGTACTATCATCCTGGAACACAAGAGGTTTTGTTCATTTGTTTCGGGGAAAGTGGCAATTAGCAACGGATTCAACTTTAATATGCCTGCAAGAAACTTGACTAAGAGAGCCACCTAGTTGTGACGGGTACACCGTCCTTTTGAATCCTGCTGGAAAGAACCTGTTTGATCGACCTTTTCAGGGCTTATCACAATGATTAAAAACTCGAGTGAGTGTAAAATAAAATCATCCCTAAATCCAAACATGTTTGTTCAAGCAACCACACTCAAATCCACTACTTCAAAAACCAGGAAGGAATGGACGATGATGGTAATCAACATATACTGGAATCCAGCTATATCAGAACAAAAATGTATCTCATCGGTAACTACTTTGATCGATGACTGCTTGATATCAGTAGCAGATCCCGAAATCATAATATGTGGTGACTTCAATTATGCGTGGTTAAATAAATCAGGAGTGGTGCAAAATAAAAGCGAAACAAATGAAAATTCAGTAGAAATGGACAGAGGAACACAATGGACCAAAGAAATACTACGAAGAGAATGCATGATGTTGAACGGCCGTACGAAGGGAGACATTCCGCCAGCTTATACCTGGCAGCGGGGAGAGAGTAAAAAGACTCTGGACTATATATGGGTCTCAAAGAACTTACTAGGTAAAATCAACTCGTTGGCCGTATTAAAGACATCCAAAAGTGATCATGATGCAGTAATACTGACATGGGTGGGTGCAGCACAATTAAATCGGGTGATGTATACCGAGAAAATAACCATAAACAACTGAGCGAATCGGGTGAGAATAAGAGCAGAACAAGTGAGTAGAATTACAGCAGATTTTTGCAACATGGTGACACGAGATGTTGGTGTCAACTACACTCCTCTGCTGCAAAAATACGTGATAAAGAATACATCTCACAATGCTGACTTTGCAATTAAAACACACCCCTTTAGTGTAACAATAAATGAAGCAAAGAAAGTGCTGCGAACAGACCTAAAATTACTGAAGAAACTGAATTTGGAGAATGGGCAGATGCAGATGAAAAAGCGTCAACAAAAATACCATAATTGGGTAAAGTCCTTTAACGCCACACGAGAGCAAGAGCAGGCGGAAACAATGTTGTGACTAATGATGCATAACGATAGCAGACACATTTGGGAGATTTTGAACACTGGTTCCCTGAAACATGCATACTCACTATCAAATAGTGTAAATGGTGCCAAATGCGTAGAGCATTACAAAAGGGTGTTCGGAAACCAAAGAAGCTTAAATACGCCTCTGACATCAAACTATTCAGTAGCCTGGCAGGTCATTGATTCCAAAGATGACATCAAAGCAGCAATCAAGAAATTGAAAAATTCGAGGGCAGCAGGCCCTGATGGGATATCAAATGTGCTGCTCAAAGCAAATAGTACCCAGTGGGCAAGCTTCATGGAAGTACTTTTCAAGAAAATTGCTGAGGACAAGACTCTGCCAGTTACATGGCTGCGAGCAATTGTGGTTCCAGTGTTCAAGAAGGGTAGTCGAGAAGATGCATCCAACTATCGCCCGATAGCCCTTCTTGACACGATTTGAAAGGTCTTTGGAGCATTCTTACAGAAAAGGCTGACGCGCTGGGCAGAGGATGCTGCGTTGGTGGATGTGCGTCAATCTGGTTTCACAAAGGAGGTGGGAGTGGAATTAAATCTATTCCTCTTGAACTTGATAAAGCAGGACGCGATGAGCAGAGGTCGAAAGGCCTATTTTGCATTTATAGACTTTAGTCAGGCCTTTGATAGTATAAATCGAGACCACTTGTGGGCCAAACTAAAATCTTGGAACTGTCCGGGTGAATTGTTGGAACCTTTAAAGGCACAACATATAAATACCTCAATACGCGTCCGTTTGAATGCTCAAGGCAAACTTTCTGATCAAATTAAAACTGAAAGAGGGGTGAAGCAAGGCTGCCCTCTGGCAGCGTCATTATTTAAACTATTCATATCGGACCTGCCTGCAGCATTAAGAAGACCAAGAACATTTCCCCCACTAATAAATGGTCAGAAAGTAAGCTGGGCAATCTATGCTGATGATATTGTGCTTATAGACAATACGCAAATTAGGTTGCAAAGATTACTGCGAGACAAACGAGCTACAAATTAATATCACAAAATCGAAGACAATCTCATTAGGACAAAAAACCAAAGGAAAAAAACCCAAATTTTGTTTGGCGATTAAAAAATGAACCAATGGAACAAGTAAACAGCATACGATATCTAGGAGTATTGTTTAACACCTCATTACGTGAATGGGAATGGACACAAGATCTTGCTGCCCGAATGCAGACCTTTGCGACGCAGGGAGTAAAACTTCATGCGGCTTTTGGTAAATTCACTCTCGTACCTGTGTTATCCTTTTATCGCCAAAAAGTGGTGCCAGGAATCGCATTTGGAAGTGAAGCAGGTTGGAACATTTATTGTGATATCTGGACAAAGCTAGAAGGAAAATGTTGGCAAACAATACTGGGTTTACCACCGTATGTTTCAATAACATCAATCCAATATGAGTTAGGGTTGGAATCACTCTATGGAACAGTTCTGTGGAAATCGATGATGTTCCTTAGAAAGTTGAAATTAACACCTGGAGCACGCCAATACGACACATTGAGGACAAAGTCGAAACATCCTTCAGCTGACTTGCTAAATAGATGGGTGACAAAACTGTCCCTGATTATTGAAGATGCAGATGTATCATGGGAAACGATATTAACAAGACCTCAGACTGTAAAAATTAAACTGCGTCAAAGGAATTGGATTATGAATGACTAAAAACGGAAAAAACTAGTCTCGACCATGGACCTTGGTACTGCTGCCCAGAAATTTGATGCAACACCAAAATACTTAACTAGGTTTCCGTCTCGGTACCATCGAGATAAGTTTTTGCGTTTGCATCTAAATCTGTATAAGACTAAAGAGATGCTAATGATAAAACGAGACCTTGCAACTCTAGATAATCTGTGTAGGTTTTGTAGGACCCATAAAGAATCAGTGAAACATCTATTGATTGAGTGTACTAAGATTTCATCACAACGTTCTCTGCACTTGTTGAAATTTGCACCACAGAACGATAACATGGAAGAATGGTGGATGTACTCGATGTCGGGTGTTAACACTTGACTGACCTGTGTTATAATAAATTTTATGGAGGCATTGCAATTGGAAAAGAATTCAGAAGGATAATGAAAGTTTAGATGAGGAACAAGAGAAGAGATGAGTAAAAAGAGCTAGCGATTGTAATGAAAAGTTTGTCTTTTTTGTATGAAACTGTAAGTTCCAAATAAAAAAAAAAGACTGTGATGTTATTGGATAATCCCCTTTTTTCGGGTGGATCCTGACTTCTTTAAGGCAGAGGGGCGTCCTTTTCCCTAAACCAAAATGAAATTCCTAACTATCACCATCCCCAAACCTGGCCTTCCAACCCAAAAGATACTTGTCCATAAAACGATAATTCCCAACTGAAACCCATTCCCAAAACTTGCTTTTAAATAAAAGGTATTGTTATCTTAAAAACAGAATTCCCAATTGTCATCAACCACTCTTTCAACATTGTATTTAACCAAGGGGTGCCCCGGGCCCCACAAACAGCGACATTCTAAATTGCCCAACTTCCCCAACACAGACCTTTTAATGAGGGGGTAGGAAAAGCGAAATTCTAAACCGCCAAAATTCATAATCACCCCCATTTTACTGCCCAACTTACCCAACACAGTGGGTGGAGAAGTGCTTATCACCCTATGATTATTCCAAGGCAAAAATTGTGGGTGAAATATTAACAGGCATATGCATTTGTACAAATCTGTAAACCAAACTGCTAGCCTTTTTAAGCGTGCAGGAACATCGAAATTGCACGGCACTGCATATGTAAATTGATTTTGTTCATTGACCAGTGTTGAATATTCCTTCAATTGAAATCCGCATACAATAAAGTATTGTGATTTGTGTTTGTCAAAACAACTTGTGTGATTTATTTATGTAAAAAAGACGGTTAATTGTGAGCCACAGAGAAGGTGGCGTGTGTAGTTTTAGTGTGATCTTCATCACCTATAATTCAACTAATAATACGCCGGCCTGGTTCTTGGCTCATTGGTGGCACAGGGGGAGGGATCTAAGTGGCATGATATGAGTCAGAAATAGTTCTGAACAAATAATCAATGAAACAGTTTGTTGTGTTATTCCTTGATTGAGGAGGGAAGGAACTCCCCGTGTTGAGGTTGGCCGCTCAAACCGTTACAAGTGTCGGTGCCTTCGGCAGGCACAGTGACCACCTCATGTTTTTTTCTGTGGACTTCCACCTCATGCAGGGATTTACGCACAACCAGACTGGGCAGCGGTTGTGGAACTGGCGCGTAGGGGGGCATGGTGGTATGTGATGTGGAAGGCTACCTGGAGAATGACTGCTCATGATGCTGAACCAGCTCCTCGCGAGAGCTGAAATAATCACAAATAGATGCGGTCCGCTTCACAAGATCAGCCTTCAGAGGCTGCACTGCATCTCGAATGGCCAGCTCGGTCTCAAAGAGGGCCTGGGTCTGGGTGGAGGCATCCACAAAGGTGGACACTGCCACAACAGATGGCCGTGCGACAGGAGGTTGTTCAGTGCCCTCCGCAGTGAACTGCACATCCTCAAGTCTTTGCGCAAGGGGTGCAGCCTGAACACCCTCTTGGATGCCCCCAACTGACCCCGTGGGCTGGCCTGCAATTGCCTACTCCTCCACATCCACCTCCATCAACCCTAATGTCTCCAGAGAGTCTTCTGCCCCTCTGTGTCAGCACCCTGTCCCACAGCCGCTGAGGTGTCCCTCACCACAGTCACATCCTGGGACTTACCCTCAGCAGCATCGCCTGATGATACAGGTGCTCCCCCAGTCACACCTTTCTCAGAGGAGGAGGTATCAACAATGAGTGGCATGGGTTATCACCTGAGTCTGGAATCCGTGTCCCTGCTTACATTGGGTGATGGCTTCACCCCTTGGTCTCCCTCTTCCGGGCTCAGACCCTCCTCAACTGGTTGCCTCTCTTTGGGTGATGCTTCTTCACCACTGGGCCCCCCTCTTCTGGGCTCAGACCCTTCTCGAATGTCAGCCTCCCTCCGTCGGGTTCACTATGGCTCGTATGCAAAGATATTTTTACCTTTTGTATTCACAAATCTTTTTAAACAGTTCACTGGGGACATCCATCCGTTGGGTTAACTCTTCTCAGTTCTTTTGCTTCCCTTAGTTTCTAATAGTTAGTCAGTAAAATACTTTCGACTGTACAGAGGATTTTGCAAGACCCCTGTATGACCACTTCGACATTTCTTCTATGGCTCTCCTATGGCCTTCTGGTATCTGTAGTTTCAAAAAATGTGGGATCAACCAAAGTCTCACGAATAAGCCCCCATGTGGTGCCAGACCCCTCTGCATCTGGTTTTTCCTTAAGGTTCACAGTTCTTTGTACTTTTCTCCATCTGCCACTTTGCGACTTTTATTCAACACAGTTCAGTTTCTTATTGGTACTCCCCTCGGCTCACTGGCTTTACTTGTATCTGGAGTCAAGGATGGTACCACGGTAGCAGACATCTCTCTCTGCCCTGCTTATCAGCGTAGGCATGCTCTGTGTACAAGTAACATCTTCTGCAACACACACTGGCTATTGTTCGCTGTCTTACCATTCCTTCCGTGGAAGCCTTGCAGGTCTGAGTCAGAAAGGACAAGGTTGCTTCTCTCCTTGCTGGCCTTTCGCTTCTCGCTGCCTTTCTCCTCCTCTGAGCTACTGTGCTTGGATAGCTGTTTCATTGTGCTGTCTGCCTTGCTCATTGTGTGCTCTTGTGCTCTACCCTTTATCCCTGTGGGGAAGGTAAAGGGCAGTCAGGTGTGTGTGTCTGATTCTGGTCAATTGCTTGACTTTGTCTGACCCTTGTGTTGGGACATGTCAGGTAAACGTCTCTGGTGTTACTCCATTGCCTTTCGTACTGTGCAAAAGTGTTTGTGTCGGAAAGGGATGGGATAACATTTCTGAGTATCCTACATAGCAGGATGGGGAAAAGGTGTTAGGAGAAATGGATACAGCATCTCACCCGTCAGTGTCCCACTTCCACTCACTGAGGAACCCCCATCCAGGTGATCCTAAATCACTGGCCCACCTGGAGGAACTGGATCCAATAGCGATGGCCATGTCCTGTCCACCTGGATGACTGATCTCTAGGGTCTAGTCAGGGGGAGACCTTCTTGGTCCTCGTTTCATTGTGGGAGTCAGGCCCATACTAACAAACACTAATATCCTTCGGCTTGCTTTTAGCTCCGTCATTCTTCTCCACGCTACTGGTCTTCTCACTGAAGAATTCTTGGTAAGGCTTTCTCCTGCTACCATCCTACACTCAGGTTTAGAATTATCAGTTCTACACATTTCATTGTCCCTTGTTCCCCAAGGCTACACTGCATTTCCCACCAGACGCCCTTCCGCAACTCATTCCAGGACTTCACAGCTTTGTTTTCTTAGTATTGTATGTGGAATAATCTCTTCCAAAGAACACATTCTAATCTTTGCTATCTTCTTTCCCACAGCCTGGCGTATACATGGGGGTATTGCTCTTTCATTTAAATCTGCCTTGTCTGTCATAGACACAGATAAGGTGGTACTTCAAAGGAAAGGTTGCTCTATTTTGAGGAGATCCTTTAACTGAGGGTTTACTTCAGTAATACAGATTAGACGTGCCTGACGGACAGTAATCTACTGTGTAAGTACGACAGGCGGGAATACTGCATTAGCCTCTTTCTAAATCTGCTTGCCTCTACCCTTCGCCTTCTGCAACTAATCCAGAACACGACTGCAAGATTTGTCCTTGGCCTCAAGCCAAGGAATTGTATCTCCAGCCCTGAAATCTATCTTCTGGCTCCCGGCGGATGCAAGGATCAAGTTGAAGACCCTCTGCATTGTCCACAAGGCTTTCTGTGTCCGGAGACTACACCACATCCAACTCTCTCTTCCGAAACATTTTCCTTCTTAAGCCCTCCGGTCATCCACTTCCAACTCTCTGAGGGTCATCCGCTTCCTGAGGCAGAGAGTGGGGGGTCGATCCCTCTCCTCGGCTGGTGGCTCCCTTTGTCATAGCCTCCCTGCCTCTCTCAAATTTGAGAAGGACCACCTCAGGTTCCGGAAGCAATTCAAGACCTTCCTTTTCACTTCTGCTTTCTCTCTCTCTCTCTCTCTCTCTCTCCCCTGCTGATGTTCTCGTCCGCTGCACTAACTGTTTATCTGGCCTCCCACTGAACCTTATGGGGACCAAGCTCCATCATAACCAGTAGCCCCATGCACTACCTCTAGGCCTACTGGGTACTAGGGACTGTATCTGCAACCGTACAGTCCCCTGCCTCCTGCACTTACTTAGACCCAGCCATCCCTGCAGCACTTACTAGACCTTTGCATTGCACTCTCCTTTTTTCCCTCCCCCTGGCATTTCTCCTATCCTCACCTCTTGCACTTGCACAATCTGAATGACACAAGGCTAAGTAAGATCGTTTGATTTGTTGCCCTCTATCTTCCCCTTCCTTGTCTTGTAAAACCTAGTAACACTTGGGTGCAGGCGCATTATAAATGACTGATCATATATATCATATCATTATATTAGGGTGTGACACACCCTGTGTGGTGAGAGCAGTCCTCACAAGTGTTAGTTCATGATTGCATTATATGCTGTTCCTTTCTACTTGTGTTCTCCTGGGTGTGTCTGAGTACGGTTGTTTACACTTGCTATGACTGTGCCAGTGGTTTGTGCATTTGATTTGATGGCTATGGACACATACAGGTTTCCTCTCCCAGACACACATTCTCAGGATGTTGTCATGGACAAGGTGTATTAGCCCAAGTTCATAATTGAGGGGCACCAGGGGTATGGCTTCACCACTGTGTGTCCTCTGCAGGGGCTGCTTTTCAGGTGAAGTAGGTTGCACAACCTGATTGCATGCATCCTCTCCCTGTGCCCTTTGGCTAGTCAAGGAAATCGGTAGTGCCTGTGGCTGAGGGTGATGTCCCTCCTGCAACTCTACTGATATGCTACGCTGTGGCAACATTATGCAGGACACAAGATGCCACAATGATCTTGCATACTATTGGTGGGGCATACACAGAAGCGTGAATTGAGCACCCTGAATGTGCACTCCATTATGCCCCTAGTGGCTATGTGTGCTGCGTTATAGCTTACCTTAGCTGGGGTGGCAGGATTCCTGAATCGTGTCAGCAGGAATGGTGAGAGCGGGAAGGCACTGTCCACTACAAATGTGGAAGTGGTTGTTGTTGGCATTGATTGTCATGGGCTGTTATTCTGTGTGTCGTGTGACTGTTTGCATATGTGTGATAGTTGATACTCACCGATGAGCCAGGTGTTGTCAAAGGTTCTCGATGCCAGGGCCTGATATACTAGAGAACGGTGGTGAGTGAAGGTATCACAAGTGCTTCCAGGGAAATTTACATTCACATGCATGATTACTCCCTTTGTCTCACAGATGACCTGTGTACTGATTGAATGCCAATGCTTCCGGTTGCAGTACATGTGCTCGTTCGGGAGGGCTGTAGCACAACATGCATGCAGTCAATGACTCCTCGTACCCGTGGGAAGTGTGCATTGACAGAAAACTCCTAGCACACTCTCTGCCTCGCCTGCAGTGTGCGTGGCACATATATGTGCCTACACACGGTGATGTAATGCAGCGCAATGCCTTGTGTAGTCCCCAGGATTGTGTGGCCTGTGACAACCCCCCAACAATGGGAGAGGTGTGCTGAATTGCACCTGTAGTCAAAACATTTAGAGATGACAGCACCTTATCCAGGGGGTGTGAGTGCATGGGAGTAGATGGTGTGTGATTCAAGGTCTTCCCTCCACTCCCTGACCAGGTCTAAGATGATATGGCAGGGAATCTGTACCTTGCATACACCTGGTCATCTAGCATCCCAAAAAGCATTGTGCAAGGATGGAAAATCCTGTCCCGCACCAACCTCCTCCTCCTTCTTCTCGGAACATGTATGATCGCTGCCACTGGAGCGGGATTCATCCTAGAAGTGCAATTTTATAATAGTTTACATTGCATGCTTTTATAAGTCGCCTTTGCGCTTTGTACCTTGTGTTGCGTATCATGTAGGGTTAAGATGACAAGGTTGCATGTGCCTTTTCACTCTGGGAAGTTGCGGTTAGGAATCCATGACTTGGCTTGTGTAATGCATGTTACAGGCTTGATACCTGGCGTATCACGCAACACGTCCACATTATTCCTTGTTCTTTCTCATGTCGCTAAAAGAATGGGGAATATGCATGTTCCAGCCCCCTAATTGTTTCTTTGTGCAGGCTCTTCCCACAATTTGAGCTGTGTGTCATGCAAAGTGCTTAGCATTATGCAAATTAGGGAAGGACCCACACAAAGTGAGTATAGACCCACGCAAAGTTTGATCCATGAATCAGCAACTTGAGTTTTGCACAGCAAAAGCGTACTTTATCCCTTTGCGCTGTGCAAACCTTTCTATGAATTAGGCCCTGCATGAAGAAATTAATGGTGGTCCCCTAACTGTTGATGATGATTATTATCATTTATTTATTTGCAGTTTTTAAAGCGCTCACACAGCCCACGGGCATCGAGGCGCTGTTACAGGAAGTGTTTGTTTTACATACGTAATTCTTAGTTGGGTATTTATAATGCACTTAATTCACCGAGGTTTCTAAGCGCAGACCCAGGGATCGAACCTGTGTTGCTTAGTGTCGTCTTGCTTCCAAGGCGAACATGTTGCCTCTGAGCTATCCTCCTGGGACATGATGACACCCACAATATTCCGCATAAATACAGGCAGCTTGTCTACTGAAAATAAATTCATCCTACCTCCTATTATCCTACTAATGTTTACGTTCACACAAATATCCATAAGCATAAACGTACATCTGAAGAACTATTCTATAGGACAATAAAATCCTCTCCAATATACACGTTCTGTATTTGACTTGAAGCAGACAAAAATCATCAAATTGTACAACACAATTCACTTTGCTTTCACTGAAACCATTGACACATGTTGCATCAGAGAAATGCATTGGTTGAACATAGAATTGTTTCACTTTCAATACACTTCACAACAATATTTCGAATGGTTAACTTGATTACACCTATTCCAAAGGCTTGTGTTCAGGGTCGAAGCTTTTATGTTGAAGAGCAAAATATAAAGAATCAGCAAAAACACTTGAATTGACCTTAGGAGACTACTTAAGGCAGATGCCTTCTATTTCTGCACATTGTTATTTGGAAAAATGACATTCGTTATTTGAATTGGAATTCTTTTCTTGGGAATGAAGCTACTATTTTTCATATTCAACTTTGAGGTGTAGAAAACTATCCAGGATGTGTGTTTATGTAAAATAAGGTACACCATGTTCACAAACAGAGATATAGTTTGATCCTCTGAAAACCCAGGGAATTATTTCATAATTGGTTACTCTCAAAGACTAATATTCCCTGTACAATTTGGGATTCTGCGGCATTCTATTTCAAGTACACTTCCACAAAGTAGCATTAGCAGGCCCGGTCCCCATTAAGTAACATGGCTGTTAAACATTGTTCGCCTGAAACACTTTCAATTTTTATCTGGGATTTAATTAATTCTTGGGACATTCATCTAAATGCTCTGGACTTACAGCAATCACTTGTGATTTGACCTTTTCAGACAAGGAATGGGCAGGACATTAACGCCTCAAGGCAACTCTGGCAGTCACGATCAATCTATCCTGCTGCTTCCAAATCCCTCTTAGCTCCCTGTGGAAAAAGCCTTCAATAAGGAGGTTGGGATGAGAAGAAGTGGGTACCACCACAAAAGTTGAGCTAAATATTGTCACTGTAGATTAGGATTTGACATTTTCATCAATGAAATAAGCACGCACATCCAGCGTTCTAGGATCCCGTACAAATGCTGGACTATTATATTCAGTCCATCTCATTTAAGGGTCATCTATCTTATGAGAAGAAACACCTTGCTTAGTATGTTACCCATAAGGACCATTGAGGATATTTTGATTGTTGAAGGGTCTTAGGTTTAGTCACCCTAAGCTTCCTAGTGTCATTTAGATGTGGACCCTTTGCTCACTGTGCTCAGAGAGGCACATCTCCACCTCACTGATGAAGCCAAACAAGGCTGAAACACATGTCTGGGGTTGATGTTGGTACTCTTGTTCAGGAGAGTATTGCCATGGCATGTCGGTGCTTGACTGCCAATATGGGCGGGACAAAGACTGATATGCAAATCAATATTTCCCTTCTGTAAAAGGTACTGTGAGCTGAAGTGTGACTGCGGACTCTCGAGTGAGTAACTTTCCAAAGAACAGGGAATTTAGCCATGTTCGTTCACGCAGAGGGGCGCCTATGACTATTCTTTTATATAAAACCAAATTGTCAATGGTAAATAATAAGGAGGGAAAATGTATAAACCGGTTGCCAGACATTTCGTCGAAAAGAATTGGTCGACCAGACAAATGGTCGAACCAATTTGGTCGAAAACCAAATGGTCGAAATTTTTTTTTTTTTATTTTAACCCTTTTTTTTTTTTTTTTGGGGGGGAACCCCCAACCCCCTTTTTTTCTCTAAAAACCCCTTTTTTAACTAAACGAAAACCCGAAAAATAAATATATAAATAAAAAAAAAATTCGACCATTTGGTTTTCGACCAAATTGCGTCGACCAAATTGCAGTCGACCAGTTTTTTTTCGACGAGTTGACTGGACACCGTATAAACCATTAAGAAATGAATTATAAAACATTTAGAACCATTTAGAAATTATTGAATCATTCTGTTTCAATAATAGGATGTTCATTCTGTTTGAATAAAAGGGCCACGCATTGGTCATGAGAGGATATTTATTCTGTTTGAATAAAAAGAACCAAACATTGAGCATTAGGAACTGAATATGGTGCATAGACACCATGAGGATTTTCGTTTTGTTTGATTAAAAGTCTTTAAGAAGGACAATCATTTTTGTTTGAATAAGAAAGAGCAGATCTGGTAAATCAGAGAAGAACTCGTGACCTTCACTTTGCTGTTTAAAGAATATGCCACACAGCTGATATGTTTATTAATTATTTGCTGGTGCAGGCGCTTTTCTCCACTTTAAGTATTTGAAACACAGAACAAGTGAAGGCAGCAGAAAAACAAACTTCAGCTCCACGCAAAACAGGGATAGTACCGGCAGTTACCATTCAAGCATCACACGAATACCGGACAGCTGTTCACCAACAATGCAGGTAAAAACCTCCAAACAGCATTTAGAGTAGAATAAGCATCCATTTCGGACTATGTATTTTACCTTTCGCAAGTTGCAGTTATAGCATGTTTTTTTCTGTTGGCACACATGGTGATCTATTTTTGTATGAAATGTATATCACGTTACAGCAATATTGTAACCATATTTTTCATAGTGTACTGAGAAAGAATGCTATGTGATGCCACTTCCTGTTTTGTGAAGGGGTACGATGGTCGTGTTCACCACTTCCCGTGATGTCACTGTGGGTGCGGTCAGATGACATCACTTCCTGTGATGTCACCAGAGGTCAAGGATTGTGTGATGTCACTTCCGCTACCCCTTGCATTTTGGTGAAATGACGTCCCTGCCAGACAGGCACAATAGAGGTACAAGTCTCACTCTCAGACCCAAACAGTGAACCTTTACATTATTGGGAGAGACGGTGCTAGGAGCCAGAGCATGTAAAATGGTGACTGCACCGGTAATAGTGCCTGGTTCACACGCACAAACAGGGCCAGACCGTGTATAAAATGGGTTCAAGAACCTCAAAAAGTGGCCCACAGTCACAAAAGGAAATCTGGTTCTTTTGTGTCTGTTTCAGTAGTACCCAAGGGGGGGATTTTTGATAAAATGAGTTGCAAATTTTGAATTTTAAAGAGTATTTGTCAACACATTTGTCAAAACTACAGTGAAGTAACTCATCAAACAGTCCCACTTGAGGCAAAAAACTGGCCAACTATGACCCAAATAAATGGCCTATACTAGCATGCTGGGCCTGCACTTCCGGTATTGTCCTATTGCCTTATGGGCTTGCCAGTACCTGCACACACACGTGATAAGAACCTTCGAGGGAAATAGAACAATCTTGATGACCACAAACGTATACAGTGCACATGGCAGCAGTGAAACCAGTGACGGAGAACTCAGTTAACCATGCATTTGAACTACTTCTAGAGAGGTATAAGAATGTAATAAGAAGCGTATCCACCGGGTGCACACAACCAAGCACAAGTCACAAGCACCGACCAAACTGTCTGCAGAAAATATGCAAACGTTTGGCAGGTATTTCCTCTCCCAGCTGCTTGGTGCCATGTAAGTTAGAACTCATTATGAGAACGAAATCGTCAGCGCATTCTTTCAAAAATCAATTTCTTAAATTAGAGAAAATTTACTTAAATGTTGTTTGCAGCTCTGTGGGGTTCTGCTGAGGCCTTTCATTATGGCCCCAATCAGCTTATAACCAATGCACCCCAATGTCTCCATTTCCCACTACTTTTATTCCCTAGCAACTAATTGCCATAACACACTTTTGTGTAATCTCATCTATGTTACTGATGTTATTTTTCAGATTGTTTTATATTGAAGTGGTTTGGACGCTCACTTTCAGAAAGGAGATCATGAATTTGAGATGGGTTTGAATCTAACATCTGCCACGGCTTTTTAGTTTTCGCTATTAAGCGCCATCTCTAAGCCAAAACTACTGCATTGGGCATACACACAACACTATCCATTTAATTTGGGAGACACACGTCTAGTCATGGTTTTAACTTTGTATTCTGGGATTTGTAGTCCTGGATTTATAATTGGGAAATCCAGGACTTCAAGTCCCAGAATGCAAAATTAAAACTAGCACAGGACTAGCTGAATAAAAGGGATAATGTTGGCATGTATTACATTGAAATAATGTTAGGAGGGAGATGACATGTGAGGATGGACACACAGCGCATGGTTGTTATTTGGTAATATTCACCCACCCATTGACTGCCAATGGCCATGCTAATCCTTATGGCCATATCCACCCACTACCCGCCCAAAACATATCAGTCTGGGATCTCTTTAAGCTAGCACTATCAAGCAGTGCCATCAAGCTTTGGCTTTCCAGTGTTGTTCCTGAGCAACCTGGGTGAGTTTATGGCTTAATTGTAGCTGTAAACACAATACTGGTGCAGTGGATGTGGCTTGCAGAAGTGTACTTTTAGCCACTTGATTTATAACTCTTCCTTGAACTGAAATCAAGCCAGAAGCTTTGATTATGTATAGGAATTATATGGGTATTTGGCAGGAGGCACTACTATCACATGCCCAGATAATCACACAATTGCCCAGCTCTTTCCATCTCATGGCTCGGCCAATGCTTGTTTTTAATGTATTTTATTTTGATGCTTTTGTTGACCCATTGACAAGTACAGTAGTGGAAAAACAAATACACTATGTGATCAAAACATATATAATTTAGGGCAGGTTGGTAAATGAGTGGTCATGTGCCCCCATTTCATAAATGGAGATAGGGCCTGGCTGTATCAGAGTGGCCAGGTTCTCATCCCCTTGGCAACCTATGCTGTTTTTGTTTTTACAAACATAATTCTAATACTTAGATCAAATAAAAACGAAGTCAAGTCCAATTTCAGAGCCACCGACAGTACAGTGTGGCTGCCACTAACCATCTGGGTGTCATCAAATCTCTCCACCCTCAACTCAGAGGCATGTCCTTATCTTGTGCACAGTATAAAGTCAGGGGTCCACCTCCTGCAAAGCACATAGTACCTGAGATCTACTTTCCTCGGCCCTTTTGGCTCTTGCAGAGATGTGGATTTGCACCGTTTCAATGGGGGGACTTCTGTCTACGCAGCACGCCATAACTTCATCCAATTTAGAGCTGTGTTGTGGTGCAGTGGGGAAAAATAGGTGCACATTAAAACATGTCTTGCTGCCTCCTTGTATTAAAAATTACACACATTTTTTAAGGCTTGCTAATACTCATCATTTAAGTCCAATGTGCCACCCTACTCCTCTGTAATCAGGTACGCACGGTGGCGCTGGGTTATGTGCTATTAAAATCCGATTATTTTTCACTTAAGTGTACAGTACAAGGCATGAAGATGGCTTTTACATTTTATTTCGATGTATTTTTGAAGACCAATATCATGGCCATCAGCTATCCAGCATAGCCATATAGTGAAAGACTTTCGGAGGCCTATCGGCTTTGGCCATGCCCACTGTCCATTTTAGAACACCACCGGACCACTAGCAATTGCTGTCATCCATGTCCGGTGGGAACGGACACTCAATATTTTAAAACACTTGCAACAAAGTTGTTCATCAATCACAAACTCATTTCGGCATGTTTTGACAGTGGTATTGTTATGTATAAAATATTGCAGACTTTGAGAACTCACAATGTTTTTAGGCAATGTGCAGTGAGATTACATAATGTCCAGTTGGTTAAGCAGCGTGCTACAAGCCCCTTGTTTTATGGCCGTCTTTCGGTGACTATTGTGATACATCGCACAACCACAACTAACCCCATTTATGCAGCACGGAAAAGGTAAACAATCTGCAAGAATGGCATATGCCCAGGTACTTTTGCCCCCATAGCAACAATCAAAAGCTGGCACCCATGAATATACACACAGCAAGTGAACATATATATTAATGTGAAATATACAAATGTAGTTCATTACACCTGCTCCTAAGAAGAAATTTGACAAGCCAAAATAGCATTGGACTTTAAATAAAAGTAACGAACACCAGAAAAATAACCTGAGAGAGGAAATGTTCCAATAAAGATGCTTGCAAAGTATAAAAGGTGCTCACCTTCTAAACCCAGCAATCTGTTGTGAAATATTCCCCGGAAAACAAAATCCCAGTTCGAAACAAGTGCCGGTGGTCTTGTGAGTAAGTGTCTGCACTGGAAACATGACAACCTGAGTAAAATCCTGGTAGCTAAATACTTGAGCAAGCTTGCCAAACTGAAAAAAAACCTAAGCGGTTACGTGTGCCCGCTGAAAAAAAATGTACGCTTTCCATCCACGTGTGTTCTTTACTTGTGCCCTGAAAAGCAGCCACAATCAGAGGAAAATAACTGCACCAGTGTGCAGATTGCTAAATCCCTTGCCTCAAAGAAGGCAAATACTAATTACTTACTGCTCTCTCATCATTTCCCTTCTCAATCCCATACTGGCTTTCAACAATACTCTGCTTTATAAAGCTAACTTGAAAAGTACACATACCATAGTGTCACTGAAATATATGAATCCTTATAGAACTATGTTGGGCAAAAAGTGTACAATTGTGACTTTATTATCTTCCTCTTCACTGGGAGACTACAAATACCAGAATGCAATTCACCAAAAGGCAATACATCACTATAGATCATGAGCCCCACTATGTTGTGTCTCAAAATGTTATTTTTGTAAAATGGAATTCTAAAATTTTAACTAATAATCTGTTTCCTCTGTAAGCACCAACTTAATGTTTATTTTGCATTCTGGCCTCTGGTTGGTTAGTGGTACTGTTGAATCTATTCATTTGCTACAGTATACCCACACATTAACAATTAACAGAAAATGTAAACTAGCAAAAACAGTTGGATAGAGTGAATAGAGAAAAAGAGAGGAATAGGAAGGCCAAAGAGAGAGATAGAAATGGATAGCGAGGTCATGGGAGAGACATTCAGCGATAGAGAGAGAGAGAGAGAGAGAGAGAGAGAGAGGTCATGCGAGAGAGAGAGAGGGGGGGCAAGCTCAGCATGGCTGTTTATGAACAGACAGAGGAGGATCTACAGAGAGGGTTAAGTGAATGGAAAGAGACAGTTGGAAGGAGGGAGGGAGATAGAGTGAAGGAGAGATGGAGAGAACGGGAAATAAGAAATAGGTTGATATAGAGAGAGGGGTGAAAGGCAAGAAAGATGGACAGAGGAAGAAAAGAAGAGATAAGGAGGGAGAAGAAGAGATAAAGAACAAGATGATGGGACAAAGAGAGAGACAGAGAGATGGACAAAGAGAGACAGACAGATAGAGGGAGAAATGGAGACAGTCAGTGAGGGGCAAAGAAAGAAAGATAAAAACAGAGGGAGGAATGGATTGAGGGACAGGGGTGATACAGCAACAGTCCATAATGCCAGGAAGAGAACCCATGTAAATGAGAGAACAGAGCCCACAAGAGCACACTAACAGAATCAGACGACAGCGACAGAAGTCAAGTCAGACCTTTATATGAGTTTGCAGCCAGTGTGCAAGTGGTTCTAATTAAAGAATACTAGTATTTTGAGATTCCTAAAATGAAGCACTGAAAACATAAATTTGCTACAATAGTTTCAGTGAGGCTTGCCACAATGACTACCCCTGTGTGGTTGTAGCAGAAAGAGTGCTGTAATCTTAAATTAATCCCAAACATTGACCATATGTTGAATAATCATTTTTATACATATTTAAGGCTGACTCATTTTGTTTGTGTTTTCAGTCGAAGGCAATTCATTTATGGATCTGTTTGGCTGAATCCAGGTGAAGAAAAACGATAACTCCCCGAATGCATTAGCAGTCGTGCTGGCGAATTCGTAGATTGGAGGGGCAAATGTTTCCCCCGAATAGGCGGCAGCGACTGAACGTAGCGAGGGAGCCTGAACCAAGCATGGTGGGGTAGAGGGAGCTCAATGTGTAACATATTGGGTTACAGCCATCCATTTCCATCACACTTTCTGTAAAAGAATTGGGTAAAAAGCAACAATTTGCAATGTGTTGTGTTGGGCAACACATGATAAAATCCAATAGGTGTAAGTCAACATTGCACAGGAGCATTCCCCACATCATTTATATGATGCCTTTGCACACATTATATGCAAGCATTAAAACATGTTCAACTTATCTGTGCCTACACATGTCCATGGAGACTGTTCCAATATATGCCCGTATAACCATATAAGAACATACTTCTGTTGGCTTTACCTGTACCAAATGCCATGCCACAGTAAGCAAATATGCCTAGATTAGACACACCAATATAGGCCAGTGCCATATAGGAACACTCATCATACTACCTTCACCATTGATGCCCAGATAAAATGCCATGCTACAGCGAAGAGTTGTCTGCACTGGACCCACCACAGTTGGACAGTCCACATAGGAACACCCACCATGCTGCCTTAACCCTGACGCCCAGTAGAAAATGGCATCTCACAGTAAAGAAATATGCCCCCTGGATCCATTAATGTGGATCAATTTTATGTAGGAACACTCATCATGCTGCCTTCCCCCTTAACGCCCGGTAAAAAATGCCATCCCACAGTAAAGCAACATGTCCATACTAGTCCCACCAATGTGGGCCAGTACCAGAAGGAACTCTCATTATGGTGCCTTCTCCCTTGTTGTCCAGTAAAATAATACAATGCTACTGTGAATATTTGTCCAACAGGGACACACCAACTTGTAGTGTCCAGTTTGTACAAATATTCACCTCACCAAATATAAAAACATAGTCCTAATGGCTTCCCTCCCACCCACATCCTCTTCCTCACGTCAATAAGAGACTGGCTGCCCAGCTCACACAAACGTATTGCATTCATCGATGATCATTTGTACAGTATTAATTCTTCACTGCCTCTCAGATTCACACACGCTCGCCAGCATTCATACGGCATCATTCATTCCCTATTCACTCTCCATTCAAGCACATGTATCAGCATTCATACAGCATCATTCATTCTTCATTCTTTCTCAGATTCACACACACATCAACATTCATATGGAATCATTCATTCTTCATTCATTCTCCATTTGCACACACGCATTCATATGGCATTCATTCTACATTTGCGATCACACTCCAACACCAAGTAGAATTCATATAGCATCATTCATTCTTCATTCACTCTCACCTTACCACCATGTCCCTCTTCCTCGTCCCACTACTTACTTGTAAGATAACCCTTCCTGAGATGTAAGTACTGGAACAAGGAAGATTAATACTCATGTAATTAATATTACTATTACGTAATCTCAGCATTACCACCATGTCCAACTCCCTCGGGCCAGTACTTACTTGCGAGTTACTGTTACCTCAATAGTAAGTACTGGGACGATAAATAGTATGCCAAGGAGTAATAAAGATTGCTGGTAAGTGAATCCAGCCTTCACACACACATATTAGCAATCATTCTTCATTCACTCCCACATTCAGACACACATTCATAAGAATTCATACGACATCATTAATTTTGCATTCATTCTCATAGCCACACACATACACACATGCATCAACATTCATACAGCACCATTTATACTTCATTCATTCTCCATTCACACATGCAACAGCATCATTAATTCTTCATTCACTCTCACATTCACGCACACGCGCTTCAGCATTCACACTGCACCAGTCTTTCTTCATGCACTCTACCTTCACATACACACATAAGCATTCATACAGCACCATTCATTCTTCACCCTCAGATGCAAACACACACAAGCACACACACAAGCAAACATACACACACACACACACACACATCAGTAATCATATGGCATTCATTCTTCATTATTCGTTCACTCACACTCAACCTCATACAGCATTTAAATGCTTTTACATAAACATGTGCACCCAAACAACATAAACTTTCATTCATGCACCCACTAACAAACACAAACACATTTTCTTTGCTCCTGCCACGCTCCGGATTCAGCCCTCTCAGCCGCACGATGAAAGCCCTCGGCTCCGATTCATCGTACACTGGCAGAGAGTGGTTCCTGGCTCCTGCTGCATATGCACAGTAGAGCCGGAGCATTTTTGCTCACAACACCTACTGACCCCTGTTTGTCCAAGGAGGTGCAAGAAAGCCCCCTTACACATTCAAGCCGGCAGTCTCCCACCCTGCATCCGCAATGCGCCCTGCAATGCCGGGGAGGCAAAAAACCCTGGTCTTGCAAGGTTTATTGAGCATGCACTGGGGTACTACTGAACTGTCAAAGGGAAACCACATTTCAGGAAGTCCAGGAGCGCACCTTCAGCTACCGCAGAGGGGGGGATCGCTCAGTGCTTTCACTGGGATGGCTTGGCTCGTCCATAATTGCAACAGGTGAACACCCTGTCGCCCATTATGGACAAGACACCTCTGTGCATTAGATTGCTAAAGTAAAGTCCAGGACTGGATTACCTTCTGGGTTTTCCTATCATAACCGAGTTTTATTTTATTTTTGTATCACTGCACAGCCCCTCTCCTACAGCTCATAGTGTCACTTCACATTTTTCGAGATTTGCTGGGACGGCAAATCCAAAGCTTTTGCTCCCAGTGTCGCTGCCCTTTCGGTATGTGTGTCTATGTGTGCACAACCAGTGTGGCTCCCTCCCATGTCTTGAGACCATCGTCCAAACCTTTGAGTGCTTACAGGGAGCTCCATAAAGCACAATAAAAACATACCACTGAAAGGGGAGAGTCAGCCAACAGTGAATAGAGGATAGCACAACGGCTGGTTTTGGGAAAAAAACCACGCAGAGCAACAGAGGTTCGAATCCTACATATGTGCTTAGAAACTGAACTCAGGTATGGTATTAGGTGCGTTATAAAAAAAACAATAAAATAAAATCCACAAAAGGTCCCATGTCCACGTGGCTTCTAGTCTTGCCATGTGCCCCAGGCTGAACAAATCAAATCCAGATACATACCCAGGTATGGCTGATGGCATCACTTGACTGCCTGTGCTCTTTTATGATAGCTGCCACATCCTTGTGCTGAATTAAGAGTTTAGCAGTATTCACTCTGGCAATACCGCCAAACTCCTTTACCGTTACAGCATATGGTATGCTTGCAGAAATGTGAAAGGCCCGCATGATTCTAAGTCATTCATACCCTTCTACTATTTCCCATTACTGTTAATACACACATCACTGTCTTTTGGATAGCTGTCACCTTGATTCCTGGCCTTTCACATGTGTATGTTTGATTCGCCATCAGTGCACTAAACAGATCTATGTGATCATTTCTCAAAAGAAATCCTAAAACTAAAAATACTGATTTATTTTGTTAATTTATTTTTCTTTCACCCAATTTCACTGCATATATATGCAGGGGAAGGCCTTCCAGAAATCCCCCATACCCTTCCACTTTTTATATGTTAATGTTAAAGGACATTCTTTTTGTACTGCGCACTAGATTGAGCTTCCGGCGTAAGGAGCAGGAGCTCCCCTACGCTGCTCCTGCAGTGCTTCACCACCCAGCAGCCTAATCCACTATTTTCGAGGTAAGCGTGAAAGCGCCTCCTCCTGCCAGACCATTGCTTTATTCAAAAGCATTTTCACGGCGAGTCACGCTTTATTCTGATTTCACTCGCCCTTCCCTGCTGCCTGGCTATCGGAGAGGAGACATGCGTGCGCTGCATAAGGTTGACAAATGATTTGGTAGAGTAATGTTCGACGTTGGATATTTTGACTACGTGCCCACTGTTTAATTCATTATTCTGGGCTCTTGATGAAGAGAATGAACTTCTCGAAACGCGTCAGCCACAATCAAATGAATTGAATCCTTCCTGTTTCACGCGTTTGGAATAAAGAATCTTCTTTTACATTGGATGTCATTACTACACTCTTTTTTAAAAAAATGTTTTATCTTTTGAAATTCACTGGAATTTATATCTAATTTATTGTGACAAAAGTCAATCTCAAGGCGTCTTATTGGCGCAAACTTAAGGTGTGCAAGGGACAGGAGGGTTCCAATTTTGGATCCTCTTTTCTCTCCTTATCGGCATATATTTGCCACCTTTAGCCAGGAAACAAGCCCTGTGTGCCCCAGCAGCCAAATCCTCACCACGAGACCTGGACCAACCTAAAATGGCCACTCCGACTATCTGAGTATTGAATCTGCAGCCTAGCTTGGCAATCGGCGCCATCATGCACTGATTGGCCCATCCTGCACTCTTACCGGCTAATCCACGGCCGGGAGGCGAGAGCCGGCTCTATCACTGGAAGGCACTCGATTGCAAGGCTCCCTGCCTGTCCGAGCCTGGCATCTAGATTGAGCATCCAGTGGAGGGGCAGGAGCTCCCCTACACTGCTCCTGAAGTGCTTAACCACCCAGCAGCCTAATCCGCTATTTTCGAGGTAAGCGTGAAAGCGCCTCCTCCCCCCAGACAATTGTTTTATTCAAAAACATTTTCTCGGCGAGTCACGCTGAATTCTGATTTCACTCGCCCTTCTCTGCTGCCTGGCTATCTGCTTATATTAGCCACCTTTAGCTAGGAAACAAGCCCTCTGTGCCCCAGCAGCCGAATCCTCAGCACGAGACCCGGACCAACCTAAGATGGCTGCCCCGACGATATGAGTATTGAATCTGCAGCCTAGCTTGGCCATCCGGCGCCATCACGCACTGATTGGCCCATCCTGCACTCTTATCGGCCAATCCAAGGACAGGAGGCGAGAGCCGGCCCTCTCAATGGAAGGCACTCGATAGCAAGGCTCCCTGCCTGTCCCAGCCTGTTGGAGCCGAAGGATCCTGGGGCCGCAGAACGCTGACCGCGCTTTGACGAAGTAAGTGCCAGCCCATAAAGAACAAATGACATCCCCTGAATTTGTTATGATGCCAGCACAGAAGTGCACTACACGCATGTGAGGCAGAGCATAATGATTTATATTCTGCCCAATCGGTCTCCGTGATTACTGCAATACTCGAAATCAGGTTCCAAATGCTCATGCCCACGCTACTAAGAACATCTGCCTGCACTTCCTGATTCGCTACTCGCAGCCAGCCTAACTTTTGAGCCACTAAGGCTATTGACTACTCTGCCACTGCCCAGCTCACGCTGCTATTACTGTTTATGCTCATTGCAAAAGTGTTTGACACCTCCTATACTGTCTCCTATACTATTGGTATAATGTTTGGACTCTGCACATGCTGGCCACTCTGCCCCTACTAAGCATATTCTGCCACAGCTGCATTGATCTTTTGACCTATGATATTTTTGGCGCAATCAACCCAGCTCTCGCTGATCTAGCGCACTCTGCATTAGTCATATGGCAACCTGCACTACTATCTTCCTATCAAACCCCACTGTGAATTGCATGCCGCCTCTGCTGATGTGTGCATTGCCTAACTTCTAGACAAAGTCGCTGCCTACCTTTGAAACGTACATTGTTCACTTAGCAATGTTCACAAATAACCACCTATTTAAAAATTGCTGACTACTCTAAATGAATGCCACCGAACAGCAAAATGTGTATCACTCGTTCTCAATGTACTAGTGTATCCTAAGGCACCAATACTGTATTTAGCTTGTTACACACTCACCACACAGGTACTGTGACTCTCCTATAACTCACCATTCCTAACGATAGAGACATTACCACTCTACCACTCTGTCAACCCACAGACACCATCCTGCATCACAAAGTAGCTAGTTATAGAATGACACCTCATGCCTTCTGGTATCTTACCTCTCTCTGCAGTATATCACTCCTATACACAACTCACATAACCCACAACATGCATCCCACCTGCTACAACCCTAGTAAAACTCATCACATCATCACAAACACTACCATGCCAAACATTACCCCCTCCGAGAACATAGCCCCAACTTGGTTCCTACCTGCATACATCCATCCAAACATAGATCAACATGTCACCACAAGCACCACAATCCCAATCACACTCCCTGACAATATAACACCAACCTGGTTTCTACCACCTTGCCTTCCAGCTCATTACAACATGATCCACAAACACCCACTCCAACAACCACACACAACACTCCCTCCAAACGCACCACCTAAGCCACACAATCCGAAATCTAGATCTACCACACCCAGTACAACCACAAACAGAAACCTCAGATTAGGCTCTAGAACTCACCAAACTCACAGTCCCAATTTTGCACGCCGGAAACCTAATCCTGCTACCTCTCTCACACAGACCACAGCATCCATGAACAACAGGAATACCCCCCCACCCCCCGATGACACAACCCAATCACCACTCATCAGGAAGTCACAGCACACCACCCAAACCATCAAAGGTGCTCTCATTAAAGCAAGACCCTTAACCGCACATGGTCTCGACATAGCAGACATCATCACCACCAATGACCTTAACTTCATAGCTGTCACTGAGAGCTGGCACCACGCAGCTTCAGGACCAGCCCTAGCGCTAGCCATCCCTAAGGAGTATTACATATACCGTATGAACAGACAAACAGCTAAAGGCGGAGGCGTCGCCTTTATAGCAAAGACCTCTATTAATGTCAGACACATAGGGCCTCATTACACGGAATGCGGTAAACCATGGTGCTATTAGCACCATGGTTGCCACCGGTACCATACCAGTACCACCATGGAGAAAAGGGGAATTACCACCCCATTCCAAGGTTGGCGGGGTGGTAATTCCCCCTTTCTCCATGGCCCTTCCCCATTCCCATTTTTGCCCCATAGGGCTCAATGGGAATGGGGAAGGAGCTAATTACAGTACCGCAAATTGCGGTACGTAATTAGCACCAAGGTCCCTTTGCGGGTCCCAACTTTAACGGCTGGTCTACACCAGCCGTTAAGGTCGGGTCCCACAAAGGGACCTCGTAGTAAGGCGGTAAGGGTTTACCGGTACCGGAGCCCTTACCAGTACCGGTAAACCCTTACCGCCTACCGTGTAATGAGGCCCATAGTCAGCCAAACACTCCCATCTGCAGAATTGATCACCACCAAACTATCCCCAACCAACACGAACACCACCACCATCCACCTCCTATATCGGCCGCCTAGTCCCATCTCATCCTTCAACGACGACATCGCTCTCCTGCTCTCTAACAACACCAAACCTAACTCACAGATACTCATTCCAGGTGATTTCAATCTTGGCTATAACGACATCAAAGATGACAAAGCAAACACGATCACCAACACCGTCTCAGAGCTAGGATTCACCCATCACAACTCACAACCTACGCACAATAAAGGGAGAACCCTTGATTGGTTAGCGGACCTGAATTGCAATACCACCATTCTATCCAGCACACCCTGTGCCTGGACTGACCACCACCTAATCACCTTCACATTAACAAAAACAAACATGCCTTACCCCTGACAACTTATGCCCAACCGTCATTTACAAGAAATAGCAAAAATATCACAGCTGAGAAATTAATCCTGTTGCTCCAACCTATCATCGACTTTACACCCACCATTGCCCACCCCACAGATCTAGTAGATCTATACAACTCAACTACCCTTAAAACCAACAACACTGTTCCGCCAACTAAATTACGCAAAGCCGAACCACACGCTCACCTTAACTCTTGGTTCACCCCTGAACTAAAAACGCTTTGGAAAAACAAGAGACATGCCGAATCAGTATGGAAACACTCCCCCTCAGCAATTAAAAAGATCTCATACATCGCAGCCTCTAATAGCTATAAGCAAGCCATCATCCAAACAAAAAACAATATGTATAATGAAAGAATCAGTAAGGCCAATTCTAACACAAAAGAGCTCTTTAATATCTTAAGAGAGCTCGAATCCCCTCACCCATACCCGACACTTGCACCAATAATACCTCATGGTGCACAAATATACAAGAAGCCCTCCTCGGCAAAATTGCTATGCTCCAGGCAAAAATCGAAGCTAAGAAAGCTAGCCTTACAACTGCCAATAACCTCACCCCATCCCCTCCCACCAAACAAACAGGCAACAATATCCCATTCGAATTCTCAACCATCACCACCAAAGAGGTCGAAGACATAATATCTACCTTGAAACCGTCCAAATGCCAAGGCGACGCCTGCCCAGCCCCAGTAAACAAAGACGCAGCCAAATATCTTGCCCCTTTTATCACCTCACTCATAAACTCTTCATTTACGTCAGGTATAGTACCTGACAATCTGAAGGATTCTTGGGTTTTACCACTGCTCAAGAAACCCACACCGGACCCTAGCATCCCCACCAATTACAGACCCATCACTACAGTGCCTTTCCTCTTAAAAATTCTGGACAGAGCAGCCTACCTGCAGATCCAGAACCACCTAGAGAAAAACAACTTACTTGGACTAAGACAATATGGATTCTGCCCCAAACATGGTACAGAGACCGCTCTGATCGACCTCAAGACTCAAATGGACAAGTTAAAAGACAATGGCAAACTGGCCCTTCTACTCCTTCTTGATTTATCAGCCGCTTTGGACTTAGTAAATCATGACATCCTATGCAAACATCTAGCCTCTGCAGCCAACTTCTCTGACAAAGCTAACGCCTGGATTCAATCCTTCTTGACCAATAGATCTATGAGGGTCTTCAGACCCACCGCTACCACCGAACCAGCACCTGTTACCTGCGGCGTCCCACAGGTATCCTGCGTTTTGACCACACTATACAACGTGTTTACAAAACCCCTATTCGACATGCTGGATCATTTGGGTGTCATCTACACAAACTATGCAGATGAAAACCAAATACTCATCCCACTAACAGGCGACTACTCAACGGATAATAAATTCCTCAATAACATCTATTCCATCATCCAAGAATGGATGGCAAAGCAAGGACTATGCCTCAACGACGACAAGACCGAGCTTCTTCTCCTAGGCTCCCAATCTAGACTCAACAACCTTGACAAACTTTACAAAGAATTCACCATTGACAGCAACAACATCGCTGTTTCTAACCATGTAAAGACCCTAGGAATTTACCTCGACTCTTTCCTCACCCTGACTAGACAAATCAACGCCATCTCTTCCACTACCGCCTTTACATGCAAGCTTATCAACGCCTGCAGACCATACCTATCCACCTCCAATTACACAACCCTTGCTAGAGCCTTAGTACTATCTAAAGTAGACTATTGTAATGCACTCTATCTCAGCACCAGCCAAAAGAACATTGACAAGCTTCAAGTTGTTCAAAATAACGCTCTCCGAGCAGCCTTGAATATACCAAAATCTGAACACATTTCAGATCTGAGATGCTCCACCCACTGGCTATCTGTACCACAAAGAATTGAGCTCAAAACACTGTCCCTCACCCACAAGTGCCTGTCTAACCAAGCCCCCAAATACCTTGCTGACAATTTCACCCTTAACATCTCTTCCCGACCAACCAGATCATCCCAAACTCATTGCTTAAATGTCCCTAGACATAGGCTCCAAAGAGCAGGTGGCTCAAGCTTCCCAGTGCTTGCCTCGAAACTCTGGAACTCCCTACCACTTGCCCTCAGAATTGAACCATCCTTCCACCGATTCAGACAAAATGCCAAATCCTGGCTGATCACCAAAGAAACATAAGCTCGCATTCATCATTCACCTGAGACACTTGTACATATATTTATAGACATATATTGCGATCACAACCTGCCTAACCGATCTTCTTATAATCTTATTGTAAATACCCTACTTGCTACCTTTGCGCCGAACATCCCGAACCATAACGGATTGCACAAACTGTGAATAACATGTACCACAGGAACCATGCATATGTAACATTCACACTATACTACAACAACCATGTATGTATTACCAGCTACCTTGTAACCTTGTCTAACCTGTATATATCTTATGCTACCTGTAAGTATGTCAAGCGCCCAGATGCCCCAGGGCCAGGCCGCGCTATACAACACAATAAACTAAACTAAACTAAACTATCACCACCGGAGTGGTCCCCTGGTGCTATTAATTTTACATATTCCCACACATATATATGCAGTGAATGGGCCATCCAAAAGTCGGTATTTTGGTATTTGCAGTGATTGTCTGCGATATTTTGGGGGTGATACCCATTAAACCATTGCACTAACTAACTAACTGAACATTTATTAGTGAGATAGTCCTAGCACTAAATCCTATTCCTATGAATTCAAGTCTGTTTGCAAATTCATAAGGACAGAGTTAAAAATGAGATTGCTGAAGTAAGTGGCACAACCCCAGCCTCACCCTACATTCTAAAAGAGCCTATAGGGATGAAGAAACTGCAGGGCAGGCATATTTGCCAAGTGGTTGCGTCATGCAGCATACACTTTGCATATGCGATATGTAGATCTATGCTTAAGGCTGAATGCAAATTGCTCTTGACTGCAAGAGCAGGGCTGGCTACGGGTGTCACAAATAACAGAGTCACTTGATTTCTGTGACCCTTGATGAACACCTGCATAATACAATACACACCCACGGTGCAAACTCCTTCATTATTTTAATTTATGGTAATAAGGTAGTTAGTTACCATACCAACCCTGGGAATTATTTTCCTTTCTAAGCTGGCAGCTCGCAATGGCATCTTTCAAGCATCGCATCCTCTATAAAGCTCATGGTGAACCCTGGAAGCAGGCTAAGTATAAATTCTATGCATTGGAAATGGGAGTATAAGTGTCCCGGTGGATGAGGAAACATGGAAAGGAACCAATAAAAGGAACCAGCCACTGTCCTCCGAGCCTTGTTTGACATCTGTGATACATTAAGCCAGTTCTAACTATAATGGGATCTGACACTACCATGCTAACTGTGCATAATGAAAACGGACACTGATACTCCAATTGGACATTTCCTGTACAATAATGTGTGTACCTGGGCCATGGATGGTAACAGTGCAAGAACACATGACAACACTTAACAATGAGTACATACGATTTCGAAGACAAATTCTTAAATTGGTGTAGATACTGTCACAAAGCTCATGCTAAGCACCACCATAAACAACAATCAGCTGAATGATGGAATGTTTTTGAAGGTTCTTCTGCATGTATTTGGGATGGTGAATAAATAAAGGGTGTCCACTACTGTGGGTAGCTAAACAAGAGAGTTCCTTCTCAGGGCTAGCACCTCTCCTTTCCCCTCCTTGTCCCTACAAGTGATTTACTAGTCCGCTGTCTCCCCTTGGCATGCCTCCTAGCAGGACGTAGTCAGGATGTTGAGGTCACTCGAAGTTTCATTGTATTTTATTCTGAACTCACAAGTAATGGCTGCCGGCTTCACAGAAGATGTCTAATACATTTTCCCAGGCTGGAATGGGTAAAGTGAACATCAGTTCCTTCTTGATGCACCAAATACTGTATTGCATCAAAAAATAGTCTCTAACTGCGTCTATCCCAGCCATCATTCATGGCCCTGCTCCACAGAGGGAAAAGTGTTCTCGTTCAAATAGTCTCCATCTGAGTCTCTCCCCGGCAACACTCACGGTCTCCTGTTTCAAGCACCTTAGTGGCTTCTCTCTGGGTGGCCACTAGTTGGTAACATCACTAGGCACTCTAGCCACATGACTAAGTTGGTTAGGAGCGGATTCCTTCCCAGGGGTACAGCAGGTTCCTGGGGTTCATGCTCACCTCTATCTCTTATGGTCCTGTACACAGTGCCTCCCAGTCCCATCTTGCTACCCTCCTTGCTGAAATGATCCTCGCACGTCCCTACGCGTCTAGCTGTAGGCTGCATATACTGGCCTCAAACTGGATGTTGTCTAATCTCCTCAATGTTCCATCACATTCAGTTTTTCCTCTCAACACTTCCCGCAGGCATCTGTCATGATGACGTGGCCACACTCTCTTCACAGTACCCTTCTTATCTATTTAAGGACCTTCCCACTGTCTCACGCTCTGTTTCTTCGCCACTTCTCCCTCAGTATTTTCCTTCTCCTTCCAACTGCTCCACATGTCTCTCTTTTGCAGGTGCTTTACACTCCCCCTCTTCTGCTCCTCCTAATCTCCTGTGCCTCCTTCCATTCCCTTGTTTTTTTCCTTATCCCTCTCTTGTCCTCACTACTCATCCCTCTCCTCCTGCCCCCCATCACCCGCCAATTACTTACATTAATGTTAATGTTAATGCTAATGTTAATGGGTCTTGTACTGCGCTCTTTTGCCACTTGCGTAGTCTCTTGGCGCTTTGGCCAATCTGCAATCGATGGAGGGTTGAGGGTATATTAGTGGGATCGAGAAGAAGAAGAGCAAGAGAGCTTTGATTTGCTGTTGGCAGCTTAAGTTCCGAGACAACAGTCACTGAGTGTAGGTACATTTTCAGTTGGTAGCCGTCATGTGATGTTGAGGTATGATTGTGTATGGTCTGGTTTTGTGGTGGGTGTTGTGAAGTGCGTGCAGTTTGTGATGCGGTAGAGTTGTGGTTGTGTTTAGTTCAGAATTTGAGGGTAGGCAGAATGGTGCTTGTGAGGATGGGACGGTGAAAACCGAAGGAGCACAGGCTGCGGCATGCAGGACAGGAAGGGGTTAACCTGGGTGTGATCAACAGTTACAAGAGTGAAGGACTGTCAGGTGTGAGCGAAGGTGCGGATGCGGAGAGAGGCGGAGATGGCCTAATGAATTGGCACTGTCTTCCTCTTTAAAAAGGTGGAAGAGTCCCGGCTGGGGGAGGAGGTCGTGCCACGAGGGACGGAGGACACTGCAGGTCATGGACCGGAAGAGGCATTCATCTGGGCGGATGCAGTTGCGATAGCAGAAGACCAGGGTTGCTGCGCTGAATGCCGCACAGAAGGGAGCAGGTGAGGCTGCCAAAGATTGCCGGGTATGTTGGGAAGTCCAGGGTGCCACAAAGAATGCCACCCACGAGGGAGAAGGTGAGCCTGCCAAAGAGAAAAGGGGGTTGGACAGAGAAAAGGGGGGATCACATCTGCAGAACACCGCCACCGCGAGATTTGTTCATGACCAGGACAGTCAGGCCAGAACCTTGCGAGTAGTGGCCCCCATAGAAGAACAAGAACACCGGGCAGAGGTGAGGTAACCACTGCCCTGCTACCAAAAGGTTGAACTGTTCATACGTAACCAGTCAGAAATTTAAAAAAATGAATACGTATAACCTTCCTTGAGTCTCAGCATGCATTGTAAAAAACAAGTTGTGACAGTGTGCCTTTAGTATGGTTAGTTAGGAGCAACACATTTCCTACCCTCAACAATCCATTTAAGTGTAATACTTTTCCAACACCCAACAATCCAATGTATGCCTCTTGCACTGCCAACTCTATCTCCAGAACCAAATTCTCGTGCACATTCACCATTTCCTGCACCTCGATGGGCTGCTCTGCTTCTCCTCGCTCATAGATCACACTGTTTTCTGTGTAAGCGTTTTAATGGTGGCTTCCTTCTTTAAGGCTTGTGTTAGAGGTTTGCAGCTGAGTGTGATTAACTCTCCCCATACACATGGGGAATCTCTCCCAACCAGATCTTGCCTCTAAAAGGCCAGTCAGCCATCTTGTATATGACAGAATTGTACATGCGTGCTAGCCACTATCAGAGCCATCGGGAGCCAAGACTGCTTTGCAGTCTGCGTCTCCCGCATGGCGAGAGCAGCGAGCAGGTCATTACTTGATTCTGCTTTGGAAATCTCACAAGAGGCCAAATAACGCGGGAACTGCTTTATTAGGACTGCAGATGGGAATACAAGACCCTGGGCCTCATTACAACTCAGGCGGTAAGGGGTTTACGGCGCCGTAAACAGCGCCGACCCTTACCGCCTGAGTATGAGGTCCCTTAGCGCCATGGCGGATTTAACACCTGCTTTTAGCAGGTGTTAGAATCCATGGCGCTAAGGGACCTTGATGTTAATTACGCCACCGTAATTTACGGTGGCGTAATTAACGCCTTCCCCACTCCCATTATGCCCTATGGGGCCAAAATGGGAATAGGGAAGGGTAAATGGGGATTGGGGACTTACCGCCCCGCCAAACTCGGAATGGGGCGGTAAGTCCGCCAACCATCATGGCGTAAACGTAGTTTACGCCATGATGGTAAAGTCACGGCCCAGGCGGTAACTTACCGCCTGGGTCGTAATGAGGCCCCCTGAGTCTGATAATTGAAAGTAACAGTAGAGGCAGCCCAAACCATGTGGCTGTGCCATGCTTTAGGCCTCCGCGTTCAGTGGCAGACCAGAGGATCCGCCTTCTATTGTCTCCAAGCCTCATATAATGGAGCGGAAGGTGGGGTCCACCAGCCTGAGTTGCTCCCACAAGCAACCTGAGGGCAAGGGAGGGGACATCATCACATCACCAGGGCTTTTCACATGCTTGGTCTTTGATAAAAGTGCCAGGCATATGGTATGAGCATTTAAGCAAAACATGCCAATATCTGACATATGGTGGTACATCCTAGTCAAAAAATTAAAGTTGGTGATCAATGGTGTGAGCACAAGAGATACGGTGTCAATTCCTAGGCAATGCGTATACAAAACAAGTGGATTTGTGCTGGTTTGAGAGTACAACAGACACTGCATCATAAACAATGCACCGATTGATGTTTAGACTTGGCTGAGAAAGCTGTCTCAGTGGGAACACAGGAAGGTTTTAGTGTGGTAATAGGCCCGTGATCGCACAGCCGATCAATCATCACCCATTAGGAATATGCACTGATAGGCAATTTAGCAGAGAGACTAACTCCCAGATTCTGAATGATAAGGAAATCAGTGAACAAACACTGAAAGGGATGAGGTGTAAGCAGTTTGGAGCTCCTGCAGTCACAAGCAACTCCTCACCTACAATGGGTAATACACATGTTTTCTGGCAAAACCCACTTATGGAGCATGCCACGACATGCTATATGAAGGTGACCACTTCAGCGATGTTATAAATGGTAAGTTAAGGGCGAATCACACAGAGGACATGAACCAATAACTGGAATGTCAGCTGTACCGACAGATCCTGTTTATTATACAGGAATAGAAAAGGCTGAAACAATAAAGCAGTACATGGCTTAAACAGAGAATAAACGGGTGTATAGGATCACTGCGCGGCATGACATTTCGTTGATAAAAATGTCAGAACTGAAAATGGCGCTGCGCAGTGATCACATAGATCACTTTTACCCCTTTATCCCTACGTACTTTTCCGCTGCACACTTCTTTTTTTTATTTTTTTTTAATTAATTTTATTGGTTTAAAACAAACTTTTAAAATATTGCACAAACATCTACACAAAACAGGAGTTTTACCGACATCGTCCTCTTTTATCAATGCCCCCGACTGGATCGATTTCATTCTCCCCATACCTTCGAACAGAGATTGTCACCCAAATTTCCCCTTGCAGATGGTTTTTAAGAGATCTCAACCCTTTTCTCAGGCTCATTATTCACCTGCGTTCTCTTTTAATTTCGCTTCGACAATAGCCAGAAAGGAAGTCAAGGGCAAGATTAGTTTCATGTCCAGTCCATTCCACATTTTCCGCCACCACTCCTCTGCGCACGCAGAACGATTTGCATCTGACCATTGGCCCAGATGTATTGATCTAGCGTCTCTTAGAGCTGGGCAGAAGAGGACTAAGTGTTTTAAGGACTCTGGCTCCTTATTACAAAAGCGACAAGTAGAGGTTAGACCCGCATTACACGCCCAATGACTGGTTCGCTCTTTGGTTCTTAATGCATTCAACCGGAACAGTAAAAATAATCTTCTTGCATTTGCGTTTGGAAAGCGGGACAAGTATTTTTGCAAGATGTTGTACCCTCTTGCTTCCGTAGGAGAGTCTGTCATCGCGTTAACCATCACTCGCTCATGACATGTATTTATCCAGTCAGCACGCCATAGACGCGCTTTTGCGGCTGCAGGATTACTATGGAGAATTTGCAAGCTGATGTTGTTGATCACCAGAAGATCTTCACAGCGTTTTATCCATTGAGAAAGGATATCTGGACTTCCTGATGCCGCCTTGTGAAATATCTAGAATTGAAATATTCCCGCTTCTACACACGTTTTTCGAAATAGTGCAAGTTGGTTCCAGCATATTCTCGCATGCAGGGAGATTAATGCTAATTCGTACCGTATACAGGCAGTTGCGATTCCAGGTGGTAGATTTAGGGACTTTGACCAGAACATATGTTCTAGTGAGCTCCAATGTGTTGATGGGCATCCAAAGGCATTTTCTGCACCATATACCAGAATTGGTACTACTTTTTGTTCATAAAAGTTGCGTAATGGTATCATTGAAAATTGCCCATATTTTTTGTGTATTACCAGACCTTGACAGGCCAACTGGCCACATTTCCTTTTTGAATCGGCCACCCAAGGCTCCTCGCAGATACTGGAGTTAAGTGTCATGCCAAGGTATTTTACACTTTTTGATATCTGCAATTTCTCTTGATTTAGAGACCATACATACTTTGGGCCTTTTGAGTTGTGACTTGTTTTCAAGTTCTCGAACACCAATATTTCTGTTTTAGATGTGTTGATCTTCAAATTATTCTGGCAAACATAATTCTGTACAGCATCAAGTTTGCGTTGGTGCCCGATAGATGTTAAATCCAGGATTACTAAATCATCTGCGTACAGCAGCCAGTTTATCTTCGATCCATTGAGATTAGGTGGAAAGGATCTCACAGTTTGAATCGCTTCACCGATATCGGAGATGAATAGGCTGAAAATCGTGGCTGCTAGTGGGCAACCCTGCTTCACTCCTTTCAGTGTCTTGAATTGGGTGGACAACGTTCCTGAGGGATCCAGCCGAATGGCAATTGAGGTGTTTGTGTGGAGATCTTTAATTGCCGCTAGTAGGCCAACCGGGCAACCCCACAACTCTAGTTTTTTCCACAACAGTTCACGATCGATCATATCGAAGGCCATAGAGAAGTCGACGAAGGCAAGATACACTCTCGTGTTCGTTCTTAGGGCTTCCATTTTAAGCAGATTTAGAATCAACAGGTTTAGCGAGCATCCAACAAATTTCACAAAGCCCGCTTGTCGTTCGTCTATTTTTTTCGCTGTTTTGGCCCAGTTAGTCAGTTGCACTTGCAAAAGAGAGGCGAAAATCTTACCCAACACATCAAGCAAGGCCACCGGGCGATAGTTTTTTGGTGATGCTCTATTCCCCTTCTTGAAGATCGGCACAATAATGCCAGTCTTCCAAGAGGTTGGGACTTGCTTTTGTTGGCTGATTCTCGTAAATAGATCAAAACATATGTCAGTCCATAGGTCAGGAAATTGTTTGATCATACAATTAGATAACCCGTCAGGACCGGGCGCACGAGAGTTTTTAGCTCTCACAATTATCTCTCGGATTTCATCCTTGGTAAAGTGTAAGTTCCATGAGGTTATGTTGGAGAGTGGCACAATTGGAACAACGTCTTTGGAGTATAGGTCTGTAAAGTGCTTGACCCACTCCTTTTCTAATACTGGGCACGCTTGCAGAGCCATTTGCGAGGTTTCCATGCAGTTGATGGTACGCCAGAACTCGCCACTGTTCTTATTCCTGAGAATCTTCATCATTGCTTCGGCGTCGTTTTGCTGTAGTACAACACGATGACTTTTAAGCCAGTTTTTATAGGCTTGTTTAACCGCTTTGTTTTTTGCAGTTATTTCAGACTTGGGGCCCTGATTGTTTTTTCGAATCTCGGCTCTCATGGATCTTTTCCGTTGCATTATCATGAGCTCAAAGCTATGTTTTTTCGTAAATGACTGGTTTTCGAGACCAAGATTCCTGCTTTTGAACTGAGACAGAATTGGCGTATATTCAACCTCTTTCGTCGTTGCCTTAAACTGGCGGCTTATCTTCATCACGTCCTGTTCTTTCAGTTTTAAGCGAAGGCGATTGGATTCCACCAATACTTTGGAGTTCCACTTATTGTATTGCGGGCCTTTCGTGTCAAGGAATCTAAGTTCCAGCATATCGTGATCACTGTTGGGCATTGAGCGGATGTTCATAGTTTTTATTTTTCTGTGCAACGTATCGGATACAAACATGTAATCGATAGTGGAACTTTGCCCATCGCGCTGCCATGTGGACTTAGCTGGAATGTCACCCTGCGTGTGACCGTTTAACATCGCGAGCCCTCTCACTTCCATCTCTTCTCTCCATATCTCTGCCAAACGGTTTTTAGAGGAATTCTGAGGTTTGAAGAAATCGATGTTTAGATCACCACAAACTATCACTGCGCTTCCACTGCTTGATTCCAGCAACTTATCAAGGATTGCAGTAATTTGGTCGACAAATGGCAGTGAACCAGTCCGTTGATGGTTCCAGTATACATTAATGATATAGATCACATCACAAACATTGGCAGCAGCAGCAGTTTTACGTATCTCGCAGACTTGAATGAATGCTGTGTAATTGACTGAGTTGTGCAGTCGGTAGCCCGATGATCTTTTGATCATTGTTAACAGGCCTGCAACTGGACGGCCCTTCTCGGCTTTAATCGCTGGATTTAGCGCACACTCGTACTCTGGAGCTATTGGTAGTTCGCACATCCAGGTTTCCTGTAAACAAATAAATTGTAGGTCTTGTGCCCAATTGTTGTTTAGAAGATGTAAAAAACCGCGTGTGTTCCATGAGGCAAAGGAACATTCCTGCTCGGTAATAGTATTTGGGCGTTAGCTGATCGAATGAGCATTCAAGGCCACAGCCATCCATTTCCAGTCTTCCGCCCGTTCGGGTTGCCTTTGATTATTTGTTTGTGGTGGCACGTAATTTCCTGGGCATCTCCCATTTTCAATGGTAATTTTAATTCTCTCAATTGGGACAATTCGACTCTGCGGGTTCTTTTCTGCCGCCAAAAAGCCTTGGGACGGAAGAGATGGAAACTGGGCCGTGCAAAAGAGATCGGTCTGTTCGGGATGAACCTGCCGATTTAATTCTCCTTGATCTGGATTTCTCGCCTCTTCGTGAGCTTTAGCCGTACGTTTCGTATGAAGCTGGATATCGCCAAGCTCAGTTGTCGTCGCATCTTTAACATTTTCTCGTTGTTTTCCGGGTTTCTCGCTTTATACGTGTCGAAACCCATTGATAGTAGCTCTTCAGTCGCCTCCAAGATTACATTTGCGATTAAGTTGGAATTTACATGTAGAATCACCTTATCGGTGCGACGTTCCTCAGGAAATTCGATTATTTTCAAGTCTTTCGACTCCAAAGAGCGAAGTCGGGGTACATAGTGAAGCAGTTTCAACACATTGGTTCTGTTACAAATTAGTTTGTCCTCGCCCTCCAGACGCTCAAGCACTAATTTGATCAGCAATGAGGGTTCTGTTTGTCTAGGAGCATGCGGCGCTGTCTTATTTTTCAGATTTAGTGTCGCCGGGGAGGCCTTATGAAAGACCAGTTTCTGGGATTTTTCTGTAATGGCGTCAAAAACGGGGGACACCTCTGAACAGAGTTCTTTTTTTTTGGCAAGTGGCCCAGTTAGATCAGATTTTTGAGACTTAAGTAGGCCTTGAAGCCTTTGTCTTTCCCTTTTTGCGTGCAGGGTCAGGAAAACTGGACTCCTCTGCTCACTGATTATGTCAGGCTCCTCATTAACCTGTGGCATAATCTCGCAAATTCTATTTTTGGCAACTCGAATGGGGCAAGTTGAAGGAGTTTCACATTGCTGTGCTTCCCACTTAGGACAGCTTTGGTTTCCTGGTGCTGGATTCTGAGAGTTATTACTTATGTTTTTACCAGCTAAATAATTAAACACTTCTTGAACGGCACATATGTCGTCAGTAGTTTTATTCACCTCATCATCAGGATCGATGATATCTTCATAAACTGACATGTTCAAGAGTTCTGTTTGTATGACTAAGTCCTCAACGTTCGACGGATTCTGCGACCCCTTGGACTTTAAATCATCCAGTTCGTGATGAGCATTTTGAGTCTCCTTAATAGTGTCTGCTAATTTCAAGCTGGTAGTAATAGCCTTGTCAACTATTTGGAACATATTTATGTTCTGCAGAAATTTACGAGCTCCTTTTAGTTGCGATTTTTTTCTGGCAGGCATGTTTTTTTGCTTTTTCAATTGAGCGTTACAAGGCTTTCTGCCAGCATGTATAGGCGAATGCACTTCGTTGTCTAAGCTTCCGAAGATGGAAAACAAGCCTACAGGCTTTGGAGTTGCCACTTTAGCGAGTTGTGGCTCGGGGGCCAACTCTGTAGTTTTCTGTACTATAGAAGTGCCGGAGGCCATTTGCACGTCCCCTAGAGCTGGATTGAATGCATTTTTTGATTGCAGAAATGCTGTATTAAAGGAAATATCGAGAGAAGGTGTTTGGCCAACGTTTTTATCCCGAGGTTCACTCACAGTCATTTGTTTTTGAGCCTCCGTTTCCCGCGTATTTGAACTGTCCTTCAGTGATTCATGTGAGATGTTAATCACCTCCCTTGATACGGCATCACCTGCCTTATCATCCTGGAGGACTTGCTTCAATTGATGGATTGGTTCTGAACATAGAGGCGACGTCTTAGCCAACGGTGAGGAACTTGCAAATGTATTCACATTAGTGGGCAGGGCTTTACTTCTCGGCGCTTCTGGATTTTCGTCGCCCAGCCGGCCTTCGCTTTTTTTAATATCATGTGATCTATGAAACAAGGACAAGGCTTCCTTTGCGACCTCAGCGAATAATTTTTTGTCAATCATGTCATTCTTTTTTGCCTCTTTTACTGCTGTAATACCAGCCAAAATTTGATGTGATACATCTTCTTGTTTATGTCTCTCCAACTCTTGTATTGATTCAAGATGGATCAGTTTAGAATTCAACAAGGCTAGTAACGTAGTGATGTCCTTGACATTGTCGCTCAAGGATTCGTATAACTTAGTAAAGGGTGCCATCGAGATTGCCATTGCCGATGTAAGCGCCATCATGAGATCGCTAGAGGGCACATGAACACAGGGAGCTGTTCGATCTTCTGCTAACTTCCTCTCTATCTCAGGAACAAAACGCCTCCCTCTGGCCCATTTCCTCCTTATCTTTGGGAAGGGACGGTCTCCCATTGAGGAATCTGACATTTCCGAATCATCAGACGACTCTTCACAAGTTAAACTTTCCCTTACACCGAGCTGGGTTTTCCTGTTATTAGAGTGACCGCTCGTGTGTGGGATCGGTATTCTTTTCTGAGAGTCGACAACGTTATCAACTGGAGATTGACAAGGCTCTCAGGCGATTCAGCAGTGCATGCTTTGCTTCTTTTGTAGTTACTCGATCCCCATATATCACGATTTAATTCGGTGACATTCGTACAAGATCTTTTCTGAGGGGCTTTTGGCGATATTTCGGCTGTTAGGGTAGATACAGATGGCCGTTTGCACGATCTAGATTTATTTAAATTAATCAGATTCTGTAGCACGGCCGAGACGACCTCTAGTGAGTTTCTTTTGTCATTGCCCAACGAGGCAGCTTCTTCAACGTGGGGTGTATGCGGGCTCAAATTCTGATGCCAAACGGTCGTCCCACTGGGCTCCTTAGAAGGGCTGTCGTTCAAAGCTTTATTAATGGCAGATCTAGCACTGTCTGTTCCACTGGACAGCTCCGTATGGATCTCGGGGCGAGCTGGCGCTGCTGCGTCAATCACCGCGGCAGCCAGATCTCCCAGGCGCAACACCAGCCCCGGGACGCCCACATTACCCTCCCCACACGTGACCTTGGCTGCCGCTGAAGGCCGCGCCCCCCCGGCTGGCCCACCTGCGTCATCAATGAGCGCCGCGGCAGAAGTGTCAGACGCAGCACTGGACCACCAGGCCGCTGCGGTCCCCTCTATAACCGGGACGCCTCCAGCCGCACCGGCAGCAGCCGACGCGCACATCGTTGGCAACATGGCGCCACTGCTAGTCGGCTCATCCAGGTTAGATGTGCTCGTATTACACGACAAATCGAGGTTATTCTTTGCCCCCTTCGCTTCGTTCGAGGATGTTATACCTATGCACCCCTCTTCCTCCGCCTGGTGCACATGGAAAAATGGGGCAGATAGGGGGGGTGAATTGAGTGCAGCCAACACTGGCGGAGCCAGGGACGATGGCGCGATCTGCTTAATGGGTGCAACCTCGTCCGTGAGCTGCACGGGTTCAAACACCTCTTCCAACTGTGTGGCAGCGTTATCATCAGTTAAGTCAGTATTACCAGATTGCGACCCACAAGAAAAGTATTCACTCACTTTTTTGTTGCTTCTGATGATGTTTGCTTGGGTCATGGTAGTCATTGCTGTTTGTCTTACTTGTGCTCTAGTCCTTCGTTGCACCTTAGACGTATTTAGATTTGATGGATCCATTTCTCGGGTAACAGTTAACCTGTGCGATGTCGCCGTACGCCGCTCGCCAAACAGCAAACAGTAAGATCCACAGCCCTTCGGTCCTCAGGGCTTAGCGCCACAAGGGTGAAAGAGGCGGCCTTATATACCTTGTGACCAAAGTCAGGTGACTAGGTCAGCTGCTGTTAAAGGTATAGGCACACGCACCTCAACACCTTCTTCCCCTTCTCTTTCCACTCGCCACAGCAAACAGTAAGATCCACAGCCCTTCGGTCCTCAGGGCTTAGCGCCACAAGGGTGAAAGAGGCGGCCTTATATACCTTGTGACCAAAGTCAGGTGACTAGGTCAGCTGCTGTTAAAGGTATAGGCACACGCACCTCAACACCTTCTTCCCCTTCTCCTTCCACTCGCCACAGCAAACAGTAAGATCCACAGCCTTTCGGTCCTCAGGGCTTTCCCCCCGCCCCTACAACGGCAATTCCCTATTCCTAACATGGGTCGGAACTGATGCTGCAGGGCCCTTTTTCGGGGGGGGGACTTTATTTTATCCCCCACCATCCATGTAACAACCCCCACAACCTCTGAATCCCATTTTAACGAACAAGGGGAGCAGGGGACATCCCCACATCCCCCACTCCACTCTTTTGGTCGAAACGGATTTGAGAGTTTCTGGGAATAGCAAATAAACAAGGAACATTCCTTAACAGGACAGAATATAAAACATAGGCAGTCATTCAGGTGCAGCAAAACAAACTACCCAGCATTGAACAAATGGTAGAGATGAGATCTGAGCTTAGCAGCAAGGAAAGCAAGGTGGGGAAAACAAAAACCGTGGACGTCATTTTAGGGGGGACAGGGGTGTTTGTCCCACCCCCAACATTCATGGTCAGGGCCTGATTAAGCACTTTGGGGGCCTGAGGCACGGACACCTCTGGGGCCCCCCCTCCAACAGACCAAAGGAATTAAGGGATATAGAATATCTAGTGCGTCGCACCCAGTGTCACGATAACAACCCGTAGCTTGATATGCTGCCTCGCAGAGATCAAAATAAGCATGGTAAACTTCCTTTCAGATACCTTACACTCTTCATTCATGTTGTAATCAGAGTGATAAACAAGTAGCATTTCAAGGGCAACATTAGCAGTCTACGCGAGGGTACTTGTGTTCAAGCATAGATACAGCAAACATGTCATCAATAGCAGCCACGTGGAAGCTATACTGTACATAGTATTTGCGCAGGACGCAGATGTTATGACACAGGTACATATAATCCAGAATATTCTGAGATTAGCTGCCTCCGAGACAGCAAAAATGCTCAAGCGTGAATACAGACGACCAATGGGAAGCAAGGATAAAACTACACATACCATAGCATAGAGAGTAGATAACGATTTGCAGATACCAGGAAGGTGTCTGTATACAGACAGACTTAGATTAGAATCGGAACATGGTTTTCAAGCAGTGTTGCTATTCAAGAGCAAAGAAACAGGTGGCTGTGTTGTATAATATATCAATGCTCACTGTCATTATAGAGGAAGCAACACTATAAATAGCCAGGGAAACCATGAATGAGTCTTTCTCAAAGGTCATACCCTGAGAACGAAATCACTCTGAAGGGCTGACAATTTTGAAAGGTTTAGAGACTTGAAATTTTGACAGGTGAATAAATGCAAGATTAAATGAGATACCCAGGATCACACATTGATTAAAAGGTAAAGCTGGGTTTCCTACCCACAATATCTGCTCTTTACCAATTTATTTTCTATTTTTTATCTTGAACTAAAATAATCCCATTTTACAGAACTCACTTGGAAGATATGAAAATTACATAACCCAATATAAACATTTAAAAAAACAAAACGTTATAGAAACATTATTAAAAATGGGAATGATTCTAGCTTCATTGGGCCTCATTTTGACCCTGGTGGTAGCCGTGCCGCTAAATACCGGCATGGCTGCCGCCAGAGTCATGATTTTACCAGCACCAGAGGGGCATTCCAGCCCCGGCAGACCCAGTAATTGCCCATTGACAGTAATTTTTAGTCCCCATTCCCATTGAGCCCCATAGGGCTCAATGGGAATGGGGAGGACGGTAGCACCAGCACCAATCAGAATGGAGCTGGTGCTACCTTCAGTGTCTGCGAGCGGGTGCCGGTCCTACCCCAATGTACAATAATGTCTACACTGGGAGTTCATAGGTACTCAATATGACCATATAATATTGAAAAAAAGTATTTGTTACCTTTTTCAAATTTTGTCTAGTTTGATGTTATCACACTGTGGGAAATACTATATTGATTTCTCTTCATGTTTTAATGATCTTGGTGTTTTCCTTTTTCAAACTTCACAGTTTCGTCTTGATTCATTGTACCTTGATTTCTCAATATATGTTTAAAAGAATTATTATTATTATTATTATTATTATTTTTTAAGTGTGTACAAATTGCATTATTGACTATATATGCCCCTATGGTTTTGGGCTTTTATTTCATGCACAACTTTTCAATATAAAGCCTTGTTTGAAATGTATACAAACTTGAATGATTCTCTTTGATGTTTTGGTTTGAGATGTATACAGATTATATGTAGATGTAACCCCCCTAGGGGTTACATAGGTTTGGACCAGAGGTAGGACTTTAATTCATTTACACCTCCCTATAGGCCAATCCACATATGTACCAGTACCTTGTGTTAATACTGGTCTGCCCGCCAGGTCAGACCTGGTGGACAGAAAGGCACCCCGCTCGCAGACCTTGTAGTTTGCCAGTCTGGTAACAACGGTGCCGGTAGCTTACCGGCACCGTTGTTACCGGACCGACAAACTTGTAATGAGGCCCATTGTCTCCATCATCAAGGAAAGGGTATAAATACCAGCATACTAATGGATGTGATCTTAAAAGATAGGTTTCTCTTTTGTAAAGCTTTAAATACACCCCAAACACAGGCTTGTGCAATGGTATTTAAAAATATGAAAAAAAACCTTTGAATTCTACAAAACAGCAAACCATGTTGTTGTCACATAAGCAGACCTTAACATATGCTGGGAAGAAGCCTGCAATATCTGTTCTGCTCTCTTCTGTCTAGAACTCCTTACACTCAAATGGCCTACATGATAGGAAAGATCAGGTAATTGGCCAAACAATGCCACCAGTATGTGCGAAGAAAACCTTTTCATAGATGGCAGTACAGTACTGTCAGTGATATAAGATTTGTCCAGGATCACTGTATCGTCTGCTGGCAAAGCCAGGATCCAAGCATGAACGCTTTGGATCCACAGTCTGGAATTTGGATACATAAACACCTATAACATTTTATTGTCATCACTGGAGGTGCCAGCCTAGGTTTTACAACTCCCCATCTAAACACACCAATTTCTAGACCATCACCATACTGACGCTATGTTAGTTTCTATAGCAACCGCTGTCTAGTGCAGGTACATTGTTGATAACACCTGGAGTGCTATAGAACAAAGTACATATGCATGCAGGCTTAACAACTTCATACATTGGAAATGCTGAGTCGGCCTAGCTAGAATTTGGTATTGTAATCTTGCACGTCAAAGCATATCTCTGCAATGAGTGCTTAAGACACTGAGCTATCCTCTTAACCATCGGGACACTCAAATGTATCAATATGTATTTCAACTTTGGCTATTATTGCACACGATCAATATAATCCCCACAGAAAGGTGAGAATGCTGCAGGTGTTGTGCCACGCAAACTATGTATACCATAGTGAACGTAGCATTACAGGATGAAAAGATCAGAACAAAATGTACTTATCAACAACAGACAGAAATTAGGGTTAGCCTTAGCAGCACACCATAGAAAATCCTGATGTGTGATGTTTAATTTTGTTGATTTAGGGAAACTGACTTTTTTTTAAATAAGGCTCCTTCTTGGGGCCCCCTCCAAGGTGGGGGCCCGGGGCAAGTGCCCCTTTTGCCCTCCCATAAAGACGTCTCTGTTCATGGTACACCATTTTGTCCCCATTCATTTGGCTGGGGCACCTTTTCTTCAGATGTCATGTCCCCCCAACATTTTCAGCAAAGTTACTCCACTGCAAAAAACTCACCTTCATTACTTCCCAAACCTCTAAGTCACTAGGAAGGGCAGGGAAGAGTAGACCTGTAATAGAAGGGAATGAGGTGGAAGCTCAGTGGAAGCTCAGGAAGCAAATGTTTTAAATGAATGGTTACATCTCTGAAACATGTGGGATGTGGAAAAGTGACATAGATTTGAGCATTTCAAGGACAATTATCTGTGCTTGCAAAGATCTATATTTGAGTAAATATATTTGTTCTGGTTATGCAGGGCCAGACTCGTCTGCAAACAGAAATGCCACCATGCCTAGAAATATAGAGGCTCCTTTATAGAGTATTTACATCAATACAGCAAGGAGGAAAGTTTGTCCTATACAATTGAAATTATTTTAATATAGTTTACTCCAAATGCCTGATGATACCCTAATTTTCGACCTAATACCAGTAGCAAGGACTCCACTATGCTGTACAATAATTGGGTGCGCATAAACTGAAAACAAACAAGCTTAAATAAAAAATTATGGTATTTTGGGGAAAAAGTCAAGTCATAGAAGTGATCACTTAATAACAGCAGTATAAGAATAGTGGATGTATGTTGTGAGAAATGCATGGTATCAAGGGATGACACCAACAACAGATTGTGAATTCAACAATAGAGTTTTATTAAGTATCAGGATAGGTGTAATGCCTAACTTGCCCAATAGCTATGGTGGGTAGTTCCCTACCTAAATAAACTAAGTCCAAATCAAGAGTCTGTCTGTTTCAAAGCCTTTGCTTGCCCTCACGTCTAAAACAGAAATGTAGTGTAGGGTTATTCTAACTCAAATAGTGTTCAAAACAAAGTCTGGAACAATCTCTAGCTCACTTTCCCAAGTTCAGGATACAGTTCCAACAATTATAGGTTTCAAATGTTCCTTCAAGACTTGTGTTTCTCCTCCCCAAGTTTCAATCACACTTGGCTTCACAAAACAATGTTCCAAAGGAGCTTGGCGTTCCATTCCCCCCAAGCTGTCAAACACTGGTTCACAAACAATGTTCCAAAGGAGCTGAGGGTTCCCTTCCCCAAGCTTTCAAGAACTGGTCCACAAACAAACTCACAATGTTCATATTTCTCACAATATCTATATCGGGGCTAACATTTATGTGTAGTGGGGCGTGGTCCATGCATATTAAGAGCATAGCAGCCTCCATGGAGGCAAAAGATCGTCTAAGTTTCTACTAGATGTATGGAGCGCAAATGCTTGACAAATACCTCAAGGTGTATACACCAAAGCTCCGCCCAATGACCCTGTACGGTAGCGAAATCTGGGGCTAAAAGAAATGCCCAAAACCTGTAGTGGTACAAAACAAATTTCTAAGGTAGTTACTAGGTCTTCCGCCAGAAATCCCAACTAGCGCCCTGAGACTGGAACCCGAGTGTAGCCCAGTAGACACATTTAATATTTTTAGTTTATGTCTTAAAGACTAACCAGGCCGGGTCAAAGTATAAGTAGTACAATACACCCATTAATTTATGGAAGGCTTGATCGATTGAAGACAAAAAATAATTATATAAGCTGATTAAGCAGTTTAGGTAGCCATAGGAAAGAAATCAAAATGAAAGCAACCAAATGTGGAAGAAATGCAGAGAAGCAATCAATTGATAAGTTACCCTCACTTACATTATATGCAGAGTGTCAATCACACGATCAAGGGGATATTACTAGGACTGAACCCCTGGTCTGCACAAGGTGGATGCTTCTTGTCAGATTAAAACCACTGCCTCTGAACAAATGGACTTGATAGAAAAATTGGCAAACCAAATGCAAATGTTATAAGGGGCAGTAAGACAGTCTGAACCATTTTCTTTTAATTTGTACTCACATTTTAGACCTTTGCAGGTTCTGGTTTAGATCATTTTTTAAGGCAAATGGAATAAGGACATTTCGATCAGAAATGAAGTATATGATGAATTGTGAAGACCCGCATTTCTTCTATAGATTGGTTGAGTTTCTTAAAGGAGCAGACCTTTTTAAAGGAAAGTACATTTACTATGATGATTTTAAAGCTATTATGACATGTTGGTGAACAGTTTATATTTTTTGTTTTGTTTATATGTAAATGGAAATATCTGAATAAAATGTATATTTGTTGTTATATTACCATCAAAAGGGTTAAGGTTTTGGCACTGACCTTTCCCCATTGACCCCAAATAAAATCAATAAATTGATCTTGAGTTGTTGCCGCATCTATCAACTCAATGATAATCACTTTGCGTTTAGTCTGGTAGGGAGGATCCAGAAGGTGAATTTCTATGCCATGTCTGGCCAGATTTCACCTGCAAGCATTATCAAACAATTCGTTCTTTGGTAACTAAATGTTTGCAAGTATGGCGGTATTACTACCCACTATACCACTTAACTCATTCACTGTTACTACATTCAGTAAACATGCAGAAACTGGCAGGGTCCACATGGTTTAGAGCCATACAAACCCTTCCCGTAAAAACTAATTTTGGCGTCCCATAGGACTCAATTGGGAATTACTGCATGGGAGCAGTAAAACATTCAGCTTTCAAAAAGACTGTATGTTTTGCCATTGCCGTCAGTCTCATAATCAGGCTCTAAATTTGTTTATCCTTTCACTGACCAGGGGTTTGGTTCCTTACCCTTTTAAATATTTCATTTGGAACCGGCTGTCACAAAAACACACAGTTTATACTTTGATATAGTTTAGACATATTGCTCACAATCCTCAAATTACCTGAATTTCAACCAGGTCCAACATTGGATATTTTGAAGTTTGTCTGTTGGAAGATGACCAAATATTTTAAAGGGGGAAACATGGCTTGACCTCCTTTTCAGTGTCAAGCAGTTTTCAGAGAGGCAGGAGCCTGTGGCTGGAGGCAGGCTTAGGAAATGCTTGAAAGGTTTAATAATCAGTAGTGGATTTGGAGTAGTTGAAGAAGGGTAGAGCGAGCCAGTGAATGATTGGGGCCTATTCAGTCAGTTAGATATAGGGCTGGTATTGTATAAACAGCTCTGTATGATGCCGTCAGTGATTTGGAGGGAGTGAACAAAAGTGCCTGATTGTTTGCTGGGAGAAACAGCTATTCAGGGAGGTAAATCACTGTGGGGAATTGCCATCTGGAAAAGGAGCAGTAACTACATTCTGATTTTTATTGGTTAATAAAATGATGTGGGTATGCACCTCTGTTCCTAAAACTACACAACTATGATAATGCTCGTGGCACATTAAACTGTACATATAATTCATACCTGAGTTTGAGGTCTGGTGGCTAGCATCTTTCATATTTATCCAAGCTAAATCAATTTGATATCACACATGGTTCAGCCCTGTGAGCCCAGTGCAACTGTGGAATGGTTATGTGTATTCCGCCCCAGCCGTGAGGTACTTACTGGTTCTCTTTGTTCCTTTGTGAGTACATGTAGCACCCTCCCACTCCACAGGAAGCTTTCCTGGCAATAGGATTCAAAGGGCACACCCAGTTACAAAAGGAGCAGACTCACTCCAAGGTGCTGCATATCAAAAGTCTTTTGATTCTATTGAGATGGGAAGTGGGGCAGGGTTAGTGTAGACAGTGGGAAATCTGTACAGCTGGATGAAGGTTCCACCCTCTGTCTTTCGCTGCTTTCTCTCCTTTCCGTATGCTCCACTTCTTGATCACTTCCTGTAACACAAGGCATTTAGGGTGTGATGTCAGAAGGCAAAGTCCACTTATTCCAACACAGGGATGTGACTATTAAAGCAGGCTTGCTTTTGAGCAATCACCCGTAGACCTTTGCCTTTAAAAGAAGGGGTTTCCCACCAGTTTTCTGAATCATCTCTGAACTTCAAACTTTCAAAAAGATTTTGTTAGATCTTGTTAAGAGAGCAGTCCTATCCAAAGTCATCCAGTTGTGAGGTGAAGGCAGGTGTTTCAAGACAGAGACAAGTCTCTTCCCTAGGCATCCTGATGGACCATTGGGGTGCCTTGCTGCTGGAACAAGACATGCATCTCTGCCAGCCACACTGCTGCCCCGGACCTCAGCATGCTGAAAGACCCCTGAAGGTTGGTGCCAACCTCCCCTGTGTTTGGGATACTAGAAAAATGACTCATCTTGTCCCTGAGAACTTGTACTGGGGCTCACAGCGATCTTGAGAGACAAGACAGCAGGATTCCTGCACTTTCACAGCTGAACTGCTGCAAGCACAGGCGCGTTTGACTAAGTTCGAATCAACTGGACACTCCAGAGCTTCCTTTGCCACTCACCCACTTACAAACCTCAGGTGCCACCATTTAAACCAGTTCGCGGAGGTACCGCGCTATTTGAAGAGAATTGTTGCCTCATCTCGAACAATGAAATGTCATTGTACTTGTTAGAACCACCTGTCTCTTCATCACCACTCCAAAATGACCCTGGCGTTGTCTCTGAACCCACATCCTTCAAACCTCACAACAAACGGACCTGCCCACACATCCCGTTACCAGCACGACCGCAGTCGAACATTGGCCCGCGGAACTCATTGTCCCCCATGATCCACATCGCTTGAGTAATGCTTCAAAACACAGCATCCTTCCTTTCGACCCCGCCTCAACATCCGGATCACCGTGACTGCCACCTTTCAGACTGAATTGAGCAGCTGAACAGCACAGAGAAGCCTGCTTCGATGTGTTGAACCAGCAAGACCCTGCAAAGCTATTATTGACGGATCTCTCCCCCCCAAGTCCATGTTGGGCCCTAGAGACTGATTAGAACATATTAAGCCCTTTTTTCAACTCAAGACCATATCCTTTTTGAAGATTGTGTTTTTTTTGCCTTTTCTCCCCTGTCTCATTACCCAGAGTGCTGTATCTCGCGTTCTTGCACATTCTGTGTTCTTTCTATAGGGGTGGGTGTTTGGTCACCTTTTCTATTTAGTTATTATTACATATTGTGTGTTTAACTAAAGCATATGTATTTTTATAGCACCATGATTTGACATTCCTTTATTTTAGACTGTCATTCTTTGCTGTTTGGGTTGCTACTTATATCACATTCACACCACTCTTTCGAATATAGCCTTCCCTCCTTTGACTCACATTACCACAAATGAGAAAGGAGGTATATTTGTTAACTGTGCCTGTTTAACCTTTGATTGGGTACACTCCTGGATTGTAGGAGTGTGAGGGCAGAGCAGGCCCTTTAGCCCCGTCTCATCCTTGTACTCCTGTAGAGCAGAAGTCAGTTCATTGCAGTGACTCACCAGCCAGTGAACACCTCTTCAAGCAAGTGGACAAGACACATATCATCAGGTGGGACCTCGGAGGATGTGCGTGGGAACCAGGAATCTGGGATGGTACATTGTGGAAGAGTCACACTGGTCCGCATCTTTCTCTTGAAGCAAGCGGATGAGACAGGTGCCCGTGCCAGTTTGTAACTCCTAGGAGAAGGATTAGTGGGAGGAGAAGGGCCTCCCTCAATGGAGCTCGTGGCAAAAACATCCTTGTTGATTTTTTGCTGGCAGGGAGCATCAGATATTAAGAGAGGGAGGGGACACACACCAGTAAGTGAGTGCACAGCACACTTAAAAATGTCTGCACTCCAATGAGCCAAATATGGGGGATAAACCCTGCTGTCTTTTCACTCCTACGGAACTCCTTGAAGCACTCCTTGAAGCACTTGTGCTGGCAAGGCCAGAATTGCACTCCTTGAAGCACTTGTGCTGGCAAGGCCAGAATTGCACTCCTTGAAGCACTTGTGCTGGCCAGGCCAGAATTGCATCTGATCAATTGAAGGTATCATCCATCTCCACGTCCACACCATCAGTAATAATTCACCCTGGGATGCACACGTGGGGCCAAGTAAATACACACGATGATGAACATCCAGGAGAGCGTCAGAGGAGGTCATCTACACAGTTCAGTCCACCATCCCTGTGGATGAAGAGGGAGGTGTGCAGAGCTTATCTACCACAGAGGAACAACACATGGAGTGGTTGAATAGCGGGAGGAGAATGAAAATCCCAGGTCTTTGTCTGTGTCTCGGCCACTCTGATCCACTGATAATATCGGCAATAATGATGAAGAGGAGAAGGATGATGCACAAGACAAAAGTTATGTGCCATCAGAGTACAGACCCAAATAAGCATGGCTGCTGTAAAGTGGTGCTACTGGGAAGGAAGTGGAGAATGACATCATAGATGCAGAGGCTGCCATGTTAAGCTTGCCCAGAACCTGTTTCTTCTACAGACAACCTAGCCGCCACATATCACAAAAAAACCTCATCATTATGTGGCATGCAGAAAACCACCATACTACCACCACACCACCAGCACTGTTTCTCCCGCATTAGCTCAGCAGGTGTGCTACTCCAGAATGAAAGTCAAAAGTGTGGCAGTACATCACACAGAATAAACAGCAAAACAATATGGCTACTTGCAGACGCTGTCAGAACAGGTGTGCCAAGGGACCAACCACTTCGATGCAGTCCCACATGTGACAGACATGGAAAAAGTCAAAAGATCTTAGCTGCTTCCCTTCCGCAAACCATCAAATAAGCAACATACCACAAATAGTCTGCACAATAACCACTAGAAATAATGCATCTGTGCTTGTGCTTTTTGAATGCGCACCAGGTTCTACCCTCTGCTCCCCCAGAGGCGCAAAGCAATGAACCCCATTGGGGAAGCATTTCAGTGTGGCGCAAATTATCACAAGACAGTGCCTGCTCAATTGCTATCATTTTGCACTTAGACCTCTTGCCCTACTCCTTTGTGGTAAACCATGTATTCAGCAGTTTGTGAGAACATCTGATCACCTCTAGGACGTCCCAGCCGTGGTTTAGCTGCACTGGAATCGAACCTCTCCCTGGCAGTCTACGCTGGTGGCAGGGGGCGCTCAACACAATGTGGGGTGTATATAGAGTTAGAACTCTACATGCCCTCCCTGGGGCAACATCCGTTGCCTTGCTTTCCCCTCAACCATGGAAGGTATAGGAAGTGACTTCCTCGACCCCGTCCTTTTCCGATTCTTCTTCTTAGCTTCCTGTAGGTGCATCACAAGCTGCAGCACGTCCAAAGGCTAGTGCTACCACTGATCCTCCTTCTGGTAGTCTTTCCCTTCGTCTGCCGCAGCAACACCCATTCAATGCTGGGTGTAGACCACTTCCTCCTCAATGCACCCCACCCAGACAGGAGCCACCCCATTTCCCCTCTGCAGGGTGTATGATGCAGCCACTTCCTCATCCCACATGATGCATATGCCCTCCTGCTCCTCCGTTGGCTGTGCATCCATGGGGACATGCACTATGGACAACGCCGCCCCTGTCTCTATGGAGGCATCCACAAGAAGACGTGAATCTCCTGCCTCTGTGGGGCCGTCTAAAATAGGCACTGCCTCTCCTGACTCTGTGGTCCATCCACTTAAGACCTTGGCGATTAGTGATGGATTTCTCTGATGGTCCTGCCTGCTCCCCCATCCATCTCCTGTGGCCCCCCATTGCCACATCCTTCCCTTCCGACTTGGAGAACCTGTGATGCTGTGAAGCCTGGGCCCATGAATGGGTGCCCACAAACAGCACAATGCTGTCCCCTACTCTTTCATCAAGGAGCTATCCCCCTCTTCCTGCAAAAAGAAATAGAGCTGCTCTCCCTCTCCTGCAACCTTCTTCCCCTTCCTCTCCCAGCGTTGCATGAGCCATGTGAACCACAAGTGCCAATTCACAAAGCTAAGAACCATGGGTGACCTACCCTTGGAAATCCAAAAGGGGTCGTCAACAGAGGGTCAAAGTTTCTTTAGGAGATCCTAGGAATGAGATTACAAATGAAGTAAAAAAAATCAGACAGAGAGAGCCCTGATTGGCTGGACAAACTTGGGGAACAAACCCATGATTCTGAGGATCCTGATTGGACTTCACATCATGAGACACAGAAGCCTGAAGCTTGTTGAAGCCGGGAGTCGTCTGTGCCAAAAACCTGTCCGATCCTGCAGTAGAGACGAATGTTTCCTTAAAGATTTGCCCAGCCTTTGAGTCATCTTTTTTAAAACTGTATCCAGGCTTAGCTGCTGGTGCAGCATTTTGTGGAAGAGGAGGAGGAAAATATGCCCTAAACATTTACTATTTGGCTTTACGATGCATGCACAGTATCATCCCTACATATAAGGAGTGTATCTGCCACTTCTTAATAACCAAATACACCATTAAAAAATAAAAATATGGAGTAAAATGCCTCCCAACAAAAAATAGGAAACACACCTTGTGCCCCTACTTTCACCCACACAGCTCCATGGATATGTTTGGGCCAGTAATTAATGTATTACCACAGGAAGAAACTGCTGTCACAAGTGCCTGGTCAGAAGAAGTAAAGCTGTAGCTTTTAATGGACATGCAAAGAAATAATTATTACCCACAAATGTAATGTAATGTTCGAGTTAAAACAATGTTCCGACATATAAAATACTCTCATTGGGAATTCGAATTACATTTTTACTCCTTAAAAAGTCATTGGACTCCCAACTTTAAAAATAGGGAGTAAAATATTCCCACTTTCAAATCTTATCTGGAGCACTGCACAGGATAGGGACTGATCTTGTGACCATGTGGACTAGTTCTCAAGCCCACGTGACGAAGACTTTCCCAAGCCTAATTCCTTGGATGTTTGAGAACTTTAACATAATGAAGTTGAACTTTTACTCCAATTGGTTTGATTGTATGATATAATTCCGTACACTGGGAATAATAACCCAGAGTAAAAAGTAAGTGCTAAAAAGAAAAAGGTCAAAATAACACATTTTACACTGAAAGTAAAGTTAACAGTCAAAAAAGACATTCCATGTGAAGAAAGAAAAGAAATCAAATACCTTGTTTTCAAACAAATTGCAATTATGTTAAAACATATACATTTGTTACAAAAAAAGTGTGTTGATTTCTTATTCATTTATTAGTATGGCTGAACACCCATGTTCTCACTTCCTGTCCATTTCAACTCAGTACCCCTTTATTGGAATGTACCTTTTTCCATCAGTGAAGGGACGCTTTCAAAATAAGTGTACCCTCCAATATAATCAGTAGCACCATTCAAACCCCCCTCCTGCAGTCTACACAATCGATAATTAAGTGCTTTGATGCACGTTGTTTTGTGTCAACTATTTAAATCAGGTTATCTTTGCTTTCTTCATGTTAATCCTATTTTTAATCAGTAAAATTTATTTTGCCTCTTTATTTTCAATATTCTCAATATTTGCAGCGCTGTTTTACTATTGGTTTATCAGCTGCAGTAAATCACCCATTTTGGGGATACGGGTTCTTGATGAGCAACCCTCAATGGTATCTCTTGTCTTATTTGGTAGCGCGGGCCAAGCTCAAGACTTAGTCATAAAATGTGCGAGTACTGAAGTCATGGTCAAAAGTCAGGGTCAAAAGCTCAACCAACATTCATAACAAAAGATTAAACAATGTCAATGGCAAAACCAAGTTATAAAAACAAAGTGCTCATGTTTATTTTCCAAATGCCATGACAAGCAAACTAATTCTGTTCTGTAATTATCACAATATAGATCGAATCCTCCAAAAGGAACTGAAGATTTTTTTTTTTTAAAGTTACTCATAAAAAGATATTGGGATCCCATGGGAACTATTTTTATCCAATCGCTAAATGGAAAAAATATATAATAAATTGCTAGATTTTAATTGTTCATTGTTGTGCTTGTTCTCCGGAACAGGTCTAGGCCAAAAAGGATCAGGTTTCTCTAGATCGGGAATGTTTTCTTCTGACATAGCCATCTTTAAGCAGAAACAAGTCTTAACAGCAGGGAGGCTAACAGGGTCATACACAGCAAGTCCTTGATGATGTTGGATGCTTTTTCCAGTCCCACTGGTAAAGAAAAAGAAAGAAATTCCAAAATAACAATGCAGAACAACATGAAGCAGAGCATCACTAGGGCCATAGATAGTTCTATGTGTTTACCTGATTTCCATGTATTCAAAGTTTCCCCGCCTGGGCCCCACTCAATGAATCCTCCTATCCAGATTGTACTTCAAAGGGTACTTCCATTCCTGCGACTCATGCGCTTACTTCCTCTGCCACTGCCATCTTGGAATACATGGGCCATCTCCACCTGTCTTATTCATTCATACCTTTACCCCGCACCCAGCTGAACACCAACCTTGCCCCACACACCTCAACCGTCCCATGCATTTATGAACGGAGGGAAGGGGGTCGCAATACACTTCTATAGCTCTATCACTGAACCATGTCATGCCGCCTCCTCCTTCCATGCAAACCCGACATGCATTATTGAATGGGGGCTTGACCAAATATTCACTTCTTCCGCTGCACCCCTGCCCCTTGACCCGGTCGAACTGCCTGACCAACACCTTCAACTGTTTCTGAAAACCTTCTTCTGCGGCTGCACACACCCCTGTCCCTTAAGCCCCATGCTCCAATACACTTCCTCCCCCACTGCTTGGGCCGTGTTTGTGCTGGTAGAGGGACTCCGGGAACCCCCTTGTTTTGCATTTGAATGTAGTTGATGATGTTTCGATGGAGGTTCGACCTGGGAGATTGCATCAGAGCTGCTGCCTTGCCCCTCTTTGCACCGCGAGTCCCCAACCAGAAGCTCAGGGACAAGCACAGTCCATGTCCTCCTTCTCTCAACTTGGGGGATGCTGGCTAAGACCTTCACCTCCGCTGAGGCCCTGGGTGCCAGTGTAGCTGGCAGAGAGGCAGAGCTTGCTCCAGCAGCAGTTCACCCACAATGCACCCTGAGCATGGGAGGGAGTAGAGCTTGCCTCTGCTTTGGAACGTTCCTTCTTCACCTCTCTGGTAGAGGACTTTGGAAGGGTTGTCTCTCTGAAGCGTGATCCAAATGAATTCTTCTTTAAGTCCAGGAACAAAGTGAAGGAGAAGGAGGAGGAGGGGGAGAACCCTTCCTTATAAAGGCAACAAACCACAGAGGATTGGTTGAAAGGAAGCCTGCTTTAAGGGGTTCATTCCTTGTTAAGATAACATGTGCCTTTTACTGTTTTGCATCATACCCAAACTGCTTTACTGTGCAGGAAGTTTAGGAGAAAGGACAAAGAGATCAGAGAGGAGTGTGCAGCATGCGGATGAGGACTTGGAGGCGTCTTTTGATTTGTTTGAAGACAGTGAGTGAGTGGGTGAGTGAGTGAATGAGTGAGTGAGAGAGTCATTGAAGGTAGTTTTGGATGGAGAGCAGGTGGGTGTTTGAGAGTAAGAGAGAGCGAGAGAGAGATAGAGAGAGAGAGAGCGATGAGAGAGGTGAGAGGTAAGATGGAGGAGGATAGCAGAGGCATGGGTAGTGTGGGGGAGGAGAGAGATCAGGTGGTAGCCAAAGAGTAGAGACCAGAGGAGGTGGAGAGATTGAGAGAGAGAAAAAAACTGAAGACTGAGTTGTTGCCAGGAGAGAACCAGTGGGGTGTAGACTAGAGAAGGAATAGAGAGCGAGAGAAGACATGACACAGAGCGTGTCGAAAGGGAGAGAGGAGACAGGAGGGAGTGAATAAAAGAGATGGTCATCGGGAGAAAGGATGCGCGGGCAATTAGACTACCCTTCTAGGTCACTATAATTCACTATAGTAGGGGTAGCCTAGAACGCATTGAACATGACTAAAGTGAAACTGTACTGCAAAAGAGCCTTCTGGAGTAGGAAGACTGGCCTAGGGATGTGCTACCCCTCCCCTTCTAGGAGTAGGGAAAGGGGAAATGGACCACCCCTACATTTCAAGTACCAATGTAGTACTTTCCATCCGTTCCATCTGCCAAGCGAAGAGGGCAGGAGCCCTCTCCCCCTCCCTGAAGTTGCCTCCAAGCTTCCCTCGCTGCCGCAGAGATCCACAGAGGCCTGCCTGACCCTGTCTCGAGGCCTGCCTGACCATCCAATGCCGGGCGCATTGCGGCGCCGAAACGAGGCTGAGGCCGCCTCTTTTCACATCCCAGCATTCGCCGGCAGGCAGATATGCCGGCGGCCAACACAAAGGCTATACTAAGGCCTGTTGTGTGCCTGTGCCCCCACTCCGTTCCATCTGCCAAGGGAAGAGGGCAGGAGCCCTCTCCCCCTCCCTGAAGTTGCCTCCAAGCTTCCCTCGCCGCCGCAGAGATCCACAGAGGCCTGCCTGACCCTGTCTCGAGGCCTGCCTGACCATCCAATGCCGGGTGCATTGCGGCGCCGAAACGAGGCTGAGGCCGCCTCTTTTCACATTCCAGCATCCGCCGGCAGGCAGATATGCCGGCGGCCAACACAAAGGCTATACTAAGGCCTGTTGTGTGCCTGTGCCCCCACTCCGTTCCATCTGCCAAGGGAAGAGGGCAGGAGCCCTCTCCCCCTCCCTGAAGTTGCCTCCAAGCTTCCCTCGCCGCCGCAGAGATCCACAGAGGCCTGCCTGACCCTGTCTCGAGGCCTGCCTGACCATCCAATGCCGGGTGCATTGCGGCGCCGAAACGAGGCTGAGGCCGCCTCTTTTCACATTCCAGCATCCGCCGGCAGGCAGATATGCCGGCGGCCAACACAAAGGCCATACTAAGGCCTGTTGTGTGCCTGTTTGGAGCCACAGGAGCCAGGGGCCAGGAACTCTGCCCGTTCTGCTCCAGGTAAGCCAGCGCTGCCACATGCATAACACCATTTGCTGACTAGAAGCGCTTAATTCATAGCGCATTTCTTACGTTCCTGTCCAATTAACGCTGCCATCCCACACGGCTGCACACGTGTGTGCTGTCCATGCCTATAAAATGCCACCCGGATACCTCGCATTTCACCTCCCGACTCACCTTCGCTGGACGCCCTTGCCACTTACCCGCAGCTACAACTATTATGGACCACATCCTTTACACCTACGGCTGAACGCTGTGCATCCCTTACTTGCCCCTCTCCTTTAGACCTTTCTTTACATCCCCCTTATTTACAAGTATATTCTGTAATGCCTGTCCAATGCCATTTTGTATCTAGATGCCTTTATACTGCGCCTATTGACCTGATTTGCACTGCTGTTAGCTGCCTAAATGTGCCATTTCGCATCTAGATGTCCCTGTACTGTGCCTACTGACCTGATTTGCACTGCTGTTAGCTGCCTAATTGTGCCATTTCGCATCTAGATGTCCCAGTACTGTGCCTATTGACCTGATTTGCACTGCTGCTGGCTGCTTAATTGCGCCATTTTGAATCTAGATGTCCCTGTACTGTGCCTACTGACCTGATTTGCACTGCTGTTAGCTGCCTAATTGTGCCATTTCGCATCTAGATGTCCCTCTACTGTGCCTACTGACCTGATTTGCACTGCTGTTAGCTGCCTAAGTGTGCCATTTCGCATCTAGATGTCACTGTACTGTGCCTATTGACCTGATTTGCACTGCTGCTGGCTGCCTAATTGCGCCATTTTGAATCTAGATGTCCCTGTACTGTGCCTACTGACCTGATTTGCACTGCTGTTAGCTGCCTAATTGTGCCATTTCGCATCTAGATGTCCCTGTACTGTGCCTATTGACCTGAGTTACACTGTTGCTGGCTGCCTAGTCGCGCCACCTCTACTCCTTTATACCCTTTGTCCTGAACCCATATAATTATATCCTCAGTCCCCTGAGAAATACAAGCTGCGGCATGCAGCTAAGAACCTGTGCCAGCATTGACCTTATATTCATAGTCTTCCTAGGACTATCAGCCTGCACTGCTGCCAGCCACCGTGCAAGTAACACTAAGACCTTACTTATTCGCCCATCAACCATGCTCTACCATCCCGAGCCTCTATCGAACCCTTACCTCAATGACCCAGCCCTCTGGCTCAAGCACTTTGCTACCAAACCCACTCCAAACATCCCATGTACTCTACAACAAAGGAATAGCAGACTTAGAACTAGACTGCCCAGACCACCTTGTATTTTGCGCAATCGCTCTGCCCTTCCACTGCCCAACTCTACCGCAACGCCTAGTCCTCCACCATCCACCTTACCCATCGCAGCACTCAAGGGAGCCCTTATCAATGCTAGATCCCTCACGGCGCACGCCCTTGACATCGCTGACCTCATCACGGTCCAGAACCTTGACTTCCTAGCTATTACCGAAATCTGGTTACATGACGCCTCTGGCCCACTCCTCGCTCTATCCCTACCCAATGGTTATACCATTATCAGAAACGACCGCCATTCCAACTTGTCGAAAGGAGGAGGAGTCGCTTTTATTCACAGCAACATAATCGTTATGAGAGCTGCTCCCCACATACAACTTAGTTCTGCAGAATCTCTCTCAGTGAAACTATCGCTCTCTCCTACCAATACAGCAACCCTCCACCTTATATACAGACCTCCAGGCCCATTGGGTTCATTCACAGATGAGGTTGCATCCACCTTGTCGACTAACACCAAGCCCAACTCTCAGATACTGCTACTAGGAGACCTTAACCTAGGTCTCTCAGATCTCAAGGACCACATGGCCACTGAAGTAGACACCACCCTCTCCAACCTAGGCTTCCAGCAGCGTATTCGTGATCCTACACACATCAAAGGAAGAACGCTCGACTGGCTAGCCGACCTTAACTGTAACACCAATGTCACTTCTAATGATGCATGCGCCTGGTCTGACCATCATGTTATTACCTTACTCCTGGCAGCCACCAACCCCCAGCCCATAGCTACCATAGCCCCCGCTATACCTACCAGAAATAAAAAAGATATCACCAGGGAGAAACTGCTTCCTCTTATCCTCCCTTGCTTGAACACACTTGCTGCACAGCAGAAGGATAAGGACCCCACTGTCCTAGTAGACACTTATAACAGCCTAATGACCAATGCCATTGAGAGCCTAGCTCCACTAAAAATCCGTAAAGCCAAACAACAGTCCCACCTGAACACCTGGTTCACCCTGCAGCTCAAAGCTCTGCGCAAAGAAAAGCGCAAGGCTGAAGCCCTTTGGAAAAGCCACCCCAGTGCTGCCAATAAAGCCTCCCTTCTAATCACCTCTCTTAATTACAAGGAGGCCATATTACAAGCCAAAAAGGAGACATACAACTCACGAATATCCCAGGCAGAATCGAACACTAGAGAATTATTCAAAATCCTCAAAGAGCTAGAATCTCCCTCACTTGCCCCGGACACGTGCACCAAGGAGAGCACCTGGTGCAACAATATACAAAATGCCCTTCTTAACAAAATATCCACCTTGCAATCCAAAATCAACGCCAAACAAAATACCCTCTACACCCCTACATTTAGCAATACCAGGCCACCTAAAATAACAACCCCTGACTCCCCGGTGCCGTTCAGCTTCACACCACTCACCGTTCTGGAGGTTGAAAAAATCATCTGCAATTTAAAACCCTCAAACTGCCAAGGGGACACCTGTCCAGCCCCGATCATTAAGGAGTCGGCTCATGACCTCGCTCCTTTTATCACCTCTTTCATCAACGCCTCCTTTCAATCAGGAGTGGTCCCCAATAACCTAAAGGATGCTTGGGTTATCCCTCTCCTAAAAAAAACCACCTTAGACCATGGAGGTTCCAACCAATTATAGGCCCATCACAACGGTCCCATTTCTGCTAAAGATCTTAGATAGAGCAGCCTATCTTCAGATACAGAACTATCTGGAATCAAACAACCTACTAGGCACGAGGCAATCCGGCTTCAGACCGAAGCACGGTACGGAGACAGCCCTCCTCGATCTCAAGACCCAAATTGAGGATCTCAAAGACAAAGGTAAACTAGCCCTGTTACTACTATTAGACTTATCTGCTGCCTTTGATCTGGTTAATCACCAAATCCTCTGTCACCACCTGAAAACTGCAGCTCACTTCTCCGATATGGCCACAAACTGGATTCAATCCTTCCTGGATAACAGACAGATGAGGGTATTCTCGCCCACCTCCGCGGCTGACCCTGCACCAGTCCCTTGCGGAGTCCCCCAAGGATCGTGTGTATCCCCTACCCTTTACAATGTATTTACTAAACCCTTATTTGATGTGCTCGACTATCTGGGTGTCACCTACACAAATTATGCTGATGACACCCAGATACTCATCCCCATCACGGGTGATTACACATTAGACTCAAAAGCCTTGAATGACATTTACCATGTCATTGAAACATGGATGGCCCAACATGAGCTCTGTCTCAATGACGACAAGACAGAGCTCCTCATCCTTGGTACTCAGCAAAGACTAAACAAGCTGAACCCTATGTTCAGTTCCTTTAACATCGATGGAAATATAATAAAAGTCTCCAAAGACACAAAAACGCTTGGAATCTACCTCGACTCCACCCTCTCCCTTCACAGACAAACTAATGCAGTGGCGGCCGCCACCGCCTATACCTGCAAGCTGATCACAGCATGTCGCTCTTTCCTCTCCTCGCACAACTGTACTACCCTTTCTAGGACCCTGGTCATGTCTAAACTTGACTATTGCAATGCATTGTACCAGGGCACTAATCAGGGTAACCTAGACAAGCTCCAAATCATATAAAATAACGCCATCAGGGCAGCCCTCAATATCCCCAGATCTGCACGCATTTCGGATGCCAGGAAGAACCTTCATTGGTTGTCAGTCACCCAAAGGATCTCACTAAAATCGCTTGCCCTTACCTACAAATGCATGAACAACCTGGCCCCCACTTATCTCTCCTCACGATTCACGCTGTACACTCCAGTTCGCTCACTTAGATCTACCCTGAACCAGAGCCTACTGATACCTAGATACAAGCTCCAAACAGCTGGTGGTTCTAGCTTCCCAGTCCTGGCAGCCAAACTGTGGAATGCTGTCCCCTTGACTATCAGAAACCTTCCCTCCCTTAACCTTTTCAAACATAGAGCCAAATGTTGGCTCGCCTCTTCCAATGCCTAAGCTACATTCTAAAAACGTGTTGCAATAACCTATGTATGGATGTACTACTTGACAAACCATGTATCGTTGTACTACCTACCTATGTCTATTTCTATGCCATATTTATTGTTTGATATATTATCACTGTATGCAACTTATGTAACCATTGCCTTAAGGAATGTGCCCGGTAGCCTCCGGGCCTGGTCTGCGCTATACAAATAAAATAAATACAAATACAAATCCAACTGTCTCTTTGCGCATACTCTTTTGTGATAAAATTGTAAATATATTTCTGGGGTTAAGTGGCTCATAGAGAACATTGTCGCAAGTAGCAGTGTTCAGTCGGAGGGACCTTTTTAAGGAAGTTGCCGGGCCTATGAGTTACGAGCAGACGCATAGGTACTCATGTATGCAGGAGTGAATGAGAGATGCCCAGGAGCGAGAAAGGAGTGACTTGCTTGCCAACCTGCACCAATATCCGCCATGGGCACTCTACTGAGCCTCCGAGGTTGGTAGCCAGAAGAAGAACAGAGATGAGCAGAAGATGTCCTCAGGTCTGCGGGCATGATGGCATTCAGTAAAAACAAGGAGTCACCAACTCAGAAAGGGATAGACAGAGACAGCTCCAGAATAAGACCTCATGGTTCTCCGCTTCCACCTCACTGTCACACATTGAGCCTCATTACGTCTTCGGCGGTAGCCATGCCGCTATTGGCGGCATGGCTGCCGCCGAATTCGGTCCAGGTTCCCAAAATGGGGAATTACCGGGCCATATCGAGTTCGGAGGGCCCGGTAATTCCTCCCTCCAGGAACCAGGGCCTGCACCTTCCCCATTCCCATCTGAGCCCCCATAGGGCTGAATGGGAATGGGGGAGGGAACAAACAACGGGCAGATTACGAGCGGCCCGTTGTTTGCTCCCTCTTCCCCTCACAGGACCGGGTAAGGACGCCTGGTTTGACCAGGTGTTACTTACTGGGTCCCGTGAGGGGAGCTTGTAATGAAGCGGAACAGGTTTAACGGGTCCACCTCCTTTAGCAGAGCCCGTTAACCCGTTCCGCCTCAGTCATAATGAGGCCCATTGTCTTGATATGCCACGGCTTAGATGGCCACCATGACCATGCGATGGACCAGAGGCAGGTAAGAAGACCTTGGTAGTCTGACTTTTGCACCTCTGGATACACACACTGCAATAACACTTGTAACTTTGCAATTGCATTGCAACCCAAAAGACCATGGGCCTCATTACGACCCTGGCGGAGTGGGTTTACGCCAGCGGTATTCGCGGCGGACCCGTCCGCCCTACTACGAGTTCCCGTAGCGCCATGGAGCGTTTTCCGCCTGGTTTTTCCGGGCGGAGAAATCCATGGCGCTACGGGACCTTGTTGTTAATTACGCCACCGTATCTTACGGTGGCGTAATTAACGCCTTCCCCACTCCCATTATGCCCTATGGGGCAAAAATGGGAATGGGGAAGGGTAAAATGGGGAATGGGGATTTACCGCCCCGCCAAGGTCGGAATGGGGCAGTAAATCCGCCAACCCCCATGGCGGTATCGGCAGCTTTCCGCCGTGCTCCATGGTGCATATTGCACCACGATTTCCGCCAGGGTCGTAATGAGGCCCCATATGTGTTACACTTCAGCAAAGCTTTCAATTTCCCTTGAAATATATTCATAGGAACCTCAAAGTGCCAAAGATGTTCTAGAAAGAGATGAAAGAACTTCGTGAATTCCAACTAGATGTACTTGATCATTAATGCCCCCCTGCGGGGGGTTTCTAATTACTTAAATAATTGTCAGCGGTTTCAAAGTGCTTGGCTTTTCATCTACGAAAACTGAAGCCTGTTTCTGCATAATTGAGATCAAGCAGCTTGCTAGTTAGCGAGTGGCCTGCGGCATAGACGCAGCTGCCCACCCACACCCTTAACTGATAAGGAAGGGAGTCAGAGGCTCTCCTTTTTGGCTGCTAGTCCAATGCTTACATGCAGTCTTGGAAATGTATATCAAGGAGTCCTATACGTATTAAAGTTACAGTACATGGGGCCCTTTACTTGCTTTCCACCCGGATAAACATATCCAGGTCTTCTTCCTTCTGATTCAGTATTAAAAAAGGAGTCTTCATGACTCCTTACCTGCATCTGGTCTCATTCCTGTACTGACTTTGGGAATCTAGGAAATGTGCATTACATAAGACTCCCGGTTTTAGGAGAGGAAATATTGGGCCTCATTATAAGTTGGGTAGTGCAGTAAAGATTGGTGGTATTACCGCATACCACCGCATTACCACACCGCCCAACTACAAATTTGGGGTAAGGCACACAAAACCCTCCAGCAAGAAGCTGGATGTATTTCCTTAACCTTACCGTCCAACATCGCCCAATTTGGCGGTATTACTACGAGCGAAATTACCGCCAGCAGTAATACTGATGAAATCCCCCATGGAGTCCTATGGACTTCAATTAATGGGGACTAAGATGCCTATCACTACTTATAATCCAGCGGTAATACCGCTGGACCAAGTGTCAGCAACGGTAATACAGTCTGGTGGTATCTCGGCAGATTTACCGCCCAGATACCACCGAACCCATAATGAGGCCTGTTATCTCTGCTCAGACCCCTTATATTGTCCTCACATGCAAATTGCTGAAGCTGTCCCAGTGAGTGGATGTGGTCCACGGTTACAAAATCATAGTGTGAGCGATATGAAAAATGCAATGAACCCAAAGACTAGTGTGCATTATGTTCTTAGTGATTCAAGCCTTCAGGACCTCATCACAGGGAGGACATTGCACAGAGGGTTCTGTTAATCCCATTTTACGTCATTTTATCATTTCATTATACTCTGATACTACTGTTAGAATTAAGGTTAATAGTGCAGGTGCACTTACTCCTGCATTCTTACTAATACAGGTATGTATGTATCAGATATGGGTCAATATATTTAAAAAAGTCTGTAACTTTCCCCCAATGATTGGGACCACCCCAGTACCATGGATCAGCTACGCCGAAGACACTATGATTATGGATTGTACCCCTATTGGGTTGCAACGGTCGCTTAACGCTTTAGCTGAATATGCCCATAATAATTATCTTCAAATAAATGGCTTCAAAACCAAAATAGTAACACTTGGACATAACAGAAGAACAGTTAAATCTGATTGGTATATTAATGGTGTCAAAATGGAGGTAGTCGATATGTATAACTATTTAGGAGTCCCTATTAAAAATGCTCCTTGTAAGGAATTTTATTGCAACAGTGTACTTTTACAGGTGTTAAAAAAATGTCTCCTTCTCAGGAGTATTATGGCAACAACATCGAGGGCCTCGTAAAGGTTTACACTAGCAGTATTATTCCTAGTATTACGTATGGACTTCCGACCATACTGGAAAGCAATTTAGATGGGATTGTGAACTTCGAAGCAAAACTTATGTGCACAATTTAAATGTCCCTCAGACAGTCCCAGTGACTGCGCTTCTATTAGAACTATACGTTTAATTCAGAAATGCGCTTTTTTTTGGACTCATGGCGGAACAATATAACAAAAATAGTAATAATCCATTCTTAGTTAACTTGAAAGAATCTGTGGAGGACTATCTGAAGCTTCTTAATTTAGATTGGAGGAGATATTAATCAATTCTAACTGAATGAATCTCATTAGGAAGGAAGCTAAAGAGTATGATGTCTGTATGAACATTGACTTATCTAAGTGCATCATGTACAAGGAATATAATATGCAGGCTTTCACACTGGGTTTCCTCGTGCATTTCTTACAAAAATTTGTGACAAAGAAGTTAGAAGATTCATAATCTATTTACGCTTTAATGTTTTACCAACTCTTGAGCATACAGACCATTGGGCTCGGATTCCAAGAGAGGAAAGGCTTTGTCGTCTATATGGCCTAAAAATTGAAACTTCCAGACACATTCTTACTCAATGTACACAACTAAAGAAGTTTGGATCTAGTAGTATACATATTGAAGAGGATCAGTTCTGGGCAGCAATTTTTTCAGCTGAATCAATTGTTACGTCTGGTGCTGCCTAATATGTTTGGAAGAAGGCTAATTCCAGAATAATTTCCCAGAACTAGAATTAATTGAAGTATATGATATGAATGATGATATGAATGACGTTTTTTTAAAGCATATTAGCAATATATCATTTTATCTGCATTTTTGCTATGCATCCAGCACTATCTGAAATGTCGTCGCGCCTAGTACGGTAGTCGCCTGTCTGTTTCCATTTCCTTCCCACTCTCCCCCTACCTTCCTTATCTATGTCTTAGCTCTTGCACTATCTGAAATGTCATCAGGACAAGTATGATAGTTACTTGTTTTGTTCCTCCCCTCCCTTTCTGCACCCCTCTCCCTCACCTTTTGTTTTTCTCCGGCTCTACCAAACATTTCATCGGGCCTAGTACGGTAGTCGCCTGTCTGTTTCCGTTTCCTTCCCACTCTCCCCCTCCCTTCCTTATCTATGCCTTAGCTCTTGCACCATCTGAAATATTGTCAGGCCGAGCACGATAGTTAATTTCACATCCTTACTGTTTATGGCCTGTAAGAATGTCATTGTAATTTCCCTTGTTCCCTCCCTTGCCCTGAAGTGCTTTGAAACACATTGTGTATAAGCGCTATATAAATAACCTATCATATCATATCATTTCATATTGGATCGTTTGGCAGTGGCCGGTCTGTCTAGTCAGGTTTTGGCTTGGTTTGCCTCTTTTTTGGCCGACCGTAGCCAAATATTGACACTTGCCTCCTTTTTTTCAGCTACTGCGATGCTGCTATGTGGGGTCCCCCAGGGATCGGCCTTGTTCCCGGCCCTTTTTAATATCTATATTCAGCCTCTTGTCTTGCTCATCTGCTCCTTCGGCTCCAGATGTTACTTCTATGCTGATGATACACAGATCATCGTCCGGCTGGATTCTTCACAGCCAGACTGTGCATCTCAGCTTAGGAGTTGCCTGGCGCCTGTGAGTGCATGGGCAGCAATTGGCTGAAATTAAACAGGGACAAGACGGAGGTCCTGGTGGTGTACCCCCTTGCAGTCCCCAGAGGGCTGTTTCTGGGCCAGCCTTGACCTGGTCTCTGGCTTTCTGGCCCAAGATGTGCCCTTCTCCAGTTCTGGAGGTATAACATCTAGGAATGATTTGTTCTGCCTCATTGTCAATGAATGGCCAGGTTGGGGCCATTTGTAAGGCAGGTTTATTTCAGCTTTGTGTCCTCCGTAGGGTGTTGCTGTTTCTATCTGCCCAACTAAGGCCTTTAGTTACGGCTTCGCTGGTATTAAGTCAAATAGATTATTGTTACTCCCTGCTGCTGGCACAACCTCTGTACCTTCTGCACCAGCTACAACTTCTTCAAAATTACGCTGCACGTATCTGGACTAGCACTCCTCACGGGGCCCACATCTCTCCCGTTCTTCGATCATTGCACTGGCTTCCAATTATTCAGCGTGTGCAATTCAAATCACTGGTGAAAATTCATCAGGCCTTTTATGGGTCAGGTACTGAGTATCTCCAGGAAAAGGTCTGTCCCTATGTGCCCTCTCGTGAACTACGGTCCAATGGCTCATGTCTTCTTGTGATTCCTCGCTACCAGTTTTTGCGAGTTGGGGGCTGCTCATTTTCAGTGGCTGCTGCGAAATTGTGGAACTCTTTGCCAGCTCCATTAAGATCCGCAGATAATCACCTGCTTTTCGCTGGTTGTTAAAATCGTATTTGTTTTAAAATGCTTTTCTTTTCTCTACCTCATATTTCTTTCCTATGGTCTATGCCAGCGCCAAGATGGTTTGGTGAGTGTGCGCTTTATAAAATAAATTAACATAACATAACTTAACATAACATTAGAAGGATGGAAGGAGGGAGTAGTTAGAAGCAAAGCACATGCTCTCCTAACAGTTCCAGTGGAATTAGTACAGCAAAGAAATGACCAGTGCCTCAAGGAATGGGAAGCAAGCACCAAGTTGCTCACATGGGTAGGAAACGAAGCAGGACCAATGCCCATCATAGCGCTCAGAGGAGCTGATTTATGTTTCCAGAATAATGGAGAAGTAGAGGTTGGGGAGAATAAAGTATGCAAAAGATCTCAAAGTCACCAGGCATTAAGGTCAGAACTGACTGGAGAAGCAGAAGCCAGAAACGTCATCTCTGACATCACGACATAGCCTCACTTATCCATGAAGTACATATCCATCCAGCCATGAAGCTACACAGACCTACACTAGTTTATTGCATATAGGCATGAAGCACATGCTCATGACCCACTTAGGCAAAGGACTGACACACATACATGTCTCTATATTCATATCTTTCACCAAAGCTGAAACCACATATATGTGGAACCCCCCTCTAAATTTTTTCCCTCTTGACAAAACAGCTCCATACTTTCGAAAACCTTTCAGAATCAAGTCTAGAATAAGATTCCAAAATGTCATGCAGTTTCACTGAGTGGCGCCAAAGTGGTAAGCAAGAACTGCTTTTCACCAACCCTGTAATGCAGAAATAGGCACAGATGTCCCTGAACGTCTAAAGTGTCCGCAAACTTCACAGGACTCCCCCCAAACATCCAGAGTGTTTGCAGACTTTCTGGGTGAAAAACACCTGTTTTTTGGCTTCTTATGACCATATCCTATCCAATCCTCATCACCCTTCACCTTCCCAGAGATTGTTTGATAAGTTTGACAAGTGCAATGTTCTGGTTTTAATATGTTTCTACTACGATGTCCGCGGACACCGACAGATGTCCGGGAATCCAACATGGAGGGCGGTTCCAAAAATCAGACCTACTTCATGCTTTTCACCATCCAATCAGGGGGCGCGTCCGATGTCCGCAGACATCACGCCACCTGACAAGACCAATCGTATGCGTGTCCGCAGACTGAACAGGGAAATGGGTCCGCGGAGCAGAGGCAATTATCATTAATTTTTTTTACATACATTTTTCCTGTTTTAAAAAAATACTGGATGGATTTTCACCACATTTACAAAAGCACGCTTTTGGGACCAAGCCACAGCTCCCGCCACAAATTTGTTGAAAATCTGTCCAGTGGTTTGGGATGTAGGTGTGAGCAACGTTTTTCTCATTCAGTCTATGAAGAAAAATTTAATGCGGGATCCCCCTATAACTTTGCCCCCCCCCTTTGACGAAACCTCACCAAACTTGCCAAAATAATTCAGAGACGGCCATATCCTTTTTTTGCAAAGTTCGGTGAGCATTTGTCAAGGGAGAGGGAAGTTATAAGCTGCCCAAAAAGTGCTCTTTCTATGGGTTTAGCAACTTAACCATAACTACACGGCTGCTACCGCAGGCCGTATAATATACATAAATATATAATATTTTTGATATGATATGCTATTTTATTTATAGCGCACCTATACACAAATGTTTCAAGGCGCGACGAGGCATGGGAAGGGGACAACAGGGAACAAGAAAAATCTTACTAGGCCCAGGGACATTAAGATAGCGCAAGTGCAAGAAGGGGAAAGGGGGAGAAGTGCCAGGGGAAGGGGAGGGGGAGAAGCGCAGGACATAGGATCAACAAGCACAAACAAAACAAGAAAAACAGGTGGCAGTGCAAGGGTTAAGTGCAGGCAGCTGGTGATTGGGAAGTGCATTTAAGGAGACTGTAGAGTAACATATACAGCCTGAGGTGCAGGGTTGCCAGGCGTCAGTCCAGGTGTGCAACTGGGGGGACAGGGACCTGGTCCCGAGGTTCAGAGGGTAGTCAGGTAACCAGTGCAGTGACAGACAGGAAATCAGCAGGGAAGAGGAAGAGAGAAGGCAGAAGCAAAGAGTCTTGAGCAGCTTCCGACCCAGAGATGGTTCTGCTTAATTTTCACAGAGGCAGGGGGTCTGTTCCAGAGAGAGGCACCATCCGAAGAGAGAGGTCTGCCTCCAGCTCTTTGCTTGGAAAAGCGATTTATCTTCAAGGAGTTGGCGGTTAAAGAGCAAAGAGCTCGAGTAGGGAGATACTTCAGAAGAGAAAGCTGAAGATATTTTGGTCCCAGGCCACAGAAGATCTTGTGGACAATGCAAAGGGTCTTGAAATTTATCCTTGCAGCCACTGGGAGCCAATGGAGAGATTTCAGTGCTGGAGAGTTACATTTCCTGGGCTTGAGGCCAAGGACAAGTTTTGCATCCCTGTTCTGGATTAGTTGGAGGGGACGGAGAGTAAAGGCAGGCAGATATACAAAGAGCCTGTTACAGTAGTCAAACCTAGAGAGGACCAGAGCCCTACAGACAGTGGGCTTCTGGATGAAGGAGAGGAAAGGAAGAATACCTCTGAGGAGGTGAAGTTGATAGTTTGACTTTTTAGAGATGTCAGAGATGTGAGGAGAAAAGGAGAGAGTGAAGTTGAAGATAACCCTGAGGTTCTTAGCCACGCAAGTGGGAGCAGGAAGAGGGCCGAGGGAGGCCGCCAGAGAGTGCAGGGAAAGAGAGGTGTGGGTGTGCCAATAAGGAGGATCTCCGTCTTGCTGGCATTCAGGCAGAGATCATTGGTGAGGCACCATTCTTGGATTGCAGACAAACAATCAGGGATGAGAGAAGGAGAGGAGGCGGCAGAGGGGAGCCTGAAAACAAGCTGGTGACGTCTGCATAGCACTGGAAGTTGGAGTAGAGGGCAGCAATGTAGTGGGCGAGAGGTGCCAAGTAGTGGTTGAACAAACAGGGAGAAAGGTTAGACCCCTGGGGGACACCGCAGGTGGAGAGAGAGATAGAGGAGCGGAAGGACGCAAGTTGAACCTGAGAGGGCTGGTCAGAGAGGAAAGAGGTCAGCCAGGCCAGAGCCTGATCTGTGATATCTAGATTGTCATGGAAGCAGTTGAGTAGGATGGCATGGTTGACCGTGTCAAAGGCAGAGGAGAGATCAAGTAGAATGAGGACAGAGGGGAGATTAGAATCAAGGCTAGTGAGCAGGTCTTCACGGATGTTCAGGAGAGCAGTTTCCATGCTTCTGGCTGCTCTGAAGCCAGTCTGATGGTCATGGAGACAACCAACAGATTCAGTGTGAAGATTAAACTGGGAGATGGCCAGCTTTTCCAGGAGTTTGCCCAGGAAAGGAGTGATAAGAGATCGGGCGGTAATTGGCCGGAAGGGAGGGGTCAACTGAGTGTTTCAGGGGGAGAGGAAGGTTCCAGAGGTGAGAGAGTGGTTGCAGAAGTTGGTCAAGGCTGGAGCAAGGTTGTCAATGTGGTTCTTTATAGTTTTGGAAGTACAGGGAAGAACCTGTTTTGATGAGGTTTTCATAGATTGGACTTGTCTAGAGACCTCATCAGGGGAGAAGAGAGGAAAAGCAGAGAAGGGAGGGGGGTGGCCGTAGGGGGACAGAGCAAGCGGATTGAATTCAGGGAGAGGCAGGAGAAGCTGAGAGGGTGGACAGGATGTCCCAGGTTTTAGAGATGAATTGAGAAGCCATGGCCGTACAGAGGGCCTGGGACGGAACAGGAGAGGAAGAGACTGTGGCAGGATTGGCCAGCTCCTCGCAGATTTGAAGTTCGGCTGAGTTGTTAGATGCCACAGAGACATGGGCTTGTATGTGAGCTCTCCTCTTAGTGAGACAGAGAGTCACTATTGCCTTTGGAGCAGGCGGCAGGCCAGTTTGTCAGAGGATATACAAGATGCCAACCATTTCCTCTCAGCCACCCTACACTTGCGTTTAAGGATGACGAGATCTGTGTCGTACCCAGAGTTACACTTGGCTTTAGGTTCCATGCGGATCCTCATGACAGGGGCAAGTGCATCGAGAGTATCAGAGATAGCAGAGTGGAGCATGGAAAGGGCTGCGTCAGGGTGTGAGTCGGCCAGAGGTGGAGGAGGGGAAGAGAAAGAGGCAGTGAAAGCCTCAACTCAGACATGCTTCATGTGTCGAATGACTGAGAAGGTGGGTGGCAGTTTGGGGGTAGGCTTGGCCTGGGGGCTGGAGAGAAGGAGATGAGAGGAGAGGAGAAAGTGGTCATTCCAGGAGAGAGGAGTGGTGAGAGGGTTAGAGATGGGGAGGTCTGAGGCAATCAGAACATCAAAAGTGTGCCCTGAAGAGTGAGTCAGGCTTAAAATATTCGAAAGCAGCTGGCCCAGACGGCGTTCCACCTAGTATTTTGAAGTCAGATCCGCATTTTTGGGCCTCTATTTTGTACAGCAAATTTTGATATATAATTTGTGCAAATAAAATTCCTACATCATGGCATAACGCCATCATTATTCCCATCTATAGGAAGGGCAATCCCCATGACTCAGGCAACTATTGTCCCATTGCCCTCACGGATGCGGCCGCTAAGGTTTTTGCAATTTTAATTCTAAAAAAGCTGGGAGAATTTATTGCGAATAACGACACCTACTGGTGGAATTCCGTAAGGGCATGGGTACATCCCTAAACGCTACAATAATAGCTCATCTTCTGGCTAATTCAAAATTGTCGAACTCTGGCCCAATATATATGGCCTCGTTTGACTTATCTTCAGCCTTTGATTGTGTTGTGGGAAAAAATGATTACATTGAGCTTTCCTTCTACTCTAGTTCACTTCATTGCTATGTTTCACACATAAAACACATTCCAGATCCGCACCACTCAACAAGGAGCAATGACGCCAACAATTCAAAAGGCTACTGGTATAAAACAGGGATGCAATCTCACCTCCACCTTTTTCAAACTCTATTTGTGCGATCTTGATGATTTGTGGAATTTGCAAGATTCGTATCCAGTTAGACTTGGCTCTCTCCAAGTACACTGGATGGCATACGCAGATGATATCATATTCTTTGATAGGACTCCGTCTGGTTTCCAACTCAAACTAAATGCGTTTTCCACGTATGCAGCCAATCTTAATCTTCAAGCCAATGTAGCCAAGTCTCAAATAATCATCTTTACAAATAGACAAAAGTTTAAATGTTTTCGTTGGTCACTCTCAGATACTCTTCTCCAACGCTCTTACTCTTTATGTTACTTGGGGTACACATTAACTGACGAATCTTCCATACTATTCTGGACTAACCAACTGAACTTCAAGGCTAGACCACTTATTTCTCAAATTAAGATTATATGTAAACATTTTTGTAAATTTTCATTACTACCTTTGATTGTTTTTTATGTCTTGAAAGTGGAGCCGAATTTACTGTATATTTTAGATACCTGTCACTTAGACGTTTATCTTGTGCTCAATAATATCCAAGGGAGAATATGGAAAGAAACTTTAGGCCTAGCTTTGGCAGTACCAAATTCTATAACACGTCACAAATTCAACCTCATATCTCTCTCCATCAGGTATCAGTGGCGTATCCTTTCAATTTATTGCAAAATGTTAGCTCCTCCGTATAATTCTTTGTTTCAAGACTTAAACATACTTCTAGATAAAGGAAATGTTTTGTCCATTCGAAACTTTAAGTTATGCATGACTCATGTTTTAGCGTTCATCTCCGCTACAACTGAAGATCTTAAATTGGGACTGCCTAACGTCAAAAATAGCTATTCAAACTCGATTCGGCAAAGACAATTGATTCAGCATCTATAAGACCTATACTGAATATGCCCTATTTACTAGAAAAATTGAAGATGGGCCTATGTATATTCGTCTGTTTCCATGTAACAGAGCTCGACAAATTTATCTATGTTTCAAGCTGAACAAATTTCCTATTAAGGAACGCACTAAACATTGGTCGAAATTTAGCTCTGTTCATGTCCATGAAGAATGTAGTTTCTGCTTACAACAGAATGAACCAGAGACACTTAAACATATTGGGCCTCATTACGAGGCAGGGGCTCCCGTAAGGAAGGGTGCCCGTACGGGACCGGCACCGTTCATTACGGGATGCCTGATTACGAGGTCCCCAAGCAGGACCCGCACAGAACGTCCGGTCAGACCAGATGTCCTTAGCGGGTCCCGCGAGGGGACCAAGGAGCTAATAACGGGCCCGTTATTAACAGGGCCGTTATTAGCTCCATCCCCATTCCCATTGAGCCCTATGGGGGCACAAATGGGAATGGGGATTGGTTTTGTGAATGAGGAATTACCGGGTCCTCCAAGGTTGGAATGACCCGGTAATTCCTCATTCACAGTATGGAGGCAGCCATGACCTGATTAAGGGCATGGCTACCTCCATACTCATAATGAGGCCCATTGTGTTATTCTGTGTTCATTTTGAACAGACTAGAGTACCTTTATTGGGTATCTATTACATTAAAAATAATCTGATGTGTAGACAAATGTTTTGGGAGTGATGCATGTGAAGTTCTAGCCTTGATTTAGTATTAGCTTTAATCTTGATTTGTATAAAATTGAGGATTCTCTTAACACTTCTAATGCAACATCAACAGACATGCTATGTCAGATACAATGTTGCTAGCATACATCTACATGACTGTGTTTCCTCACTGTAACAAAGCTCCTCTCTCACCTCTAGTATTGATCAACTCTATCCCCTCTCTTCTTTCCACCCTACTCGTAAGCCTCCTCAACCCTGGCTTTCCCCTCACCTCCTAGCCATGCAGTGTCTCCTCTGTCGCCTCAAGCATTGCTGGCTCGAATCCCCTACTCTCCCTAACCAAACCTCCCACTTCTCATATCACTCACTATATGACCCCTGCCTTAATTTAGCTAAATTCACCTACTTTTCTAACCTCCTTCACTTCCAAGCCTCTCATCCTCTCACCTGGTCCTACACCTGACGTTTCTGCACTGCACCAGGCAACACTGAAGTCACTGAGTGCCCTGCTTCCAAAGTAGAGCCCTCAGAGGCTACTGGCCCCTCTCCTGCAGGAATAGGTGACTCAGCAGACTGTGGAGCTGGACCAGGGGCTAATTGTTCCACATTCTGTGTTTCTGGTTTGTCTCATATATACTGTTATTGCTTCTATGTTCCATGTTTAATGTTCCTGCATTGTTAAACTGTAAAGCATGTTGGATTAAAGCGCTATATAAACAATAAAATACAAAATACAAATAACGAAGCAAGTGTTTTGTCTCCAATATGACCTAAAACTTCTATGAAATATTGATTAGATTTGTATTTATTGTAGATTCAAATTCGTTATGTATTGTGTGTTTTTATCAGTTTATTCAAATTAATGTATTGTATGTTTTGTTTACCCTTTTATTGTATCTGTTATTATGTACTTGTTTTAATTTAAATGTTGAATGTTTCTAGTACTGTCAAACAAAACTCACAACTTTGTATATAATTTGCTGTTGAAAAAGTTGTAATCAACTGAAACAAAACATTTTTTTTTTAATGAATTGTTTTTTTCAGCAGAATGTGGACCTGCTAGGGATTGACTTCTTCCCAACCCTCAAGGCTTCAGCGTAGCACGGAATGAACACAGCAATAAAGGTACAAAGTAACTGCTTCTGGGAGCAGGACGGCGCAGAGCCACCATCAGTGGAGGCGCAGGTCTGCTGAATAATGTAGTGACGGGGGGAGAACAGTAAGCACATTGGCTTAAATAACGGTGCCACAGTAGTGTAAGCTATCTGGCCAGAACACGTGATGTATAAACACAGTAAACCACATAGGTACAACAGGCCAAACAAAAAAAAATATATACATTCAGGCCAAACCAAGAAATATATGGGTCAAACTAAATGATGCATGTACAAGCCAAACCAACTGATGTGTATACACATGACCGTTCCAGGTAGATGTTTAATATCAGAGATGTGTGCCCTGCCTCTATCCCACCCTGCTTCAGCCTGACCATGAGAGCCGCCCCTGCCCATTTCTTCCAATCTAAAAAAAAAAAAACATTTTTTTTTGTTGACATTTCAGGCTGACAACACAACAAGAGGTAGAGGGAAAGGAGAACCTACAAGTAACCAACCCTCAAAAAGGTCAACAACCTTTAGTGAACAACATTAGGATTAATCGGGCATCAATATTCCATTTCTCAAGTATAACACCAGGACCAGACGGATGCTGGTTTATGGGAAACTGCCCCCTGTTGCATTAAATTATCAGGCAGTGGCAACAAAACTTTTAAAAAAATACAGTTTTGTTCATATACAAAAATTAGACATATGTAATCAAAATAAGCAATAGACAATTTATGTTGTACTGTCAGACAATTGTGGTTTTCTTGCATTGCACTGTAACTCTCCTGTATTTCTGCTCAACCATCAAACAAACAGTGCAAAAATAAAACAGACAGTAGTCTAGTAGGTGTAGGGGGCTTGAAACTGTAACAGCCCTCTAAAGTCTGTGGTGTCTACAGAAAGTGTTGTATGCTGTGCAAGTAAGCAAATGTTTAAAAACAAGGTTTTACATACAACATTACACTCTCTTGCTCCAGAACACTACATGCACACCCTTCTCAACACAACTCATCCAACATGTTTCTTTCCAACAAACAAAAAAAGTGTAAACCAAGTATAGGGAAATTCGTCAGGGAACTGTCCGGGGTAGTCAAGTCAATATAAAAAAATTAAACACTGTATAACCACTAAAGCACTCTGAACATCTGCCTTAGGAAAAAATCAAGCCCATCTAATGAGTGCTTTGATTTCCATAGTTTCAGCAAAAAAATACACACAATAGGGCAAACACGTAGCTAATAGTTTTTATACTGATAATGCATCCATGGTGCAACACCTTGTCTGTCCACGTGTTACCATCAAATTGATGGTCTATGTAAGTGGATCCTGCAGTCCGACGGTGGACGCTCTTTGGAGGATTGTTCTGTAGCCGGTTAATTCTTCCTGGACACTGAACAGCAGGGCTAAATCCAGTGCGAGGTCGGCTGTAGTGCTGCCTGGGGTTTCAATGTGCCAGGATCGTGGTGTGGGCGTCGCTGTTGTGCGCCGTCCAAGCTCCACTATGCAGCGGGAAGCCACACTTCCAATGCAACAGCAGGCTCGAAAAAAAGTGTGTCACGCTGGTTGGGTGTAAACGGCAGCCGATGTACGACAGATAGTCGAAGCTGTTCTTGTTTTCCTTCGTTCTGCTGTGTGCACTCCTCCGGCATGGGCGTGGCCCAAGGTGCACATTTCATGCTGGCCTCTCACGCCCCCCCCAGGCATGCGACCATGGCCCCCCGCGGGTCCGTGACCCACAGTTTGAATACAGCTGCTCTAGAGTGATGAGAAACCATGCTTGCTCCCCGGACGGATGGTTCGTGGGAAACAATGCTCATGCGGTCTTCCTTGTCATCTTCCACCACCTCTCCCAAAAGGTCTCCTTCATGCAGGTAAAGAGGGCCTAGCCCATCTCCTGGGGTCTTCTCTCCAGCTGCCCTCACTTCTATCTAAGCTTGGAGGCTTGCCAGCAACTCAGGTCTATTCACTGTGGTTCCGTGGGGAAGTCATCTCTCTTGAAATAGGACGCGCACGACATTGCTGCTTATATCTTTCACAGTCTCTATGTCAAGATCCAAGATTATTACAAATACCTAGCAGTGTTATTTCATGGTTAGTTAACTAAGCTGTGCGCAAGGCTCCAAATAGACCCGCCCATCTGCCACCAATGTGACAAATCAACTTCCAAGGCACCAGTGGTCAAGGATGAATATTGGTTTCGAAAACTTAGTATACCAGAAGGGATTGGAACAGTATGGAAGCACAAGCAAATTATAAACATCCTTGTCGAAGTTTGGTAACGTGGACAGAACAGCAGGCTTATGTCTGAAAGGTTGTGGATCGTTGGTTAGTTGCAAAACAGTGAAAATACAATTATTACCCAATGATGAAAGGGACTATCCAGTCAAGGTTGTATGAACATATATACTTTATTATTATCACAACAGACAGTTCTAGCAAAACTACAAAATACAAACCACCCTGTAAAGGAATGCAGAGGACAGACAATTTTAAAGAAGTAAACAGGGTTCACTCGGTATTCTGACAGGAGGGTAGTCGGTATTTTAAATAATCACAACAGTTCAATGTTACTTGGCTTCAGCACAAAAGGAGCAATGGGTCTTAAAATGTCTCTAGGGGCCTTCTGGGAAGGACCAGGGGGAGAGAACCACAATGTACCTTGTGCTGTTGGTGTTCGACTGGGTCGAGTTGGCTTCAGTGTGCTGTGCAGACTTCTCTGACAGAGTTCAAGACGGGAGTCAGCTGCGGGTATCAGGTGGCAAGACAGTTCGGCAAGTGAATCTAGACAAACGGCTGTAGGCTGACCTACGTGGTGGTTCAGGGCCAGGAATCATTTTATCAGCACCGGTCGGGTGATTCTGAAGCACTAGATGAGATGTTGCAGATGTCTTTAAGCGACTGCTGCATAACAACGGTCGGCGTTGCAGTTGGGCGCAGCTCGAGGAACTCAATTGGCTCTAAATTGTCCTTTAAGCCTGATGTCGGTGGATGCTCATCGACGCACTTTTCCCAGCTTCTTCAATGGGCTTGTGTCATCCTTTAAGGCCGATGGCCCAAAGCTGAGGAGTGTGTTGCAGGTTCAGAGACCGTCTGACACTTGCTACATAGAAAGATTCCCGCAGAGCCTAGCAGGGCACGCTGTGTGCTGGCTGAGTACAGGTTCTCGAGCAGCCGAGGGGTTCTCTTGATTTGGTATCTAAATGGTGCCACAGTCAAGCGGCCGTGTAATGAATTTCATCGCAGCCTGTAAGACCCTGCAGCAGACACACCAGACACTGTTAAATTCATTGCCAGAGTTGATGTATCCGAAGGGAGTCCGGGTCCATGTGTACTGCTGGCCCCCGAATGTGAAAGCCAGCTTGTATTGGTCCTCCCTACTGACAGGTACAGTCCAGTACCCATTGGTCAGATCAATGGCAGTGAATACCTTTGACCCCTGGATCTGGGCCAGCCCTTGGTCAATGTGGGGAAGAGGCCATCGGGAAGTATGGACCCGTTTGTTGAGCTCCCTAAGGTCAGCACAGAGTCTCCACTGGCCGTTTGGTTTCAAAATCCCCAGCACCGGATTATTGAAGGTGCTGTGGACTGGACAAATTATCCCACGGGACTCAAGGTTCTTAATTATTTCAGTAAGGGACTGCATTGATGTGAGAGTCAAGCGATATTGCTTCACAAACACTGGAGACATGCCAGGGTCCGTGGGAATTGTTGTTGTGTGGATGTCGGTGCGACCACAGTCATATGAGTCCACCACAAAGAGATCTTGAAAATCTAAGAAAAGTTGTTTCAATTTTTGCTTTTGCTCCAGAGTCTCCTAGGCATCAGCTAGGTTGACTCTCTCTTCAACCATCTGCCTGAAGCCTGGAAAGACTCCCGGTTTTGCTATCTCAGCGGCCTCCTCCAGCTGGGTGGAGAAGTCCCGGGTCAAAGTGCTGATTTGGACTGGTGGTTTCAGGTGGCGAAGGCAGTCCTCGTGGACTTGGAAGATCACCTCATCCCTCCCGAAGTCACAGGTCAAATCTTCCTTACCATAAGGGCAGGAAGTGTACATCAGGAAATTCCCCCCATGCTGGGTGAAGATCCTGTCTGGTGTTGCGTCATCATCGCTATCAATGTCAAAACAGTCCTTGGAGATTGGTCCTAACAGTTCATTACCTAAATCTATGGAAAAATGTCGGTCATCAACCGTCATTCCAATAATGGCGCCTGCGGCTAGGGTGATACTCTTTAGGTCACCGTTATCCACCTCTATTGGAATGGTGTTATGTTCTATGTTGACTAGTGGTGTTGGGTTTACCTCCAACCCTTGCTGTTGGAAAAAAGCATTAAGATGAATACAGAAATCAGGGTTTTTCAGTTTCTGTCCACTTTTAAATTTTACTTCCAGTGAGAATTGTCGGGTCCTTTCTGGGATGGTGACTTCCTCTCCAATATGAATTTCAACTGCATAAGGCAGCAGTTGAGCTGACCTAAATGCTTTCTCTGGGTCATCAAAGTCCATGGGATTACCCGCTAATCAGGACCAGGCTTTGAAGATTATTAGGTCCAAACTAATGGCAAAGCGATTGAGAATGTCACTGCCTACGTAAAATGCAGCAGGGACATCTCGCATGACCCAACAATTATGGACTATGCTCTTGTTGCCTATGGACATTTTGAGCATACACCTGCTAGGCAGGAGATGTTTGGAATTGGGTGTTTCCAGATGCATTTCCCATTTGTCTAACAGTTTAAATGTGGGAATGGCTGAATCTTTTGGGAGTTTGCGGAACATGGCTTCGCTGATGAAGCTCTTACCGTTGTTCACACACACTCGGGTGAGAACAGAGTCCTTCCCTTCATTTAACTGAATAGGGATGAACAACTGCTCTGCAATTTAATATCAGCCAAGCTTTGTGCTGATTTCTTATCTTTCTGGACTATAGGAGTGGGATTTTCTGATTGTGAATTTGTAAATAATTTCAGAGTGTTTCCTTCCAGTGTGGAATGGCACCTTAGACTGGAAGGAAGGTTTATCACCAGTCTGTTGTCCTACTGCAATTACTGTCACGTCTGGGATTTGATTATTCTGGAAGTAAAATTTGATGTGGTCAGGTTTTTGTTCAACCATGTCGCATGTGCCATTTAAAGTAACATGGTTGACACTCTGTTTTAATTTTATTGGTCGGTTAGTCTGGGTCCAGAGGACCTTGTTTACACAATCTATGAGGGGTGACAATCTACGCAGGATGTCATTCCCTAGTAAACAAGGTGTGCCCTCTGGAGTCACAGCTATGACCGGGTGCTTCACCTTGTGTCGCCCAATTTTAATGTCCAAATCCGCAGTCCCCTCGGCGGGAATTTCCTTCCCGTCGAACTTCTGAAGTTGTCCAGGAAGAAGGGTGAGAGGAATTTGGTATTTCTCCCCCCTTTCCGAATTCAGTTGATCAAAGGCCCTTTTTGACAGAAGGGTAGCTTGGGATCCAGTGTTCACCAGTGCCAAAATTGTACACTGCCCCTGTATTTGGACCGGGGCATAGAATCTTCCCTCCTTTTATTCAAGGGGGCAAAGATAATGTAAATTTCGAGACAACTGGTGGGTTAGTTTCTTGGTTTTGGATACTGACAGAGAAAGGTGTTTTGGGCAGAATTCTGTTTAGGGTCTTGGGAATCTGGAAGAAAAAGGTGACAGCTAGATATAGGGGAAGTTTTGGGTTCCCCTAGTTCTGATTCTGGGCCGGTGCTAACACGGTCCCCACATCTACGCAGTCTGGATTTGGAACCTTTGGGACCCATTTTGCTTTGGGAGGAGTTCCCCCATCTCTGAAGGAGAAGATCCTTTTCCCAGGATCCTCTGAGGATCCCTCTCCTTCAAACGGGAAGATTTGTACCTCCTCCTCAAAATGGGTCTTTTTAGGTTCTTTATTTCTCCTACCCCCCCTCTGCTCCTTGGGTGGCAGACTTTTGGGGCAGGAGATTTTGGTTCCGGTTCTGGGGTTTTCCGGGGCTTTTCACAAGTGGGGAAGGAAGCTTCCTCCAAGGCTTTACACCCCCCTTCCCCTTGTGCCTCCTCCCTGGGAACCGGTGGGTTGTCAGGGTCCATCCCCCGTCATTGCCCTGGAGCATCAGATCCTGGATTTGAGGCATTCTGAGCCGCCATGCTCATCTGAGGTTTCTGTTGAGCCCTCAGCTTGCAACCCAGATCCTGTGCCATGTTCTGTACCTGGCGCTCTAGTTGGGACACCCGCTCTGGCTGGTACAGGGTCCTCATGTCTCCTCTTGGTTGATCCCGGGAAGGGTAGCTATCCCTTCTCACAAAATACCCCGGGTTAGGGAAGTTTGGGTACCCGTCCACCCTTGGCCTCCCCTCTCCCAGATTGGGCTGTCTGGGCTCAGGAAAGTGGGGAAAGAAGGATGGATTGTTTTGGGGGTTGAAATTTGGCAGGTATCTGGGAAATAAATTTTGTCCGGTATTTGGGGGATTACTGCCCTCCTGGGGAAATTGAGGAGGGAAGTTCCCTGGGTTTCCTGTTGTCTGGTTGGATCCCCCCCCCTTGGGCTGGAGGAGTCCACACATAACCCAGGATGAGTCTATTACCCTTGTAGCGTTGGCTGATGTAATCAGGGGATTTAGGGGTCCCATTTGTGGGGTTGCCTCCCTGGCTCCCTGTTTGTGATTGGCCCAAGGGCCTTCTGGGTTTGGGGTTGTTTTGATTCTGTGCGGGCAGGTTTTTAGGCCCCCCCATCTCCAAATCTAAAATGGGGGCAACCTTCACCTCCGCCACTTTAGCAGCAGCAGGGGTGTTGGTTGTTTTGGGGCTTTTGGGACTATTTTTGTTCTCCAATGGCTTTTGCACCTCATAAATGCGCATGGCTTGTTCAATGACTCAGTCTAGTGATCTTTTGTCATGAAAGTCCCTCACTAGCTGGGTCAAAATATATATGGGGAGAGCATGAAAGAAGGTGTTTACAAATTCTTTACAGTCAGTGCGCACCCTTCTAGTGGTCTGCGCAAAAGCACGTTTTAACTCTTAAACAAATTCTTGTGGGGCCTGGTCTTCCCCACATTGCAAGTTAATGGCTGCCTTATGAGCCTCCTGAGGATTCCTGTGCACAGAAAAATGTTTCAAGATGGCCGCCCTATAGGTGGACCATCTGGAATGATTCTGTGCCTCCAGCCCCGCAAAGAGGCTGGAGTACTCAGGAGAAAAGGTCCACTTTACATATTGAATACAGCTTTAGCTGCCCTTCAAATGGAAAGTGGCCATCATTTGTTCAAATAGTTTAAGATGCTCCCAAACCGAATACTTCGCATTCTTGTGATAGGGTGTGATGACGCTCCTAATGGATTTTATTTGTTTCAGTTGATCCTTGAGCAAGGCCCTCTTGACCTTGTTGGCTTTTTTAGTTCGGGTCTCCCTGGTCCACTCATCCTCTGACTCAGAGGCACTGCTACCAGAGGTGGCTGTCTGGTCTTCTAGGCTCTCCCGGATTCTGCGATCTTGGGAATGGCTGGCAGAATGTGGGGGCCTAGTTTCTTGAGTCCTGTGGCGCTCAGAAGAGTCTTCTGATTCTTCCTTGCTCCCAGGACTGGCCCCCCCCCCATGTCCTAGCTGGGAAGAGGTTTTCAGGATGCCCTGAGTGGGCCTACTCTCATGGAGTTCCCCACCAAATTTTACCATCTAATCTCAGGCAAAGTTATATTTTTGAGGGTCCATTTCTCTGATTCTCCCCTCATTGGAGTCTCCCTGATCAAAGAAGATGACCCTAGCACTTGGGAACCCATACATAGATGCCCTCCCATCCATTTCTTGGAGGCGCTGACCTATGAGCCCCATATTTCCCCTCAGGTTGAAGTCTGCCATCCCTGTGGCCCTTGGCTCATGTGCGCCAGTTGACATGTGGGTGGTAGGGTCTATGGAGTTGAAGAGATTAAAGTCTCTCGGGACCAGGGTTCCTGAGGTTATGCTCAGGTGTTTCCCTCTCCCAGCGGACCTCATCTCTCTCACCCCCTACTCCCTGTTGATATGCAAGAACCTGACCCTTTTGTTCTTCTATCAAGGCCTTACTAATCTCTATTAGTTGTTCCTGCATAGCTACCTGTCTGTGGAGCCTGTCATTTTTCTCACAGAGAGTCTCATAGTCTCTCTGTGCTTCCTGTGTAATTATGGAGTAGTGGGCACATTTTTGCTGCAGGAGGGTCACCTCCTGAGTCTGATCATTCTTTGCTAGAGCATCTTCCACCCTCCTGGCGTGCTCCAACAGTTTTTCGTAGTCTTTTTGGAGCTCACCCAGTCCCTGAAGTGCCAGGTGATTTTCTTCCATCTTGGATTTTAAATAACTGAATTCCTGGCCTAAGGTGTCCCTTTCTTGAATTAGAGTACCCCTCTGTGCAGCCAGGTCGTCCCTTTGTTTTTTGAATGCGCCAGCTTTCTGGCGCTCTTCATCAAATTCAGTTTGGGAGTCAAGGGCTTTGAGAATTAAATTATTATTTTCTTCTTTTATTTGGTCTATCCGGTCTTGTAAGACAACCCCCTGTTCTGCACAAACTCTATTAAAGGGTAATTGTAGTGCCAGTTTTTGTTGGCTCTGTTTTAAAGAGTCCAATCTTTCCTGACACTCTTTTTGCAGTGTCAGTAATTTGGCATCCTGCTCCACCTTCTCTTGCTATAGGAGATCCAGATCTCCTTTTACTTTCATCAGGTACTGTCTGCTTTCATTCTCTGATTCTTGGCTCTTTTGTAGCCTTTGCTCTGCAGAGTCCAAATCAGTTTGGGTTTTTTCTAGTGATTGTACTTGCCTATTTGCCAGATCTAGATTTTCGGCATATTTTTCCTGCATTTCTCCAATATGTAGGTACAGGTACGCCGCTATTTTGTCAATTTTACATTGCTCTTCTTTTGCCCTAGGGGCCATGTACCATTCGCTAAGTGCCATGTGTAATGGACCCTGATCCTGCCATATATCTAATTCTGTGGCAGTGGCTTGTCTTTTGATTTCCTGCAACCAAACATTCTGATCCTGCTCTTTCCATTGACCCCTGACAAATAATTTGTGCATTAGGTGCTCTTTTGCCATATTAATTTCTACTGGGGTCGCCATTCCGGAAATATTAATTTCCTTTCTGACTTACAGGATTTATTTTATTTTTGCAAAACAGACCAAATTCCTTGAGCAAAAACAATGCAGCACAGAAATAATACTTTGGTGTGTGTGGATTCGATCAAATGGCAATGTGGTTACTACTTCCCCCTGCACGCATGACAGATTTTTCCGCGAATTTTCGTTGTGTCAAAATCTATCACGTGTAAAATAGCTTTTGATTGCACCCAACCTCAAATTTAAGTTTTCACATTGCTGTCAAATCATTGCTAGAGTTTGTCTATAACTATCTAAAGCGGCTCCCATTCGAATTTAAACAATTTCAGCAATTTAAACTATATTTAGTGTTTTACCCAATCCATGCTCAGATAACTTTAAAACCATTCTGACAGTTTGCCAATCAACTCTGTTTCTCTCGTGTTGCTGGGGGGGGAATTGGAATTGACATTTTGTTTGAATTCTGCGTTTCTGAAACCTGTTCTCTCGCCTTCTATCTCTTTATATTGCATATCGGGGGATTGAGGGGTCTGCAGGGGGAAGTAGTAACCACATTGCCATTTGATCGAAACCACACACACCAAATTATTATTTCTGTGCTGCATTTCTTTTCCTCATCATTACTCCTTGTGATTAAAGAGATTGCTTAGTGTGACATCACCCCATTGGTGATGATTCCATACCCATTAAACATAGTGTGATTATATTGTGAATACATAAATAAATATTTTAACTTTGCAAACCTGCCTGATTCCTGGTTCAGTGTGACCGGGGTGGGGTTCCAAGAGAGGGGCGTGATATAAGTGGTACATCGTTCAGAATAAAATAACTTTTAGACTTAAATAAGTAAATAAGGATTTCTGTTGTGCATTACACGCTAGGCATTGACTTAGGTGAAGTGCCGGATTGAAATCACTTACAAAGCTCTACACGAGGAGGTACTAAGGAATGCCAAGTAATTAGTCATCCTCCAAGTATGCCCGCCACCTACTCCACTGGGAGGAATTGAACTACTTGCAGACAGAGCTGTGAACAAGCAAGAGAAGGCACACAGTTTGGCGCCTTCATAGCCCTGAAGAAAGTGGCACATCAACACCAGGCCACTGAAACCGGCCGGCTTTTACATGACCCCGTCTAGTGAAGATACACACTTCACAGAAAAGGTCATAAGAACTCCTCTCTCACAAACCAGGAATGAGAGAGATTGTACACTTCTGGCAAACACATTACAGAGAGATATACTAACTAATAATAAATCTTTACCAGATACGTGGGGTTTGCTCTACTATACCTTTTGACGAAAGAACCACAAAACCACAAACAAACAAGATACAACTGTGAGTCCTCCCAAGTGCTGTGCCCAGGATACATGCCCAAGACACGATAAGAGGGCATTCTGTCAAAAGACTCTTTCAAAACTCTTTGTCAAATTTGTTTTTAAATAAACTGATTTCCTCTTCATGTTGAAAAAGTTTTTTACTTTTTGTTTTGCTAGCTATAGAATTCAAATAAAGGAATATGATTATTCATTTAACTGGCAACCGATACATGCCTCTTCCCATTACGGCATGTACCTTTTAGTCCAGTCAGAGTAGTCTGGAGATAGAGTAGTGATAGGGCAAGCTTCCTCTCCGTCCGCTCATCCCCTGACAGACGGAGCAAACAATGTAGCATCTAGGGCAAGACTAGGGTAACACATGTAAGTGTATGTACAATAGCAGAATCGACTTACCTGTGTGTTTTTTGGTGAGGCACAACAGTGAGATGAGACGAATATGGACGTCCTCCTGGAATATTTTTAATTTTGCGCTCTTCAGTCTAAACAGAATTCCCGTTAAATGAAACCACTATGAGGGCTTTGTGAGGTCATACCAGATATGATATGATATGACATATATTTATATTTATAACGTGCCTATACACAAGTGTATGATGTTGTGCAGCAATTCCACACTCTTTTAGTTCACATCATCTCAAGTACAAAGTAAAAAAGTGCTATAGTGACCATGTTTTCGCAAAATGTATTTCCAAGTAGAGGCGGAAAAGTTCTGTGCCATTCATCTTGCTATATCGACCCCTCTCCAAGTCCTGGAAGACACTTAGATACTTTGATAATAACAACATACTCAGTTTGCTGAATGCGATTCCATCCCTTGAGGTTCTCTCTTCGCGTGATATTGAGCGCTTTCATTTCTCAGACCGTTATAGAAAGGATAGAGTGAATATCTTTTTCCGCTCTAGCTTGATCATGGAGGCAGTTATGAATGAGCAAAACATTATGGGGCTGATTCATGGAATTTGTGCGCCGGAAAACAGAGATTTGTGCACCATTCCGCCCGCAAATCCCCATTTGTTGAACAGGGATTTGCAGGCAGAATGGCGTACAAATCCCAGTTTTTCAGTGCACAAATTCCATGAATCAGCCCCTATATGTGTTTTTAGTTTCGATGATGTACCCTTTGTGGATAAGGATTGAAACAGGACAACATGGCCAACATAGCATCCATTCTTATCCAACGCTAATCGAGGGATGATTGCAGCTGCTATCATAAATTCTAAGCTGGATTACTATAACAGTTTGTTGTTGGGAACTTCGCAGACTAACATTAAAAAACTTCAGGTTATTCAAAACTATACTTGGCCTGAAGCGTAAGGCACATGTCACTGAAGCTCACAGGAGTTTACATTGGCTGCATATTCGACAGAGGCTACAATTTAAGGGCCTAGTCACAGTCTTTAAATGCCTCCATGATGAGGCACCGTTCTATCTGAAAACCAGAATAACAAAGAATCCTATCAGACGCACTTTACGATCTAATAACACCATTCGTCTGAGTCAACCATGTACCATCTTGAAGAAAATTGAGGGAGCCTGTTTCAATTCCTTGGCTCTGGCCCTTATGAATGTTCTCTTCAAGAAATGACCACAAAGCACTCTAATACTTCAATACTACCTACCTAGTGCTGACTTGTCTCCTTTTTGTGTCTTCTATGTTTTTTCTTTGTAAGCACCTGAGGCCCATGGGTTAGTGGCGCTATAGAAAAATGCAGATAGATAGATGGATGGTGGGCAAGGGCCTGTGGTGTTGCTCAAAGATATTGTGGTTTCTTGTGATCAGAAAATTGGTTCTTCTTTACGAATGCCATTTTTCTCCAAGTAAAAATAATGAGGGGGATGTGTCTAAAGACTGGTCATGGGTGGCAGGAGCTAAAGGGGTTGAGCTTTCCCAGTCCTCCATACACCAAATCTCAAGATACATGTTTTCTTTCATGGAACACCAGGGGTCACATTCACCTTTTGACCAATCCTGTAGTGAGTTCTATCCTCAAATCTAAATCAGTAATCAACCTACAGGAAACATGCCTCATGGATATTGCCCTGATCGATAGTCATAGTCTCTCCTTTCAACCAGTCAAAAAGGGTATAACTGGTCGCCCTTTGTGTGGTCTTTTAATGTTGATTAAATCAACCCATTCAAAATATATAATTTGGCAAATGGGTGTCTGCTTTGGCATGTTAGCCACGAATTTGTTAATGACACTCAATTCTATAATGGACATTTTAGTTTTGAATGCTTATTGGCATGTGGGTTTGGGGAACATCAATAGTTTTGTTGATAAGGTAATTGGTTTTATTTATGAGTGGTTGCATAACTGGGGGAGAGGTTTAATCGTATCTCCTCGTGTATTTCTCAACGTTCCCAAAATGGACTGAGTGCATTTTCCAAGGGAATAGATCATCTGAGCTCTATCTGGTTGAAGGCTTTAACAGGAACTGGTTACACATGGGAATGTACCAGGTCATTATACATGGTTCAGGGGCACGAGCCATTCAATCCTGGATTATATATTTGTTAGCCAAGGGCTTGTGCATCCTCCCAACAGAGTACAGTGAACATTGTACATTAGCTACTAAATTTAGTTTAAGTGTGGTGTTGGGGTCTGCTGAAGGGTATTTTCCCTTTCGGTGTCGAAGTTAATGTAGCAGGAAATAGAATTATTTGGAATCCCTCGACAGTGTCTTAGGTGAACACTACCTTGTCCACCTTTGTTGACTCCAACTCACAGGCTACTCTTACGTCTTGCTTCTCTGTAAATAGTTTAGCAGATTCTGTGGAATATTTGAATAATAGAGTGTGTTTATGTATAAAACATCCTTGCAGGCTGGGAACCGGCACCATAAACATGTATATGATGGGCAGATTGCTGGTCGGAAAAGATTACTAAGGAATGCAACCAGAATCATTCATAGATCTCGAGACCTTGCTGTTTCTGAGAAAACCTAATGCTCTCTCAAACTTAAACAGGATTATAAAAACTGTGTTAGGGGACACAGTTTCCTGAGGGACCAGCATGAAGCCGAATATATGCTCTCAGTTTTATATAACCACAAAATGCTCGGGCATGCTCAGGCATTCTGGCAGGCACCTATTGAGCTTGAGAATCCGCGACTTGGGAGCATATTGAACCCAAGTGTGCAGTAAATGTGGGTCTCTCGTTACACTTTGTTATTGTCATTGCCTATCAGCTCATGTGATAAGATAAGAAGGATCAGCTCCTCAAGGGCACCGGGTCCCAACAAGCTGTCTAATGTGCTATTTAAAGGTAATCTGAGTCGTGGGCAATGATTTTAGCAATTCTGTTTGAGCCAATAACTGCTACCCACAGATTTTCCCCGTCTTGGACCACAGTACATGTCCTGCAAATTTTTAAAAAAGGGGCTAAGATCTGACCCACTTAGCTACCATCCAATTGCCATCCTCGATGTAGACAGCAAGGTATTTTTGGCCTTGCTGTTAGGGCATCCAAAGGAATGGCAATTGAATTTGGGAATAATATCAAAATGACAGACTGGGTTTTGGAAAAGAATGGGTACCTCTATCAATGGTTTCATCTTGAAAAGCGTAATGAATCATGCTCGGTCAAGAACATATGATTCAAATTTTTTAGCAACCTTTTATTTATCTGCTGCATTTGACGTGGTAGGCCAGGGTTTGTTATAGACCAAGCTAAACAAATGCGGAATACCGGACAGACATTTACGCTTGATCATTGGTCTACATGAGTGCTCAAATATTCAAGTTAGATTAGATCAGCAAGGTGCACTGTCTCGAAAAATAAATACCATCGGGGAGTGGGCTAGGGCTGCATGTTGGCACCTACTCTGATTAATCTATACATGTCTGATGTTCGGGAAACCCTTATAACAGCTATATTCGCCAATCCTAAAGTTTGTAATCTGAAAGCCTTATGGATGGCCTATGCGGACAATTTTATTGTATTTGTTTGTAACCAAATAGGCTCGGCGCATTTTCGAAATCTGCCGCTGATCACTCGCTTAAAGTGAACCCAAAGAAGACAAAAATGATGCAATGTTCTCAAGCTAGGTCTCTCTAGAAGTACAGATGGTTCCAATCGAATTAGT